>NC_079137.1:3519000-4133000 GCF_945859705.1 Episyrphus balteatus | reverse complement strand
TTTGTTTTTAAATTCGAAAGTAATTAAATTAAAACGAAAATGTTAAGCGAAATTGTAAATGATCAGAAGATTTGAACAATCTTTCATTATTTTAAGTTAAATAAAGTTTCGCTTAAAACTTAAACTAAGTTTACTTTCTTTTTTTTGTATGCAATATACTGTCTTAATAAAAAAAAAAAAAATTGCACGACTGGGGTCGCACGTACTTGCTCTTATGCTTAAAGTAACTATAATGTTAAAGCTTTTCATTCAAGAAATTTAAAATTTGATATTTTGAAGAAATTTCATAAGTAGTATGAAAAAATTAAATCTGTTTTTATAATTAATTAAACTCCGTTTTAAATTATCTTAAAAAAAAATAAAAAATATGCCATTTGATTTCGTTTTCAAAAAATTGATTTTTCAAAAAAAAATTTTGAAATATTTAAAAAAAAAACAAAAATGGGTTTTTTGAAAATTTTCTAAAATTTTAATATTATCTTTACTTACACACTTTTGTATAAAAATTTTCATTTAAATCGGGTTAATGTTGTACGAGATATTCAGAAACGAAAAAAACCGTTCTATGACAGGTACCGTTAATAACGGTACAAAAAATATTTATTATTTAAAAAGTTGGCTATTATGTGTAGTACTACACACAAAAATTTTAATCAAAATCGTTAGAGCCGTTTTTGAAAAACATTAACTTTTCTTTTTCCGTTATATGGCAGGTACCGTTAGTTTTGGTCATAAAAAAAAAATTTCAATTTCCCCTCTAGGGAATCACCAAAAACTGCTAACCACCAAGTTTGAAGAAAATCACTTCACTCGTTTAGGCTGCAGCTCCAGATAGAGACAGACACACAGACAGACAGAATTGCCGGACCCACTTTTTTTGGCATTCTCCATCATCGTAATGTCATGTAAAATTGTTATCTCGAGTTCGATTTTTTTTACGAATCCTAAACTTGCCCTATAGTACCTATATCGCAAGTAAAAAACATACCAGGGTTGCCACTCCATACTTTGTACACAGATTAATACTGTTAAACTAGTTTTGACATCATAAACAAAACTTTCCTTAAAGTCTAAGTCATTAGACAATTTGTCGAATTCTTTTTCCAGAATGTGATAGCTCAAATGTCGAGTGAAGAAAATTTTACTGGAAGGTAAGAAAATATCAACAGGGCCTCAAAACGCTCTCAATGTGGCGAGGTATTTAAATATTAGACTGCACGTCAAATGTATGATTTTTGGCACAGTACTATACTACTTATACTAGAAACAGTATTAATAAAAATCATTCAATTTCAGCGAAAGGGACAATTTTTTAAAGAAACTCAATTTTTGGGCTTCAAATTCGAAATATATCAACTTTTAACATCAACAACAGCTTTAAAGATCTAAAATTAAAAACGACTGAAAAATTTGGGCTGTAAGTATTAAGAACTATTGAAAATTATACCGAAACTGGTCTAAATTTGAAATAAGATATGCCATCAAATATCTTTTTTCAAAAATATTTACATTTTTTGTGTAAGGAAATAGGACGTTTTAAAAGAGCAAGAAAATCACTTCAATAATACCGTCTTAAAATTAATACAGCACGACTGACTAAGTTGGTACTGCAATGTACAAAGGAGAACCCTGAGAGCCTCCAGTTTTTGGTAAGCGACAACAGAATTGACAAAAAAAATAGACCAATTACTTCTTGTTTCTAGCCTTATTAAAGCCGATGTTAATTTGTATGTTTTCTTGATTGATAAAACTAAAAAAATGATTGTTTCACGATTTTTTTTAACGCTTACGATAAATTGACGGAAAGAGCTACATATCACGACTTTCTCTCATCCAGTGCTACACTAAATAAAGTGTGCAAGATATTGCGGAATTAAACGAAACACTCCATATACTGGCTGGGGTAGGGTTGCCATACGTTAAACAATAAATTTTTCCCATTATTATTGGTTTTGATAAATACTATACGCACAAATTTAGCTAACAATATAAGAGTATTAAATGAAAATTAATTGAGTTGCCTACACAAAAGTGAACATTGTCATGTTTTTTTTTTATCTGGCGTGTCATCAAACATTTCGATTATCGACTCAAATTAAAGTTTCTTTTGACTTTTGTACACTAGTAAAATTTATCCTTAAAAGTTTACTCACCACTTTGGTTCGGGGTCTTCTATAGCCTTTTTACTCTCGTCTTATTTTTTCCCTAAATTGGAACCAAATCCCTTATCATAAATTCTGAAAGACATATAAAATCTTTTTTTCTTCTTAATTGTATGCATGTTCGGGGCGTATCTTGTCTCGGGTCCTACATTAATTTTAAGTCCTTATTTATTCGGATTCTGTGAACTTCACTTTCACGATTTATTTCTGATCTTTCATCGAGTCATTCCTTTTTTTCTAGAACAAAATAATAAAAAAAAAAACATGGTTCAATCAATATCAAACAGATATAAATAAAATAGACAAAATTTCATATCTTGAGATGAGTAAGTAAAAGATAAATATTTAAAAAAAAAAGATCTTTATATAAATCTTTTGACCTTTTTTGCCGCAAGCCAATAAGTATGTAAGGACCATCTGAAATATTATAAGTTTTAAAAAGACTTGGAAGAATCTAAGCATGTAAAACGACCAATACCGACATACTAATTTATAAGGTTTTAACAAGCAAAAAAAACTAAGTTCAGTCCGAACGATTTTACTAGCTATATTGAAAAAACAAAGACAAATAAGACTGGTGCAAGCTCATAGGAATGTACTCTTTGTAGCGTTATAATTCACATTCAATTACAATGGAAAGCAATTTGAGAAAACTTCATTTAATGGAATTTTTTGTTCCTTTTTTGTTTGGTTTCGAGGCTAGGAACATTAAGTTTAATCGCAACGAATAAAAGCTTCCCCTGAAATTTACCACTTTCATTAGAAGTTATTCAGTTTTAGAGTCTGAGTTCTTAAACTTTTGGGGAGATTTGTCAGTTTCGGCAAAAGATTAGATCAAAGTAGAATTAAAGTTTGTCACAGGGTCTTCGTATAACTTACAATGATACCAAACCAAATTTTGACAACCTCTCAACAGTTTGAAAACAAAAATTGGGCGAAAAGATTAGGGTTCAAAAATTTCCTGACACCAAAAAAGGGGTCAAGTGCCAAAAACGTCAAATTTACTGTAACCTTTCATATAGAAATACCAAAATTATACAAAATCAAGGGTTCAAAAATACAAAAATGGGAACCATGTATCCCCATTTAACCCTCCATTAACACCACCCATGGCTCTAAAACAAAATATCTGTTTATTCAAACTAAAAGAAGCAAAAAAACAGAACTATTTTTTCTCTTCGTTCATTCTCGTTTTTCAGTTGGATTTTTTGCTGCTGCTGCTGCTGTTGGTTGGTTGGTTGTTGTTGTTGGTATACTGCTGTATACCCGTTCAACTCAGTTCCATTTTCATCCATCTACCATTAATTTCTCGTCCTCTACTTTGGTCGTTCGTCTGTGTTGTGTGTGCGGATGCGGAGCCAGTACTGCTGTAAACGTCAAATCCGAACATTTTAATATTTTCCCTTTGCTGTTGGCTCGTTGGGTTGGCTTAGTTGTTGTTGTTCGTCAGCTATAGCAGCACAGAGATCTCTCGTCGGTTCGGTGTCGTTGTTGGTGTAGTAGCTTCAACCATAGAGCTTCTCTACGTCCTAACACCACTGTCGACCCAAAACCCCCCTTCGTTTATACACAGCACCACCTAGCATTCTGTAATAAGGCTGAATCAGGGTTTGATATTTTTGTTGCGATATAACGACAACGGAGATACGACACACAGTAGTAGCTACAGTCACACGAACCGAAAGAGATACTCCTATGGAAAAGCACTGAGCTCTGTCATTGCGACGTAAAGTCGAACGTACAGGCCTGGCAATTCGTCCGACCCGACCAACAGACAAATAAACAGACAGACAGACCGACAAACAACGATACGTAAGGTTTGGGATTTTTGTATGACACAAAATGAAACTGCTGCCTTTGCTTGGTGTGTGTTGTTGTTGGTGTTGTCGCTTGATGGATCCCATGGATCCATCGTATACGAGTATGTACGGGTTTTGGGTCGGTCGGTGGTATATCTATGTAGCTTTAGGTACATACATAATTAGGCTCTAGGTGGCTCCCTATGTGGATGAGCTTGTGCGATGATGTTGCTGGCAAGTGTATAACTGTATATACGTCATATCTCTATAGTTCAAGTTATAGAGAGATAGTATTTTGTTGTTGTTGTTGCTATTGGTGTTGGATTTTACTGCCTGCCTGCACGTACATCGTTGTCGTCGGACGAGCAGCTCAGATTTTATGTGAAGGTTGGTTGTTGGTTTTTCGGATTGTACTGTACGTTCAGTGAGCTGCGTTTTATTTTGCACAAATGCAGCAGCTCCTCTGGCGGCCAGATCCGATAGATGACTGTATGTATGAATGACGAAAGTTGAAGTTTCAATATCTCTTGTTGGTTGCCCATTGCCGTCGCCATAGCCATCATCATCGTCGTCGACATCGCCATCGCTATCGTCGAAGTCGTCGTCGTTGCTAGCGTGTTGTGTTGCATTGCTTGCTCATCGCAAAGTATTCGCAATAGCATTAAAGACTTCTCTAATGGCAGTTATTTCGAAAAGAAATGAAAAACAACAATTTTCAAATTTAAATCGCTTGAATCATCATCATCGTCTTCATGAACCTCCGTTCGCTATTGCAAGTGGAATAGCGAATAGATGAAGACGAAGAAGAAAGTTTATTATTTTATTATTTTTATGTTGGATGTATTGCATCGCAATTGCGCGACGAGGCTCAGCTCAGGCGGCAGCAAGACGTATCTACACACACTTTGTGGTTTTGTGTAGTGTTTGCAGCAAAATCCTTAAGAATGCAGTTGAAAGCAGTTATGTTGCAGGCAAAAAGCTTTCAAAATGAGCACGCAACATTATCGAATGAAATGAATGTTCGAGAACGATGCGCGGAAAGTTTAAAATATAACTACCTAATACCCAATTAGTATCAGGGTTTGAGAAAGGTTGTTGTCATTGATAATTTTGTTTTTTTTTTTGTTTGCCTTTTATTATATTGGTTCGTATTTTAAAGAAATTCAGGTGAGAGTATTTCGTTGACTCATTGATAAAGAAAAAATGAAGAATATTTTATTCAATGTGATGACTTGTCTGACGAATACTTTTTAACGAAGATTTGAATTATTCTTTAAATAGAGCGTGTTGAAAAGTTAAAATGGTAAATACATATGATATAGAATGAGTAGGTCTTATATATTTTGTATAGAAAAATGGACGATGGCGTAAAATGACAAAATAACAAAAATGGTTCTGTTTCAAATTCTTTCTAGGGAAAAAAACGTAGATTTTATGAGCGTGCAATCAGATGGTTATTCTCTAAATTTCACGAATCTGTCCCTTAAACGCCTACGTGTAAAAACACTATGATTCTTAAACAATTAAAATCCATGCGAAAGCTCACTTTTCAAGTATTTCGCGAATAATGAAAAATATTGTTTTGGCTTTTTCTGTAATTTCTCATGATTTGATAATTTGTTAGAAAAATTGACATTCGAGTGCACAAAATAAAGTTAGCCGTTTAAAATAGTATCAGCAGAACTTTCTATTTTTAAATGAGTCTGAAAACAATTCGACTGAGATATTGATGAAAGAAAACATTTCTAGTTCTGCATAAAAAGTTATGCTAAAATGTGTTTTTTTTTTTAACTTTTTTGGTATTGAAAACATAATCAAAGTTATTTAAATCAACAACACAGCTTAAATGTGAAATTAAAGACAACCATTACTCTTTTGAATCTTGGTTTGAATTTTACTAAGGATTGACTACAAATTCGTTTTTTCATCATCTTTTTTATTTTTAAAAATTTTAATATTTTTTAAACAATTTTTTTTTTAATTTAAAAAAATTTAATGTTTTTAAAATTAATTTAAAAAATTTTTTTTTTTAATTTTTTTAAATTTTTTTTTTAAATTTTTTTTTTAATTTTTTTTTTCAATTTTTTTTTTATTTATTTTTTTTTTAATTTTTTTTAATTTTTTTTTTTTAATTTTTTTTATTTATTTTTTTTTTATTTATTTTTTTTTTTAATTTTTTTTTTATTTATTTTTTTTTAAAATTTTTTTTATTTATTTTTTTTTATTTTTGTTTAAATTTTTTTTGAAACAAATCCGCGCTTCCAGTATTCAAAAAAGCATTTTGGGGTGCCTAATACTTTTGGCCAAAGCTGTAAATTAAAAAATAAGACCTCATGGTAATTTTTTTGAGGAATTATGTAACTCATATAAATTGAAAAAGAAACGTTTTTAACTCTGCCAAAATAATAATGCAGAAAATAAATATTTCAGTACTCGAGCATAGTAACAGAAATAAGGTTCAAAGCTAAAATTATTGAAGGTTTCTAAGTGACAAGCCTTAAAAAAAAAAAAAACTAAATATAAAACACATAATTAATATTGTTCAAGATTATAAGCCTCCCTAATTTTTTTAACTGATTGACATCAGAAAAGAAATGAAAAATTTTACATATTTAGAAAAGTTAGACGTTAAAATTTGTTTTTAGATCCCTGATGAACATTGTCATCAAATGTAAAAACAAAAATATATTTTAGAAATTATTTCAGTTTTTACAAATAGATATTTTGATAGACTGTCGATTTGTCTCAGACAGGAGCAGAGACATCCTTGTTAAGATGATAAATATGTAACTTTGCTGCAAAGTTAAATGCAATAAAGACCTTACCCTTTTATCTCTTAAGTGGGTTATTGTCAAATCTTTTGATTTATTATTTTTTAAGAAAAGCTATAAGAAGTTATTTTAAATTGTCTTGTTTCCTTTATGTCGAAGATAGTGAATTAAGAAGTGTTTTCTGAATAAAAGACATATCGAAGTCGATGAAACATTTTTAAAAAGAATTTGTTTTGGGGTTTTTTTTTTTTTGTGATCCCTATGAATAAAGAGTCAACTAGAATTCAACTGGATATCAGAAGTAAAATCAGAAGATGTTCCCTTTTTCTTGTTTTTTTTTTCTCAGAATAAAAGTACTCGATGTGAAAGTAATTATTTGTTAACTTAATGTCAACACTTTAAGCAGCTTGAGCCTTTTATTTCTTGTTTAAAAAAAAAAATTACATCGGCAAATGTTAAAAGGTCATCTGTGTCCCGTCTTCCCCTATTTTATATTTCACATGCAGCCTACAATTTTACTGTAAAATTCTCGCTTATTCCTTTAATGTTTAATAAATATATTTGTAATTTTTGTATTAGATATTCAAAACTTAACAAACAACTCACTTTTTCAGTGTGTCGAATAAAAGTATTAACGAGTATATATGTTTGTTACGAGACCTGAAAATCATTCATCAAATGAAAGGTTAAGCCAACTTTCCACCCACACAAAAAATGTTCGACTGCAAAGGACAGATATTTTTTTTTTTTTTTGGTTTAATGGTGGACCGGTAAATTTTTAAACAGTTCTCAGAATATTTCATTCAGAGATGTTCAATCGTTGCAAGGATACATACACAGAGAAAAATATGACCCGCTAAAAACTAACAGATTGCCATATTGTTTTACCGTCCATACATTTCATAAGGAAATCTTATTAGAATCAACGATTAATAAGGTTTTTTTAAGGAGATTTCTTATTATTTTTATAGAGAAAATCTTATTAAAATTTGACTGAAAAGTTGATTTTTTTTGCAACTTAGCACTAGAACAAAAATCGCGATCAATATTTTCATGGCAGGTTGGTTCAGGTGGTAAGGAGGGCGACTAATGATTTGAAGTCTCCAGTTCGATTCCCAGCCTGGTCATCGTTTTTTTTTATTTTTTTGCAGATTTTAAAACAATAAGGAAAACCCGATTGTTTTAATAAGGTTTCCTTCTTGGATGAAAACCATAGAGAAATCTTATTGTTTTTGTTCTATTTTATGTGGTCTATTTTTCTCTGTGTACGTATATGAGGCAAGGCAATATTTAATTTTTGCTTTTAAATATTTGCTGCAGCGATTCTTATCTGATGCATAAAATCCTGTCCTGAGGAATAAGTGAAAAAGTGTGCCACTGAAGCTACAGGTTAAATTCTAGGCAAGTGCAGTTTATACACCAATTCACTTTTGAAATGAAATGATAGTCTTCAGTATAACTGCCTTAATTTTTTGAAAGAAAAACATTAACTTTTTCATTTTGCTCTCCGCTATTTCATTTCAATGTGACAATTCTTTACCTTCTATAACCTGTAAAACTCGTTACTAAAAACCTTAATGTTTCAAAACATCTGAGAAATGAAAATAAATAAAACAAAAAAAAAAAAAAAAGCCAACTAACCTATGTTCTCTTAGAGCGAATATCAGAAACTGAGTCCTTCGTTTATATTATTTTTTGTTTTCATTTTAAAGAAGCAGCCAACAACGACGTTGACTAAGACCAATTTCTACTCTTAGAGCTAGAGCAAAGCCAACTCAACTTAAAAAACACAAACAAAAAAAATTTCTAACACAGCACCAGCACAAGAAATACCATGAACACAAGCACAACACAACAGAACAACAAAAAAAAAAAACGAAAGAAGAAAAAAAAAACACCAGCAAACGAAAATCATTAAATATCTACTGGAGTGAGGTCCTTCTTTCCTTCATTCGTTCGTTCATTGCTTTTTGTGTATAGTATATGACGATATGATGCTGCTTCTGCTACCACACCAATGCTTGTTCTTGTTCTTCTTCTGTGCTTCAAGGATATCCTCCCACCCTTAAAAAGGATACTCACACACAAATTCTGTGTTCTACGGTTGATGCTTGAGCAATCTTCTCATCCTTTTTTGCTTTTTTTGTTTTTTTTTTGTTTTCTCTGTTATATTTCTCTCCCACTACAGTTTCTCGTAGGAACAATGCTCCGAGACACAATGCTTGTATCTGTATCTCTTTACACCTACCCTTTGGTGTGTATCCTATATTAAGACTTATTTTCGAGTAAATTCTAAGAACAGGGCGTTTCTTAAACTTATTTTAAAGCAGCTTTGTTGGTGTTTTTGAAGGTTTTTTCTATTTTCAGTCAAAGTGAATGGCAGAAATCTTTAAGTTTAAAAATAATTATGTTAAACTTTCAATATCAATAAAATATAGTTTGTGCTATCTCAAAAATTATAAACCAACTATATAAACTAAATTTCTCGAGTTCAGTGCAATAAGTGGCAGTAAACATTCTAATTTATTATTTTCCTCCTTTTTTTCCTTTAAGAATGACATTTTGGTGCAGCTTATATTTTAGATATCCTTAACAGAGAAAAAGCTGATTTCTGCATGTCTTTTTTTTGCCAAGATGACTTCCGTCTTAAATTAAGTGAAAATTAATGGATTTCCGCTTAATTTAGACGGAAGACATCTTGGCAGAAATCTGCTTGTTTTTAAGTGGTCTTTTTCTCCGTGTAAATTTTACATACGAAATTGGGAAGATAATAAAACATGGGACATTCGGCCGTTCAAAAAAGCTATTATAACGATCAGTTAGAAAATAGCTGGGAATAAAAGTTGCTACAATAGTTAAAAGCCTATAGTTTACTAGAATTGGGACATTCAAATGATTTTTATGAAACCCAAGAAATAATTTCTTTAAATAATAAACTACCCATCGCACATAGGGGTATTTGCCAATTTTACGAGGACAAAATTATTTTTCCGGTTTATCTTCATCAACAAGATAAAAGCTTGTATTTAGTACTGGAATAAAGTGTTTTAAGTGTCGATTTCAATAAAAACATTTTTCTTCCTAAACCACTTTTTGATCAAACAAAAAAGTGTCAAGAATGGATCCCAATGGTTTGTTAAAGCGCTTATAAATGGAGTTCTATTAATGGTATCGCCAAGATAAAGGTCTTAAAATTTAGGAAAAATCATAAGGATTAAGGTTCTGTAACTCAAGAAGTTGAATCTTTAAAAAAAAAATTAAAATATGGATGCTGAATACAAGGTAACCATTTTTCAAAACCTAAAATCTTTAAGAAGGGAAAATGTGTCGAAGTTGCACTTAGTTGCACATTTTTTTTACAGATTCAATTATATAAGAGTTTAACCTTTAGAAAACATTAAATTTTATCACACAATAATTTGAAATTGTATAACTTAAAAATGACTTTTGAATGCCATTCTTTAGAAAATATGTCAGTGGAGCAACCCAGAAAATTGGGGGTCATTCCGAAAACTCTAAATAGACTTAAATTCAAATTTTGCTCAGCGCGTTTCTTCCCAACTACTCTGTTGTTTGTTTACTCTTTCGTCTCTCCTGTAAAATTTTTATTTTGGGAGTTACGAGGTTTTCTCATGAGACCGACGATATCACTTTTTTATTTGTAAAATAATATAACATTTAGATACAAAATCTAGTAGACAGTTTCGTATCTCCTTATCAATATTCCATAAAAACTTTTTTCTACATCCACTTCAAAAAAAAAGTACTTACTTAAGCACAGTCGCTAAATTACAAAAAAAAATTAATTTTATATTTGGGCTTAAAACTTTAAACTCTAGACCGCTGCTGTTAGTCACCTGAAGGAATAATCAATTTTAAAACTATAAGAAAATGCTAAGCAAGTTATCTACTTTTAGTAGGATGTTGATTTTTTTACGTTTGGATCAGTTTAAAAATTAGTGTTTTGTCCGCCTAAATTGACTAAATACCCCTATGTGCATCGTGTTATTTCTTGAGGCATTAATTTGCCTATGTGCAGTTTTATGCTACATTTTTATTTTATTTAACAATTTTTTAGAAAGGGAAATCTAAAATTGACGCGTATTTTAGCCTTTACCTCAATCAAGTTTAATATATTTTCACTGAAAAATTAGTGTTTTTGGCGTTTAGTGGCCGAGTACTTACTCCTCTTTTAGAAATGTCAAGCGATATTTTTTAGATAGAAGACAACTTGCGTTTTAAAAAAAACTGCTTGATCGAAATAATTCAACATGTAACACAGAAATGTCGATAATATTTTGTTTGGTTTTCTTGAAAAGAAATACAGTCGACTCTCTCTAAGTCGAACTTTCACGGGACTCGAAAATCGGTTCGAGTTAAGAGGGATTAATTTAATATTTTTTCTTCAAAATTATTCATTAAAAATGGTGAAAAAGTTTGACTTAGAGGGAAATTCGACTTAGAGGGAGTTCGAATTAGAGGGAGTCGACTGTACTAATGCCTGCAAAAGTAAGAAATTCCAAAAACATATTTTTTCTCTTTTAACTTACTGGGTTTTTTTTTTGGATTTTCAGAAAAATGTCTAAATGTAAATATCTAATTGTTTGTTTTTTTTTTTTTAATTTTCACATTTTTGTACTTAAAAAGTTAAAAGCTGTAAACTCTTTTTATTTTGACCTCTAACGGCCATATTATTCACTAGTTTAAAAAATACATCTGGATGTAAAGAAAATGAAATGTCAAAAATAATTCCAAATCCATAGTATTCACTATCACAAAGAGAAAAAAATAGTAATTTTTACCTTTTTTTTTTAACTATTTTCATAGTTAAAATCGGGATAACTATTTTGGATTTGGATATATTTTTGACATTTGACAATTTTACATCCAGATGCATTTTTTAAAATAGTGATTAATATGGCCATAAATATCGAAATATATTATGGCTAAATAATGAAAAATTTAATTTTTTTTAAATACGTATTTTATAAATATTAACGGCAAGTGCGATTAGGTGGTTAATTTTAAAATACATGCTCTTGAGGGTTAAAATCATGTACAATACAGCTACACTCAAAATATAATTATTTTCAGATGAAAATCTGATTTTTAATTTTCCCCGAAAAAAAACACAACAATACAACAACTAATTTTTATAAATGAACTGTCTTGATTTCATACTCATATGACAAATAACCAAATAATAATTGTATTTTATGGACCTAAGCAAAAATCACTTTTATTAAGTGTGCTTGATTGTGCTGGGGTTATGTTTTCAAATAGAATATTTTCAAAAAGATTTTTTCATTCTGAAGAGAAAACTAAATTAAATTAAGGACCAAGTCGCAAACAAAAAATTGGATATTTGACCTCCCTGATCTGAAACAAAATTTAAATCCAGATTATTATGCCTATTCACGCTTTTAACTTGCTCTATAGGGCAAGTATTGGTTTCGTGTCGAAAAAAAAAATTGAGGTTTTAATCAAAACCAACATTACGATGATGGTGAATTCCGAAAAAGTGGGTCCCGCAATTCCGTCCGTGCGTCTGTGCGTCCATCTGTACACATTTCCACAGCCTAAACGGGTGGATGGATTTTCTTCAAATTTGGTACAGATGATTTTTATGGAATTCTGAAAGTTGGGTTTTTTTTTTGTTTTTTTATATCTCGTTTAGAACGTATACCTCCCATACGAAAAAATACGATATTACGAACTTCTCGAAAACGGCTCTAACGATTTTGATTAAACTTTGTATACGTAATATTTAAAGCAGTGGCAATAAAATTGCATTTTTATTTTTTCTCAAAAAAGTCAAATAACAAAAAAAAAATTTTTCATTCAACAAAATTTTGGCCTAAATGTCGGCTCTTCCCCAATATCAATTTTTTAAAATTTAGATCCAGCTTTTTAAATCTACAAGTAGACTAACATAAAAGTGCTTTGAACTGCAAGAGCAAGTACGTGCGACCCCAGTCGTGCATTTTATTTTAACTGTAGTGGTAGATTTTAGATTTTAGATTCTTCATAGTTTTGAAGTCTGGTCAAACAAGCAAATGTTCTATTTACCAAACTAAAGTATAAACAGTTCTGATATTTTCTTAACAATTCGAACGACTTCTTGTCCTTTTAAGCTTTTTCTTTTGTTTTAGTGAAAATTTTTTCGTCACACCCTATACATCATTGAGTCTCTAACAAAGTACCACAAGAAGGTTAAGGAAGGCAGAGCATCAAAAATAATAAAAACAACAACAACTACACAACACAAGCCACACTGCCACCGCACCACTCTTACGACCGAAAATAATATAGAAAATGCCAACCTCTTTCAATGTATAAATGGTACAAATACAAACTGAACAGTAAACCCAACTATCCTTCTACACAACAGCAGCTACGACGACGACGATGCAAAATTCTGATTAAATTTCTCCAAAAAGTCGTCTGTCGGAGCTCCAAACCAACTTCCCTCCCCAAAAAAACCTCCCATTCTAATCCAACAACACCTCTAATAAACACAAGATTCACCCTCCACAATGGAAATAATTTCCATTTCTCTGTGTTTTTTTTTGGGTAAAAACTTCTTTGGCAAAGGGGGGTAGTTTTTTGATGTTTTTAAGTTTTTTTTTTTGTTGTTTGTGTGTAAAGTTAAGAAATTGCAGTGTTAGAGAGGACAAAACTAATGCGCTTATACTGAAAAAACTTACGACGAAACCTCGCATAAAAAATAGAAGAAAAAAAAATAAACAAAACATACAGAGATACTCTTCTTCTCTATACTCTACACTTTGGGGCACTTTCTTTCGTTCAATCTGTCTCCCCTAGCTATCTATCTTTCCGCAGAGGCAACAAGTTACCATTAATCAAAAACGATGAACGGAATAGAGAAGCAAAGTTAAGCAAATGGAAATGTACATACATGACGTAGTGTGTGCGGTGTATCATCGCAGAGCGTAGCCATAGCCAGAAAGTAAAACGGCAATGGTTTTCATATGCACACACGTGTGCGTGCTATTCCCAATGCGCCTTGCCCGTCTCTTGGTCTCTCCGTTTTCGTTCGTTGTTTCGATTTGGATATCTCGAATCTCGATATTTTGGGGTAAAGCGTAGAAGAGCATAATATAACGCGTCTTCGGAATTGAATTCGAGAAATTCTCTGTGAATTGAAAGTTTTCCATTCATTCAACATTTGGGAGCGTAGTAGAGTAGATTGCCACCGACCGCCCGACGTAGAATGGTCTCGCGTCGCATCGGCATCGGCTTTGGCATTGCTTTTGCCTTTGCTTTAGCTTGTTCCTGTTGATGTTTTCGTATACCGTTATGTATTGCCTACTCCAGAGTGAAAGGGCGACTATCATGAGATACGAGAAGGTTGATGATGATTACCAACACGTCTAGTGGTTCGTTTGGTCGATCTGTTCTGTGCATATAGAAAGAGGGTGGTGGTTGATGCATTTTTTGGCATGGGCCGCTGATGGAATAAGCCAGGACTACGACGACGAATAGATGATGATGATGATGAGGGGCCCTTTCCCTTTTCATACGGTCCTTCTTCCTTTTTTATCCCCCGACGAAGGGGATTATCGTTTCAACAATGACATTTTAGAACTCGCGCTCTTGGATTGCACACACTTGAGAGTCCGTTAGCGAGGGCTTTAGTCTAGGACTTTCCCTTTGGTTTTATTTACTTTTTTTTTTGTCTTCGTTTTTGTTCGTTTTTTGCTTTGGGAAAACGAAAAAAAAAAGTAGAGGGTTGTAAATCAAATTGTCTGGCGGACGGATGGCCGGATGATTTAGATGCAACTTGTAGCATTTTGTTTTAGGCGAATAGATGTCGATGTGTGAAATTTTACAAATTTTCGTTTGTTAGGCATTTTATAGGCTTATTGTAATAAATTTTCGAAATTTCAGTGGGATTTTTGAGGGAAAATTGGAATAATTTAGTTAATAAGCCATTCAAAGAGTTCCGTGATGAAGAGATGGGAAAATCTCTTTTACGAGTTTTTAGACTTTTGAGAATTAATAAACGGAATGGTCAAAATTTAAACCTTAGCATTTGCTATGCTATGCTTTCTACGGTATTATATTTGCCTGAATTAAATACCTATGATGATGCAATGAGGGCGTAAAAGATTGATATTTGGAAGTTGTCTGTTGTAGTTGGGTTCGTTTAGTTAAAGACTTCTAACTAACTTAGGTGCATACGTCCATCTCTAGCCAGTCATTTACAAAATTTTATCACAACGAGTGTTTGTCTCAGCTATTTCAAGCGATTAAAACATAGCTTCCTGGCCAATGACACGTTGTTGAAAACATGGTTTAGAGCTATACAACAAGAGTTGGTTTTGTGCAGATGTAGAATTCATTTTAAACTCCCTAAAATAGCTTTCATCCACTTGATTCTAAGAAAAAAAGGAACAGCAAGAGTTCTCTTAGGCTTGATTGCTGCGCTGATGTAATTTGCGGTTAACACAGTTTTAACTTGGTCTATGGTGGAAATTGATTATCGTTGCCAAAATTTTCATTAAAGCACGGTTACTGTGTCACTTTATGGTTTTCCTGCTACTTCCAGCTTGTGATATGAGATTTGTGCAAGAATTGAGATCTTTTGGGAACTATTTATTAAGAAGATGGGATGTCAATGTCAATGCCACTGGTCTTGATACCATCAATCCAACATTCGGCTTTAACATTAACTTTATCCAGTTAAGGAGAACGATGAAAAACCGTAATGCTTTAGGAATAGACTTTTCATGAATAAGGAGACCGGTAATGAAGTATTTGTATACATCCTTCCATAAAATTAATATGTGGTTATTTCATAATATTTTCTTCTACGTAAAGGTTAGTATTTAATTCTCAATTTTTCAGGTTAACAAATTTAAGGAATTGGTTAAGGCTTTTAATATAAAATACAGTCAAAACCCTTTAAAACGTTACATACAAACTTTCACATGATCTGATTTAAGGGGTAATAACACCTTGTAAACCACGAAATCGAGAGTCATTTTCATCAGCGTATAAAACAAAGAAGAAATATTATTTTCTTTTGGTGTTTGTTTAGTTTAATTAAATATATTAATAGGTAACAGAATAGGCTAATGTTAAATTTTGTAATGATGTGTACTTCACTAGAGAATAGTATTTTTAAGCTCCACACAAAATTTTAGCCCATTCGGTTAAAAACTGTAGGAGTAAGTTGGTCGCCCGATGGGAGCACAGGATTTTACTATCAGCCTGAACTTCACCGCCATTTAAAAAATTTCACGTCATTAAAATATGTAACATTAGCCTATTCTGTTACCTATTAATATACTTAATTAAACTAAACAAACACCAAAAGAAAATAATATTTCTTCTTTGTTTTATACGCCGATGAAAATGACGCTCGATTTCATGGTTTACAAGGTGTTATTACCCCTTAAAAAAGATGCCATTATGCAATTGACTAAAAAAAAACTAGGCATAATAAGTCACAAATATAAAGCTAAACCCCAAAAGAATACAACCCCTTCTAGGCCTATTGAGAATTTTACTTGAAAAAGGTTCAAAACTGCATTTTACTAAGCTTCGGTTAGCTTAAATTGCTCTTATTTTGAAGTACATTTCAGGATACTTACTCCTCTATATTAACCCTCTGTCGGCACACGGGTGCTAATTTAGCAGGACAAAAATAAAAAAAATACGATTTTTCAATAAAGTGGTCACAAAAAAAACTCTTTATAAGGGTGAAAATATATTTTTTTGAAATTGTGAATTCGAATTCCTCGGAAAATTCTACATCAATTTCATACATTATTCTCTATAAAATATTGAGACACAAAAAAGTTCTAGCGACATGAAAAAAGTATAAACCAAATTCGCACCCGTGTGCCTATCACTTCACAAAAAAGAGGTGTGCCTTCAGAGGGTTAACTTAAATTTTGTAAGCAAGCAAGAAACCTGCTAACTGAAAAGTGTAAATTTCATTCAAGTGAAACTCGCGAAACATTTTAATATTCCGGGCGAACTAAAATACTACAAATGAAAATTTGTCTATCAGAAATTCTTTGAAGTAATAATACCAAATATTTTGTTAAGAGTTCCAAAAATTAAATTGCTCTTTGAAGACAAGATAAATAGTTACTTAGTAAATAGTTTTGGGCCATATGCATAAGAAATGAGAAATACTTTTACTAACGAATTAATAAGTGTAAACTAGTTTTGATATGCACAAAATGTGGTTAAAAAAAAAGTTCAAACTTTACATTTTTTCAAGTCTTATGGAATGCATACTTTCCTTTTTTCGAGAAGAGTTTCTTGCGGGTATTTTGAAAAGAAGTTAGATTGTTACTCTAAAAAAAAAAATTAGAAAGGGATATTGCTCTTTTCTTCCGAATATCTACTAGCCTTTAAATGAAATTTCGAAATAGCATCTTAAAAACTATTGAGTGTTACAGAACTCTCTACTGGCACTGTTAGGTCACTATTTACAATAGGGGTATTCACGATTCGATGCAAATGGTCTTGTATCGTTGTAAAAGTGCAAAAGTGTAACATTTTCTTAAAATAAAACAACCAAATATACAGACTACAATTTTTTTTTACACTTTTGCTATACCCCAACCCTATTGCAAAAATAAAATACAATGGTGCAAAATTTGTCTATTGTAGTTGTAGTAGTACACCGAAAAAAAAAACCAATATCAATTTAACATTTTTTAATTATCAAATTAACATTTTTTAAATATCAGCCAAAAATGCTCTATAAAATGTGTTTTATGATATTTAAAATGTTAAAACAATATTTTTATTATCAGGATGATATTTAAATGTCACATTTTTTAAATTTTTTTTGATATTTTATTATCATTTTTTCATATCAATTTCTCATTCCAAATTATTGAAAAATATTTAATAAAAAATTCTTAATGTGTACTAATTTAAAGGCGCTTTGTGTTTTTTCGAAGTAAAATGTATGATTTACTGAGAAAATTTGATCGGCAATAAGATTTTACTTCACATACTTTGGGAGAAAATAACAAAACAATTATATCACCTATAAAAGAAAAAATAATATCACCTCTATTTTGTAAAGAATATTCATTTTCAGTAATGTTTTGAAAAAAGAAAGAAAATACTTAAAATAATAAAAACAATAAAAAAGAAAAAGAAAGAAATAGGTTTCATTTTAATAAACTAAAACGTCAAATCTAGTCAACATTGATATTTTAACTGTCAAAGTGAAATTTTCAATATCCACTTAAACTTAAAAAAATGTCAAAATGATATTTTAATTGTCAAAGTGAAATTTTCACTATCCCACCTGAAATTAAAAAATGTCAAAATGATATGATAAAATATCAAAATTGATATTTTAATTGTTGGACGACTTTTGTCACTGAAAAATGTTAATTTGATAGCTGTTATTATCAATTTTTTTTTTTCGGTGTAGAAAACAAAATTTTGCATTTTTACACTTTTTTGTTACACCGGATCGTGAATACCCCTAATATTTTAGCAATAATTTTTGAAGTGATTGATTGTGGGGGAGTGATTGTATGAAATTCAAATAATGTTCTCGTCTCCAAAATGCGTGTCAGCCACTTACGACAGTTTTTCGATGTTGCATCCTTCTAAGAAAGGTAGTAACCAGAAGGTTTATATGGAACGCTTAAAATTTGCATCCTTAATTTTACTTTCCAATTTTGGATTCCGATAAATCATTATTGTGATGCCCTTTGTATTTAATATCCTTTTGTACCCAAGCTTATTCAAACCAGACGACCTATAAGCATCCAACAATGCGCCCACAATTCACTGTACGAGATACAGATGAGTCAGAAGATCTATTGACTAGTTTTTTATTTTTGTTTTGATTATCTCCAAACTCTTAGAAAAAAATCTATCGAAGAGAACGAACCCCTTACCACACTTTTTATCAGACTTTCTCTCTACAGAATAAAAAAAAAAGAAAATTTAGCAGAGAAGTTAAAAATCCTATAAATTTTTTCATAGGCCTAAAAATCCCGCATTTCACAATATAAGCTTAAATAAAAACAAAACTGCCTCATTCTCTAAAAATCTCTGCTAAAATTAGTCTGGAACTTGTGACATATTCTACAAAAAAAAGAAAAACAAACAAAAAATAAAAGTCAAATAAAAGTGTGATTTGAAGATGTGATAGCCAAATATAAGCTCCTACAAAACTCAATTGAGGTTAACCTATGACCTTTCCAAAATAGCCTTGCCAATTTCGTGTATATGACGACTCTTTCCCCAAGACAAATATCAACCAACCAAAATTAAATGAATGAAAGAACAAAAGTCGTTTTAGGCTTAGTATAGGCACACAAAAGCTTGTGCGTGGCAGATAAAAAAATAAATCGCAAAAGAGGATTTTTTTTTGTTGTTTAATTTCTTTGAAAACCAACAACTTTTTCTTTTTTGTCATTTCACTTTTATGTCATGCAACAATTATAGAATATTAACTTTTCTACACCAAACGATTAAACTTTAATCGAAACAAGATCCTCTTGTTTCACTTAAATTCACAAACTAAATTTCTATAAAAATTTAACTGAGAACGTCATTGCATGCAACACCACTTAAAAAAAAAATCCTATCTGCTATCTAAAAGATCGAATAAACACAATTCTCATCTATTTCTACGACTGCTATAAATGACGCATTTGTGCTTCTCCCTCAACACACATTATGCACATCAAAAGCCACCCACTCTTATTGTATATTTTCTACCTGTGCCAGTCAAAAGCCCAACTAAGCTAACATCCGACGATGACGATGACGACTACGACTCCAACAAGGGTTGTAGTTGATGATGTTGATGGTGCTTGCTTTGCTAGCCAAGCCAGCCATAAACGAACCAACGACGAGTAAAACTACCCTCAAGTTTGTCCATCACAACTTACCTAACTGCTCTCTTGACTATACGGCCACTACGACGCCTTCAATAATGTTCCATTGTGTCTGTAAGTGTGTGTTGTTTTGTGTGTCCCGTCCAGTACCGTGCCGTGTCCCATGTTCTGTTGCTGTTAATACTTTCGTAGACACACCGTTTGTTGTCGTCTTCAACCCCAAATCTACTCTTCCACCAACACAATACTACAACAACAACAACAACAATTTTACATACTACACACATTTTGTAGATCCAAAGTCCCACAACAAACAGCAAAGTTGATGCAATCAACTTGCTATTTGCCCGAAGAAAAAACAACAACAAAATAAAAAATAAATAAGACAACAGCGAGTGGAGTTAGTAAAACAGAGAGGAGGGAGGGTCAGAGGGAGGAGATTGAAGAAAAAATAAGAGCCGATTCGAGCCGAGCTGAGACCCAACGTCATTTGCGACAGAACGCATGCCATCCCTGCACCCTGCGGACAACACACAGCACACAATTGCCTGTCAAGTTTTCTTCTTTAGATCAATTTGTTGTGCCGCGGCGGCGAAGACACAACAACGAAGCCTGCGACGACGACAGCAGCGTCGACTACGATGATGACGGTGTCGGCGACCACCTTTTTCCCATCTCACCCATAATGAATCCACATGACATCTACCGTGAGGATGGAGTGATAGTAGTAGAAGTAGATATAAAAAAATAAAACACTCACGGCTTCAGCATAGAAATCGAATAACAGTGCTAGTCAAAAGGAACACGAGTCAGGGCATAAAGAACGAATGCAACAAAGTAAAGACGCATAAACATCAAACAAAAATATAGAAACTAACAACCTCTTTCATCGATAAAAGTTGCGACGACAGTTATTTGAAATCACTCTAAAAGTGTCATTGATAATAATTGTAGAAGCTTTCAATAGTCTGACGTAAGCTTTAAAGCTAATTACTTGATGATGTGACGCAAGCGCGATAGAAAATTTAACGACAAAAATGTACTTAAGATTTTGCAGTGAGACATGAAGGAAATCAATTGATATCGAAGGCATGGAATTTAAGCTTTTTTTGAATAGGATCTTCGAACATCCAACCCTTACCTTCCCGGATGCTACTGAAAACTTTCCAAGCTGGAGAATTGCCCTCTATTATATTCTCTTTTTTACTAACTGCCAAACGCGGAGAATCAAACAATTTTTCCTTTAAAACAATAATTTTTTGAAAGGTCTTTTAATTGTATGCATTTGATGAATAAGTATTGAAGACCCTATTTTTGGTATTTAAAAGTTAAAATGCAATAACAATGCAGTTTTTTAAAATTACTGAACCACAACAAAAATTAAGCAACCACAAAAAAAGTTCTGACCATGGGGTGGGTGCGACTATGTAAATTATGTATGTTTTTTGGGTCGCTAAACCGAATCTGTAGTCAGGCTTTTGAAATAACCTCGAAAAAAAAAATCGTTTGAGGGTGTCAGCGAATACTTTTTGTGGTTATCTAAAAAAACTGATGTGATCGATGAAAAAGATAAATATAATTAACATAGTCGCATCCCCTCGATTACGTCAGGTTTTCTAGATAACATAATAAAGTGTTCAAAGACACCCTGAAACGAAAATCTTTTTTGAGGTTACTTCGAAAACCTGAAGTGTTGGGGTGAAATGAATTTCAAACTAAGTTTTAGCGGCCAAAAAAAAAAAAAGAACATAATTAATAGTCACACCTAAGGGTCATAATTTTTTTTTTTTAGTGCTTTGAGTCTTTTTGTCTTGAGGTAAATATCTAAGGCTATAAAAACCATTTATTTTGATAACTGTCTTGTAGTCTTTGTTTTTGAACTCCTGAGTTTCTTTCGACTTCGTCCAGGTACCAATTTTTTGGGAGAGAACCAACATTTCACTTTGAATGTTATTTTCTTTTTAAGAAAATTTAGTTTTAATAGCTTTGCTTTTTCTTTAATATATTTCTAAAATTTAACTCCACTCCCTATATCCCTGCATTTAAGAATATAGTCTCATTATAATCTGACTCCATTTATTTGAGCAGTTGCCTCTGAATGTTCAATAAATTGTTTCCATTTCCAAATTCTTGCTTTGGTTTTTATTACCACATCAAGTCCAATCTTTTATTTCGAAAATGTCTTTAAATCTATTGTTTAATAATATCTTTTTAAACGAAAGTGTTTTTTCTAGAACATCGAGAGGTTTTGAGAGTTGAATAAAAAGCACGCAGAACAAACGAGAGCTAGTTATTCCAAAAACCAAACATCCCCAATCAATGATGTTTTTTTTCTGTTATCTCAGGAAAAGGATAAGTTCCTCTTTGTGCTGTAAAAAAACAGCAGAAGCTGGACCAAAACAAATAGCAGCTTGAGAACAAGATTTCACAAGTTCGGAGTTGGATTTTGAGGCTAGAAGGCCGTTTAAGCATGGCAAAATTAAATTACTGAACAGGCCTGATAATTTTCTGTAGATAAATTTCACAACAATTGGTAAAAAAGCTTAATGTTGAGTAGCTGGATAGTTAGAAACTCAGAACTACGATCCAATTATGTATAAGGAGAATGCCCCGAAAATACGTTTTGTGTACCTACTCTTTTTACTAGTTTACAAAAATAATTAGAACCCTTCTTTCAATTTTATAGAAATCAATCTAAAAAAAAAATTCTAAAATTCATGTCATATTTATTGAAAACTCCCAAATGGTATTATAATTTCTCTAAATATTTTGTACAATTAAAACCAAGAAATTAGGGCTAAAGTGTATAAGCCCACAATGGATATGCTTGCGTAGATACTCAATAAATCCATGTTTTTCTTGGAATTGTTTGCCTCGGTGGACAGCACAAATTTTGTTTGTGTTCAAAAAGCACTGATTTTCATGACCATAATTAATTTTTTAAAAATTATTTCACTTAAACCACGTAGTCAGAGATACTAGGTTCATATACAATTTTTATGACTAAGTTTTTTTGCAGAGGTACTGCATGTTTCGAGGAATAATTAAGGTCTCTAAGAGTATCACTGGTATAGAAAAAGGTGCAGCCTTAGCCTTACTAAGACTTCCGACTCAACAGAAAACCACTGAATTAGATTATGAGGTACAAGATCCCGATGTATTAATTTTCCGTATATAATTACATGTTAAAATTTTGATGAAAAACAAAATTATGCTAGTGTTGCCAACTGCACCTATACAGGAGCCATGGTTGCCAATGTTTTAAAATGTGAGTAGGCAACTTAAAAAGTTATTATTATTTAATTAAATTTTAAGCCATTTTTAAGCTTTTGCAAGGAATATACAGCTGTGTTCAAAATAATAGTAGTGCATGGAACAAAATAACATTTTTTATATTTACGGTGCTTCTACGGTTAAAAATTTAATTTCTTTGATGTCAAAGTTTGTAACGGTCAATGACTGATAAATGTATCGTAGTTTTAAGATGAAAAAGAAGGTGCCAAATAATTTGTCATTGACCTTTGGTTGTTCTTTCTAATTTGACCTGTTCAAAATAATAGTAGTGAAAGTAATTTTTGAAGAATTTAAAAGCGTTTTATAACTTAGAATATTTATTTTTGGTTTAAAAGTAAGTACTCATATAATTTGAACAATTTTTCAACAAAAAACGATTTGTTTCGGTTTTAATCTATTTAAAGTTCGAAGAGCAAAACATTGCAGTTCGGTTAACGGAAACTTTTACGAAAGCTGCTTGAAGAATGGAAAACCTACTTGGAAATTCAAGGTTATATTAGGATGCTCCCTTACAATGGTAGCCAATGCAATAAACTCAACGAAAGACCCGAAAAGCGCGGTAGAAAAAGAAAAAAAACCGTCGTAGATGACAGGCGTATTGTCCAGATGAGCTAAGTTGAGCCTTCTGCATCGTCGTTTCAAATCCAGAAGGCTTTAAGCCTGGATTGCAGTGCAGTGAACATTCGGAGGTGACTGTTAGAGGCTAATTTGTACGGTTGAAGTCCACGAAAAGTTCCGCTGTTAACAAAGAAATATGTTAAAATACTAAAATTTTGGACCCTTCATGTTTTACTATTTTCGTCGTATACTTTGGAACATATTCCGTATTGGGTGGACGTCGGACGTATTGTGGAGATCCAGTACCACCAAAGAGGACAAATTTGCTCTCATCAGTAAACAATATGTTACGCCATTACTTCGTTGGCCAGTTTATGTGGTATTTACAAACTGGATACGCTTTTTAATATGTTCCGCGGAACTTTTCGTGGACTTCAAGCGCAAAAATTAGTCTCTAACAGTCGCCTCTGAATGGTCACTGCACTGCAATCCAGGCTTAAAGCCGTCTGGATTCGAAACGACGATGCCGAAGGTTCAAATTTGCTCATCTAGACAATACGCCTGTCGTCTACGACGGTCTTTTTTCTTTTTCTACCGCGCGTTTCGGGTCTTTTGTTGAGTTTATTGTATTGGCTACCATTGTAGGGGACCATCCTAATATAACCTTGAATTTCCAAGTAGGTTTTTCCTTCTTCAAGCAGCTTTCGTATAAGTTTCCGTTAACCGAACTGCAATGTTTTGCTCTTCGAACTTTAAATAGATTAAAACCGAAACAAATCGTTTTTTGTTGAAAAATTGTTCAAATTATATGAGTACTTACTTTTAAAGCAAACATAAATATTCTAAGGTATAAACCGCTTTTAAATTCTTCAAAAATAACTTTAACTACTATTATTTTGAACAGGCCAAATTAGAAAGAACAACCAAAGGTCAATGAAAAATTATTTAGCACCTTCTTTTTCATTTTAAAACTACGATACATTTATTAGTAATTGACCGTTACAAACTTTGACATCAAAGAAATTAAATTTTTAACCGTAGAAGCACCGTAAATATAAAAAAATGTTATTTTGTTGCAGGCACTACTATTATTTTGAACACAACTGTATGCAAAATATTTTTTTTGTAACTGTTCATTTATCTAACTGGTCCAGAAATGGTCAGTATTAATAAAGAGAAGGGAAAAATTCTCAAGCAATAAAAAAATGTATGAAAAAAAAAAATGTTGCGCATACGCCCCAGTGACCGAGTAAATTTTAACTTTGAAAATAGATACAAAATTTTTTTACTACCGCTGTTATAGAAAATGAAACTAATTTCACTATTTATGTAAAAAGGAATATGTTGTCATAGCTTAACATCATACTAATAACTGTAGAAAAGAGAGAAATTAATTAAAAAAGTTTTAAAAATAATGACGGAAACTCTATCGCCTTTGATGGAAACGTCAATGCATAGCGATATCTTTTCGTATTTTTTATCTGCACCTCTGGCAACCCTTCGCGAAATAAAACCATGCAATTAAAACCCTTTTCCTATTGATTAAAATTTCACGAGCGAACAATTATCTCCAAATCTTAGATATCACCATTGAATCTACCATCTTTTTTTTAACCATTAAAATCTACATTCAAAAGTGAAACTCTTTCCATTGTATCTCAAAAACCATTGCAATTAAACACCTTGTTCTGGTTAATAGCCATGACAAGTTTCATCCCTTTTACCAACAACAACAACAACAACAACAACAACAACAACAAAAATTTGCAAAATATTGACCCTTGACTTTTAAAACAAAACAAAAAAAAATTAATCTACATGTTAACGGTAGCTTAAGCTTACCATTTCCCGCCTAATCTAACGTTGACAATTATTATTAACAAACGACTCTAATTAACATATTTCCATAAAATTGTTTGTTTTTTTCTTTTTTCTCTAAATTTACCAAAAAAAAATATATCCCCACAAATAATAATTTTTTTTTTTTATTTTTTAAGAAGGAAATGCTCAGAAATAGAGAAGAAACTTCGTTCCCATTTTTGATAACAATGTCATGTCAGAAAATGCTTCCCTTGTCCGTTGGTTAGTTGGTTCGTTCATATAGTTCGTAGTCATAGTAGTTGTCGTCGTCTTAGTCGTCTTGGTCGTCCTTAGAATATGGTACAAGTGTATATGTGGTGTGCATCAACGCAAAAAAGGATCTAAAATAAAATTTCCTGCCATAATAACGCAAAAGGAAAAATTGAAAATGAAAAATAAGAAAAAAAAAAACAGGAACCAGTGTAGTTGTAGTATTATAAAAGAGAAGAGAGAACGAAAAGCTTTTCACCATGTCCTCCAAAAAGAAAGAAAAAAAAAATCTGAAAAAAAAAGAAAAACAGGCTACAGATTAAAAAGACCTTCTGAGTCAAAAAAACCCCACCACCACCCTTTTTCTAGAATTGTGTGGAGGAGTCAGCAGTCCACCACTTCTTCTTCATCATCAACATTAATAACGTCTATATAGCTGGAATATGTACCCAGAGAGAGCTCTGATGCGAGGACAAAAGCACAAAACTCTTCTTGGTTCTTCTTCGACGTCGTTGAGGCAGCAGTAGTATTCCTCCAACAGTACTCGGCTACGAACGGGCCACAATAACGACGACGACGACAACGACGACGATGAGTAGAGAGATGCCATTATCGCAAGCACACAACTTAAACTAGAAAGCGTTAAAGGAATTTGTATACCAAGGCGAAAAAACAACATCCCTCCGAGCTTCACACTCCTCATCCGCTGCTGCTGCTGCAGTATACCTACTCACTTCAGCACTGGCTCGGGGAATGAGCGAGTATAGCTCTGATGACGCCCGCCTGTTTCAGTCCATAGACCGAGCACAAGAACACAGAATACAGAGTCGATCCGATCCGAACTGAACGACCCATTCACCCACCAACCAAACAGCTCGTCATCCTCTCTAGCAGGTCGGTCGTATCTCATAAGACCACGGCGCCCCCAATACCTCGTCCTGCTTCCCGTTCCAATTCCATCCTCTGGTGCTGGGCCATGAACCATCCATTTACCAGCAGTACCTAACATACCTACTATATCTGTATCTATGGATTTGGCTATGGTTATATGTTCTGCGGAAGGTTGGTTGGTTGGTTGTTGGCTGCTATCGCTATGACTGTGCCATGGATTTCATTATGCTTTGTGTGGTGTTGCTGCTGCTGCTTGCTGGCATGTGTATATGTATGAGCGTGTGTCTATTGTGCTGGAGTTATACGGTACGGCAGATGTGGTATAACCCAAGTAACACATAGATGTATACAGCGGATGGTATATACCTACTGCCATTAGGTTGATGTGGCACAATCGTTCGTTGCGAGTGCGACGTCGACAACGACGACGACGACGACGAAACGAAGCAAGAACCAAACACTCAGGTTCGGATGGATATGTGTGTACTCTATACGTTTATGAGTGCATGAAATCCCATGGCTGTACAGAGGATAAGGTGATTGTGTGCTGTGTGTATTTTGAGTTCTTTAAGTTCGGTTTACACTTCTTCATGTTTGGAATTAGGTAGTTTTATTAAAAAAATTATTTTGCATTTCGAAAAAAATTGGGTAAAATGAACATTTGAGCACATTAAATACCTCCTTAACAATCAGTTAATAAGCCAACAGGGACTGACTTGCTGGTTTTAGAATACCACTACGCAGGTAACCGGAACCAACCACCGGGCTTTCATGACTGGACATTATTTTTTTTATGAGATTAAAGAGTTGAAACAAATCAAAACTCTTTCGTTTTTAAATCTCAAGACTGCAAAAAAACTAATATCTGTCTTTTCTGCTAAAAAATGAAGACGATTTCGTAAGCAGCCCAGAGCTACATTCCAGATTATTTTAAGTAGGTTCAATACTGAAACTGTCAAGCCGCAGATCACAAGATTTTAAACTAGGACCATTCTTTTATTTCATAGAGGCTGTGATGCTGATGTCCAAAAGATTTTTTCAAGGTCATTTCCTGTCATTTGCAAGTATTTTCTCTTCACTGAAAATAATCTTTGATATACGATCATAAAATAAATTCGGTGGAAAAAAATATTCCGAGGGAAACAAAACTCCACTTGAGATTTACGGTAGCCTCGTGAATGATAGCTTAAAATTTTCATCGGAATTTATTCGTATCTAAAAAATTTAGCAGACAAATTTAGCTGTCATTTCATAGATGTATTTCTGCCCTTTAAGTATAATACGAGGGAGATTAATTTCAAAAAAAAAAAAAATATTTCCAGAAAAACAAAATTTCTTTGCACCAACCGCATCCTGAGAAGTGCCATCAGTTTTCTCGATGATTCCCTCGCATATGCCATGTCTCTATCTTCTATAATAGCCCCATAAGGGTAGAAACCCACATACGACCTCGTTGGAGTTTTACCAGCTTGGGAGGACTTTAAAATAAACTCGAAACTAGTGTTTCAGAAGACTATGTAGATCCGGTAGATGACCCTCAGTCTCGCATTAAAGAAGCACCACGATAAACCTTTCAAATGAAAAGTTTCACAAACAAAATCTTTGTTCAATATCTTTTAACGAGCTATTTCGGTTCAGTTTGCCGACTATTTTGAAGAATAGAAACTTTGCTTTACATTAAATCCAGCTAATGATTAGGAAAAGGTACAGGCTTCTTAATTTGCTTCACGAGTCTTGCAAATCTGCACTTCGCATCCTTTAATGCAAAGAAAATGCCTTTTTGTTTGTTTGTTAAGTTTATTTAGCAACTTAAGCCACAAACACAAACAAACAAAAATACTCCAGGAACAAGATGTGGTAGATAGAAGCAAAGTTCATTAAAATGGACAGATATCTCCTCCAATATATTAAAATGTGTCTAACATCCATAAGACTATTTTCATTACAATTCACCGGCAGCCGGAGACATCAAATATTGATCTTCTAGATTAGAACCCAATGAACACCAATGAAGAAAAGTACATCCGATAATTCTAAATCAGCATAGTACCGTGGCTGCAAGAGTTAGGGATGTTAGCCCCAAATTTCTCGAAAGAAATAGAGTAGATACAGGGAATAATAAGTCCTCAATTTTTCAAAAGGAGCCGGGAAATATAAAATAAATATAATATTTCTCAGAAGAGCAAGTAAAATCGCATCTAAAATCCGTCAAAATATTAGAGAAATACTAGCTGATTACCTTCAAGATGAATTAAAAACAAAGATTAGCTGTGTTCCTTTGGCCTTAAGTATTTACTGCTAAGTACTTCTGGTTGTATTCAACTCCATTTCTTCTATATAGAAAAAATGTCTTTGAATGGATTCAGAAGTAATAAAAAGTACTATGCTGAGCCCAAAGGAACACAGCCATTATTGAAATTCAAGTTGAGATTAACCATTTCCTTATAGATTTCTAAACTAAGTTTGTTAACTTTCAGATCACTGCCAGAACTCTTTATACGAAAAATTACCGTATTATCGTTAATGAAGAAGAACCGAAAAACAAACAAAGTTCTTCTCTCCAAACATTCTCCCAGGAGTGTTCATGCTGAAAAATGCTAATATTTTTAAAAACTTAAACTTTTAGAAAAACAATACTAGGTAAAGCAAACGGCGTCTTGCTAAGACTTTTCCCAAAAGCTAAAGCACTAATTATTGAATTTTTAATAAATCAAGCGAAGGGGAAGAGGCAATTGGTTTTTGAGCCTTCAACTTTCATCTAGAGACTCTTCTCTTATGATCTCAATATTTAAACCATTCAAACACCATTATTTTACAGTGCACAAAATTATACATGTACTTTAAGATTTAAGCTTATAAATAAAGTGGTAATATCTGGCCTCGATTTCCTGAACTCAAAGCCTTTTTTCTTACTAAATCGCATATCAAAGGCACCCCAACAAATGACCAATTTCTTGATTAATAATTCTTTCAGCGTAAAATGTATTTTTAACTTCTCTCAAAAACCAAATCAATGTTTGAACTAACTTCCATTTTTTAAAATTCCCAAAAAACAAAAAAATAAAAGAGAAAGAAAACTTCAATGCAAACGCAGCCTTAAAAACACACAGAGAAACAACCGTCCTTCCTCTTTGGCATCTGCAATAATCCAACATTCAGTCAAACACACATACACACGGCAGATGTTATAGAGAGGGTATAGAGACTATAGAGTATTCTGTGAAGTAGAGGGTTATTTTATTCTCGTCGTCATCGTAGTCGTTGTTGTCGTATAGCTGTGGCAATACCTTACCTACAATACGAAACGTATATACAGACACAGATAGATACATACCCTTTGCTTTATCGAAAAACTCAAAACTCAGCACAGCGCACAATCGTTTCACATTGCTGCAGCAACTTTTGGATATGAGGCACGGGACAGAGGAAAAGGGTGGTAGATATAAAGAGGTTTACTCGTACTACGTACAACAACCAGCACGAAGAGAGAATATAAAATTCGAAATAATACCATTTTGTCTGCCCCCGCTACTGCTGTGTCCGTCCCTTTGCCATCACAAGTATCTCATTGAATCTCGTTTTTCGTTGGAAGGCATTAACCATAGCACCAACCAACCAGCACATTCGACCGAACAACCGACTGACTGTCGGTTGTTCGTTTGTTCGTTTGGTATAAAGTGCCCTCTGCCCGATGGAAGGAAAATCCAGATGATGTTGATGGTGATGATGAAACAGCAGTGCCGGGTGTTATGCGGGGGAAGAGAAAAATGCTTCAAGGTACACCGACCGAACCAAACCGAATACGAATATAATAAAACTACCATAGCAAGGCAAGGCAAGGCTAAAGTGATGGAAGAAACATACAGAATTTTAGAGGAAAATCGAAAATTCGGATCGAAAATCATTTTCTCTCTCCGCCCAAGTCAACGACGAGTCGAGCTGAGTCGATCTGAATTGTTGTCCCTTTACCCTTCCTGCCTTTAACTTGTGTCTTCTCGTAAAAAGGTTCTTCTTCAGGTCTCTTTTGCTTTGTTTTGTATCCGTCCGTGCAACTTGAAGATGGTTTTCTAACTCTGAGCTGAGGAATAAATATTTTGGTTCTACCATCAAATTTCTCTCCAGCACAGACATTTGCACTTAGGCAAGAGGTATAGAAGATAAAAGATGGAAGAGTTCAAAAGGGGACTCACAACTTTGCCATCCTTCGATTTTGGTTTTGGGAATTTTTGTTTCATTTTGATGAATGTACATTTCGGTTTGCCCTTATGGTTCGTTATGTTTTCCTGGTTTTTCATTTTCGAATAGGATGAAATAATCGTCTTTTCAAAAGGAAAGCCCAGTCTTTAGGTTTTTTTTTTTTTCGAATTGAAGAATGAAATACCTTCGATATCATCATCATTATCATCCCCATTTTTATCTTCTTTTCTTTGATGATCATATTTTGAATCGGAAAAGTAAAACTAATCGGGAATTGTTTGTTTAGATTGCATTGCTGCTATGCGGAGGAGCTTTTTAAAACGATCTGTGACAACACAGTGGGTTTTTTTTTCAGTTGAAGTTATATTGTGTGATAGCATTCGCGAAATGCGAACCGGAAGTAGGATGTGAAACTGGTTGAATGGTAGTTCGTTCTCTGAGTGCTTAGCTCAGCTTGTGCTGTTGATTCATTCACCTGCCGCCCTTGTTGTCGTTTATTGTGTTGTTGGTGTGCTGCGCTATTTTGTGCTGTTTTAGTGTACATGCATGCTGCTGCAATAGTCTGCTGATGGTTTTCTCACTGCTTCATTCGTGGTGCATGTGAGCGCATTCCATTGGGGTGATGAGTTGCGATTGCGACAGGGTAAGTTTAAGTTGTGTGTCTGTTTGTTTTTGTTGTATTTTTTATTTCTTATCAAGTTCTCAGGATAAAATATGACGCGTGTGGGTTTCATGGATTCTTTTTAAGGGAATATGATTCAACGGAATTCAGCAAGTCAATAACTCAGCACGAGTATGGAAAAAATAAGAAACACAGGAAATATATTTTTTTTTTTTTTTGAGTTTTCACTTTCACAGATTAACAAGAGGGATTATAGGTTCATAGGTAGGTATCGTTTGATGTTTAAATCATTATTGTAAGCTCGTAGTATTGATATTAAAGTTCAACAATTTAAATCGATTTTTAATTTTAAAACAAAAACAAAATTTAATTTGTTGGATTTTGTACTAATTTAGTCGAATGCTTAGTGGGTAAATAATTTAGTTATCTATCATATTCTTAAGTGATATGGTTGGATGGCTATTTCGTGGTCATGCTGACTTTGTATGTGGATGTCCTTTATAGGTCAAAAGTATTGAGATGCTTCCTTAGTAGACACTTATTTGTGCTTGCATAACGACCCCTTCCCCATAGTAAATTTTGTTTGTTATCTTAGTATTGTTTGTGACACAAAGTTTAAATTAAATCCAAATGTCGCAAACAATTTTTGAAAGTAACTTAACAATGAACTTTAATAATATTGTAAGTCTTTTCATAAACAAACCGTAGAATAATGGTCACTAGGATTTGAGCTTAAAAGAAATATGTGGAGTCACATAAATATTTTTTGTTTTTTATTAACGTCGAAATCCAATACAATATCAATCGGTACAAGTTTTAACATAAATTGACGGTAAACAAGCAAGCCAAAACGATCAAGCCAACTTAAACTGAGATCTGGCAACAGCAAAATTGGTCAAAATATCCACACCACGAAGGAGACCTATTTTCAATCGAAATAGTTGCCAGAACAGTTTTTTAAATGTATTAAATTTTAAAATGCGTTTTTCTCGAAAAAAGTTGGAATGGACTAGTGCTATTTTTCCCCTGCACCCTTCAAATGTATATGATTCAAATCACTAGAAAAATAGAGTTTTTTTCACCCTTACATCTTTTCCACTATGTACGACAGAAGAAGTTAACAACAAGAAACGCAAATTAAAACAATTCCTAAGTATTATCGGGTTAAGAATGTGAATGTTAAAAGAAATATTTTAAAAAACTTTTTGAAACCTAAAATTCAGCCTTATTCCACTATCCGATTTACTAAGTTCAATTGGTTTTGAAATTTTTTGTCTTTCGATAAACGTCTGAGTTTATTCTTTTCAATAAAGGTGTGATACTAAAGATGCAAAAGAACTTGACTGCGCCTTAACAAACAACTACATAGATCATTCATTGAGTCGTAAGTGGCTTATAACAATTTGTTATTTTTTTCTAGACAACCTACTTTCGGAGTTCGAATTAAGTAACAAAAGTGGAGGAATTATCAAAATTTAATATATAAAGAAACTTTTCTAAAATAAGGTCTCCAAGGTACTCACCCCTAATCAATGGTGGTACTACCCCACGCTGTATACTGTCCTTTGTTACTTTTGAAAATTGTTCTTGATCTTTATTTGTGCCTTTATATCTAATCGCTCGTCATAATTCTGAAATATAAAAACATTTTACGTTAGATCCGATATTTGTAATTTGCAAGTTCTAGGTAAGTTAAAACCCTAAGAAATTTGTCAGCTATACAAAATAAATAGTTACAAATTTAATAAACAAAAAAAAACTAAAAAAAAACAGTTTGTTTTGGATTTTAAGTTTTAAGTTTTATTAAAAAATTTTTTTAAAAAAAGGTATTAAATTTCATTTTTAATTATAAACATTACTAAACGATTATAGACATTAATAATGATAATAAATTTTTCATTTCTAACATTTGGAGGGTAAAAATTATTCAAATATAGTTCATTGAATGTTGAAGATAATTCAGTTTTTAACAAGAAAAGTAAGAGTAATTTCTTTTTCATTTTCAAACAGATTACTTAAACACGAGTTCGAATATATAGAAAAGGTTCCTTACCTTTGAAAGAAATAAGTGTTCCATCAAATTATGCACTTATTTTGCTTCGAGGTGATTTAAATGAATTTTAAAATACTTCATGAATATACTTTTATTCGAAGAATCATAATTCTAAAAATTAACGTAACATTTAAATGTTTAGGGAATTACGCTACGGAAATCAGTTCGTATTAGAAATATTTTCCATGAATTTTTTTGTAACATCACTTAATTAGATTTTTATCAAATCATGTAGGTATGTATTTATATTACAAAAGGAAATAGTATATAAATATGTATAAAGAATATTGAAATCTTATTATTGCAACTATTGGCACAAAAATGGAATGACTTATAATTAACTTCTTATTCTTACCTTGATATTTTAATTTGTTGCTGATATTTCTAATGTCATCTTCTTCTTCTATTTTTCGGCACTCTTATGAACTCGATTGCAGAGGAGGTCATAACTCTCCACGGAATGCTCTGCCTCACACTAGTAATCAGCTTGTGGATTTGTTCCCTTTCAGGATTTTTTAGATAAACTTTCTTTTTAGTCTGCTTTCGTATCGAATTGTTATATGATTTGATGTTACTATAGTGTTTTCCATAATTTACATAAATTTTAAATTCATATTTGTAAAATTTCGTTCTTTGAGGCACATCTTGCGAATTATTAGGTCAATCGGATTTACACACTTTTCCATATTTTTTTCTAAACATAACTTGTTAAGAAACAAATCATCACACAGCACAAAATAACACAAGTTCACAAGACATTACTACTTTTTAAGAATGTTTTATAAATAAATTTTGATTTTTATATTCAAAAGTATAATTTCTGATCGTTTTTTTTTTTAAGTGACAAAGTAAAATACTCACGAGTAGATAAAACGAGAATATAGTACTACCAACTACACACGATTCATGCATGGTTGCTGTTTTTTTTTTAACGTGTTCTTTGGAAAATTTTCATTAAAGATCTCATGAGTAGTCTGCCATCTCCAAAGGAACGCAGTTTATGTTGAAACAAAGTAAAAAAGATATACTTGTTTCAAAAAGTTATGAAACTTGGATATGTTCCTTATCTTGAATTTTACATGAATGCTCACTTTAGAGCACAAGAATAACGTTTTTTTTAAACTTAAATAGGTAAATTACTAACACAGGGAGAGTTTTTAAAATGCTTTCTTTACGTTATAAATAGAAAAACAAAGACACTCACCTGGCGTTTAGGACAGAGATTGCCGAATTGAAGTCATAGCTGCGGGAAGAAGATTTTTTTTTTTCATAAATACGATTTTTTTAATTGGAAAAGAAGATTTATTTAAATAATTAAGACCCAATTTATTCATCCTACATTCAATTTAAAGCAGCCTTTTAAAAGCGAAAATTTAAAAATTTATATGCTTTTTGAAAGTTTTCTAATTTTTTATAGAGACTTTAAATTTAATGAAGAGTGATAACATTGGGGCTAAATAGATAACAGATATTTAAGGATAGGTTTAATCATCTATTACGAAAAGGCGTTGGTGTCCAAGACAAATTGTGTCGTTTTTAGTTTTTTTAGTTTTATTGACTATATAAGAAAGGTATCACATCGTCTACAAGATTGACATACATTGTAAAATATAAAAATAATCTAATATCTATATAAAATTCTCCTGTCGCAGTGTTTGTTACCAAACTCCTCCGAAACGGCTGGACCGGTTTTTATTAAACTTTGTGTGCTTATCGGATAGGTCTGAGAATCGGCCAACATCTATTTTTCATACCTCTTAATTGTTAAAGTGGTGCAAAATTTCTACACGAGTAGCGCACCCGGTTTTTGTTATTTTCGATTTTGCTACTTGGAGAAAATAAAAAACGAAACGAAGCCAAAATCTGTTTAAAAAAAAAATATTTTTAAGGTGTAGTTTAGGCGCAATCTGCTCGATGTTGACGACATTATGACGTTTTTGAACAGAAGCTCCTGCAGTTGGACTGAGTTGGTAGGATCACAGATCTAACGCAGGTCTAAGTTAGGCAGACGTTTATGAAAACATGGGACTGCGCTGGAAGGAAGCTTTGAATGAAAAAAAAAGAACTATGAAAAACGGTTCGCCCAGTCGAAAGTTCTGAGGTAACAAACAAAAAATAAATACAGTCGAATTTAGAACCTTCACTTTTTAGAAGTTGACAGCAAATTTTAGGAGTGGAGGTTTAACCAAAATGAAAGAACATATGCAGTTTTATAGTCTTATGCGTTATAAAAACGATTTAAAATGTCTGACAACTTCAAGTCGTGGATTTATATTGTTTTCAAGGGGTTAAAAAAAGTTAGTTTTCCAACTCATATGAAAAGCCTAAATTCGTAATATTTTATATTCTAAATACAGGAACTTTAAAACACATTCTTTTATTTAAAAATACCTATATTTGATGTTGTGACACGACTTTTTTTTTTTTTTGGAAAATATTGACACACTCCAAAATTGGATTGGAAGTAAATAGCAAAAGAGGCGTAACGAAGTCCGCCGGGTCAGCTAGTAGTTATCTAATATTTTTTTTTTTTGGTATATTCATAAGAATTTAAAAATTTTCTTGGATAATGCAGGTTCTAGAGTAAAGGCACCAGTATCCGGCCAGTGTTAGTATCCGGACACTTTGTGATTTTTTTGCTATTAATAGGTAAATAATCCTAATAAATTCGAATAAAAGCACAAATATACTTTCTCTGATGTATTTCACATATAAATGCAAAGTTTTAATTTAGTTGAGTGTCCGACATCAGTGGTGAGGTCGCGAAAATTAATTTTTGTAAGAAAAAAACGCCAAGAATAACTTTACTTCTGGTATATTTAATCATAATATAGTTAAGTATATTAGAAATTAGTTAAATGTACCAGAAATAAAGTTAAATATACCAAAAATAAAGTTATATACCAGAAGTAAAGTTATCCCATCGTTATTTTCTCTATGCTCCTTAGGCTACATAAATATTTATCAGATTACTACTGGATGAGGAGTGAAACTTTTTTTGATTGTGTTGCAAACTGCGGACACAAACGCTTGCTTGATGACAAAGTGGGGCATCCAGTGATGGACAAAAGTCACATTTAACACTAAAGTTAAGTAAATTTTGTTCCAAAATCTAGTTATTTTATACGCATTACCACCGAACACAACCCACGTCATGCTGTCGGCTGACGTTAGTGTTTTAAAATCCCTCTAATCTGATTGGGAGCTAACAGTTCTGAACTGAATTTTTCACCACAATTAAATGAAACAATAAAGAAACATATGGATATCGTGATAACAATGTGATGTTATTGAGGAATGAGGACCCCTAAAGTTTGGGTGCTTTCATAATTGCATGGTTGCTTTGTTTACATGCGGTCATTTGCGATCAGACTAATGTCAAAAAAACTATTTGCGCATGTATTTTACTTTGAATTTATGAACACTTTTTCTGATTTGCGTCATTTGTCAAAAATTTTAAGTTGCAATTCAACCTCTTCTGCAAAATTAACAATATATTATCTTAATTCCATCCTTTAAGAAAAAAAACTTTTTTTTAAACATTTGTCAATATTTACAAATTTATTATATGAAGAAATTCGCTGCTATTTTTGTTATTTTGACTTGAACTTTGAATTTCCAATTAATATTTTGACAGAATTGAGAAACAAAGAAAAGCTGTATCATCTTTTACGTCATGTTCCTTCTTTCTTTAAGTTTAAATTCATTGCGCATCGCGCTGCAAATATTTGCGTTTTACATTTATGAACACCTGACATTTGTCATTTGCATTAATGAAAGCTTTGCATTCGTCAGACTTGCGCAACCATGCATTTATGAAAGCGCCCTGTATTTTTATAAGCCTACCAATTTTTACAATTCTTTCGGTTCCGAACGACGTTCAATTTCATCCCAAGGACCATCGTTTTAACCTAAACGTACCTTAGTCCTTATTTATAATTGTTTTAACGACAAGTTTACTAAGAAAAGTGGATTGTTACCCTTATTATAAGAAGTATTTTTCGTTTGTTTTCGAGGTACCCAATCAAAAAAGTACCTATAGGATTTTTTTTTTAAACTGAAATGAATTATTATTAATTCTTTTAACAAATATAAGCTGTTAGTGTGTCCCTGTTGTTAATTGCTTAGTGATAACTTTTATTAAAAACAATTTTAATGTTTAAGAGCCCCCGCACACTACAGACTTTCTATCGGCCGATAGTTTAGTCGGGTTGGGCTCCTAGTGTGCGCACAGGCAGCCGACTAAACAGTCGGGTCGCTAGGAAACATTTTAGTTTGAAGGCAATTGTGTAGCAAAACAAACTTTTTTTTTCGATTAAACAAACTTTTTGATCGGCCGATACTTAATCGTTGTAGTGTGCGCACTCTCATATATTTTTATTCTGATTAAGAGACCGACTAAACTGTCGGCCGATAGAAAGTTTGTAGTGTGCGGGGGCTCTAAAAGTACCTACGAAACTGTTTTTTTTTTTTCAAAATTTTTCAAAATTTTTTTTATAAATTTTTTTTGTACATATATTAAAGTTATGTTCATATTTTTTCAGAAACAAGAGATGTTTTACTTCATAAAAATGAAAAAAGAACCATAAATTCATACAAAATTATGGTGTCCGGATACTAAAATAAATTTGTCCGGAAACTAAATTTTGCGTCCGGACACTAGTGCAAATCGAACTTTTTTTATTATTTTTATTTTTAAATATTATAATGTTTTATTTAAAAATTATTAAAAAAAAATGCCAACCTTTAAGAAACTACCAAAATATTTGCTATAGCTTGAATAGCAATAAAACTATTAGACGTCAAAGTTCAAAAGTACCTTAACTGTCCGGATACTAGTGCCTTTACCCTATATCGGCTAGCACTTGTGACGTAATCAAGAATAAACGGGCTTATGGATTAGAAAGAAACCATTCCCCAAAATCATTTTTATATCAAGCTCTTCCCGTTGACGGAAAATATCAAACCGATCCTGTTAAAATAACGTCGGAGGGAATGATTACATTCCAAAATCAAAAATTTATGGAGAAATTGAAGAAAAAAGAATATAAGATCGATGCAGATCAGAAAAAGAGTATAGGTACCTACAAAATTATGTTGAAGCCAAACAAGGAGAATCGATGTTCATCAGCAAAAAAGAAACATTACATAAAGTTCTCTTGCTGAGTCCGAGTTTTTCTATCATCGCTTCAAAATAAACGTAGATACTTCGAGATAGTAAATTAAAAACAAAAGTGGATTGCATTGATTTTGAAGAAGCAGATGCGTTATGAATCTGGAGACAACAATCTAGTTATTGCGATTGTTGATAAACTTACCACAGCGATGGTATCCCTGAATCTCAAGAACCCATGATAACATGCAAGAACCGATGATTCGTCTTTTCATTTTCAGTATGTCCTATAGCAAAAATATGTACAAAAATCTCATTTGAATTGAAGTTACAAATTTGAATTCATTTACCATTAAATTGCTTCCATTGAAAGCATATCATTTTGCGCCACATAACTGCAGGCTAGCTAATTTGATTTTGTTTTAGTTTAAGTCAATTCGTCAATATTCACACAACTACCATATTCTGCGTTGTCGGAAAAAGAATTGTACTTTATTTTAACATAAACAAATAAACTAACAAAATAAATAAACAAAATAAATAAACAATTTATTCCGAAACTCCGCGTATTTTCTTTTACCGTTATTGACCAGTGCTGCCAAAATACTTAATAAATAAAATGGATGCGTTCATGGCAGGGTTCGGACTTTACTTCGATCGAAGTAGATTGGGCGCATTCACAAACCTAGGTGCTACGTAGTCGAGTTTCAACTAGCTTTTGGAATGCGAATTTGCACTACAAAGCTAGGTGACAGATGCAATAAAAAAAAATGTGTTTTGAGTGGTTTAAATGGCTTTTTTTCTTTGAAATTCCTCAATTTCGTGATTTATATTCACATACTACACAATTAATTTTATTTTATATGCTTTTTTCACCAATTCCACCAAATTTAAAATTCAAATAGAATTTGTTTCCATCAAACAGCTGACTGAGAAATGTCAGCTAGCTTTGAAGCTGAAAATTTTTCACCTACGTCGGAGGGGAAATTTCAACTAATTTCTTAGCTATTTTCAGCCAATCAGAACGAGTCGCTACGTAGCACCTAGGTTTGTGAATGCGCCCATTTACTTCGATTTTGGGAAAAAAATAAAATCTACTTTTCTGTGCTACCAAATTAACTTGTTCGTAAATTGTTTAGAATTTGTTTAAAAACATCAAAACTGATGTTTGAAATGACAATTATTATTTTAAATATTTATTTAATAGTTAAACTTTTTTTTTTTCAAAAACACACAAGAAAACCCAAAAGCGAAAAATATGACAACTTTATATTTTTTTGTGTCAGCTGATTTCGGAACATTTAGTATGCAGTGCTGCCAATTTTTATCAGTAAACCCCGAGGCGTTTTTTTTTTAACCAGTTAAGGCTTGGCCACACCGAAGGGTACATGCGGTAGCGGTACGGGTACTTGTATGAAAAAAATTCAAAACTGACACATCAACGTTCAGATGTGGAATTTTTTTCATACAATTACCCGTACCGCTACCGTATGTACCCTTCGGTGTGGCCAAGCCTTTAAGCCCGGTGGTAATAAAAAACACACCTAATAGTCAACTATGGTTGTTATGTCAAAAAATATTGTTGATGTGTCATTAGGTGTGTTTTTTATTACCACCGGTCTTAACTGGACAAAAAAAACGCCTCGGGGCTTAACCTGAAATCTTGGCAGCACTGTATATTGAATGTTCCGAAAACAGCAGACACAACAAAAATTTAGAGTTGTCATATTTTTCGCTTTCGTCATTTTCTTGTATTTTTCATGTATGTTTTACAAAGAGATACAAAAATGTATGCTAGCAAAACTGTTTTAATACATTTTGTCCTTCCAAACATGAGCTTTCACGTTTTTAAACAAATTCTAAACAATTTATGAAAAAATGAGTTTGGTAGCACAGATTTAAAACTCTTCAAAAAGTTAAGCCCAGAGAAATCTCCGGGCTAAACAACTAAGCCCAAGGGGCTAAGGTGTTGTTGTATTTAACATGTAAATTGCTTAGCCAAGACTGCGTTTTTTTTGTCCAGTTAAGACCGGTTGTAATAAAAAACACACCTATTGTTAGAAATTGTTGGGTTTTTTACAAATCATTTAGGAACGATTTATTGTTAGATATTATTCAACTGTCAAACCATAAAAAAAATTTGTTTTGAGAATACTTTTATTTGCATAATTGTAACAAAAAATCATGTTTTTTTAATCAAAATAAATTATCTCGCATCATAAAATTACAAAAATCTCTTTTTATTTTCATTTCAAAAGAAAAAAATCTTCGTGTTCGTTTTGTAAACAAAACATCCACTTTGACACATCAACAATCTCATGAATGTTCAACTCATATCATGGAGGTGAGTTGGGAATAGTTACAATTTGTAACTTTTTGACACTTCAAAACGAGTTTAGGAACGATGTTCATTGTTCATCTGTCAAATAGTTACAAATCGTAACTATTTTTTAGTTTAGGAACGATAAAAGTTAACGATAGTTAACTATTGTTAGAAAAAGAACGCACCTCAGTGCCCCTGTTTAGTAATTTTATCACTGGTGATAACCACTTTTGAACGTCTCTAAATCTAATCTATTTATTTTTTTCAAATTCGAAATTGAGGTAAGAAAGTATGATTTTGAACAAAATTTCTTCTATTTTGATGAGATACAATGGATTTTAAAGTCATTTAAAAATTTTATCGTCAGTGATAAAATATACAGAACAGAGGGGCACAGAAAGGTTTCTGGTACGGGTATAATTGTATGAAAAAAGGTCCACACCTGAATGTTGACGTTCCGGTTTGGATTTTTTTCATACAATTCAGTTCAGTTCAAATTGAATAATTTCTTATAGATTTGACATTTGAAATGAAATTGTTTGCGAAATGATCTTATTTGGGTTCTAGTCAAAAGCGAGATTATAAAAGTGTCGCCTAAAGCCAAATACGACGAAAAATAAAGCAATACTCAATGAACAAGAACTTTTTCTAACCTGTCTAATAACTTTAAGCTCGCAAATCTGTTAGAATTGGTTTTAAAATAAGGGTATACATAAAACAACGTAAACTTTACCACTATAGCAAAATGGAAAAGTTTACCATGATGAATGTTTCATGAACGCCCATAAAATTAACTTGCGTAAATGTGATCGACGGAAAATTATTTAAATCTATTTAAAGTTAGAATTTAAAAAAAGTATGTATTTAAAAATAGAATTTTTTTTTGCTATTTATTGTAAATTTATTTCCACCTACTCTACAGTAATTTTACTTAATTTTATCACCTTTTACTCAGTTTCATGAATACGTCTAATGTGTCTATGACCCGGATATGACCGAAAGTCCTGAACTTTAAGCTGTTGATTACCCAGGAACAACATAAAGTTTCTCCAAAAGCTAGTATCTTGCGACTTTTATCACGGAAAACAACCTATTAAAGAATTATCAAGCTTTTTAAGTGCTTCCTTGAAACACAATAGTCCTCTTTTGGATTATTTGTAACAGTTTTTTGCTCTTGTCGTCCTGTGTGCTTTGTATGTACTGCCACTGGTGCTTTGTTCCGTTGGGCTCAAGTATCTGCTCCGAAATAGGTACTTTTTAGTTCTTCTGATTCCATTCAAATACATACTTTTTTCCTGTAAAAGAAAATAAGTTGTGGGCAAACTGAAGTAGCAGTAAATGTTGCAGGCCAGAGGAACAAGCTTAAAAATGACTTCAGTCAGACCATATATATAGAAAAAAGTTCTAAAAAATGGACAAGCTTTTGAAGAGGATAATTGCTTCAATCTACTCAAATTTAATACATGTACCAATTTTTTTTATAGGAAAACACAAATTACCCTATTCGAGGAAGTCAATATGAAAATATTATTATTAATTTTATTTCTTAGGCTCCCGCCTAATGCAGAATCGTTGCTTAAGCCTTAACTACAATGACCTAAAAAGTGAAAAAGTGGTTTTACAAAAGTAATAAAAATTTCTTTCTTTCAAGATCCATTTGTTTTTTTTGGAAAAACTACAAAAATTGTTTTTCACACCAAAAAATAAGCTTTCTGCATCATTATTTTTGATTTTTTTTTTGTCGGAATAACTATCACAAAATGAGTTTTAAAATTTTTTGCAAAAAGTGGCCGTTGTAGTTATACCTTTAGTTTCCCTGAGCACTTTTTAAGGTGTAGTTTCTATGTGATGTGGCATAGCTTATTAAGCTTTTTGGGTTATATTCACAGCTCAGTACAGCTCACACAATTCGCTACTTCTTTTCCTCGTCGTCAAACACTCTTCAACGTAGGCGCCATAAAGCAAGGCGCCATAAATGCGTTTGAAAATTTTCACTTTTTGAGCCAATGTAGTTAAGGCTTAAGTAGTTTTAAGTAGTGATGGGAACTATCGAATAAAAACTATCAAACCATCGATAGTTGTAAAATACTCATTCATTCGATAGTTTTAAACTATTCATTCATTCATTCATTTAGGGCCAATTTATTGAGCCTCCATTAAATTTTGAAATTTATCGCTTTAATTAACGGCCTCGTTAAACTATTGTCGCCTTTAAGTATACATCATTAAAAATTCATTTAATTCACTCTTCTTTAGTTAAAGTCCTTACTTTTAATGGAAACTTTAAATTTAAAACTCTGTTAAAAATATCCTAGGGATTTTTTATTTTGTTTGAAAAATAATCTGTCAAAAGCTACAATTTTGTCAAATCAAATAGATTTGAATTGGAAGAAAAACCAAAAACCTATGACCCGTAAGTATTTTGCAGCTGAAAACGCCAGAAAATGCAAGAGATTAACGATATACCAGTGGTAACCAAAGAATGCTACAACCTACAATTGAAACCATGAGAAGAAGGAGTTAAGTGAAATTTTTAATTTTTTCCATCGGTGTCAATATAACAACTTAAATTTAAGTGTTATCGGCATTCATCTCGTGTCATTGGTTTAGAAGTAAGCTTTATATCTCTTCTTCTCATGGCTTCAATTGCAATGTTATGTATGTTATGTATGTATTATGCAGCATCTCAAAAATGATTAGTTTTGAAGTATAGAATATAATCTAGTAGATCTAGTATTATCTGTGCGAAGTAGACAAGAAATGCATTAATTTCTTTGAATTTTGTTCTTTTTTATGGTAAAAATGCATGTGTGTATACCTACAAAAAATTCTAGCCTGGACTTTTTTCATAATTGTGATGTTTTTTTAATAATTCTTTAGCTCATTTGACATTTTTCAAATAAAATAATAATTCAAATAAAAAAAATAAATGAAATGACATTTGACACTAATGGAGAGTGAATAAATAGAAATTCTGTTTAAAACCTCCATTAGCTCTAAAAATCCCTCTTAAAAGGTCGAATTTGGTGTTTTAAGTAAAACTACTTTTAAATTTAATGCTCAATTAGTTAATGATGCCAAACTTAAAAAAAAATCCTTAAAAGAGACTGAATTAAACGAAATTGGTTTTTAATTTTAAAATTCCCTTTTTTAATGGCGATTTAAGTTTAATGGAGAGTCAATAAATTGGGCCTTAAAGTTAGAATTTAAAAAAAAGCATGTAGGTATTTAAAAATAGAATTTTTTTTGCTATTTTTTGTAAATTTCTTTCCACCTACTCTTCAGTAATTTTACTTAACTTTATCACCTTTTACGCAGTTTCATGCATACGTCTAATGTGTCTATGAGCGAAAGTCCTAAACTTTAAGCTGTTGATTACCCAGGAACAACATAAAGTTTCTCCAAAAGCTAGTATCTTGCGACTTTTATCACGGAAAACAACCTATTAAAGAATTATCAAGCTTTTTAAGTGCTTCCTTGAAACACAATAGTGTTCTTTTTTAAATTATTTGTAGCAGGTTTTTGCTCTTGTCGTCCTGTGTGCTTTGTATGTACTGCCACTGGTGCTTTGTTCCGTTGGGCTCCAGTATCTGCTCCGAAATAGGTACTTTTTAGTTCTTCTGATTCCATTCAAATACATACCATTTTCCTGTAAAAGGAAATAAGTTGAGGGCAAACAGAAGTAGCAGTAAATGTTGCAGGCCAGAAGCTTAAAAATGACTTCAGTCAGACCATATAGAAAAAAGTTCTAAAAAATGGACAAGCTTTTGAAGAGGATAATTATTGCTTCAATCTACTCAAATTCAATACATGTACCAAATTTTTTTTTATAGGAAAACACAAATTACCCTATTCGGGAAAGTCAATATGAAAATATTATTATTAATTTTATTTCTTAGGCTCCCGCCTAATGCAGAATCCTTGCTTAAGCCTTAACAACAATGACCTAAAAAGTGAAAAAGTGGGAAATTTACAAAAGTAACAAAAATTTATTTCATTCAAGCTCCATTTGTATTTGGGAAAAACTACAAAAATTGTTTTTCACACCAAAAAATAAGCTTTCTGCATCATTATTTTTAATTTTTTTTTTGTCGGAATAACTATCACAAAATGAGTTTTAAAATTTTCACTTTTTGACTAATTTGCAAAAAGTGGCCGTTGTAGTTATACCTTTAGTTTCCCTGAGCACTTTTGAAGGTGGAGTTTCTATATATTCACAGCTTAGTACAGCTCACAGAATTCGCTACTTCTCTTCCTCGTCGTCAAACACTCTTCAACGTAGGCGCCATAAAGCAAGGGTGCTTTCATAAATGCATGGTTGCGCAAATCTGACGAATGCAAAGCTTTCATTAATGCAAATGACAAATGTCAGGTGTTCATAAATGTAAAACGCAAATATTTGCAGCGCAAATGTGCAAATGAAAAAATTCCCATGCGCAATGAATTTAAACTTGAAGAAAGAAGGAACATGACGTAAAAAATGATACAGCTTTCCTTTATTTCTCAATTTTGTCAAAATATTGATTGGAAATTCAAAGCTCAAGTCAAAATAACAAAAATAGCCGCGAATTTCTTGGATATAATAAATTTGTAAATATTTAGAGAAATGTTAAAAAAAGTTTTTTTTTTCTTCTTAAAGGATGGAATTAAGGTATGTTTGTTTTGGAGAAGAGGCTGAATTGAAACTTAAAAATTTTGCCAAATGACGCAAATCAGAAAAAGTGTTCATAAATTCAAAGTAAAATACATGCACAAATAGTTTTTCTGACATTAGTCTGATCGCAAATGACCGCATGTAAACAAAGCAACCATGCAATTATGAAAGCACCCCAAGGCTTCGTCTCGTGTCCTAAGTAAATGGCTTAACTACATACACCACTTTCTGAAAAAGTACAAAAGTGAAAATATTTTTTTTTCTGGCTTGCGCAATTGTTTTGTGGAAAAGGGTATACAAATTGTTTATTAGACCAAAAAATAAGCTTTCTGCATCATTTGTTTTAATTTTTCAGGCCGAAAAAATATACAAAAATGCGTTTGAAAATTTTCACTTTTTTACTTTTTGAGCCAATGTAGTTAAGGCTTAAGAAGTTTTAAGTAGTGATGGGAACTATCGAATAAAAACTATCAAACCATCGATAGTTGTAAAATACTCATTCCGTCGCCTCAATAAAATATTAGGTGTGTTTTTTATTACCACCGGTCTTAACTGGACAAAAAAACGCAGTCGGGGCTAAGCAATTTACATGTTAAATACAACAACACTTTAACCCCTTGGGCTTAGTTGTTTAGCCCGGATATTTCTCTGGGCTTAACTTTTTGAACAGTTTTAAATCTGTGCTACCAAACTAATTTGTTTATAAAAAGTTTAGAATTTGTTTACAAACGTGAAAACTGACGTTTAAAAGGATAAAATGTATTTAACTTGTTTTGCTAGCATATATTTTTATATGCATACATGAAAAATACAAGAAAAAGACCAAAGCGAAAAATATGAGAACTCTTAATTTTTGTTGTGTCTGCTGTTTTCGGAACATTCAATATACACCTATTGTCGTATGTGCAAAATTGAGGTTTTGAGATTTGAATGCAGTTTTGCTAATTGATTTTTTCTCCTTCATTCTGTGAAATCCGTTTTTCGATATCTGTATCCGTTTCCGAGATAATCGCTATGCATTTTGTAGGTTTACAAACAATTTCAGTAGCTTTTAGTCGTAAGTGCACAGAAAACGTGCACATACGACAAAAATTATCACATACTACAATTTTTTCATACAAATCTGTGTTTTTCTTCGTTCGGTAAATAATTGTCGTATGTGCTGTTTTTGCAACACATACAACAATATTTTACTGGAATTTCAGTAAACGTTTGTCGTTTGTCCCATAAGGAAATACACTGACGAGGGTAATTTCAGTTGCAATCAAGATGTCGAGCAGGTCGGACGAGTCCTTTGTACATATATAAAATCTATAGTACTATCATGAAAAAAAACAGCGCCACCAAAAAAGTAAGCTAGCGAACGAACTAAAAAATATGTCAAATTTCAAACAGAAATGTATATCTCATCTCCTTACTCCCATTATTAATTCGATCTAAGCGCCCTCGCGACCACTCAGGTAACGAACAAACTAAAAAATTGAACTTCATGATAGTACTATAGATGTTATATACAAAGGACGAGTCGACCTGCGCCAAGTTTATTCGAGGAGCTTTATGCTCTATTTTATGCATACAAAATGCATAAAATAGTGGTTTTATGATTTTATTAATTTAGCATACGTAACGAAATATTGGAAGATGAATTCTTTGATGCCGATCCTTTAGGTTCCCCCAATGTTTCGAATCCAGTGACAATAAAAACTTGGCTCTACGAAATTTGTATGAAGCTTTTATCGTGTAATAATTTTAATTCAACTTGAATAGTAATGTCGAAAAGCTTCGCCGCACGCAAAAATCAACTCGTGAAAAGTCCCCATAACTTAATTTTAGTAAACTGTGATCTCATTAATTCTTAAATTGCTTTAAAAATAATGTACCTATTATTTTTTTTTCTATTTATGTGATTTTATCTTTGGGAAAGAATTTTGTTGTGAAGTTAATAACCCATAGTAATAAACCTACCCGAATTTAGCGAAACCTCGATTTTAACAAAAAATAAAACATATATCTCACTTCTAAATTAAAAAAGTTCAATCATTTTATAGGTGAACTGCTTCTAAACCAATTGTTTAGAAGTTAGATGTAGGTATGTTATTTTACCATTGATGTTTTGCTAAACTCGTGTTATTACCCAGAGCTAATGTGATTTTAAAAAGTTAATAAATTAACGTTAGTTATTTGTTTTTCGCATTGAATTTGACATCTATTTGTCGTATGTCGTAAACAAGTGTCGAATAAAACTTTGCTTATTTTTGTCGTATGTTTCATTTTCATCAATTTGTCGTATGTGTTTGGCTAACATATAGTTTCTGTGAAAACGTAACATACGACATCGGCATATTGGAGAAAATTGACTATTATTTGTTTCTGAATTGGAATATTGAAATAATTCTAACATAATTCAATAGACAAATATTTTCTGTATATGTCATGTTTTTAAAAAAATTCACCGTACGGTTTTCGAGAAAAAAAAAATCTGAACTTTAATTGCGTTTTCCCAAAAGTAGCCGAATGTAACATACGACATTATTTTATTGAGGCGACGATTCATTCGATAGTTTTAAACTATTCATTCATTCATTCATTTTGTTACTATTTTCATTCGAATAGCTTTTTTATTCGAATAGTTTTTTTATTTGATAGTTCTTATCCGATAGTTTTTATTCGAATGAATAAATAAAGTTCTAAGCCCATGATTCAAGTACTTGAATAGAATATAGTGGCTTAAGTGTAGACCCTTTCCTTGGGTACCCCGGAACATGGTTTTTTTTTTCGAGCCTGCGATTCACTTTCTTAGAAAGAAGAGAAGACAACAAAGCAATTCCCATTCCTAAAAAAAATCCTCCAAAAATAATGCAAACTGTTAATTGATTTGAATATAATTTAATTTTACGACAAAAGTTTAAATTATTCTTTTCTTCATCAAAACTACCCAGACTGTCTTACATTCTATCTTATTGTGAATCACTCGAGCTAGAACTATTCGAGCTATCCGTAGACATAACTTCCACATCATCCTGTGAAGCTTCCTTATGAGCTCGTGTCTCCAATGCAACGGAATTCCCAGACGAACCCATTGTCATATGCAATTCACCCAAATTATTCCAATTGAATTGATTTTGGAATGCATTTGGAACTTCTCCAGTCGAAGGATTTCGCTGAATATCGCTAATATTATTTTGATGTGGAATGCTTGCTCCATTAATATTTAAATCGGATTTACCCAAAAATCCACTTCTCATTTCAATGTCTGTCGGATATGGACGTCGAACGTCGCCTTGCATCCAAGTTAATGGAGCACAGACGGCATTTGCTGCGCTAATTCGATGAGCATATTTTATTAGCTCCTCAGAGGAGACAGGACGCTTTTTAGCTTGAGCAATGCTAGCTAGTTTTTGTCTAGCTTGAAAGAGAGCAGTGGACAATATTTGTTCAGCTTCTTTTAATTGTTTTTGAAGTTTTTGTATTTCACGATCCTTAAATTAATTAAAATATATCAAAAAAACTACAACGACGACAGTCTACAATAAAACTTACATGAACATCAACTTTAGCTCTCAAATCATCCATCGATTGTTCGATTTTTGCCTGTTCTTCGGCCAATTCCAACATTTTACGAAATTCATCATCTTTCGAAACAAGCAAATCGACAAGTGCTGTATGTTCGGCGCTAGATATTTTGTTTGTTTTTGGTGCAATTGTATTTTCAATAAGTTCCCTGCAAAGATTATATAATAAAGAATTGATTTTTAATATTATTTTAAATTAATTTACTTGGAAATTAATTCAATATCATCAACTAAAAGGAGGAGACGCTCTTTTGTGCTTAAATGAAATGACATTTTGGATGGAAATAAACGAAAAGAGGTTTGCAAACAAAAAAATACACAAAAAAAAAGAGCTTTTATATTGACAATCGGTGTGGATCATGATGTGGATTGTATTTCTGAGTGGTTTGTGTATATGCTAAACGTCAAATTGGTGTCAAAAATATGCTTGGGCAATGACTACACTGAGGAGTTTGGAAGTAACCGTGGCCGAAGGCAGTCGCAGCTCTTGGAGCTAGTAAAAGTTTAACGTAAAGTTATATTATCTGGACGAGTTACTAATGGGTCTGTGGGATTGCCCCAACCCATTCGTATGTCCAACAAACACGTGTGACTTATAAGTCAACACCAGCAATAGATAATTAGCCACAGCTAATTAATTCAAATAGTGATGGAGATCCGGACGAGTCACTTAGTCAGCTATTACATGAAGCCTCAAGAGGCGCGACTCTTTTTTCGAATTTTCTTTTGATAATCATTCTGTGAGGCGCGTACTATTACACGATGCCTCTTCAGTCAAAGACTCAAATTTGACGTTTCTCTTTTGATTTAAGTATTGTTGTTGTTGTATTCCACCAAGAAGCAAAAAGAAATGAAAGGGAATGTTGAAATACGAAAGAGTGGAAAAAGAAACGTCAAAAAAGAGTCTCAGAATTTTGGCCCACGACTCTCCGGTCGGATAATTTTTGTTTTATCCTCTTTCTCTTTTGCACTCATTGGTTTTGAAAAGAGGCGCGCCTCTTGAGGCTTCATGTAATAGCTGACTTACGGGTCTGCGGGATGCCCCAACCCGTTCGTGTGTCCTGCAAAGAACGTGCGACTTTGAAGTCGACATAAATCATCAACAGCAACAGACAATTAGCCACAGCTAATAATAACACAAAAAGTGACTAGGATGGATAATTACATCGCCATAAAACAGGGAAACTAGTATGTACAAAAAGTTAAACTGTGCTAACAGTACAACATAACACACCACAACAGTAAATAGCGGCATTTCATCGCACGCTATATCCATACAAGTAAGCGGTACGAATCATAACGGCGCATCGAAACACCTGATGCTAAAACTGAAAGCATATTCCCTAGTACATCTAAAATACTTTAAAACATATTCGCCAGTTAATTGATTTAATTTCATCTAAATTGAATGTTTTATTGTTTGCTACAATGTTATTGTCCTCATCCTAGTATCTATGTAATCAAAATTCCGTGATCTATTTTGTATTAGTGTTGAGCACATTCATACTACTTTACTGACTATTTCATTTTGTATCTCCTACCAAATGTATCTATACTATTTTATAAATTAAGAAGAGCTATCGCTCGTAAAGATAGAGAAACAACACCAATGTATACCAAAATGTATCTTCCTCTCTACACCATTAATCGAATCTTTCACTCAGTCACCCTAAATGTATATCTCAATGTTAAAATGTTGCTCATACACTCTCGTATACTGTGATTTAAATTGTATGTTTAATGTATATATGGCGCTCTCGCTTCATAAACTCAAAAGAAACAAAAAAAGAAAAGAAACGAAAAAAAAAAAAAAATAAAAATCTAAAGCAATATGTTAGATTTTAAGCATATCACTGCACTGGCCAGTTTTCGTATGTATGTAGTTTTAAGATTGGTTAAGTTTATTGTACAGGGTGTCCCACAGTCACCGCCCCAAATGAAAACCATGGATTCCTGAGGTCATTTGAAGTCGAAAAACTTAAGAGGTAATTTTCTCGTTTTCGTCCCGTTTTCGAGTTACCACGGTTTTTATGATTTTTGCTCTCTTGTCCTTTAACTGGCCTTATCTTTGCCAAACTAAGTTTGATTTGAAAGATTTTTTTTACAACCAATCAAGAATTTATTACAGTTTAAGTTTGTCTCAAAACTTTTTTTTCTGCGGACAACCGTTTTTCCACAATTTGGCATCAAACACAATTTTCTTCGTTTTTTAAGTTGTTTTTTACACTTTCATATCATTTAAGTCAAAAAAAACACGTTAATGAGTATTAATTTTTTGTCCTTTTTCTTAAAGCCCAGTTTATTTTCATAAAAAAAATAAGTTTTATTTCATAAAAAAGGCTACTGAAAGTAATTAAAAAAAAAAATAAACAAACTGAGTGAATTAAAAAAAAAATTATTTTTAAATAAAAAATTGATTTAAATAAATTAAATTTTTTTCTGAGCTTTATCTATTTGTTCTTTTCTTAATCACAATAGCTCAGAAAAAGTTTTTAATTCATTTAAATCAATTTTTTATTTAAAAATTATTTTTTTTTAATTTACTCAGTTTGTTTATTTTTTTTTTTAATTACTTTCAGTAGCCTTTTTTATGAAATAAAACTTATTTTTTTTATGAAAATAAACTGGGCTTTAAGAAAAAGGACAAAAAATTAATACTCATTAACGTGTTTTTTTGACTTAAATGATATGAAAGTGTAAAAAACAACTTAAAAAACGAAGAAAATTGTGTTTGATGCAAAATTGTGGAGAAACGGTTGTCCGCAGAAAAAAAAGTTTTGAGACAAACTAAAACTGTAATAAATTCTTGATTGGTTGTAAAAAAAATCTTTCGAATAAAACGTTGTTTGGCAAAGATAGGGCCAGTTAAAGGACAAGAGAGCAAAAATCATAAAAACCGTGGTAACTCGAAAACGGGACGAAAACGAGAAAATTACCTCTTAAGTTTTTCGACTTCAAATGACCTCAGGAATCCATGGTTTTCATTTGGGGCGGTGACTGTGGGACACCCTGTATATATGTATTCGTGACTACCGTCACAAACAAATTCAACTAAACGCTTATGAGCAAAAGCAGTCCAACCATATATTTAGTTTTATATAAATACTGACCGCCACGAGGCTTTACAAAAAAAATACTCGAAAAAGAAGGCAATACTTTATAGCCACTTTAGTACAATAAAAGCTATTGTTAGAATAAGATATAAAATGTAACCTAACTTTGAAGACTCAATAAAATTCAATTCAAAATTCAATGACTACACTTTTAAGTTTTCACTTTTAAGGCCGTGTGTGAATTGTGCTAAAATTAGGGGTATTTTCACCTTGGTTAAAATTTTTCTACGGCAGAATTAAATTTAGCATATTTTATTCACGACGGAAGTGTCAAATTTTTAAAAAAAGGTGCAAATTAAAGCACACTTCGCACACGTCCTAAGAGGTGAACAGAATGCATCGCTTATGACTAATATGACGGGTGTCTAAAATGAGAAGTTTGTATGAAAGTCGCTCATTGGCAACAGAATTCAGCCGCTTGTCATTCATGGATTCACTCAAAAGTTTAGGAAAATTGCATCGTTTATAATAGACCCTGGATTTTACTTACTGTTTATTATTATTCCTTTTTTCTCAAATGGGTCAATACAACTACATATTTGATTAATAAAACGAAAAATACAAAATATAAAATTACAGAAAAGATACCTACAGCATTTTGTATAGGAAAAAAACGATAAAATTCATGATTTAAAATCAAATCAAAACTAATTAAAAAAAAAGAAAATTCTTTATTTGTTTTTTTTTTTTTTGTTGTTTTGTTAATTTCGATAAGATACATGTTAAAGAGCTATACAAGCTCTTCCAAAGCTATCTGTCAAATCTCACAGCTTCGCTAGAGCTTCGGTAAAGCCTCGTTTAAGCTTCTTATAGACCTTATAAATACATTCTTATAAAGTTTCAAACTTGTATAACGTTCTCCTTTTTCCATGCCCAACAACCTTACTAAAGTTAAAAAGAAGCTGAAATGTAGCTTCTGTAATACCTTTACCAAAACTGAAATGTTAGTTGGGCACGTTTTGTATAACTGGCCCTTAGAAAATGACGCGGATTTTTTTTTAAATGACACTAGCACTTTTGAAAATGACACGGCTCTCTTTTGAAAATGAGGCGTGGCACTTTTGAAAGTGACGTGGGAAATTTTTAAAAAAATGAAAATGTTGTAAATGACGTGTGTGTCATTTTTGATAAAATAAATTATCTCATTTCGAATGTGAAGTGAAATAATTTCCTATATACGTTATTTTTTTTTCTTACCTATGAAATAAATAAGTAAATAAATTTCCAATACGATTTGTGAAATTCGAATTTTGTAGACTTTAGCCAGAACTATAATTGGCGGATGGAGTCGGATGCTAATGTCAATTGTTGTTGTTTTCCATAAGTTTTCATCCGTCGAGTGCGGTTGCGAGCGCACTCGTCGGATGAAAACTTATGGAAAACAACAACAATTGACAGTAGCTTCCGACTCCATCCGCCAATTATAGTTCTGGCTTTTGTGTTTCAAGCTTTCATTAATCATATATCTCTGAACACATCCCTAATAAAAGTCATTTTCAATTTTCCATCATTTCACCATCATCCCACCTAAGAAAACCATCCTAAAAAAATAACACAATTTTCCAAACACTCCCCATTTGTAAATAAAAACATTATATCCATATACAAAATTATTTATATGTATTTGTTATAAACCTATAATAGTATTAGTTTTTAAACAAATGTCAAATAAAAAGAAAAAGCTCCAAAAAAATTATGACACATTCTCAAAAAAGAAAAACAAAACAACAAAGAAATATGAAAATAAGCTTTTTTCTATCACGCTAGTGGTAGTAAAAATTTTAATTCCAGTTAACCAGTGACATTCCATCGCTCGTCGGCCATACTTCAACTAGAGTGGAATTTTTCTCTCACACAAATCACAATTCATTCCGTTATATTTTTGCCGTATGATCGTATTTTTCGTCTCGCAAGAAAGAAGTGTGTTTCCGTAAAAGTGTTTGGAAAATACAAAAAAAAAAAATAAAGATAAAAAAATACAAAAATTTCCATTATCTCGTAAGTTTGTATCTTTCTTTTTTGTTTTTACTTCTTTTTGTCGAATGAATTAAACGAAAAAAACTATCGTCGTGGAACACAGAACGATCCACAAAAAAAAAAAAAAACAAGCCAAACAGTCTGTCAGTTTTGTGAGTCTGTGTGTAATTCAACAACGAAACGATAAACAACAACAACAAAAAAGCAAAACGAGTTTGTTAACTTGTCTCTATCAATTTCCTCCTCCTCCAGATTCTGTTCCCCTTCGTTGTCATCATTATTATATTATTGCACACAAGCTTATTGAGAAAAGTGTGTTCAATTTTTTAATTTTTCGCTTTTAATTTAATTACAATCAATTAAAATCTCTTATCTTCACCGTCGCCACCTTCTTCGCTCCGTTTTTTTACCCTCTCTCAAATCATCCTTCCTCTCATCTCGATCGTAGTCCGTTTCGTCGTCGTTGTGCGTTTATAAACCTATTCTTTCTTCTCCCTCGCATTATTATAAGTTCTTGTTCCTTGTTCCTCTTCTCTATTTCAATTCATTTTCCAGGTGTAATTGAATTAATTTTTACTGATTTATTATTTCTTCTCTCCTCCGGTTGTGTCGGTTCCCAGTTGCCCCCTCAAAACCTTGTTCTATCCATTTGCTTCCATTTCGCATGAATATTTTTTTTTTCTTTCTTGTTAATTTGATTTTTGGGTCAAGTGGTGGTGTTACAACCTTTTACAACCATTCGCCAAACAACAACACCATCGCACCGCCAAGAACCAAAAACGACGGTAGTCGGTCGGTATTCACCTCGCTCGTTCGGGTAGTGAATACTCTGAATAGTGATGAGATGAGAATGGGAATGATGTTGTAAATGCTTCTGAAGCTTTGAAGAGCTGAAATGGAAGCCCTGAACACAGGTCACAGCAGCCTCTCGAATATATTCAAGAGTGATGTGTGTTTCTCTCTATAAAATAAATAAAAAGAAAAAAAAAATACGCTTTGACGACAAACAAAGCGAGGGGGAACAACGACGACAAAGGCGACGATAACGCACAGTGGGACGGACGACCCATAGCAATAAATAAAAAAAAAATCAAATATTATAGTGATATATTGCTAATTCATCCCAAATATATTTAGATTCTAACTGCATCAAAATTATTTGCATTGACCAATTTGTGCAAAAGTTATAGAGCGGCAAACATTTTTTTTTTGTGTAATTTGTAATTTGTATTACTCCCAATTTTTTCCTAGGATAATAGAATATAGACATCATCAAGGTATTTAAAATAATGGCCCCTATTACGGTTGTCAAATATCATTACGATATTTGATATTTATCAACAAAATGAATAAATCGCTATTACCATGATCGACTATCAAAATTTTTGGTTAACTGTGTCCTGGATATAAAATTTGAAATCTATTGTGAATTATAGGGCTGCCAGACGTCCCGATTTCGGCGGGACAGTCCTGACATTGGGACCCTGTCCCAATATCTGTCCCGATTTACAAAATGTCCCGATATTGTCCCGATATATTCGAAAACTTTGGGGAAGAAAATCAAAGTCATTGCTAGGAACATGTGTGAAAAGTAAAATGATTGGTCCATTATTTTTTTGACTTTCGTGTATTAAAATTTTAAACATAAAAAGCTTTTAGCTTCAATTTATTCATTCTCAATTATTTATTAAGGGCCAATTTATTGAGCCTCCATTAAATTTTGAAATTTCTGGTTTTAGTTAAAAGCGTTGTTAAACTATTGAAGCCTTAAGTACACACCATTAAAAATTCATTTAATTCACTCTTCTTTAGTTAAAGTCCTTACTTTTAATGGGAACTTTAAATTTAAAACTCTGTTAAAAAAATCCTAGGGAATTTTTATTTTTTGAAAAATAAATCTGTCAAAAGTTTCGATTTTGTCAAATCAAAAAATATATTTGTACATACATATATTTGAAATTAAAGATTTGAATGACGAATAACATAACAAACATAAAAACTGGTGCGTAAACGAGGGTATCAAAATGCCAGTGTTAATCAAAAACTGAAGGAATTGCTATTTTATGAGATGACAATGTTATGCAGCATCGCAACCTGGCCGTGTTTCTTTGGAAGTGGAGAAGATGATTCGAGTGTATTGTGCATTTCTGCGTAGTAGATGCATTTTTTGTATTTGTGTCCATTTAAAATGAAATGAAAACGTCGTTTCTATTAAAACGACTTGTTCTAGGAGCGAAAATTTGTATTACTGATTTTCAACTTTAACTTCGTAGTTCCCTCCGCCCTTTGCCCCTTTTCATTATGGCACATTAATTGTTTTACTGGAACCTCAATTTTGGTGTCCCTGAGCGATTCTTTTTTGTGTCGTTTTAGGACAAACATATTAGGGTATATATGTATGTACATATGTCATAAATATGTATGAATCTAAACCGATTCTTAGCAATCGCCCGAGTGACGATAAATTGGATACACCATCAAATTCTGCAATAGAAATCCCAATAGATACAGGTGCATAAAAGCGATATTTAATCAGCAGTAGACCGATTCAACAGATAGGTATAACTTCATTGAAATCGTATCACAAAATTTGCAGAACTGTTAGGACTAAAAAGTTATTTCAACCATCCTTTGAAGACATTTCGTCCAATTTTTCAATGTTTATTTTTTCTTTTTCAAATAAAACAATAAAATAATTACAGAAATGACATTTAACGCTAATGGAGAGTGAATAAAATCATATCATGTTTAAAACCTCTATTAGCTCTAAATATCCTTCTTAAACAGTCGAATTTGGCTTTTTATCTAAAAGGGCTTTTAAATTTAATGCTCTATTAGTTAATGATGTCAAACTTCAAAAAAATTCTTAAAAGAGACTGAATAAATGAATTTTGTTTTTAAATTTGAAATTCCCTTTTTTAATGGAGATTTAAAGTTTAATGGAGAGTCAATAAATTGGGCCTAAGTCCATATTAAAAATTAAAAAAAAAAACTGTCAAATCGCATACAATTTTTAAAACTCCTTCTTTCAAAAGGAATCATTAAATTTAATGGAAATTGGTGCTTTATTAAAAGATTCATCACTTAATAGTTTTTTTTATTTTTTATGGATGAAGAATTTGTTATTTTTCTTTAAGTTTAGTTTTCAAAAAATGGAATACCAATGGAAAAGTTTGGAATCCCATTGGTCTATTACTTTTTTATTTCTTTTTATTTTTATAAATTTTCGATTTCATGTATTTTTTTGCCATCCCGATTTGTCCTGACTTTTAAAACCTGATGTCCCGACATTAATAAAATTTTATCTGGCAGCCCTATGTGAATAGTTCTTTTGATAAACTCGGTACTATGGATGTCAAAAATTTTGCTATGTACATTTTGTATGGGAAGTGGCCCTCGGTGAAATTGTCTGAAATTTTAGTATGTTGTTCTCTTGAAGCCCTTGATCAAAAGTCGATATAAGCAGAAAGTCGAAAAATGGAAAGTTTTTAAAATAACGAGTTTTTACCGATGACTATCTCAAACCTTTTAAAATGGAAAGTAACCTTCTATATTGTGTTTTGCGCTATTTTTTAGTAGAGTCCATAGGTTTTTAGGGTCGCTGAAACCGAATCCGTTCCAGATAACCTCAAAAAAGATGTTCGTTTCTTTTTTGATGTTATCTCGAAAACCTGACGTGATATGGCAAAATAGACTTCGAATCTGGTTTTAGCGGCCCGAAAAACATATATTTAGCATTGTCACACTATCAGTTCAACAACATTTTTTGGGATGTCACATTTTTTGAGGTTATCTTATAACCTGAGGGGATGGGGAAGAACGGACTTCGGATTCGGTTTCAGCGACCCTAAAAACCTATGGATTCCACTAAAAAATAGCGCAAAACACAATATAGGGCGTTAGATCCCTTTTAAAGGATTTGATATAGTCATCGGAAAAAACCCGTTATTTTAAAAACTTTCCATTTTTCGAATTTCTGCCCGCATCGACTTTTGATCAAAGGCTTCAAGAGAACAACATACTAAAATTTCAGACATGTTCACCGAGAGCCACTTCCCATACAAAATGTGCGGGGTCCTTTTCCATCAATTGCAAATTTCTTCCCGATAGATTTTTCTCATAATATTTTTTTTTTTTACTAAAAAAAACTTTGTTGTTGGACATTTTCAGTCAAATAGGTTTTGTGAGAAAAAAATTTGATTGCAATAAAAAAAGTTTATTTTCAATTGTCAGTGAATAATTTCGTCGATAGAATTATTTGTTGGAGAGAGCGAAAATTATGAAGAAATTCAATTTGTTGAAGCCATTATAAAAAGCAAAATACGATAGAATGAATGCTTCAAATCCATTAGACTTACGAGAAGATTATGTGGATGGTTTTTAATTTGAACTAATTGTTTTAGTTTTTTTTTTTTTTTTTACTGATTTTCCGACTTTCTAAAGAAGCATTTGTAGATGTAGGTACTCCGTAGTTATAGGAACTATCGAATAAAAACTATCAAACTATCGATAGTTGTAAAATATTCATTCATTCGATAGTTTTAAATCATTCATTCATTCATTTAGTTACTATTTTCATTAGAATAGTTTTTTCATTCGATAGTTTAGTTACAATTTTCATTTGAATAGTTTTTTAATACGATAGTTTTTTCATTCAAATAGTTTTCTTAAACGATAGTTTTTTCATTTGAATAGTTTTTGTATACGATACTTTTTATTCGATAGTTTATTCGATAGTTTGTTCGATAGTTTTTATTCGATAGTTTTTATTCGAATGAATAAATGAATGAATGAATGAACTATTCGATAGTTCAAATCATTCAGTTACTAACTATCGATAGTTCAAATCATTCGATAGTTCCCATCACTAGTACTCAGGGACATTAAAGTCAGACTTCCATCATTGAAGAAACAACAATCCATACCAAATGTTCTTAAATTAGCAACTGTCTTACAATTTTGTAAACAAAGGGGTTTTTAACTTAGCGTTGAAAATAATTTTGAAGTTGGAATGGCACAACCAACCGTATTGGTCATTCTCAAAGAAGTCTTAAGCGTCTTCGAAACGCACATTTGTCATATTTTACACTTTAATTTCTCACAAGAGGAAAAACGCAGGTCGAAAATACACTTCTTTGAAAAGAGTAGATTCCTCAATAAAAACAGAATTGATTTGTGTTGCTAACTATTCTAGCCCTAAATCTAGTAAATATTATTTGCTATAAAATATAAAAACCTTATTAAACAAATTATTTAAATTTTTTTTGGAATAACAAATCGCAACCAAGGCGAACAAACGACGAAATAAATTTAAAAGGGCCCATTCACAAATGTATTTTGATCAATGTTCACAATAGGGGCAAATTTATCAATTGACAAGCGTAATACAAAAATGTCTATCAATTGATAAGTTTATCGTTTATCTATCAATTGATATTTGACAACCATAATAGGGGCCAATATTTAGTAACAAGAAAACTTGTTTTTTGTTGCGTTTTTTTTATTCATGATTTTTTTTTAGTTTTTTGACTTTGAGTAAGAGTTTCTTTTTTACACCTAAAAGGCTCTCTGGGGTTTTTATGGTTTTATACTCAGTTAAGTGTCCTCTAAATGAATCAAGAAAAAAAATCTTGAGGCAATTTTGCGCCAAGTACTTAAAATCACGTTTTTTGGGTTCAACACCCCTTAGAAATTCAACAAATTGACTAAGAAGAGTCAACAAAAGAAGTGGAAGCTCAAATAAAGGAAGTTGCTAAATTTTATTGCCTCAAGATAAAGTAAAAATGAGAGCAGTCTTCTAAAAGACTTAATTGGTTCATGAGCGCTAACGAATAATAACTGAATTCTAGAAATGCCGATTTTTTCATACATTCGTCCCACTGTGCGATGTAGCTCTCTGTGACGAGAGTGACGACTACTACGTCAACAGGAAAAAAAAGTGGATTTTTCATATTTTCCTCTTGTGTTTTTGTTTTTTTTCCTTTTTCCTTCTTTTTTTTTCATTTTTTTGTGTGTTGATTTCCAGAGAAAGAAAGAAGTGTCGTCAATCGTTTGTGGTGGCAAAATGTGTGTTTTGTGTTGTTTTGCTTGTTGTTGCTCTGGAGTTTAATCTAACCTTCTAAAAACCCTCAACCCAACCACCCTCAAGACCCATTGAATAATCAAAAAAAAAAAAGAAAAAAAGAATCCGACCAAACCAACTGACAAACATCAAAAAGGAAGTACACCTAGTTTGTGTGTGTGCTTTGAGTTTCTTCATCACTACATCTGGAATAGGTGTGTAGAGCTAGCTAGCTGGGAAAAATTACGATGTCTTACTGAGAGAGAGAAATATCTATTTGAACCACCTCACAATACTACACACCAGCTTCAGCAGCAGCACCACCACACAACAACACATAATCAAAAGGTAAGTTGTATATCGTAATCTCTTTTTTTTACTTGTGGGTAGATTTATATTCTGTAATATTCATACAATTTCAGCTGTCCATATCCATGTCGAGTCCATGTCTGTCCATTTCCACGTCCATGTGTTGAGATGTGTTTATGGTTTTATAAAGAAGCATCATCTCCATTTCATAAAGAAGAAATCTTTTTATCTTTAAATAATTCTGTTTTTTTTTTCGTTTTTCTGTTTTATGTTGGTCAGTACTCAGTTACTGTGGAAGCTTTACTATTATTTACTTTTACAATACTACTCGATCAGATCAATGAGAGGGGGTATTGCCAAATCTGTAGTATTTAGTCTGAATTAGGGATTGAATTGAATGGGAAATGGTTTTATTTATTGAGAAGTAGGAAAGGTTATTGTTTGGTACCTATTTTGAATTTGATTTGAAGGAAAAACAAAAAGGTACCTATAGACTTTCGGGAACAGACAATTCGGGGAAATAAAGCAACTAAGGATTATTAAAAGAGTCGGTAAATTGGGTTACTTCCCGGGAAATAGCTCACGTATGCACTTATTTATCTCCAATTTATTACTCTTGTTTTTTACGGATAGGTAGGTACAAACTTATTTTTGCATTGCAAGTGTAAAAAATAATTAAGCCATTTCAACGATAACAAGTAATTTCATTATTCGGTAATTGGAATCGACTACTTATTTATTTCATGTAAATTTTTTGTTGAAAAAGTTAAAATGTCCACCAAAAAGGACAAAAATAAAAGCTACTATGTTTCTTCGGATGGAAATCGTATAGAATCAATCAGGAATTACCTGTATGGAAGCATCGCGAAAAGAAAACCAGACTTGTAGAAAAAAAAAATTAAAACGCAGACTAAATTTTACTAGAGAACATCTCCATCAAATTCCGAACTCTTAAAATTTGGAGTAAAGAATCCAAATTCAATATGTTCTGAAATGACAAAAGAACGTATGTCAGACATCATTGAATACAATTTGTTATAAGAGGTACGAAAAAAAAGGAATTTTTATGCCTCGAATTAGAATACGAATTCCGTGAAGGCAGTCTTATTCGTTTCATTGGGTAACATATTATTATGACCAAACTTTTGGCAAATTTTTAGTTATTGAACAACTGAGATTGGCGAATTATTATTATCCAATTATAGAAAAAAAAATATAATATTTAATATAAAGTTGATTACAATGTAGACTCTTATAAATTTCATGAATGAATAGTTAAAATTAAAATTAAAGAAATGTAAAAAAAAATATTAAAAGTTTTTTTTTTAAATTACAAAAACACTTTTTTAAATTGTTTTAATCTCTAAATAATGCATGCTATTTGATTTCTTATATAACAAAGAATTTTTGGAAAAAACATTATTTTTTGTGCATAAAAATTTTCGAATTTTTTTCTAGAAAAATTTGGTACCGTTTAAAAAAAAAATTTTTTTCATATATTTACGAAAAAGTTCAAGTAAATTTATCAATCCGTTTTGAAAATATGTAATGATTTTTCAAAAAAAATTTGAAATACATACATATTTTATAAAAATCCAAAATCGACTCTTTTAAAAAATGTTCTACTAAAATTTTTATTTAGTTTAAAATTTTAAACAAATCCAGCTTGGAAACTTTTGTTAGCCGCTATCTATTTTGATTGTCAATTTAAAAAGTCGGTCCATTGACATGGAATGTTAAAAAAATGTGTAAAAAAAGGAGTTTTGCTATCATCCAGAATTACGCTATTTTATCATTAATTTCATATTAGTCTTTTCTGTTACCTGTTACCTTCTCCTTTGTTTTATACGCCGATAAAAATGACACTCAATGTCGTGCGTGGTTATTAACCCTAATTGCTTTAATTCATTTATCAAATAATTACTCAAGATTGTGATTTTCTAAATAAGAATCGAAATTTAATTTTAAGAACCAAAACTTTCGATACTTGCCGTATGACCAAAATGGTTATTTTTCTCAAAAATGGTTCTAACAATATTGATTAACAAAAAAAAAGTGAACTTTCGCCGACAAGATCTTATTTTTTAAAATAAAACAATTTTTTGTTCCATTATAAACGGTAACTTCCATTAGATAAGTTTTCTTGTTTGCTGACTTTCTAATTGTATTTATTTAATCAGAAAACATAAGTATAGTAAAACATTTGTAGTTTTTAAAGAAATACTTAGTACAATGCGGTTATCATGTATGTTTTAAAAATGCTTTATATATTGTCTAATTTTTTTTTTTGCGAAAACGGTTCTAACGATTTTGATTGAAATCTGCTCACATAATCAAAATGATTGCAATTAAACTGCGTTTTTAGTTTTTCTCGAAAATTCAAATAACAAAAAAGTGGTGTTTTCATAAAAAATAAATTAGAGACAATGCCTTTACTCAAAATATGTGAAAAAATCAAAATCGAAAATTTTGTAGTTAGGGCCTTTACGAAATTATGGGCAGTATACTTCATCTATTCAACTCAGAAATCTACAAACCTAACCGCTTTATGAAAGCTCCAACCGTTTTAATTAGTGATGAAGTTCCTTTCAATATCATGGACCAATTAGTTGTCTAAGTGTGTCAATTATTTTTCTGACAGCCAATCTAATCAATCTAACCAAAACTATCCTAACAGTATGTTGCATATAACTTTCCCATTCCAAGAAGTTAATTTAAAGTTCAAAGTGAGATGATTGCGTTTGACAGCTTTATGCATTCACATTCAAAACGAAATCAACTTCAGTTTTTATTTTGTTGGTTCTGTTCGGTTACTTTATGAATAATAAAAAAAAACTGGCTTAAATCGTTAGTTGTAAGTCTTCAGGCTTTTTTCATTCAATATACAAGCCTATAATTCTCAACTCCCAAAATGTCGATCAATAGTTCTCTATTAAAAGTTACCGCCTACAAAGGAATGCTTTTTTTTTGCTACTATAAAGTTTATTAAAAGTATTTATTCTCTTTGCTAACGAGTAGGCTTTGTACATTTTAGGTGAATGATTGATTGTTACTGACATGTTATATACAGTTATTTTTTTTTTAACTGAAGAAGAACTATCAAAAGCACTTTGAGTAGGTTTCATCAACCTAATTCAGGTCACAAATTCCCAGAAATATAAATAACCTGATAAATATAAAATCTATTGCATTTGACATTAAATTGAATTATAGATTCTCAGAAAAAAAAAAAAAAACATCAATTCAATTGCAATATTGTAATCCTAATTAAATTTCGTTTGACCTTTATAAAACATTTTGATGAATTATAACGAAAATATGGAATTCAGCACTCAGTAACAACAACAAATGTAATATGAGTGTAAATCTGACAGAAAATGACAGTGTTAATGCAAATGAAAAAAAATCAAAAAAGAAACATAACCAAATTTAGATGAAATTCAATGACGCCAACCGCTTGACAATCTGATTAAATTAAATTGTGGGCATAGTGCGATGTCGTGTATCGTATTGCGTACCAGCTTTGATTACATGAGCTTGAATGTGCTGCTTCTTTATGCCACTCGCCAAGTACATTAAATGCATAACCTTCACATAACCAAATATTATGTACAACAACAGCCACTAAGTGACAATGTGAACAGCGATGCTTTCAATAGAAGCACTTAAGCAGTATCAACTCTATTTGATTAGGGCTTCAATACAAAGTCTCGGAAGCAATTTTTAATTTTCTTTATGGAAGGCTTGAACCAGAAGATTGGAAGTGACATTTTCCGAATGAAAAACAAAATGATCTGCAAAGTTGACAAATTCTCTCCAATAGTGGAGACTTCTCTTTCTTTGCTAAAAACACACCGATTTAAGCCTTCATTTCAATCAAGAATCGTTTCTAGCCTTGATCTTAATCAAGATTCGATCCAACCACAACATTGAAGATGAAAAAAAAACTTAACAAATTTCATAAAAACAACTCTCCACTTCTGGCAACACTGATCGCACTAATAGTTCGAGGTTAAAGAAGGTGTTTCTTTGCTGGTTTCATTCCATTTTTTTTTTTTTTGGTTTGCAATTTTGTTTTTCTTTTTTCCTGAAACCTCTAGTATAGTATATTCCTTTTCTAAACGTTGTTGGTTGGAGCCAAACTATATAGCCACAGACAACTATCATAGCACATAGTCATAGTCTCTGTCCAGGCCGGCCGTCCGTCGTCATCGTCATTGTGGTCTTAGTAGCTTTTGCCAACGAGACATTTTTATTTCCTCTTTTCTTTCCTCATCTCGGTCTCGGTTGGTGATGGTGGTGGTACTTGGTCTTGGATGTTAAGAGGTTTCATTTTCAAAACACATCTCGTCTATCTTTCTCTCTCTTGCTTGTAGAGTTAAGTTGGTGTTTCTTTGGGGATTTGTGTGCAGCGCCAGCAGCAGCAGCAAATACACACAAAATTGTGTGTGCTTTTTGGGTGTTTTTGAGGAATTTCATTTTTTTGTTGGGGATTTTTCGATTTGAAGGAATGTAAACATCTCAAATGGGGTTTTCTGGTTCAGTGCTCTGGCAAGCAAGCAATGCACAATCTTCTTCTATACTAGGTATCTACTACTTCTTCTAGAGAGTAGGAAAATGTCTCTTCTGTTTGTCTGCCTTATAAACCTCTTTTTTTTGTTGTTGTTTTTGTTGTTTTTTTTATTTTTTGAAGCTTAGCAAAAAGTATGGTAGCAAGAAGCAGCAGCAGCAAAGTCGACCTTCGAACGATATACGACAAAGCACAAACAAAGAGCTTGACTTCGTTTTTAATGGTGTTTTCTGTGTTTTTTTTTTCTGTTTAACTTGTTTTTTCTTTTTTTTTATTCTCTCTTGGAATGGGGAACCGGTTACATATTTTTTTTGTTGTTGTTTCTGTTTTTTTTTTTTTTTTTGCAAATCGTAAGCATTTTTTAAGCGCTTTTTTTTGTAGCTCTTGTATATTGTATTGTTTGGAATATTTGCTTTTGAAAGAGATGAAGTGTATGCAAATTAGAGAGAAGAAACAAAAAAAAAAATGAGTCAGTAAGTAGAGAGAGAAGTTATATAACGGTGTCTTTATCTTAAAATTCATTTACCACCAATTTAAAAATACAACAACAATAAAAAAAAACAAGAATTTGTAAATAATTTGAAGAATTTTTGATTGTTGGTCTTTCATTTAATTAAAATAACGTCAAATGACGAAAAGCTTAGAAGACTTATTAAAATGCTGACTGGCAATAGACAGAGATAAAGAATGAATCAGCGTTGATGCTTTGAGAAATCTATAGAGAATACAGGTCATTGTAACACAAAACGTCGGGAAGATGCAAATTATTGTACTCAATTAGGTAGTCAATAATAATAATTGTTTTCTATTTAAAGCTTACGTTGGCGAGTTAAATAGGTATACTTTGTTCATTATAAAAAGTTAGGAGACTTATGAAGTAAAGGAGACTTATGAAAACACTCAATGTCAATCAAAGGTTTAAGATAAATTTTCAATAACACTAATAACCGCTATTGAGTACCTGATTACACAATGAAATGATGTCATTATTTGCAAAAACTAAGGTTTTTGTTGTATTAAGGTATTTTTAATTTGCATTTGAAAAATTTACTTAAAGTACTTGGCTAAGCTGGCACTGCACAGACGCTTATTAAATGATTTTTTTTTGAAAATTTGAATTTTTTTTACAGAATCTTGAAAGGTCAGTAATTCTTCTTTGTGTAGTGTTATTTCTGTAGTTTGACCTGCCTAGACGACAGGGCAGTCCGTGTGATAGCCAGATATTTTATTAAAATTCTGTCGTTTGCAGATGCAAAAGCATGCCAAGTTCTGCTAGAACTTCGTTTGGGTCCCATAAGATTAATTTCTTACTCCAAAGTCCAAAAACCTTGCTATACATGTTTTTGTATATAATGTTACCGTTATTTGATGAAATACATTTTCAATTTAAAGTGGTGGACCGAGCTCACCCTCGGATTTCTAATAGGCAAAATAAAAAAAAAGATTGAATTCGCTTTTGGAAGACAAAATTTACCACTAAATATACTTCTTGTACTAAATTCAATATTAAAAACGTCATTCATCCATCAAAATTTTGTTTTTATTTTGTTTATTTTTTTTATTCTACGCGCCTAAAGAGATTTGGGTACTTTTGCTATGATCAATACAACGAACTTCAGAGAAATAGGGTGGGATTTGAAAGAGGCCGTTAATATATTTCAAATTCATGTGGTGCGGCTAAAGAAAGAATCTCTGTACTCGATGGTACGTCTGAAGATGGGCTCAAGGGGAAACTGATGAACATTCCTTAAAGCGCGAGTATTACCGTTGAATTGTTTTAAGTGTTTATAAAAAATAGCGATAAAATAAGAAAATAGAAAAAAATGAAAAATGAAAAATCGTCCAAAACGTTTAAATTTAGACTTAAACGTATCAAATCACTTGCAATAATTTTTGTCCATTGAGTTTTTAATACACACTAAAAAAAAACCATTTACGAAAAATAAAAACATATAATCTGTATCAAAAATTAAAATTCAGTTAGGTAATTTTCTAAAACAAAAAAATATTAGCGAAAAAATAGTTTGATTTTTATGATTTTTTTTTTTTGAAAATGTATCTTTTTTACATTATGTTTCAAGTAAGCTTTAAATTTAGTCTGAATTTAACGATTTTTGATTTTAAAAATAATGTCCTAGTTGAAAAAATTCATATTTGAAAAATTTAACGTGTCACTTTTTTTTTTCGTTAGAACTTAGAAGCCACTTTTTAAGATTTTATGACCACATACATAATGCCGTGGATAGTGTGGATGAATATAAGGAAAAAAATTTAAAAAAAAATAAAAAAAAAAATAAAAAAAATAAAAAAAAAATAAAAAAAAAATAAAAAAAAAATAAAAAAAATAAATAAAAAAAAATAAACAAAAAATAAAAAAAAAACAAACAAATAAAAAAAAATAATAAAAAAAAAATAGAAAAATAAAAAAAAATAAAGTTATCTAATGTTTAACTTAAGAAAAATCTTCAAAAAAATCAATTTTGGATTTAATTTTTTGAAAACGAACCTTTATTGAAACTTTTATTTAAACTTTGTTTTTATGTGTTTATTAAGAGGTAATATTTCAAAAAAATCCTACGTACTTCACTAGAGAATAGTATTTTTAAGATCCACACAAAATTTCAGCCCAATCGGTTAAAAACTGTAGGAGTTAGTTGGTCGCCCGATGGGAGCACAGGATTTTACTATCATCCTGAACTACACCACTATTTAAAAAATTTCACATCATTAAAAAATTTAACATTAGCCTATTCTGTTACCTATTAATACACTAAATTAAACTAAACAAACACCAAAAGAAAATAATATTTCTTCTTTGTTTTATACGCTGATGAATATGACGCTCGATTTCATGGTTTACAAGGTGTTATTACCCCTTAATATAACCTTTTCAATTGCATATCGACAATTTTGTTTGGAACAAAATTTATGTTACAAAAAGAAACAATTTTTTCTATTTCCATTCTAAAATTAAAAAAAAAAAAAAACAAATATTATAAACCAAGACATCAAGGTCAAGGTGCTGCTCTAAAATTATAGTTATAAATAAAATTTTACTACAGCTAATTTTCCTCAACTATTAACAAGTGTTCAACCAAAAAAACACACATATATTGGATCAGTAATAAAAGTATATTAATTTTATTAAATTAAAACACACGAATTTGATTTGCATTATATGCATTGTGTTTTTTAACAAAATTGACCTTAAAGCATTTAATTGACAAAAAAACAGAAAAATTGCTTTAAAAATAAAAAGGTATAACACAAATAAAAAAGTTAAAAAAAATCAAAACAAAGTATATAAACATGATTTTCAATTTTTGATTCTTAAAAAAGCTTCAGGCAAGTGTTAATTTCCATGATCACTTTTACAAAATATTATTTAACTTTTAAGTTCAACTTAACCTGTTTTGTATTTTAAATGAAACCAACAATACCCTTATGTATTCGTTAATTATTACTGCGGTCATTCCATGTAATTATATAAAGGTACTTACTATACTCTTTTGTATTCCAAAACAAAAATTCAATTACCCAGAACAAAAAAATAATAAAATACCGTTCATCATTTCCACTTATACAAAAACATCATTTCCATTTAAATCCTCATCATAATGAGGTGGTTATTGTGTTGCTGGCTATATGCAATGCAAACACATTTTATGCTCGGTATCGTGGTTTGTTGATGCGAATCTTAACTTAAACTTCCATACGGAACTGAAAAATAGTTAGCGAAGAAGACTTGTGTGCAAAACTAACAACCACAAATTGGGTATCAAAACCAAAAGTCGGAAGTGTAATAAATCCTTTTGCAAGTATTTTCTGCGTTTCTCTATTATATAAAGACCAAACATATGTATAATAGCTACATTATAGTTGTACATATATATTTGTGTATGCCCATTAAATATAGACTAAGTTCTCTCTCTCTCTCTCTCTATTCAGAACAACGACCCTTTTCATATACCCACTCCATTCCACCCCCCCTCCCTTTGGCACTTTCTTCAAAAGCAAATACTATAGCAAACTGAACTCTTGTGATTTCAAGGAGCTAAATGTATCCTTTACTTACAATATACTAGGAACAGTACGTACATATACTTTTCTGTAAGACCAAACCAACCTACTTTTTGGTTTTTGAATTAGTGCAAAAGTCCTTCGAAACAAAAGCACACAAAAGTAAAAGAAGAGAAGGTAAGTAAGTAGGAAGGTATGCTGGCTTGCATTCATTCAATGTATGAATGCTGAATCATTTAATAATAATTTATCAAACAAGAATAAGAGAAAACCAACTTCGCAAGTCACAAAAATATAATATTTTATACAAAAGTATAAGTATTTTTGTGGAGATAGAAATATGAATGAATGGTGTGTCGAAAACGGGGAACATATTCCATTTATTATATGCTCTTTGGCGCGCACTGTCTGATGAACTTTCGTATTTTCTTTTGTTTTTTGAATAAAGGTGCTATAAAGCAAGATGAGGAGTAAAAGATTCAATCGAATTCGAAATTTGTAATCAAACAAACCTTTTCCATGAAATTTGTCTCTGTTTTTCAATCAGGATTTTCCACCAAGTGTCGGGATTTTTAGTTCAAAAATTTGATTCCCTTAATTAAGAAGAACCACATATTTTGTTTTTGATTCTCTTAAATAAATTCTGGAAATTTTCAATTAATAAGTTTCAGTAAAAATTAGTTGGATGGACGTTAAAAAAGTTGGACAAAATTTCCTCGAATATTTGTGGATGTTTCTGTAAAACAACATTGTAAACATTTTAAACGAATTAGACAGTTTCTTGGAAAAATCCAACATAAAACCATTGAATGCACATTTTTTGTGATGAAACATTAAATTTCGTGAATGCACGCAAATTCTCAGTACAAAAAAAAAAGTTAATTTTCTGTGGGTTTTCAGAAGAATAATTTATATTCTCCTCTTTTTACTCTTGACCTTTTTTTAAAAACTTCAATACATTGTATTTTATTTTTTATTTCCACGAATAAGTGAAAAAAAAAAACAAAATTCCATTATATTCAATTAAATACAAAATTCAGTTTAAAAAAATATTTTTTATTTTATTAAAATATTATTTCACATTAAATTTTATAATCAATTCACGCTTGGCGATATGGTTATGGAAATGGTTTGAAAGCTTTAAAAAAAAAACAATTAAAATCAAATTTAATTTCTGATTCAATTCATGACTAAAATTTCTAAAAAGCAATCATAGACATGTGTTGCAAACACAAAATTTCGTTTTGTATAACACCCCAATTTTACAACATAAAATGGCAAATGGAGACATGAAATGTCATGTAATAAATACCCTTTTGTTATGTTTTGTTCGCAAACCACAAATCTTAGATTAAATATAATCCTATACTCATCCCTTAATCTTTTCTGATATCGTGCCAGAGATTTACCTTCTTTACATATATTTATTTGGTTAATCTTAAAGATTAACCCTTTTAAGATAACCTATGTAAATTTAAATGGAATCGATGTAATCGATTTTGAAAGTTTGTTTTAATTTTTTTTTTTGGGTAGTGAATATTAATAATGGATTCATTTATAGCTGGTATTAGTAGTTTTAGTTGGTTTTTGAAATATTTATCGATTTAAAGATTTTTTGAAAAAGCATATTTTTAAGACTTTGGTTGAGCTTTTATATTTTGTTTTTTTTTTTTTGTCTTATTATTTAACTTCGTTTGTATTTCAATTCGTTCTTAAGTTAAAAATTATGTTCAAAAGTGGGCGTGGCAGGAGGCAGATGGGGCCGATAGTTTTTTGCTGGTTTTGAACTCATCTAAAGAATCAAATTCCTTGAATATTATTCATATTGTGGTAGCCGTTTTCGAGATATAATTCTTATAAAAAGTGGGTGTGGCAGGAGGTGGGTATAGGCTTTACTTTTTGTATTGTTTTTTAAATTACCTAGGAAATCAAATTGCTTGTATTTCAAACAAATTATTCAAGCCGTTTTAGTAATAAATTATATATTAAAGTGGGCGTGGCAGAAGGCGTAAAAATTTTGTTAGATTTTGTAAACCATCTTTTTTATAACATTTACAACCAAATTTTTGTTCTCTGTTCTGGAAACTTGATTTTTGTCCACCATCTTTAGTCCCGAATGATCCACTATCGAAATTTCCTTAACATATTATCACCACCTTTTGTTTGATTGCTAAAGGGTGGAGTCTATAGCTGAGTTTTCAATAAATTTTTAACTGCTCAAAGTTTATTCTTCACTGAAATACATACTGTCTTTGACAATGTGCAAGGTGCCACCCTTAGAATGAAAACTACCTGTTTTATAAAATTTTTTTCTTTGACTTTCTTCTCAATTTCCATAAAAAAGAAAAAATCATGACAAAATGCAAAAACAAAATACGTGCAACCGGAATTCCTAGACATTTAACATTTTTTTTTTTATTTCATTTGAATAATTTATCCTTCAGAAAAGTTCAATTTTGAATTTATGATTACATTTTCTGTTTTTTATTTTATATTCAAGTCATCTTTAAGTTGGTTTATGTTGGTTTCATTCAAAATAAAAAGGATTATAATTTATTTTGTCACATAGTTTGTGGTAAAGGTGAAAAGTCTCCTTCACCTTAATAAAAAAAAAAAAAAATATTCATACATTTCATCTTCTTGACTTGTTTAAGGAGAATTCTTTCTTTTTATTTCTTATACAAATGTGTATAACATACATACACATCTGTGTGTGTTTGTATTGAATTTTTTATGAATGAGGGAAATTCCTCTTTCACAAAAAAAAAAGGAAAGTAAAGACACGGTGATATAATGTAATATAAAATGATGATGACTTAATGAAGGAAAATGAGGATTGTAGGTAACATTTACTTGGGTTTAAAAAAAAAAGTCACAAAACACTTTGAGGACATAAAACGTGTTATTTTATGTGTCACTATAGCTTAAGGACATACTTGCATCTTCTTCTTTTTTTTTATTCCTTTTTTGTTTATATAATATAACTTACAAGGATATTCACCCATATTACCGATGTCATCTGTCATTTATGACAGCTTTCGTTTTTGTTTTTTTTTTTTTTGTTTTACTGTTGTTAAGAGGGTTAGTAAGTTTGTATATAATGCAGCGTTTATTTTTTAACTTAAAATTTAAATAATCATAACTTTTTTTTTATGATAATTTAAATAACGAAAATGTTATTACCTAACATTTTATCTTTTTATTTTTTTTGCTATTTTTTCGCATTTATGTATGCATTTAATAATTTTGATTATTTCATTTGAAAGATGTGTAATGTTATAAGAATTAAATTTGACAGGTGACAGATTTTGTGAGTTTTGTGTGTTTTAATGTCAAAATTTTGACATTTTCATTTAAAATCTGTTTTAATTCAATTTCAGATTCCGTTTGTATGATTTTCTTATTTATATGATAATAGCACAGATTAGACGACAATTTTGAAATTGAAACAAAAATAATTTAACGTCCGACAAGACAATATGTGTTAGAAAAAAATTGAATTTTTTTCTTTCAATTTGTTAAAAACACGATTATTGCTGTGCATTTGGTACAATTTGAAAAATAATTATTCATTAAAATAACTGAAGGAATGCATTTTTAATTTTTGTTAAGAGTATGATCGCCGGGTCAGCTTTAAGTGATTTTAAGCTTATGCTTTGTTTATAAAAAATAAAGACTTAATAGTTTAGTTTAGTAATACCTAAATATTTTAGGTACAAAAAAATAGTTCTAACTAGTTTAATATCGGGTCAAAATTCTGGCCTCAAAATTCTGCTTTTTTAACGAAAATTCTGTTTTTCAAAATTCTGCTTTTTTTTCTAGTCTGCTTTTCAAAATTCTGCTTTTTAAATTTCTGCTTTTGCAAAATTCTGCTATCATTATACTTATACAAAAAAATTCTGCCAATTCTGTTTTTTTTTTATAGCATATGCGCTGACTAAAAAAAATACACCTCATGAATGTAATTCAACATTGGTACTTTCCTAAATTTTTTGATTAAGTGTCGCAAATATTTTTTAAAAATGCATATACTGACTTTCTTTCAAATAAAATCTATAACTTATTGGAACCGATGTTGTTTGATACAAAATATTCCTTTTCTTATTCAAATTTTTGAATAGGTATTCATCTTTATTTGATAAATTAAAAAATTTTGAATTATTTTCGGAAATGTTTAGTTTTAAAAACCTTTTCTTAATATTTTCAAATTTATTCATTTATAAAACAAAAATTAATTTTTTTTGCAAAATTTTGAAAAGCAGAATTATGAAAAGCACAATTTTGAAAAACAGAATTTTGAAAAACAGAATTTTGAAAAAAAGAATTTTGAAAAGCAGAAATTTGAAAGCAGAATTTTGTAAAGCAGAATTTTGAAAGCAGAATTTTGACCCCGGCAGAATTTTTACCCCAACCCAACTAGTTCATATAAAGGACACGGTGGTGTATGCTTAACATTATTATCTATACAAACATTAAATATAAAATAAAACTTGTATTGATTACGAATTATTTCGATAGTCTTGATACTTTAACGTTTTGACCTTAAAATGCACTTTAAAAGTTCTTTAAAAATAATACAAAAGAAGTTTTACACTTAATTTGAAGTTCTTTAGAAAGTTATATTTAAAATGTTTGCCTCAACGTCTCGGAACCTTTTAGCATAGCTAAAGCTGAACATAAAAAAAAAACTGTACACGTAAAATCGGGTAATTCTGATTTTTAGGACAGAACTATTGAAATTTATTTTCAAATAAAAATACTAGTTATACGACCCAGAAGTCAATTCCAACATCGTCATAAATGCAAAAATATCTAAAATAAAATATTGAATTTTTCAGTTTTAAATTATCTTAGCTAGTTTTTAATAGCAAAATTCTAGTTATGATATTCATTTTGTGTTTCTTGCGTAGTTCCCTAGTTGTTGATATTTTAACTTCGGTAAAACTTCATCTTATCTCCTTGGCTTTACTTGGTAAAAAAAAAGCAAGTGATCTTATATCACTTGCTTTTTTTTTACCAAGTAAAGCTTATAGAAGCCTTAGAGAAGTTGTCAAATGTGAAATTTCAATTTTTGCTGGAAATGTGCGCATGTCCTCGCACATTTTGAAACTAATGTTATCCTTTCTTAGACTTGACAACTTGGATTGTTTTCTCAATTCAGTAAATTTTCTTTTATTTTACTTAAAAAAAAAAACTAATATTGCTCACGTAAAATTACGAAACTTTAACAGAAGAAATCCTCAAAATTTCTTATCTTCAAAGACATTTATTTCCAACATTAAAATACAAAAAAAAAAACAAGAATTTTCCAATAAATAATACCTAGCTTATTGTAATACAAAAATGACTCAGAATATAAAAAGAAGAAGAAAATTCTTCATCGAACAGTCAAAATATCGTATAATTTACCCTAAAACTATTTGAAAACATTTACAATTCTTATGAATATTTCAAAAAATATTTGAATTACCCACTTAATATTAATGATTAACTAAGTTATTTGAAATGGCAAAGAGTTTTTCCGGGAGGAAGAAAATCCAACTAAAAAATCTTACTGAGGAATCCTTTTGATCTTTTTTTAAATATCACAATTTTTCAATTTACAATTTTGAATTTATTTTAATCCAGATAAAGTTTGTAGAACATATTTATTTTCAAAATTAAAAAGAACTTAAAATATTGCAATATTCATGAAAAAGTTCAAACAAAATTTAAAAAAAAAGAAACTAAAACAACTTGCCGATACGAGATTTTGATTGTTCAGTGACAACTACTAGGTACATTATACAAAAGACTGATGAAACAATTTTCCTACCGTGTCATTGTCAGCGTTGTTAAAGAACAAAAGATAAATATTTCTTCCCAAGGCTTGAAACTTGATGTATTCTTTTCATTGTCTTCATTGTGATGTTAAATATTCTCCCCCCCCCCCCCTTTTTTCATAAAACATACCTAAGGCTCACTCAGCATCATCACCATGTACAAAAATTAATAAAATATCACCAAAAAATATACATATATAAATCCTGTGCATGTTGATTACTAGAGTACAACATCAGAACTCCCTCTCATTCAATCTACTACTTGTGACTTAACACGCCCTCAAAACTTTATAAAATAACTTAAAAAAAACACAAAAATTCCTAAACCATCATAGAAAACTTAAAATTCAAAACAAAAAATGTGTGTAGTCAGTGCTGTGTGTTTTCTATGCGCTTCTGGCAAGGTATTGGATTTTGGATTATGAACTCACAAAACTCAAACTCTGGGCTCTCTCACTCTCTTGAATAGCGAGCGGCGACGACGAGGATTTTGATGATGTTGAAAGTTTATCAAAATTCACTTTTCTAGCCTTGCTGTGAATAATTCAATTTATTCATAAACTTTCACTATCATAAACTAAAAATTAAATTGAAAAATACAACAAACAAAAAAAAAAAACACATTTTAGGTTGGAACCATTCAAGTGATTTTGTATACTAGCAATGAATAGTAGAGTAGAGATAGTTTGTTTGTTTTTTTTTTTTTTTTTTTTTTTTGAATAAAAAATGGGAAAAATATTAAATAAAATATTTTTGAATAGCTGCGGATTTGGTAGAAAAGACCCTAATGGACTTTCTATATTCCATAAAAAACATCCATTGAACTATAAAATAAACTTCATATATATTCACAAAAATTTAATCCTCTTAAAGTGTTTTAATTTCTGTTAAATCTTGTCAGCTTTTTTTTTTGTTTTTTTATATGTTGTTAATGCAAAAAGTGAAAATTGTTATAAATAGAGAGAATAAAAATAAATGCATTGCTTACTTTTTTTTTATCACAAAGTTGGTTAATTTAGTTTGTAGTTTGAAATACGGATGAAATTATATTGAAAGACTCTTTTGACAGTTCTCAAAATTTTGGGTTGAAATTACTTGCTTTATGTAAAGTGAAAAAATAAGCTGCACGGTACATTCACTCTGTATTCAATAGACAATTCTAGTGAAAAATTGGATATATTCAGCATTTCACAAGGTTTTAACGATACCTACCATGCAGCAGATATTTTCTCATACAATCATTTACTTGGAATTTTCCACTCTTTATTTTACAAGTTATATGATACTTTTTTCTCTTTTCGGTCTAGTATAGCTTGAAGCTAGTAAAAATATAATTTCACGTTAATTCTGTACAAATTTCTTTTTCACTTCAATTTCTGGAAATTTAAACCATAGACTCAATAGATTTGTTCCAACAGACAATCAACAACAATTTTTTGACTAATTTAAAGGGTGTTCCAACTATCTATTAAGTTTAAAAAAAAAATATTACTCATACGCCACCGTGACTTAGATTTAGATAGTGATTTTGAAAACTGAAGTATTAAATAAAAGCAGATATACATTAGGGTGGGTCAAAAAAATCGAAATTCTTTTTTTTTGATTTGGTACTCCGAAAAATCGATTGCTAAACACCTCTAGAATATACACACCAAATATGAGCTCTTTATATTAATGGGAAGGTCCTCCGCTTTGCAATTTTCCATTTTTACATCAAGCTTCTACTAAAAAAAATAATTTTTTTGTTAATTGACTTTTTAGCAAATTTCTTTTCATATTCTTGTAGGAAATTGAACGCTCTACAAAAAAGGCCTTATATACTTTTTTCGTTTATCTAACCGTTGAATAGATATTTGAGGTCCAAAAATCGAGAAAATCTTTAAAAATTCGTTTTTTGTTCTTAATTTTGTAACAAATTGAAAAATTATAATAATCAAACGCGCAAGACATATTCTTGTTGGAAATTGATTGCTCCACAAAAAAGGTCTTGTTAACTTTTTTTATTAATCTAACCAATTTAAAGATATTCGAGGTCAAAGTTAAACAAAAGTATAAAAACATTTTATATTTAAAAAAAATTTCCAATTCACTGAAACTTCATTATTTTCAAATTAACAAGATATATTCTTGTAGGGGCTTAAACGTTCTACAAAAAATTCCTTGGAATCAAATTGATTGCTTTAACCGTTTAGAAGATATTCGTATCCAAACCAATGCCCACTGATTTCAATAGTTTTCTTATGACCCGTATGCATTGCGATTTGGATACGAATATCTTCGTAACGTTTTTGAGAAAATCAGAAAACCACCTCAATTTACTTGTCTTATCGGTGCTTTCCTTTCCATCTTTTAATTTTTGGGGTTATAAAAAAGTATAATTGTGAATTTTCACTAAAATCCTATGTATTTAATGGCTCTCCTGAAACTCGTCGAATTTCTACTTAAGCTTCATGTTGTAAAAGCGACAATATTCTTTGTTTCTATTTTTTTTTAAATAACTTCATTATTTTTTTTATTGATTTGTGTGAGTAAAAAAAAAACAAAACTTTAATCAAAACCAAAGGAAACAAATGAACATTTTCCAAATATTTTAACGGCAAAGGAACTTTTTACCGCAAAAAAAAAATTATTTCACAATAATAGTTAAGTTTTTTTTTTCCCCTGTGCCATCAACAACTTACAAATGCATGCAGTCACTTTTTGTCAAAGTGAATTCTTAATCCACAATAATCAGGAAAAACCTGCGAATAAGTTGCAAATTTAACCTCAAATAAATATTTAATTTTGCTGTGCTTTGACTTCTTACTTTCTGTTATTTTTTTTTATTTTATATAGCAAAAAAGGACTGCACTAAATGCTCCTTTTTCAGTAAGTAAGCTTGTTGAGATTTGTTGTTTTTTGGGACTTGAATTCATTAAATAAAAAAATATATAGTTGGGTGCTAATAGGTAAGGGTGGAGTTCTTATGGAACTTTCTTTCGGGGAGCCATTGAAAAATTTCTCAAAAATTTAAACTTTCTTTTTTTTTTTTTACATTCATTACAATTTTTTAGTTCCCTGAGGATTTATCTCAAATTTTGACTTTAGTTATTAAGTTGTTTGAAATTTATTTTCTGTTACAAGAAATAATCATATTTTTTTTTCATCCCTTTACAATTAAAGTAACAATAAAACGCAAATAAAGTCCTTCTAATATAATTTAACTTTGCTACAGCTGCCGTGAAAAACATAGGTTACAACTTCTATAAAACCTTTAAAATTTTCTGATAGTACCTACTTATAACTTTTCTAAAGAGTTTGTTAAGAGTGTTTTAAGAAGTCTTACCGAACTTCGACAAAACTTCTTTAAGTGAACTTATAGAACTAAAGCCTATCTAAATTCAAGATCTGATAACTCACAAAAAGATCGAACTTATTTGCCCAATTCGTTAAATATAATTGAAACGGATTCCAAAATATTCGAATACCTCTAAGTCAAACTTTCACGGGACACAAAAATTCGAGTTGCAAGGATTAATATATTCTTTTTTCTTCAAAAATTTTCATTGACAATTGTGAAAAGGTCTGAGTTGGAGGGAAATTCGACTTAGAGGGAGTCGACTGTATTTCATTTATTGAATCGTTTAAAGGAATCAACTTATAATGATATTTTTTAGATGTAGGTACTGAATCTAACCAATAATATGGTATCCCACAGGGAAGTCATCTAGGTCCTTTAATATTTTGCAATCTTTATTCGTTCTTTGTAAGGTATTTTTTCTTAATTCCTTCCGCTTTTTATCTACTTGCTATGAAATTAAATCCTTCTAAAAAAGATTGTCAAAAGTGCTTAAGAATTGGCAAATCCTTCTTTCAGTGATACTGTTCTATTTTTATATTCAGGTAAGAGTTCTTGTTATGCAAGTACCTTAAAATAGAAATGAAAATAAAAATAAAATGCACACCTGGGTCGCACGTACTTGCTCTTGTAGTTCAAAGTATCTTTATCTTAAATATCTATTGGAAATTTAAGATTTTATGGAGAAAAAAAAAAAAAAACAAAAAAAAAAATCGAAAGTTAAAAAAATTCAATTTTTAAAATATTTTTTGAAAAACTTTTTTTTTAATTTTTTTTACATTTTACACTTCAATACCTATGATGTCTGTAAATTTTGAATAAAATTGACATATGCTTTGATGAAATATATGAACTTAAAAAACATGTCAATTTTTGAAAAACGGCAACGCCATATTTCCGTTCTCCGCATTTTTTGAGAAAAACTAAAAACACAGTTTTGTAAGAATCAATAAGCATATGTTCTGCCTATTGAAGCATTATTGAGACTATATTGTATCCAAACTTCTTGCCTACATTTTCATGTTGCTGCTTGCTACCAACTGAGCTTTGAACATAACCTGCTGCTGGCTCCATCCTGCATCGCATTTTGCATACTAGCCTGCCTGCTGCAATTAATTGTTTTCATCGTTCAACTCATCAGCAACAATAACAATATACTCTACTCATCAGCTGTAATCTGTCATCAGCCATCAGTCATCACTCATAATATCTGCCATCTGTTTCAACTGCCACCTATCATCTCATACCATAAACAACATTTCAACCTCAAATTCATGGTTCGTGCATGAACTAAGTACAGGGTGTATTAAAACTTTTTTTTGTCAAGTAAAATTTAAAAATATTGATTTTTTCATAAATCCAAAATTTAAAAACTAAACCAAAATCAAAAATATGTCTGCGTGTGCTGTATGTGATAATATTGCGGATTACCTTATTGACGCAATTATTTGTCATGGTAACTGTCGTAAATTATTACATATTAGATGTATTAATGCTCCGTTCAGCAGCATCAAACTTTTTAAAGAAAGGAAATCTTTTTATTTCTTTTGTGACGATTGCGATCCATTTGCATACAACAATATTGTTCGTGATGTATTACAAAATAAGCTGCATATCGAAAATCTAAATAACCAATTGCTCCAACTTAACAAGCAAGTTGCAAATAATATCGCTTCTAGCCGCTCGCATATCTCAAATAAAAATAATCCTTCATCATGTGATACTGCACCCAATACCGACAAACGTCAAACGAGAAGTAAGACAAAAGTTAAAAATATTATCTCTAGACCTAAAAGCTCATCTAAACGCAAAAGCAATGAACTTGACGCAGAAAACTCTCTTCAAAATCCATTAGTTAAAAAAACAGCAACATCAATATTTGATTGTGTTACGCCTTCTCGTCCACTACAAAACTTCAACTTCAATTATGATGTACCAAACCCCCCGACCCTTCTTCTGTCGTCAGCTATACCATTGCTTAAAACTCCAACTGAAAAAGCACTTACATCTGCTCACACCTCACCCAAAGTTACTGAACCAACAACAACAATAAGACCAACAACTCCAACACTAATAACCGGAACTGATGAATGCCAAATGTCCTCTAAACCAATAATTTTATCAGTTGCGACTTTACCAAACTTTCACTCAATGGGCGTAAATAATATTGATACAAGTAACATTCCACTTCAAGCTTGTCATGTTCAAGAGCAGAACAACTCAAAAATGCCTTTTGAATCACGTTTAAAAATTGTTGAAGGACAAAAAATTCTTTTCATTTCTAAGCTTGACCCATCTACTAATGCCTTAGACATAAAAAATTTCATAAAAAACAAGATTGGTACGCTACAAAGCATTATTGTAGAAAAAATGCTTCAACGGAATTATTCTAAGTACTCATCTTTCAAAATAAGGTGCTCAGATTCAGTTTTTTATCTTTTAAATAATGAATCTTTTTGGCCTTCTGGAATTGTTATGCACGAGTTTGTAAATAGAACATTGAAAAAGCAGCCAAACCATTTTCACAAACACCTGACAATGCAAACATCCAACTGCAGCAACTTCAACAAGTACTAATATACTATCAAAATGTGAATGGATTACGGACAAAGACCAATAAGGTCTACAAAAATGCAAATAACATTTCGCACGAAGTTATTGTCTTAACTGAAACCTGGTTAAACTCATCTATCGCTGATACCGAGCTATTGGACACAAGTTTTCAAATTTATCGTCGTGATCGTCATTCTCTTAATGAATCTGCTAAAGTTGGTGGAGGATTGCTGATAGCTGTCAAAAACTCTCTCGTTAGCACTCTTGTCGATGATTTCCTAGAGTCTACAATTGAAATTCTGTGCATTAAATTAAAGATGTCATCTGGTTACTTATATGTAGTGGCTATCTATGTACCACCTAATTCCAAATCCGAGATATACGAAGAACTATGCAATTGCTTGGATAACATTTCAGAGAAAACTGAATCAAATGATGAAATTATAGTAATTGGAGACTTTAACTTAGGAAGTTTACATTGGTCTTGGATAGATGAATTCCAAGAGCTACTTCCTGTCAATGCTTCGACTGCAAACGAATTCATCATAATGGATAATATGGCATCATTAGGCTTAAAACAATTGAATGGAGTCAGCAATCAATTTAATAAAATTCTGGACCTTGTTTACTTTTCTGGATGTTTAACATCGGACAGCTATGTTGAACTTTGTGACTCAAAACTTATTGAAGAGGACCGACACCACCCCTCATTATCAATTTCCCTGAGCTTGAGTGTTTATAATCTACCTAGTAATTGTAATGATAAATTAGAATTTAACTTTAAAGAATGTAATTTCAATCAACTTTTTAACTTACTTGATAGTATAAATTGGAATACCATATTTTTAAACTCAAACTTAGACGACATGACTATAAAATTTTATAATGTTTTATTTGATTGTTTTATCGAAGCTATTCCTTTACGTAAAATAAGAGAAAAACAAACTAATCCGCCATGGTTCGATATGCATGTAAAAACTTTAAAAAACAAGAGAAACAAAGCCTGGGTAAAGTTTAGTAAGTCTAGGACTGATGAAGATTACAATGTACAGTAGCGAGCAAAAAAAATGCAAACGAAAAATTTTTAAAGAGTTTTGAACAAGAACTAAGTTACCAAATTTGGCATATTGAAACTGTTTTATTTTCATTAAACAGAGTCAATTTGTTCAATATTTTACTCCAAATACATTATTTGGTCAAAAGTCTACCTTAATATGCGTTTTTAGACGAGCGAAAAAATGCAAATGTTTTTATTGTTTGCATTTTTTTTGCTCGCTACTGTATATATGGAGCATAAAAATGAATTTGAAAACTACACTAATTTTATCTATTCAGAATTTATTGCAAAAACTCAAAGTGAACTTAAATCAAGTCCAAGAAATTTCTGGAAATATGTTGATACTAAAAGAAAATTCGACGGTTATCCATTAAATATGAGCTATGAAAATGCAAACAGTCATATTCCAGAAGTTATATCTAAAATGTTTGCCAACTATTTTAAAAGTGCCTTCGCCGATACTTTGTCGTCTGATGCAACATATAATTATTCTTCAACGGAAGAGTATTCTCATCTGGCGTTAATTAATTTTTCAATCTCTGAAGACTCAATCATAAATAAAATATTAAAACTAGAAGATAATATAAGTCCTGGTCCAGATGGCTTGCCTGCTTTTATGTTAAAAAAATGTTCATCTTATTTGTCTTACCCATTATATCTCTTGTTCAATGAATCCTTAAAGTGTTCAAAATTTCCTACTCTATGGAAATATGCTTACCTCAGACCGGTTCATAAAAAGGGCCCTAAGAATTTGGTCACTAATTATCGTCCCATAGCCAAACTGTCCGTTATTCCAAAACTTTTTGAGTCCTTAGTATGTGACACTCTTTCCTTTAATTGTTCCTCTGTTTTATGTGAAAATCAACATGGATTTGTGAAGAAAAAATCGACGATAACAAACTTACTAGAGTTTACGACATTTTGTGTTGATGCTTTTGAGAAAAAGCAACAAGTTGATTGCATATTTACTGATTTCAGTAAGGCATTCGACAAACTAAGCCATGAAGTACTTTTGAAAAAGCTAACAAGAATTGGACTAAATGAGAACTTTCTTTCATGGATATCTTCATACCTTGTAGACAGGTATTACTGCGTAATGTTTAAAAATGACTGTTCTGAGAACTTTAGAGTAAATTCTGGTGTACCTCAAGGAAGTCACCTAGGCCCGTTGCTCTTTGTGTTATTTATAAATGACCTTCCTTCTGTTTTCCAAAACTCAAAAACTTTATTTTATGCTGACGACGTGAAAATATTTCGAACAATAAATTCCCTATCCGATTGTAAGCTGTTGCAAGAAGACTTAAAAAGATTTTGGGAATGGTGTTGCACAAATCGCCTTATATTAAATATTGACAAGTGTAAATCAATGAGCTTTACACGAAAACAAAATTTAATTGCTTACAACTATGAAATAAATTCGTCGCAATTATGTAAATTATCAAATTTTTCTGACCTAGGAATCAATTTAGATCCGAAACTAACTTTTACTGATCATTATAACCACATTATTAAAAGAGCCAATGTAACACTTGGCTTCATCAAAAGATTTGCTAGGGAGTTCGAGGATCCATATGTTTTGAAGGTTCTATATATTTCATTTGTAAGACCAAATCTTGAATACGGATGTATAGTGTGGGCACCTTACTATATGATTCATATAAACAGAATTGAAAGTGTTCAGAGAAGGTTCATGAGATTTTCGTTGCGTTTTCTTTCATGGTCCGATAGAATTGTCCTACCTCCATACTCGGATAGACTTAAACTTATTAATTTACCATCACTTTCAGTTCACAGAGAGTATTTGCAATTATGTTTTATAATTGGGATAATAAGAGGCTCAATATCTTCTTCAGTGTTGGATCGACTGAATTTTAATGTTGGGCGTGCTGGTTTAAGAAATAGGTTACCAATTTGTGTAGTTTTTAGTAGATCTAACTATGGCGTCAATAGCTCTATGAATCAACTAATTAATATTTTTAACAAAAACTTTCATATAATCGATTCTATTAATGATAATGTTAAATCCCATAAATTCAAAAATAGCTTCTTTAATCAATTTAATTAATTTACCAGAATGTTGTTTTTTCTGTTGTTATTCATATTAGTACATTTAGTTTCAATGTTAATATATGTATATTTTATTGTGATTAATTGACAATTATTACTCATATATTGAGTTTAAGTTTAATGATTCCATTGTTAGTATTTAAGCTTATTTCTAATGTTAGCATTTAACATATATTAAATAAATAAAGTCTATTACGTATACCAAATTTAATCAAAATCGTTAGAGCCGTTTTCGAGGAAGTTGCAATACCTCGAAAACGTTATATGGGAGATATGCGTTAAAAAGGAGATATTAAAAAAACGGTCCTAGGGAATAAGCTAAAAAGCATCTGTACCAAGTTTCAAGCAAATCCATCCATCCGTTTAGGCCCTAGCTCGATATACAGATGGACGCACAGACGCACGGACGCACAGACCGACGGACGGCATAACGAAAACCACTTTTTTGATCTTCTCAATGTTGGTTTTGATTAAAACCTCAAATTTTTTTTTCTACACGAAACCAATACTTGCCCTATAGAGCAAGTAAAAAAAGAAACAAATTATTTTGCAATTCCATTAAAGAGGACTCGACTGTATTTTTAATTTATGTACATATATACAATTTATAAAGGAGAATCCCGGTAAATACTCTATCAATTTTGACATGGTTTTTTTTTTTCATTCCATAAAGATGGTGACCTAATTGCATGACGTCGAGTGTGAACAAAAATGATAAAATAAATAGATAAAAGATAGAAGCAAAAAAAAAAACAGCGCTTCAACTAAAAGAGAGATAAATTAAATTTTCTCATTATGACATAAGGGTGACATGCTCTTGTCTTCGTGACCTATTTATTTCTATCTCTCTGGATGGATGTTCACAACATTCTCATTCATTTAATTTTTCTTCTTTTTTTTTTTTTTTGTATTTTTTGCTAATACAACGTTGATATAAATGAAATATAGAAATGTTGTTGATTGAGATGATGGATGATGACTTCTTAACGGTTGTTGCTTGCGTCTTCTCTTGTGCGCACTTTTGTTAATTAGGCAAATATATTTCCTATTTTTTTTTTTTATTATTTTCTTCTTCTATTTTTTTTTTTTAATATTTAATGTTCATTTGCAAGCTGCGAATACTCGTGTACAATTATAGAATGATGCTCTCCAGGACTCAGGTGCTTTTCATGGTAATGATGGTGTTGCTCTGCTGGAAAAAAGGGAATTTAAGGATGCTTGGGCTGAAGGCTGAAGTGTCATCTGTTTTGCTGTCATCTAAATGGCATGCCTATCAATTAGTAAATTCTTGAACGAAACGTAAAGAGGCAAAGCAGCAGCAGCAGCAAATGGAAGCAGAAGACTTCATTTCGATTTAATGAATTAAAATTCATAATTTTATTTGTATTCTCGTGATAGTGATGGTACTCGTCGCGCTGTCGTGTATTAATTTGTGAACATGAATGAGTCCTACCTTCACGTGGTAATGGTGGCTGGCTGGCTGGCGGTGTGTGGCATGAATTTCAGATTATTCATTTTGCTGCTGATGCTTCTAAAGCAACCATTCAGAAGTGGTATATAATTCACCAACCAAATGTTTTTCTGCCATAAACAAAAAATAAAAAAAAAAAAAAAATCATGATGATTAAATACTTATTTTCGAAGCAAGTTGTAATTCACGGATATAAAGTTATTTATGCAAGCCTCATGAACTTTGTTTAAAACAACAAAGTTTTGTGTGTTTCAAAAGTATTTATTCATCAGGAGAATAAAGTACTTTGCAGTTTACCTTTGAAATTTAAATCTTTGTGACTACCTTGAGGGCTGCAGGCAGGCTGAAGGTTTTTCAATGTAGCGCGCGATTCTGAGAATTTCATGAATTTTATTCTTTTTCCTTCTTTTTTTCAGTTTTTTTTTTTTTGTTTTTCATTTTTTTATATTGCGTTTTATGTTGAGACACAGAAAGACAGGAAAAAGTTGTAATTTTGTAGAGGCAGAGGTTTTTTTTTTTTTGCAAATGACACTATGATGGAAATGGAGATGAGAAAAGTTGGTGTCGAAATTTTATATAAGTATTTTGATTTTTTTGTTTAAAGTATAATACTATGCGTTAGACAACCTAAATGGATGGTTGGTTTTCATTTTAATTTGATACTTAGGGATTTTTTTTGAATATCTTCCCCTACAAAGAATTCTTGGAGACTTTTTTGTGTGTTTTAAAAGATGAAAAAGACATGATTTTCATTTTTCTCAGGAAAAATACTGAAAGCTTTCTCAGTTGAGAAATTTCTTTTAGAAAGAAATTTATCTCATCAATGCTTTGTTAAATAGAGCAAATTTTTAAAGACCCGATTAACAATTATAGTAGGTACGTGTCGTAAGGATTATTTTGATTTGCTTTTTGAATGCACTGTTAGGTGGCGGGAGTATAATTTCTAACCTCTGACTGAGGCTTTATGAACTTTATTTTGATCTAAACAAGATATATATATAAATTTAGAAATATTCAATCTTTCATAATATCAAAAAAAAAAAGGAAAAATAAGGCAAAATTGTAAAAAATTTGACGAATACAGGGTGTTCCAAAAGTAATGGTTATTTTGCTCTGAAAACCTCTGCTTTTTTGCATTCAAATTGTAATATCTTTCGTTCTAATTTCAACTTTGGAAATTTGTATACATTTTTTAAAACTGCAATAACACGGCAAGTATTCTGAACAATAAACCAGTGTTACATCATAAAAATTTCTTTCAGGGTGTTGCTCTGAAATAAAAGTAAGAAATTGAGTTTTTAGAAAACATGCAATTTTTAATTAATTTGCAGCAAAATGGCGTATGAATTAAAAAATGTTTTGATTAATAAATTATTTCTTATTATTAGGCAATAATTTAGTGAAAGAATTGTAAAAAAAACAAAAATCAATTATGAGCGAAGGAAGCAAAATACTGTTGCAAAGTCGGGATTTTTCGAGATTTCACAAAAACCGCATTAAATCGAAAACCGTAAGGATTTGGGATGAACAAGTAACCAAGTCCTGAGAGCCCTTAAGTTGGCCTATCAGCATATTTCGTTTGATCCATTAATTTTGGGACACCCTGTATAAACAAAAAATATTTAATGAACATTTTTTTTTTTTCAATGAAGAAAATTTTGTATTTGCAATAACTTTTTTTTTTTAATGCAATATGAATATTTTTCGCAATGATTTTTTTTTTTTTGTTTGCAATATACACATTTTTTTTATTTGTAGTGGAAAACGATGCATAAAAAAAATATATTTTTACCAACCCAGGTGATGAGATCTTATTTTAGTGGGAAACTATAGTTGCCTCTATCTGACTTTTGAAATGCTTGATCTGATCAAGTTAAGTTTTACATTATGGGAAGCTGTACCAACTGGCCGTTTTAATAGGAAATTTGATTGAGTTCTCTATAACGCAATAGATTTTCGTTTCTTCTTTTTCTGATACAAGCTTTGGTCTTTTCTATTCTATAATGTTAAACCTTTTTTGATGTTTGTATGTCTACTAAAAAAGGAAATAAATAGGGCTGTAAAAGTAACGACAAAATGAGTACCCGCATGTATACGTTACTTTTGATACTAGTACCCGCATCAATAATATCGTTACTCGTTACTTTCGTATGTTTCGCATTTTTCGCATATTTCGTATGTTTCGTGTGTTTCGCATGTTTCGTTACTTTCGTTACTTTCGCATGCTTCGTGTGTTTCGTACATTTCGTATATGTTTGGTATTTTAAGCATGTTTCGTACATTGGTATAAGGGTGTAAAATTTTTTTTTTTTTTTAACCAAAAACAATTTCTATAATCTAAGCTACATTTTAAGGTCATAAACATTAAAATTAGTTGCGGCATTCTCATGTAATAAGAGTTTAAAGGTAGCTATATTGAATTTTTTTCGTATTTTTTTTTTAATGAAACGTGGAAACTTTTTTGATTTTTTTCCAAATTTTTAGACAAAACTTTGGTAATTTTTTGTTTATATTCTTTCAGTAATCTTATCACAATTCTTTAGAGACCTTTATTTCAAAAGCGCAACGCGCAGATCTCAAAATATTAACACTTCAATACAACCTTGTCGAACAATTTTTCAATTTATTTTTTCTATTGAGAGTGATTTTCAAACCTCATTTTCTCTGCTTTTTTTGTGTTGAAAATTTTGCACCGAAAATAAACTAATTTTTTGAAAAACCAAAAAAATTTTGTACATGGTTAAGCTAAATATCAATACCATTAACATCAAGGCCATAAACAGATTGGTTGCGTCGTGGATATACATATTTCGGCCAAATAGAGAAAATACAAAAACGTCTCTTTTGATATTTCTGTATAAATTATCGATAACACAATGATTATTGAACCCTGGCACTACTGTTTTAATCGAGACAAAAGTAAACTCCAGATAATTATCTGCAGTTAGCATTCTGACTATGGTTACAATACCGACACGAGATGCGACAAATTGAGTGTATCACTTCATTTCGTTTCTCTTACATCGGATTTAGTATTAAAACTTTAATCGCGTCGTTACAAGTATGTTACGTATCTCGTACGTTTCGTATGTTTCGTTACTTCAGTACCCAGTAACGAAACATACGAGTAACGATACTGTTTAGAAAGTAACGTTTCGTTACTCGTTACTGAAATGAATACCCGCATTTTAGTAACGAATACATACGATTTACTACAGCTCTAGAAATAAATTTAAATTGGCAGTTAAGATACTTGAAATTTTAAAGCGCCCAAAACCTAAAAGGATATAAAACTCAGGTTAAATTTAAGGGAAAATGGGTAAAATCGGTTCAAATATCTAACATGAACATGAACAAAAGTCTCGTTGATGAAAATTCTGCTACATACAAAATATTTTGTTTTTTATGTAACCAAAAATAATACATTTTTTTTTTTCAAAATTATTCTATTTTTAATTTTTCAATAAAAGCATTTTTATAACTGTCTCTCAAAAAACACTAAAAAAAAATCGAATATTTTTTACTTACCTATGTATTTTAGGTTTAATATTTCTGTTTTTATGATTTTTTTTGCTTTTTTTTTCCTGAATTCGAATACAACAACAAAAAATTCACTTTCAAAAGTTAGTTTTCAATTTCTAATCATTAAAAAAATGTGCTACAAAACTAAATGTTCTTCCAATTTCACACCCACTGTGATGTATCAGAAAGTTAAATCTGTTGTTGCCAATTAAAGTTTTTTTTTAATTAAATCATTAAAATAATTTACCGATCATCATTCTCTACCTTCCATAAAACTTAAATTTAACTTTTACCTTATAACACGACACGACACGGTGGCGACGGTGGCATCTTAAAAAATTTAGAAGATTAAGTCTTATAATGGTTAATCACTACACAACCCCACTTTAAAAGCTGAAACAATGAAAGCAATAAATTCTCTACCCTTTTTTGTCACCATTTCATCGCCAGATTGAAATCTCGCTCTCTCTCAATTATCCATAAAAAAAAAGAAATATCACCCTAAAGCACTTTAATTCTATTTAATACAAAATGGTTATTTAAAACTTACGACTTCAAGGCTAATAAAAAACCTCTAACAAAACAAAACAAACAAAAAAAAAAAACTCCTTAAAAGACCATAAACATAAAATAAAGGTCCTTAAATATGTTTTTTTTTTTTGTTTTTTTTTTTCAACTTCCCCCTCAAACTCTCAAAAAATTAGATGAAAAGAAATAATAAAAGATCAAATATTTCCGTCAAAGAAGTTTTTTTCGTTAGGTTCTATACAATTGTCTCTAAATAAACACTATAACGTCTTTGTTTATAGAAAAAGGCGTCAATCTTCTTTTATTTTTTTCTTTAAATTTTGGTGTATTAAAATTTTTCAAATGCTTTTGAATATCCATTTCTAACAAAAGGAAAGGAAAACAACAACAAAATCAAAGAAAATAACAAAAAATGACTAAACACAACTTGAAAAAAAAAAATAAAAAATAAAAGGACCTTCGACATGAAAAACTTGGCCCGTTGGCGTTCACTTTGAACTTTGATTTTCTACTTGCTCTTTCCAATTTTTTTTTTTCTTTGAATCTACTATGCTTGTTAGAGAACCATGATGAACAGCATCTCTATTTTCTTGCATCATTTATCCATCCATATGTGTAGCAAAACTTCCTGCTTCTGCTGCTTTGAATATACAACAAACTATAGAGTTCTCATCGTGCTTGTCCTCGTCCTTTGGCATTAAAAAGTCAGCATATCGAAAAACATGCACAACGATAGACACTAGACAGACAGAAAGACAGACAGACATTGAAACAGGACATCGACAGAAAATAAACCCACACACACTCACACCCAAACATAAATTTCATTTGCCTTTCATCTGCAGAATAACACAACTAAACCGTACCGAACCGAAACGAGGAATAATTTCCTCAAAAGTCCTCACACGTCCTCTGTGATATCTCGGCAGCACCAACAGCGTCTGGCTGATGATGCATCCCATCATCACCACCTAACAAGATAATCACTGATTATCCTCTCAAACGCCCATGCACATGAGGCTAGCTAGATAGCTAGCTAGCTGGAGCTGCTTGCCATACATCTCTATATGATGAAGCATCCTCTCGAGAGCTTGATGACGACCGACGATTTAGATGCGCACATCATTTCACAATGATGAGCATTGCAAGGATTCATCTTCGTCGTTGTCGTCGTAGTCTGTCTAAACTGCAACAACATGGACCCAAGCCCCGGCTCTATAGAATGGTAAAAGATATGGAGTAGCCTAGTTCCTACTCTTGGCTCTATGTTAACCTTTAAACAGCCTCAACAGGACCGAATCCATTGTTTATGATGAAAATTGTTTCTCTCTCTCGAAACCATCATGGAGCAAGAGGATGAATGGGAATGATACAACAAATGGGCGGTGGATGGCGACTCGAAATCTGTGGTGTACAATTGCAAGCAAAGGTCTCTATATTATGTATATGTAGACTGTACACACAATTTGAACAATGACAAATAATAAAAAAAAAAAAAGAAATAATAAGGAAGACAAGAGTTGTTCTGAGCTGGGAAATAAATAAAAAAAAAAAATACAAAAATATTTCAAAACTCTAACCAATATAGACCCGAACATTTCGAATCGATCAGCCACTATACCAACCACTATCCGAGACCTCCACCCTCCAGTCCCACCGACGCACGACCCACAATCGGGGGCTAACAAGTGTCCCGCATCACAAGTGCTCTCACATTCACATCACTCGATGTATGGCACATCTCTCCTCTCTTGCGCTTATCCTCCTTGTTCGGGAGCAGTTGGGAGCCTGTGTGTCACCAAAGTGATTTAGTGCATGCATCGACCATAAAAGAAAATGAGGATTATATTCACACACACACACACACACACACATATCTCCCTCAGGAGTGACTCACTTTGTGTGTTAGTGTGTATTATTGTGTTTGCATGTGTGTGCTCTGGTTTAACCTCATTCAACCGGATGCTGGCAGGGTTGAATCAGAGTCGAAGTCGGGGCCGTGGTCGAGGAGCCATAGAGTAGTAGTATAGTATAGGCAGTCGAGTGGCACCAAGGCAACATTCCATATCCAACAAAAATATAAAGTTAGGGAGCTGGTGAGAAAAAAAGGATTGAAATTCAATTTGTTTTATTTTTTGCCAGTATCTGTATCTGTATATTTAAGGGATTTTCGAGTAAAAAAAAAGGCTCTCATAGGAATTTTATTTTATCGTACCAAAGACTTCATTGAGTGGAAGATTTACTAGCTGAGAAAACAATTCAATAGAATAGATCATTAGTTACTAATTTATTATTATTAAAAACATTAAAAAGAAGATAGGAGAAAAAGGCTTTCAAACTAACAAAATGGCAGCGAGATTAACCGTTAAAATATAATTTATTTCTTAAATTAAAATACTACTTTAAAATAGCTTAATTGATAACAAAAAGGATCTTGGCTTTGGATGTAATCTTCATATTCAATGCAAAAAAAAAATCAAAAAAGTCCAAATTGGAACGAAGTTTGCAAAAACTTTATGGCTTTTTTTTTATATGTATTAGGTACATATCGATACCTTCCCGTAAGAATGTATTAAGCGACATTTTTAAAATTTTTCAGGAAACGAAAAAAACGTCTCATTTATTCGTGTATTTTATTGGAAGGAACAGATTTCGAAAGGGATTTTTAGAATACAAAACTTGACATCATTACAAAAACGAAATTTTAACCAGATAAGAAATTTTAGTCGCTTAGTACAATTTGGCGATTGATACAATGGTAAATGGCGCTTAAAACATTGACATGGTCACAAAAAATAGAGGCTTGAAAAAAATTGTGTCGCTTAATCCTTTTTTAATTTTTTCTGACAAACAATAAAATAAATATGGGAAGAAAACAGTAGCCTACTTCACAGAAAAATAGAAAAATATCAAAGAATGGTTATCTTTGATTTTAAATTTTTTACCGACCTCCAAAAAGGAGGAGGTATTCAATTCGTCTGTATTTTTTTTTTTTTTTTTTATGTTTGTTACCTCATAACTTTGGACTGAGTGAACCAATTTTGATAATTCTTTTTGTATTGGAAAGCTGGCTGCAATGTGGTCCCATTTCAATTTCGTTATGGCCATAGGAACTATTAGAAAAACCATAAAACCCATTGATCCATGGAGGTCGGTTTTGTTTTTTGATAAAAAATATTATTTTCTATGAAGTAGACTGCTGTTTTTTGGAGTGTTATAAGCGACAAAAATGGATCAAGTCTAAGTTGGACTAGTGTGCTAACGCTAAGCGACACTTTCGGTTAAACTAAACGACATCTAACAAAATTTTAGGGTGAACGTTCTGGTACTTACGACAATAATATTTTTAATTATGTCGCTTAGCATATTTTTTTTTTTTTGGCGGATAATACAAATTTCAGGGAACAACATTTTTCGAGTGGGAAAACTTGGCGGTTGCTACAATTTTATTTTCTCCATAACTTCCTCATAGTTCCTCATCAAAAAGTCATTTTCGAAAAAAGTGTTGCTTAATACATTCTTACGGGAAGATATCGATATGTTTAAAAATGTGAAATCAGGTTTTTACTTGCTCTATAGGGCAAGTATTGGTTTCGTGCAGAAAAAAAAATTCGAGGTTTTAATCAAAACCAACATTACGATGATGGAGAAGATCAAAAAAGTGGTTTTCGTCATGCCGTCCGTCGGTCTGTGCGTCTGTGCGTCCATCTGTACATCGAGCTAGTGCCTAAACGCGTGGATGGATTTGCTTAAAACTTGGTACAGATGATTTTTGCGTAATTTCCTAGTTCCGTTTTTTTATTTTTTTAATATCTCCTTTTTAACGCATACCTCCCATATACCGTTTTCGAGGTATTGCTCTTTTCTCGAAAACGGCTCTAACGATTTCGATAAAATTTTATATACGTAATGGTCTTATAGATCCTAACAAAACTGCGTTTTTAGTTTTTCTCAAAAAATTCGGAGAACGGAAATATGGCGTTGCCATTTTGCAAAAATTGACATATTTTTTAGGTTCATATATTCAATCGAAGCATAAGCTAATTTTATTCAAAATTAACAGACAACTAATTCTATTCATTTTGAAATGTATAATAAAAATTTTTTTTAAAGTTTTAAAAAATTTAAAAATTTAATTTTCTTAACATTCGATTAAAAAAAATTTTTTTTTTCGAAACTTAACAAAATCTTAAATTTACAATAGATATTTAAGATAAAGACACTTTAAACTAGAAGAGCAAGTACGTGCGACCCAGTCGTGCATTTTATTTTTATACGTTTTTGTATAAAAACTGTAAGTCATAAATTTTGTTGACTTCGGATTGTCAGACGTCCTTATATAGTTGGGACAGTCCCGACATTTAACCCTGTCCCGATATATATCGACGGTTAAACTTCATAACCTCGTAAGTCGTTTGTGCTTCTTAATGCAAAACCTCGTAAGTATTTGTATTTTTTTTTTTTCCTTTAAATAAAGCCATTTGATAAATTGAAATTGTTAATAAACAATAAATACCATTAAAATACTATAATGTTTTATGTCGTAGGTGGACATTTAACAATAAATTTTAATAATTTACACTTTTTTATGAAAAAAACGACCACTTATGTGCTTAAAACACACAAAAAACTTCAGTCCACAAATCGATAAAATTGCGTTGTAGGAGACTTACGAGGTACTGCTCAATTTTTTTATTGGATTAATAATATGAGTTTTTGAATTTTGTCATTCCTGAAAAATTTTAAGAACAAACATGCCAAACTGAAAATACCAATTTTTTTTTTCATAAATAATATTTTTTTCGATTTTTTCGACTTACGAGGTTATGAAGTTTAACCGTCGATATATGTTATGATTCGCTTCAACATTCCAAATACGATAACTTTTGTTAGAGTTTAGGTTATTTTAATTTGAAATGTCGAATTTAGAATTTAGCCCACTTTATACAAAATGTTTGTACTTCTCATTTAAAATAAAATCTACATAAATGTTTTGGCCACAAATTATGGCATTCTGTTTTTGTTTTTATTGAGATTCCAGGTATTTAATTTTTCTGTCCCAATTTGTCCCGCCTTTTAAGACCTGGGACTAGCGTTGCCAACCCATTCAGTCAAAATTATGCCTCACTTGAAAAAAAATTATGCCTTTTCAAATAAATTATGCCTCAATTTAAATTTCTTAGTTTATGCTTAAAAAATTATTATATAGGTACAAAAAGTACACAAAACGAAATGTTTATTTAATCAATTTTACATTAAGGCCCAATTTTTCAATAGTCAGATAAACCTCAGATAGAGATTATTCCGAGGAATAAAATTTTTTATATTGAAATTTATTCTTCTGATAGTCTAACTGACGATTGAAAATTCGGGGCTAAGGCAACTTATTTGTCACGTAACGGAAACTTATTTTCTTCGAAAGTAATATTTCAAGACGTTGCTTCATATAATTGGAAGAAATTAGCAGCCAATTTTTTTCACCAATAAAAAATATTAGCCTATTTGCAAGCGTTTAAGACCTTTTTACAGCAACAAAATTAGATTCTTTTCTAGTAAAAGTGATTAGTGTGAAAAAAATTCTTCGAAAAATTAAACACTACCAAGAGTTAAATGGTAAAAACAAATTCTGTAGATAAAATTTCGAACAACCTTTATTTAAATGATATAGAAAATATTAGTTTTTAGTCTATTTATCAAAATATTTAAAAAATTATAAGAAACTTTTAAAATATCAATCAAGAGTAGGATGCAAAAAATTATGCCTTTTTGGCAAAAAATAAGCCTCAATGCCTTAGCTAATAAAATTATGCCTAAAAGGCATAATTATGCCTCAGTTGGCATCGCTGCCTGGGACCTACTTCTGCTTGTTTTTTGACTTCAACAGGTAAATATAATCAAAACCCATGTGAAAAAAATGATACATTGCAAGCAGAGACAAAGGATTTTTTTTTTTGATAACAATAACAGCTGACATAAATTTTGTTAATTTTTTAAACTTGGTGAAAAAGTTTTGTTTGTTACAAGAACTAAGAACCGACAGAGTCTACAAAATTATCTTGAGTGAAAGGGTTTTTTTTTGTTAAAGAAATGATGAAATTCGGAATTAGTACCATAAAAACTGTTGCACCAAATGAAATGAGGAAAATCTGCAATAAGTCTAAAAAAATCAATGGTATAAATGGTATCCTCACAAAATTTATTAAAAATGTTGTCTCTGTCATGAGAATTATGAATAAAATAAGCCTATAAATTTGTTTTCATGTGAAAGGATGTTTTTTTAAGGTGTAGAGAAAATGTGGGTATATTGGAAAAAATAAGTAATAATAATGTTAATTTTGAGATTAGAAACAAGAATCTAAAGAGTCTATAAGAATATCATCCTTTAAAGGTTTTTTTTTTAGTGAAAACAAAAATGATGGGCCACCCTAATGAAAACGTTGAATTTGTGATAGAAAGCAAGAATAAAGAGTTATCATAAACAAAATTAGGTGAAAGGGTGTTTTTTTCAAAGAGAAAGTAAAATCTATAATTGTTCCCAAAAAGCCAATGGTTCATTTTATTTTTGGTTTCGATGACAAATTGAGCGTTTATACTTAAGTTAAGGGTTTATAAATTCCAGAACTTTGAAAGTTATTCATCATTGAAACTGTCTTCTTACAAACTTTGAAATTGTTTGCAGTTTTTACATTGAGTTCATCTTTTTTTTCCAAATTAAATGCAAACCAAAGTGTAAAGAGACCCGATCAATAACAGCATACTTGACTCATTTACGATCAAATCATCCCAAAACATCAATTTAAAAAATTGTGGAACGCATTCATATCTTTCATTTTGGAATTCAAGATTTTATAACTGTCAATAAGTGTCTATTTGATAAATCGATTAAATCATAATGATCATGATAAATGATTTACCCACTATCACCCTATATAACTAACAGGGCAAAAAGGGGCAATTAGTTGGATGATTTGGTTTTGTGAGCGCCATTTTGCATGCATTCTATATCTAAGTAAGTACATATTCCAAGTGTGGAGACAACCAGTCTACACTTTACATCACAGCTACTCTGCTATTGCCTAACTGCCATCCAGCTCCAGCCAGTATAGTGCCAACAACATCCGGCTTGACTAGAGGATGATATAAAAGGAGATATGGTATATGTGTGTTTGCTGGCACACTGAGTTCAACGAGCACCAGAGATACTTAAGTGAGATTGAACAGGTGACTGGGATTAGGATTTACCACCAACCAAAAAAAATGGGAATGGAAAATTTTTGTTTTATTTTTTATTTGCCCGGAAAAGGTTGATGTGTGGGTCAGAGTCAGAGAGAAGTGGGATGACAATGACGACATGCTTGAAAGAGAATTATTCGTTTCAAGTGGAGACAACAGATTGTCTCCACCCTTGGCACCATCAACAGACCAACAGCAAAAAAAAATATATAAAGGAAGAACAAGAAGAAGACGAACAAGTAAAAGCACTGAGGCAGGACCAAAGTATAACCAGCAGAAGCAGTAGCCAGCAGCCGGGCAGACCCTTGTTTGTGATTGGCATACAAATTAATTTGTCAATTATTTTCAGAGTTTTATAGAGGTGTTGCACTATGATCCCAGTGCTTTCTGTGTCATGAATTACAATGACTCTTAAATTTGCACCAAGTGCTGGCTGGCCATCCTGGAATTTAAATTGCAAATTTTTAACAACGACGACCGACAACGTATCAGGACCAGGAGCCAGGAAGGACCAAGAGTATAGGTAGGTACCTTTGGCATAGTCTGGTAGAACACAGCTCTCAGATTGTCTGCATGGTTTGGGAGTGTTTTTTTTTTTGGTTTTTTTTTGTTCTTGTCACAAAAATATATTATTGAAGGAAATACGGAACTATGAACTCGTTTACGAGTGACCGGAGTAAATTTCCTTTGGTCGATGACAACTGTGGCATTTCGTTTTCATTCCGATGTGATGCTTTGTGTATATGAACTTACTCTACTATTTTTTTTTTTGTTATTTACGTTGTATGAGTAGGTATTATCATCATCGTTGTCAATTATCTGCTTTTTTTCTTTTTATTTTGCTTTTGTTGCAGTGGAATTAATGGAAAATGGCATTGTAATTTTGGGTTGATTTTCTTTTGAAATTTTAATGGGTCAGACAGGATGAGAACGAGTATGAAAAGAAGAAAATAAGGAATAAAAGAGAATTGCTTAATTATATAAGCAGTTGATTTGTTCTTGTTTAAGGATTAAATTTCAAAGAGAATTCTTTCTTTTTTTTTTTTGTCTTGTTCTTAGAAAATTGATGAATTCCTAGAAGTTTTTAACTCATTAGCTCATTACAAATGGATGGTAAACTGGTATAATAAGGTATTAACAACTTTGTAGCCAATAGTTGCTAGAAAGTTTTATACTTTTCAAAGCTTTTGGAATCAATTACCTACATAGTATGAACAAAAGGATGTTTAGTCTCAATAACAAAAGTTAATATTAGAGAGGTGTTAAGTTAAAAATTAAGTTTTCAACTTTGATGTTTAGAGAAACAAATTGTTTGGATTTTTGTTTGTAACTTTTGTTAAAGCTGAATGACATCTTTACAAAATAAGTTTTTTGCAACTTGTTGGAATTCGAAAGTTGTGGGTAGCATTTTTATATAGCCAAATTTGCTTTCGAATTTCGTGAAAAAGTTTCTAGCTAGTTGCAAAAATAAAAGAAGATTAAGTTAGCAGAGCATTTTAGGAGCAGGCTAGTAATTGAGGTAGCAACTGTTGTTTGAGGTGCAAATATTTTTTTTTTTTACTGAATTTTAGTTACAATTTTAATAATTTGTATAAATTTGACCATCGCGAAAAATTTTTGACACTATATCAAATAACAACTTTATACATATTTTAAAAGCACAGTCAATTACCGTTTACCAGTACAAAATGGGCTAAAATTTCAAAAATAAAAAAAAAATAAAATGCACGACTGGGTCGCACGAACTTGCTCATAGAGTTAAAGTTGCTTAAATTTTTAAGACTTTTTACATAGAAATTTGGAAAAAAAAAATTCGTTAAAAAAAAAATAAAATAAAATCTCAAATTAAATTGCCCTCCAAAACAAGTATGCAGTTTTAATTGATATATTAATATGCATTTTTAGAAAAAAATTTTCAAAATCGTTAGAGCCGTTTTTTAAAAAAACTAATTTTTTGGAAAAAAAGTTTTAAAATAAAATTGGTATGCCATTTTGTAGAATCCACTAATCAACATCTAAAACCAAAATTTCAAAAAAATTCAATGTACGGTTTTCGAAAATTTGATTTTTCAAAAAAAAATTTCAAAATTTTTTTAAAAATACAAAAATTATTTTTTCCGAAATTTTATTTTTGGTTTATATTTAGATTCCTTAAATGCTTCCTCACAAAAAGTTTCGTTGAAATCGAATTAGCAGTTTCGGAGATAATCGGATTTGAAAAAAAACGGTTCTATGGCAGGTACCGTTAATAATGATTTTCAAAAAAAAATTTTTTTCATTGAAAGATAGGCCTAAGCTTAAAACTTCCATTTGAATTTTTTAAACAAAATCGTTGGAGCCGTTTTCGAGATATTTCAATTTTACTAAAATCGGTATATGACAAGTACCGTTATTTTTGGCCCAAAAAAATTAATTCCAAAAACAACTCTGGAGAGACGCCAAATAACGCCACATACCAAGTTTGACATTAATCGGTTCATCCGTTTAGGCTGTAGCTCCTTATACAGACAGACTGACAGACAGACGGACTTCCGGGACCCACTTTTTTGGCATTCTCTACCATCGTAATGTCATGGAAAAATGTTATCTCAACTTTTTTTTTTGTACGAATGCATAACTTGATATTTAGTACCTATATCGCAAGTAAAAATAAACAGTGGTCGTTTTGGTTCAAATACTGTGACCATGTTAAAGATAAAGTAACCTCTTTTCTCCATTATATGTTTAATATCTATTAAGGCTCAAAGGATAAAAATTATCCATTTAGTAAAAACCTCAAAAATGCACAGATCAGAAATAAATCTCAACCTTTTGAAAGGTTCCTTAATAACTCTTATTTGTCGCCATTTTCAATAAAGGTCATAAAATAACCTTTATTTTTAAAAACGAAAAATTTCGGTCAAGGGGTAAGAGAAACCTTTATTTTGTATTTTTTTATGTTTCGGTCAACCAGTGAGATTTATCGATGAGAGAAAAAAATAAATCTCATCTGCAAATGTATCAATTCTTAGAGACAGGGGAGTGGTGCCGTATGAAAGCTTATATTCTCAGCTACCCGATAGTGGTATAATCGGGTTTTTGGATTTTTTTCAAAATTCCGAGAAAATCGCGTTTGAAAGTTGGGGTAATTTTTTTTTTTTCGAAAAATCCCCGAATCTTTGATCACTCCTGGAAGCTAAACCACTTGAGAGCAATTTTTGAGAGTGATGCCAAATGATAGCTTGTGTCATGGGCCTACGCTTTGCACTTTGTCAGATTTTTAAAAAATCATCTTCCATGTTAAACCGCCACATCATGCCTATTTTTTCAGAATCGGGCTTAACTTTTTTTTTACCTTTAAGTACTCCCGGTTTGAGAACGCGTGCACCTACAGGGACGGGAGTGGTACCCAAATGTAGGTTAGAGTCCCCTCTACCTTTTGGCATCAAAAAATTTTCTTTTTTTTTTTTTTCAAAATTCCGAGATATAGCCGTTTGAAGTTGGGCGGGCGAAAACGCTTCTGGAAGCTGAACGCTTTGACCTAGATATTAGAACATCGGTCTCCTAAAATATTCGAAATTGCATTGGTTGTACTTGTCGCCCCAGCAGCGACTCAAATCACAGTGGAAAACTCATTTTCGTCTTTAGATTTTACTTTAAACGAAAAGAGATATAATCTTGGGTCTAAAGAACTTTGACAGTCTATTTAGTTCATACATTATTTAATACATAAACTTAGAAAAAACATCCTTTTCATATTTATTTTTGCAATATAAAGACATTCTTGACATATTCGACATTTTCCTTTGAATTGACCATTTATGATTTATTTTCAGCGAAAACGGTTAAAGGTTGACCTTTTCCATTTATTTTTTTTTTGTAAAAATGTCAACCGATAACCTTTATTTTTTATTTTTAAAAATAAATCTCAAACCTTAACCGAAACGTATTTCAAGCAATATGGTAACTCTCAGAGAAAAACCAATTAAAAATAAAGGTTGACTGTTATTTCTGATCTCTGCAAAAATGTCTTTTTTATTTTCTCTTTTTAAAAAATAGTTTTTTTTTTCTTCAATTTTTTAATACGAGTAGATATATTAAATTTTTTAAATTTTTTGAAAGGATGCATTTCGATAGGAAACTTAATTTTATTCAAAAAGTTACTTAATAAAAATTTTCAAATTCGGCTTACTTGTTAAATGACAGACAAAACCCCAAAAAGTAACAAAAAAGTCGATTTTTATTGTTGGTAATATGGTCATATCTTAACTTATCCATAGATCTACCTACCTTGTGATCCTTTTCAGGAATCAGACTACACATTCAAAACTATCGAAAAGATTTTGTGTTTTTCTTTGAGTACCTAACAAATTTTTTTGTCATAAATTCCTTTAAAAAATCGATTTTAAAAAAAAAGTTTTTATTTAGTCCCATGAGACTTAAGCTTCTGACCTAGAAAAGTTATTCTACTGTTTCTCACATACTGTTGTTGTTGAAACTGAATATAATTTGAAAAATCAAAAAATTTCTGGGTTAAAATCTATACGAAAAGTATAATGTCACTTGGTGTCCAAAAACGTTTTGTTTTATAAAAAAAAAAATCGTAATTTCGTAATATCGTCAACTTTAATAACTCCATTGTGTATTTATACAAACTTCTTCTAGTATCTGCCTTGAGCTGGTAGAAAAATGTTTAACATGTCTTGTATGCATTTACCTTGAGTGATTTGTAAATAGTCAGCAGTTCAAAAAAATCTTGCCATTATTATGCTAATTTTAATAGTTTTAGTGCAGAGGCTTATTTTGTACAATTTCTGGAAAGAAAAAAGGTAAAGTCTAAAACATCGCGTTATTTGATCTCCTGCAAGAAATAATTTTTTTTTCAACTATTTGGCGTCCAAATGGTGAAAAATTTGATCCCCTGCTGCTCAAAACCGGCCATAGTTGACCTGGAAACTTGAATTGGAGCGTTATATTGTTGAAGTTGCCAGCTTAATCCAGCGCATTCGTATCCATATGCAATGAAAATAAGTGATTAATATCTCCTGATATTGGATTGCTTTTAAATCTGGTGGCAATAAATGACAACGCCATCTTTTTCCCAATAGCGCACAGTGCGGCACTCCTTGGACAAAAAGAAAAAAAAAATATGTGCGATTTTTACAAAAGTAACGGTTACATCATAATAATCTAATAACCAAACCATTGTAAAACAAAACTTTTTTCTCATTGGGCAAAATAGTTTTTCGGCAAAGTCTGTTGCAACTATGCATTGGCAACAAGAAAAAATTTATTTTAGTCAGTCTGGTTTGGTAAGTCCGAACGATTATTTTTCTTAACAAGTACGGTTAACAGTTAAACAAAAAAATTTTTTTGGGTAATCAAGAAGGTATAATGTTTTATTATATAAAACATTTTGGAGATCAATTGCAGGTTTTAAAAATTTTTTTTTTTTTAACTTTGAAAATAACCATTTAATTTCCTTTTTTGGGAAAAGTTCAGAAACTTTGAATACGTAAAAAATTAGCGGCTCAAAATATCCTGTAATTTGTAATTTTTACAGAAACGCATACACTATATGTTTGGATATAGGTATGCTACTGTATAAATTTACTGCTACAAACTGCTACACTATTTTTAATGATTTTTCAAAAGCGTAGATGAAACCATAAAAAACATTTTTGTGTAAATAAAAGTTTTTTTAAATTTTTGTTTTATTTTAATTTTTGGACATTTGTCCCGTATAAGATAAGAACAATTTAAGGAGTGATTCTTGGGTTTATTCTAAGAACAATATTGTTTTACTGTAACGCTCTATCTGCAAAGTTGCTACCACGTTACGATGATTAAAGAAAACGCTTACTTTTATATACCTTTACTCATATTAATGATGATTTCTCTGTTAAAACAATTTGTATAAACAAAGTTAAGATTTTTAGAAAATATGTTATTCTTTTTAACTGCGTTTAAGAAATTTTGATATCTTTTTTGATTGCTCGGATATTAATTTTTAAAGTCTGTTCATTTTTTCTTGCCCATTATAATTTTTGACTGAGGTCAATATTCTTCGAGAAATGTGTTATTAGCAAAGCGTTTGATTAATTTATTTTTATGAAGGAAGCAATAATAAACAAAAAAAATGTTATACACAAGTTTACCAAAAAACTTATATGTACTTAGGAAAACCTGCACCAGGAAAAATCTTATTTTTTTATTAAGCCTTAAAAGGTTAAGAAAAAAATGTTTTTTTGTTGTTTGAGATAATTTTTATTAAATGTGCAGTTACAAAAAATATTTAAAGTCCCTTCCTTGATTTGGTATTCAAAGCATTGCATTTATAAGTTGCCATGAGAGTTTTCAAATTCTGAGAGCCTTATTTATAACTGAATCGGTGATTGTTAAAACAACATAAGTGACAAATTTTTTGAAACCACTTTTATAACTGTTTTGCATTGCTTATGGGTAGAGCTAGCGTTGAGAGCAAAACCAACATGATTTGATGTTTGGATCATATAAAATTTCGAGGTTAAAATACGCATTTAGTGCTAAAACAACATATCTCTTCTGCCAATTTTGAAAATGAGTCTTAAAACACCTTAAGTACTTCATATTAATTTGTTTTTTTACATTCAACACTGGAAAAACGAAGTGAGTAAACTGTTGTTTCTTACAGTTTTTCGATGATTTAGTGTCAGTCAGTTGTTCGCGAATGGAATTGCATCTTTCAAAATGTTCTTGTTAATAAATTAAATTGGTACCAAATGAAAAAAATTATATCTTAGGAAAAAGTTTTTGAATTTTTCTCTGCATTTGGATTAAGAATGTAAGAGATTGCAATATTAGTATTGGTAATGCATCTTGCAATGTGTGAAGGACATATTGAATTTAATTTTTATTTTGAATATAAAATATGATGCTCTGTTATTTTCCTTGAGCCATTAACTTCGACATTTTGTTATAGAGTTTTCAAGCTATTAATACCAGCAAAGAATTGAAAATGCAAACTAAAAAAAAATTCGTAAATCTTGTCTTAAAGGCTTCTAGTTTGGGATCTATTGGGTTGATATTCAAAATCAAGGTCTTTAAACTCAGGGAAAATTACAAACCATCATATTTTTCACTTCAAATAAGCACTAAAATTACATCAATGAGACAATCAATAAAAAGTGTTAAATGCAAGAACGCATTTTATACTATTTTGAAGTACCTACGTCACAAGGATAAAACTTTTGCACAATATTAGTAAAACTAAACTATGTCAAAAAATAACAAATTCATTGCTGGCCGTGGAACGTCCACTTTCGCCTATTTGTTTAATGTTCTTGTTTTTTATTGTATGTATTAATAAAATTGCTGAATTATGATGGTCTTTTATTCATTTCCATTGAATTTGCTTATACTTTGGATGTAAAATGAGCGTCAAAACAACATTATTTTCAAGTAATTAAGTGGTTTTGACTCCCAAGAAAACGTTGGGTGTTAAAACAACATATAAAAAATATTTATTTTTTGTTAAATCTTCTTTGATAAAGATATTTTTTTGAAACTTTTAGTTAGTTTCAACTCCCAACAAGGCCTCTAAACCGAATTTAAAGCTAAAATTGTCAATGCGGCCGCGTCGTCAAAAATACAGAGTTTTTTCTCTCTCCTGAAAAAAATAAAAATGTTACTTATGTTGTTTTAACAATCACCGATTCAACTACTCTTCAGGGTAAAAGCATAGACTATATAACCACACGAGTTTTGCGGTAAATATGCAGCATTATGTTATTCTATATTGCAAAAACTTGAGTCAGTATAAATTTTTAAAGATATTCAATAAAGCAAGGAACATGATTTTTTTGCGGCATCCCTTGGACAAAAGTAGCGGCCTTTTGCTCTAACAATCAATAGTCTAAGATCCGGCCATAGGACGACCTACCCTCATCGTTATACCAGTTGAGAGTTATATTTTCTGAAAGCTAGTGTCTTAGGAAATAAATTGCACATGGGTTGCCAAGCGATATCCTGTCAAGGCATAGGGTTGCCAGGCCTTAAAGTTCATTTTTGCAAATTTTTGAAAATGCGACCCTGCTTAAATGGCAAGCCTAAGAGTTATAAAAAAAATATAATGTCATAGGAAATTTAATTTAAAAATTTTAATTTTCAGGATTTTTTAAAATTTGAAGTTTGAGTAGGGTAAACAAAGGTAAATTTAGAAAAAAGGCAAAAATCTATTTTCTAAACAAAACGTGATAGAAATAAAATTGAAATTGGAATCGATAGATATTATAAATATATGAAAGCCACACATACAAATAAAAAATGTAAAAAATCTACAACGCGAGATATAGTCTTTTTAGAGTCATGATACTCCAATTCGATATTTGAGAAATAATTCACCAAAAATCAGAATGAAAGATTTTTTAAATAATTTTTATGTGATAAGTTAGGAAAAATAAAATAACTTGACACGTGTCTGTCAAATTTTTAATTTAACTTTCCGTTTTTGCGAGGGGATTTTTTGAAAAGGAGCTTATTTTCGTATTTCAACATATTAAAGGAAAAAATCCCGTCATGGGACGACCTATCCACCTCATTATACCAGTTGAAAGCTATATTTTCCTAAGGGTAGTGTCTAAAGAAACAGTTTGCACATGGGTTGCCTAGCGATATCCTGTCAAGGCATAGGGTTGCCAGGCCTTAAAGTTTATTTTTCATTATTTTTGAATACGCCACCCTGCTTATACCCAAAGCCAAAGAGTTGTAAAAAAAATATTATGTCACAGGAAATTTAATTTGAAAATTTTAATTTTCAGGATTTTTTAAAACTTGAAGTTTGAGTAGGGTAAACAAAGGCGAATTTAGAAAAAGGGCAAAAATCAATTTTCTAAACAAAACGTGATAGAAATAAAATTGAAATTGGATTCGATAGATATTATAAAAATATAAAAGCCACACATACAACAAAAAAATGTAAAAAATCTACAACTCGAGATATAGTCTTTTTAAAGTCATGATACTCCAATTCGATATTTGAGAAAAAATTCACCAAAAATCAGAATGAACGATTTTTTAAATAATTTTTATGTGATAAGTTAGGAAAAATAAAATAACTTGACACGTGTCTGTCAAATTTTTAATTTAACTTACCGTTTTTGCGAGGGGATTTTTTGAAAAGGTGCTTATTTTCATATTTCAACATATTAAAGGGAAAAATCCCGTCATGGGACGACCAATCCACCTCATTATACCAGTTGAAAGCTATATTTTCCGAAGGGTAGTGTCTAAAGAAACAGTTTGCACATGGGTTGCCTAGCGATATCCTGTCAAGGCATAGGGTTGCCAGGCCTTAAAGTTTATTTTTGCAAATTTTTCAAAATGCGACCCTGCTTATATGGCAAGCCTAAGAGTTATGAAAAAAATATAATGTCATAGGAAATTTAATTTAAAAATTTTAATTTTCAGGATTTTTAGAAATTTGACATTTTAGAAGGGGAAACTGAGGTAAATTTAAAAAAAGGTCAAAAAGCTATATCCTTAACAAAGAGTGGTAGAAAAAAGATTGATACTGGAATCGATAGATATTGTTAAATTATATAAGTCACACATACAAACCAAAAATGTAAAAAATCTGCTACTCGAGATATTGACGTTTAAAAGTCAAAACCGTGAAATTCGATGTTTGAGAAATAATTCACCAAAAATCAGCGCGAAAGGTATTTGAAATAATGTTTATGTTATTAGAGAGCATAAATAAAATAACTTGACACGTATCTGCCAAATTTTTGATTTGACTTAGTTTTTGGTTCCTGTGTATTTTTGAAGAATTACAGATTTTTAAAATTCAATTCACTGTTTCGGTGTTATTCTTCAAAAATACACAGGAACCAAAAACTAAGTCAAATCAAAAATTTGGCAGATACGTGTCAAGTTATTTTATTTATGCTCTCTAATAACATAAACATTATTTCAAATACCTTTCGCGCTGATTTTTGGTGAATTATTTCTCAAACATCGAATTTCACGGTTTTGACTTTTAAACGTCAATATCTCGAGTAGCAGATTTTTTACATTTTTGGTTTGTATGTGTGACTTATATAATTTAACAATATCTATCGATTCCAGTATCAATCTTTTTTCTACCACTCTTTGTTAAGGATATAGCTTTTTGACCTTTTTTTAAATTTACCTCAGTTTCCCCTTCTAAAATGTCAAATTTCTAAAAATCCTGAAAATTAAAATTTTTAAATTAAATTTCCTATGACATTATATTTTTTTCATAACTCTTAGGCTTGCCATATAAGCAGGGTCGCATTTTGAAAAATTTGCAAAAATAAACTTTAAGGCCTGGCAACCCTATGCCTTGACAGGATATCGCTAGGCAACCCATGTGCAAACTGTTTCTTTAGACACTACCCTTCGGAAAATATAGCTTTCAACTGGTATAATGAGGTGGATTGGTCGTCCCATGACGGGATTTTTCCCTTTAATATGTTGAAATATGAAAATAAGCACCTTTTCAAAAAATCCCCTCGCAAAAACGGTAAGTTAAATTAAAAATTTGACAGACACGTGTCAAGTTATTTTATTTTTCCTAACTTATCACATAAAAATTATTTAAAAAATCGTTCATTCTGATTTTTGGTGAATTTTTTCTCAAATATCGAATTGGAGTATCATGACTTTAAAAAGACTATATCTCGAGTTGTAGATTTTTTACATTTTTTTGTTGTATGTGTGGCTTTTATATTTTTATAATATCTATCGAATCCAATTTCAATTTTATTTCTATCACGTTTTGTTTAGAAAATTGATTTTTGCCCTTTTTCTAAATTCGCCTTTGTTTACCCTACTCAAACTTCAAGTTTTAAAAAATCCTGAAAATTAAAATTTTCAAATTAAATTTCCTGTGACATAATATTTTTTTTACAACTCTTTGGCTTTGGGTATAAGCAGGGTGGCGTATTCAAAAATAATGAAAAATAAACTTTAAGGCCTGGCAACCCTATGCCTTGACAGGATATCGCTAGGCAACCCATGTGCAAACTGTTTCTTTAGACACTACCCTTAGGAAAATATAGCTTTCAACTGGTATAATGAGGTGGATAGGTCGTCCCATGACGGGATTTTTTCCTTTAATATGTTGAAATACGAAAATAAGCTCCTTTTCAAAAAATCCCCTTGCAAAAACGGAAAGTTAAATTAAAAATTTGACAGACACGTGTCAAGTTATTTTATTTTTCCTAACTTATCACATAAAAATTATTTAAAAAATCGTTCATTCTGATTTTTGGTGAATTATTTCTCAAATATCGAATTGGAGTATCATGACTCTAAAAAGACTATATCTCGCGTTGTAGATTTTTTACATTTTTTATTTGTGTGTGTGGCTTTCATATATTTATAATATCTATCGATTCCAATTTCAATTTTATTTCTATCACGTTTTGTTTAGAAAATAGATTTTTGCCTTTTTTCTAAATTTACCTTTGTTTACCCTACTCAAACTTCAAATTTTAAAAAATCCTGAAAATTAAAATTTTTAAATTAAATTTCCTATGACATTATATTTTTTTTATAACTCTTAGGCTTGCCATTTAAGCAGGGTCGCATTTTCAAAAATTTGCAAAAATGAACTTTAAGGCCTGGCAACCCTATGCCTTGACAGGATATCGCTTGGCAACCCATGTGCAATTTATTTCCTTAGACACTAGCTTTCAGAAAATATAACTCTCAACTGGTATAACGATGAGGGTAGGTCGTCCTATGGCGGGATCTCCTACTACAAACCAAAAAAGAAAAAAAAAACACTTTTTAGCAATGAACCAAACGGTACTGGCACAAAATCAACTGCAACTGCATAAGCCAAACAAAAGGAAAATAATAACTTACATAGGTTATCCCTCATCAGAGAAGAATTTTCGTATTTTAAAAATATTTATGAAATCAAAATTTGTGTTTTATTTTAAGAAATTCTATGTTAAGCTAATTTTGTACAAATAAATAGTGAAATGTACCTATAAATTGAAGAAAATTATTTTTGTCCAAATTTTCTTCAAAAGGCCGCACTGTGTAGCGTCTCAAACCATGACTTAAACTACTCCAGATCGGCGTATACTAAAAATGGCGGCTCTAGAGCCCTTCAAAGTTTGCGCCTCTAGTTTGCGCCGTGCAATGCACAGGTCCAGGAAACCATCTTATATCAAAAGAGAAAATTTTTTCCGTTAGATGATATTAATACGCATTGCATGAACTTAAAATTATTTTTTAAAAATGAAAAATAAAAATTAAAAATAAAAAAAAACGAAAAAAAGGTGTTTTTCTTACAAAGAAGTACCTAAAAAAAATATTTACTGTACAAATTAAATTCATGCAATGGCCAATGATTCAAGGAGTAATTTGCTTCAAATCTCAAGTCGATAGCTTTATTAGTTTTTGAGTTACGTTGCACGGCGCGGAAAAAAATGTGTTTCGAGAAAAATGCGTTTATAGTTTTCGTTTTTGTACTGTGGTAGGCTCGGAACGCATGGGTTTCGTGACTATCTAGGGTTTTTTGAGGCTTCATTCAAGGCTAATAAAATTGTTTCTTCGGTTGATAAATGTAATTTTTAGGGAAAAAAATAATAATGCAAAAATTACAAAATTCCAGAGGGTTTTCCCCCCTTAAAGAGTATCAACTTTACATTAGTTGTCAGTTTGTTTGGATCTTAAAGCTCTTAATTGCAGTCAACTTTTCTTTATAAGAATTTTTAAATTATGCTCAGCTAAAAGTTGAAAAGGTTGCTCGCAAACTAAAAACTTTTAACATAAAACTAACAAGAAACCAATTGATGACGAAAAGTTTTATCAAACTATTTGAAAAAAAAAAAATGTCTACTTCTCCAAAAAGTCCTTTCTGTGTATATACATATTTGTTTGTTTAGGATCCAATTTCCAAAGAAAATCAAATCCTCTGATAAGAAGATTACATTCTCTACTTACATATGTATAGTATATCCACAATCTGCTCCTATAATACCTGTTCAAATAAGAAAAACAAACATTACTTACATAATATGACAAAAAAAAAAAAAAAAAAAAAATTCCTCTCATGATAAAAATAGATAGATATGAGCGCGCCAAGCGAGATCAACTTGCCAAATTACCCAAAATGACCTTAAACTGTCACAAAGTGATGACGACAAATATTTATCCTTACATAAACTCTCACTCGCTCGCTCGCTCTCTCTCTCTTGTGGCGCCATACTGATGCCGCCTCACCCAACATCAGCCAAACCCAGCAGAAGCCCCAAATCCCAAACCCATGTCCCTATGCACTATTAAACCGAGCCTCATAAGTTCCAACCTACCTGTTTGTCGTTGATTCGTTTTCTACTTTGTCGTCGTCGTCATTCTCGACATTGTTGTTGTTGTTAGTTTATATTCCCATGCAATTCATATAAAGAGTCATCACAGAAAGGCATATATACTTATCAAGATTGTGTAAACCAACAAAAAGGGGGGAGGCAGCGCTTGAAACTATTTTTATTGCTATGCAAATTAGATCACCGAAACTTTGTGCTTGAATTCCACCGAGGAGGTAGGTTGAAGTGTAGTTGGTTTTGGAGCACAGGATAGAACCCTAAAGAGATTCAGTTTGCATTGTGATGCTTTGAACGTATTATAGCTACTTCCCTCGTGCGTCGTCGTCTCGTCGCCTTATGTGTTTGAATATTATACGCATTCACTCCCACTATCTACCTCTACCCCCTTCTCATCGAAATTCCAAAACCTCGAAATACTCAAACGCTCTCAAACCACCAACGAGCTGTGTATTACGCTTAGCAAATAATATGTGAATAATTCATTAGCTATTATTGCAAATTCCGGATGGAAATCTCAATGATGTGCGCTTTTGCGTGGATTTATCATTTGATTAGCGTTGATGTGTGCGCATTTTCGTTAAGTCGAAATCGTTCAGTTCTTTTGCCATCGTATATTACCTATACCCTACTATATTATATGTCTTGTAATGGAAATAACGTTTTATCCTCATCACCCATTCTCTGCTGTGTGATAACAGTGGAACATATTGTATTAAAATGTTTAACTAAATTATTCGCATTCTTCTAAGAAATTGATGGTTTGAGGGGAATTTTCCACGTCAAAATGAATTATAACTTTATTTAGGGGGAGTACAAAGAAGATGGAATAAGATTAGATGGCCTAAAGGTAAGAAATATTAGGCTTCTGTTTTAAGATATAAGAGCAAGAAAATACCATAATGCTATGAAATAATGCTTAAACACATTAAACGAAGATCCTTTTTTTTTTTAAAGCAGTCTTGATGGATAGGATTTTTAAGTATTACTCTAGAAGTTAATCTAAGCTCTTGCGAGAAAGTACCTACATCACTTTGGTAAAAAAGATTGAAATATTAGATCTTGAGAGCGTAGGTCACTGGGCCTTCTTTTCCACTTATCCTTCTCCGAAGGGAATCAGTTGAAATTGTACTTCCCCTTCAAATATTCTTAATAAAATCTTCTGTTGAAATACACGGTGTTTCGATAGCTCATATTTTACCTTGAGTTCGAAGTATTCCAATACCTATTTATAATATTTAGATCCAAATTTGTATGTAATATAATATTTATTTCCGTTGAGAAAAATTAAAGATTTTCAGTTCAGAAGAAGTTTTATAATAATATTTTGAGAACAAAAACTTAATATTGAAAAACACTTAAAAAACAACAAGTAAAAATTTAAGTTAAAATTAAAATTTAAATCGTGATCTTTTATGCTGGCGGCAACACATTCCCCCCGTGAATGCTCTGCTTCACTTTCAGTTTCTAACGGCAGCCAACCGGAACAGTTTTTGTATCGGATGAGCCCAGATTATGGAAGGCACTTTTTTCTCTCCTGGTTGTAACTTCCAATCTGAACATGCGACTCGCAATCGAAAGTTTCAGACTAAACCATCAGCCCCGGCGAATGATTCAATCACTCTAGCTGTCTTCCAGAATATCGGAGGAAAATTTTCTTTACGGATAGTTACTAAGTCGCCTGTTTTCAAATTTGGTTGTACTTATCGCCATTTCGTCCGTTGATGCAATTTATGCAGATTACCTTAGGCCCATGCCTTCCAAAATACTTGGGTCATTTTTTTGAATTCTCTGTGGAGATTTTAAACGATTGTCTTGAATTTTCGAAACGTTCGCTCAAAGGGTTGTATGATCTGTTCTCCAATGAAAAAATGCGCTGGACAAATCCACTGGATCTTCTGTAAGGACCGAAAGTGTAATTTGTGCGGACCAATCACTCTACGGAGATGTTATTCCATAGACTTCACACAAGCTTCCCAAAGTCCGCCCTGATGCGGTGCAGGTGGTGTGATTAATCTCTATTCAGTGCGATATTTCTGCAATGCTTTTGCCACATCAATTTCACAGCTTCGAAGCATTTTCTTGAGTTCAATCGCTGCACCTTCGAAGTTCTTACCAAAGTCACTCCCCAAACGTAAGCAGGCACCTCGAATGCTGGTGAATCTTAAAAAAGCCTGAATGAAATCTGCTGTTGAAAGACTTTCAACAAACAAATACGGCGGTGTACTTCTTTTCGATAATGTTGCAACGACCTCCACGTGCTTTTAGCAAGTATGGCCCAGCATAATCAACTCTCGCGTGATTAAAAGGTCTACATAGTGTCACTGGATTTGTGTTGTAGCTTGGTGCTTGTGCCGTGTGCATATCACGCAATCCCAATTATGTTTTCGGACGGCACCGCGGAGATTTTTGTCCAAAACCTGCCCCTAACAAAAGCCATAGTTTCGTTAGGCCCACCATGTAGACACCTTTCATGAGCTTCTCTTATCACCAACTTTTGACATCAAGTAGAAGAATGAGATACTTTTGCTCTATTGGAATCGGTGCTCGACCTAATCAAATCACCTAATCCCATCAGCCCCTTCTTATCAAGCCAAAGAGTACAGTTGGCAATTGGGCTTAGCAGATCAATCCTTTAATCGTGTCCATTCTTTAGTGCTTTTATCTCGTTAGAGTAGTTAACTGGTGCTCTTCATGAACCCAGAATTCTTGAGCTGTCTTGATATTTATTCGACAGAGGACCTTTCCAGCAATATTCTTTTTTTTCTCGTATATTAAGCATAAATCTTAAAAGGCATGCAGAAGGTCCACACAGCTGAAACATTTTTTAAGCACGTTCAAGAATCCCTGTCGTTAAACCTCTCTTCTTTCGCAATTTCTAAATCTTCAACAGATGTTGTCTTTAATTGATAATTTAGCCAACGGATAGCTGGCTGACGTAGCCATAAGGGACCCTTCCACCAAAGTCTTGAATCACGCAGCTGAGCAACGGAAGTTCCTCGGCTTAATTGATCAACCGGATTGTCAATCGATGAGATGTAACACAACTCCGTATCTGCTGTGAGCTGCTGAATTTCCTGAATTCGATTATTAAAAAAATCTTAAGCGTTGCAGAATCTTTTTAAAGCCAGGCTAATACGATTTGAGAGTTAGCCCATAATGTAGTGTTCACATATTGAAGTTTTGCGGTCTAATTAAATGTCCTTACTAAACTGGCGAGCGTCTGCATCAGTGTCTGCACCGGTAAGACAATTATCTATATAAAAATCGTGTGCTTCCACTTCTGCACCTAATGGATATTGTGCTTTTGCTTCTCGGGCACCTTGAATCATTGCGCGTACCGCACAATGTGGTGCTGAGGACAACCCAAACGGAACCACTGTGCATATGGTCGCCAAAACATTCGTTGCAGGTCCCATTGCTTATAATTGATACGCACCTGCAAATACATTTTTTTTAATGTCTGCAGTGACAGCAACTGGATGACATCTGAAGCGCATAACTAAATCGGCCTAGTTTTCCTGTAGTTTTTCGCCCTCTTACTGCATAACTGAAGAAACCTATGTAATGCAATTGCTCTTGACGAACCTTTAAAAGAAAAGTTAGTAATAAACAAAAACTTCCAAAAACTTACAGCATTGCAATCTGCTCTTTTGAAGGCAACTTGATAGCAATATATAAGAAATTAACTAATATAAATTCTCTAGAAACAAGAAAAAATAGTTTATTGTAAGCGCAACAATAACTTAATTAAAGGCATAAATAATTTCCAAAATTTTCTGTATGAACGCACTTTCACTTGAAAATAGGAAATTATTACCACAACAGCATAAGATTTTTAGCAAACGCACTTTCACTAAAAATTTTCGCCTGAAATCAAATTGTGTCAGCGCAACACGAAACAATCAATAATCCATCAAGCTCATTATGCACAACAGCATACAAAAAAAAACTTTTAGCAAACGCACTTTCACTAAAATATTTGTATCTGAAATCGAATGGTGTCAGCGCAACACCAAACGATCTAATCCATAATCCATAAAGCTCTTTACTTTCTCGATTTTCAGACTTGAAATTCCAAATTCAAGCTTCGTCAGCGCAACGAAAACACGAATTGGAACTTTCAAACTCCGAATTTAACTCTAAACAACATTTTATTTTCCATACCTGCGCCGCTTTGGCTGCCATTTCCATTTCCGTCTAAATATATATAGTTCCTGAATTCACCCTCATCTTGATTCATTTTGCACATATTCTTGATAAAAAAATAGTAATAATAATAAATAAATACATAATGATCAAAATGCAATTTTCCATTTTTTCATTTTTCAAAAAATTCATTTAAAACTCTATTTATCCACAAGATAGAGAATTCGTTCATAGCATCCGGCTCGAAGGACCATGTTTCGATAGCTCATATTTTACCTTGAGTTCGAAGTATTCCAATACCTATTTATAATATTTAGATCCAAATTTGTATGTAATATAATATTTATTTCCGTTGAGAAAAATTAAAGATTTTCAGTTCAGAAGAAGTTTTATAATAATATTTTGAGAACAAAAACTTAATATTGAAAAACACTTAAAAAACAACAAGTAAAAATTTAAGTTAAAATTAAAATTTAAATCGTGATCTTTTATGCTGGCGGCAACACACGGAACGCACTCATGAAATGTTGAGAATGCCGTCTTATGTAGAAATCAATATAAGAAGCATTGAGCTCTGCGTTACATAAAACAGTACAAATTTAGAAATCTGCAGAAGATTTTGCTCTACCATTTGTAGTTAAATTCAGATGCCTTCAAATCTAAATGGTTGCCTTTTCTAAACATCCGCTAAAATGCCACTGTTGATCTATTAAACTAAAAATTTTGAACTCCCAAATCGAAAGTCCTTAAATAATGAAATATCGTTTTAAAAATTGAAAAACAAAAAATGTATTTACCAAAGTTATGTATTCTGATTTCCTAAAAAATAAAATTTTAAAATACTAAGATTCTGGAAACCACTGTCTACAAAGACATAAATCTAAAAAAAAAACTTAAAATCTTAATATTTCGAAAGTTATCTAATCCTGAAACATAAAAATCCAGTTGCTTAGTTGTGAATTAAAATTATACCTTATAAAACATTATTTTTAAAAATGCCAACATTGAAAAATAAATAAACATAATTTATATACTTTAAACCTTTATTAAAGAAGAGTTAAATACAGAAATCCAGACAAAAGATAATGAAGTAATTCTAAAAAACTTAAAATCGCAAAATCCCGAAAATCGAAAATTCTTCCCAAACTAAAAAACGTTTTGATCCAGAAACCCAAAAATATCCGACAACCGCCTAAAAATATAATCTTTAGAAAACTTATATAAGTTAAATATCACAATTTACAAGCCTTAAAATTAATAAACTTAAAATTTTGAATTTCTGAAAATAACGAAACTCAAAATCCAGAGAAAATCTGAATAGAGAGTTCAAAGTACTGAAAATCTGTATTATATGAGTCTTTAAATCTAGAAAACAAAAAATTCTGCAACGCTGGAGATTGAATATCCCAAATGTTTTAAATCTCTATTGTTTTTGAAAAAAAAAAAAAAAAAATAATAATAATAAATATAGTTAGTAACAATAAAACCAAAATTGAACTTCAATTTTATCAAAACAAAGTCCAGAAAACACAAAAGTAGAGCTGTAGCAAATCGTATGTATTCGTTACTAAAATGCGGGTATTTGCTTCAGTAACGAGTAACGAAACGTTACTTTCTAAACAGTATCGTTACTCGCATGTTTCGTTACTGGGTACTGAAGTAACGAAACATATACGAGATACGAAACATACGAGTAACGACCCCATTCCAATTTCAATACTAAATCATCCGATATATGAGATACGAAACGAAGTGATACACTCAATTTGGCGCATTTAGCATCTTGTATCGATATCATTACCGTAGTCGGAATGCTAACTCCAGATAATTGTCTGGAGTTTACTTTTGTCTCGATAATACCAGTAGTGCCAAGGTATAGTTGAGTTATCGATAATAATTTATACAGAAATATCAAATGAGACCTTTTAGTATTTTCTCTATGTGGCCGAAATATACCCATGCCGAACCCAATGTGTTTATGACCTTTTTGTTAATGGTCTTGAAATGTAGCTTAAAAATGTACAAATGTTTTGGTTTTTGAAAAAATTTGTTAATTTTCAGTGCAAAATTTTCAACTAAAAAAAAAGCCGAGAAAAAGAGGTTTAAAAATCACTGTCAATAGAAAAAAAAATGAAAAATTGTTCGACATGGTTGTATTGAAGTGTTAATATTCCGAGATCTGCGCGATGTGCTTTTGAAATAAAGGTCTCTAAAGAATTGTGATAGGATTACTGAACTGATACAAACAAAAAATTACCAAAATTTTGTCGAAAAAGTAGAAAAAAATAAAAAAAAGTTTCCACGTTTGATTAAAAAAAAATCGAAAAAAAATCAGTATAGCTGCTTTCAAACTCTTATAACATGAGAACGCCGCAACTTAAATTAATGTTTATGGCTTTAAAAAGTAGCTTAGATTATACAAATTGTTTTTGGTTTTTTTCAAAAAAAAAATTTTTTTTTCAATTTTTGGTATAAGTACCAACGTACGAATCATACTTAAAATACTAAACATACGAAACGTATCAAATACATGAAATATACGAAAAGTACGAAGCATGCGAAAGTAACGAAAGTAACGAAACATACGAAACATGCGAAACATACGAAACACACGAAGCATACGAAATATACGAAGCATACGAAAGTAACGAGTAACGATATTATTGATGCGGGTACTAGTATCAAAAGTAACGTATACATGCGGGTACTCATTTTGTCGTTACTTTTACAGCCCTACACAAAAGCCTTAATGTCTTGAAAACCCAAAAAAGTTTCTAAAACTCAAAATCTGAAATTTGATGCAATTATTGCTAATAAAATAAAATATTTTCAAACCCAAAATCTTGAAAATACCTAAAAAAAAATTTGGAAATCTACAAAACTTAAAAAACTTCAAAGTCTAGAAATCTCGAACCACCATTAACATTTACAAAATCTGAAAACAAACGTTAAATGCAGCAAGCTAAAGTCTGGCCAGATTGCCTTCCCAGAACAATTCAAGAGTCCAAGATCCTGAAATTTCCGAAAAATGTAAATAAAAATCCAAAAACCCAACAGCCTGAAAATCCAAAATACCGAAAATTCACGAGGCATAAATCCAAAAGACCTAAAAATCTTGAAAATAAAAAGCTCAAAATTTAAAAATCTCATTTATAAGTGAAGCTTTTTAGTTAAAAAAAAGGAGACAATTTTAAAATAATTTTTAAAAATTAAAAAAAAAAAACTTAAATTAAAAAAAAATTTTAAAAAATTTACAGAAAAAGTTGAAGCTCAAAATTTAAATCAAATCCAGTAAATTCAAAATTTAAATGAGCTTAAACTAAAAATATCACGAAAATCAAAAGACCCAAATCTGGAAAAATAACAAAATCACTAAAAAAAACTGAAAGTCCAATGTGCCGAAAATCGACAAGCTATAAAGAATTCTAGAAAATTAAAAATTTCGTTTGTAAATGGAAACAAATAATTTCATCCAAAAAGTTTGGAATACCTAAAAAAAATCCAAAATCAGAAAAATCCAGTGTTTAAGGGTAATTTTTTTTTCGCCACTTTCAATTTCCGTTTTCTGTCCAAAACCTCCAAAAACTAATCTAATATACAATTTATTTACTAAAAATTATCTTCTCTCAAATTTGAACTTTATGAACTTATTCAATTATAGGTACGGAAGCCATCAACACCACAGAAACATAAGATTTCATCAAAATCGATACTTATGTTGTTGATATAACTGATTTTTTTATCACAATTTTTGTTTTAAAATTCTTATCTGAAATTTAATTTCACTTAAAAATCAACTTTCTGCCTAATTTCCAATACAAACATTTCCCCCTGTTTGCCGGAATGATAAAGTCCTTTTCATCATGTGCTGTTGCTTATATAATTTTCTTCTGATTTTGTTTGTTTATTTTTTGTTATTTTTGTGTGTTGTTTTTTTTTTTTGTCAATTTTCGCGCGTATCTGAGCTTAAACGGTTCATTTATCTGTTTGAAAAGACGACGACGAAGACAACCAAAAAAAATGAAAAAAAAAAAAAAAAAACCAAGCGACAAATGGAAAGATATAAATGGTTTTTAGAACTTTTTTTTGTTCTTCCAGTGGGAAAAACCTTAATTGAACAAATTTGTTAAAAGGAAGAAGATAAACACCCGAGATATATATGGAAAGGGGATAAGGGAAGTTTTTTTTTTTTAATTTTTTGATTGGGTTTGAGTTCGAGGGTATAGACCTTTTTGTCCGCCCTCGATTACTTAACAAAAAAAAAAAAAAAAAAGTGAAAAAATAAACAAACACAAAAGTTGCTAATGGAAGCAAGCGAATGAGTGCGTGAATCTGTTGTTGATGCAACCGCTTAAGTTTTTTTTTGAAATTCTAAGAACATTATTTTGCTTTTCAGTTTTGTGGCAAGGAAGATTATACTCTACTCTCTACAATGCGTGTGTTTGTTTGTTTATTTATTTTTGTTTTTCTCTTTAAGTGTATGTGTGAGTGAGAGACTTTTTGGAAGGGAAATGTGTTGACTTTAATAGAAAGGAAGACTTTCGAAGTTAATATGCTTGTCAGACAGATTTTGCAATAAAGCCGATTTCCAATGTGTGTAGTACGACTGCCGCTACCACCACCCCGCTGCCATTTATATTACAAAACCTAAGTTCCTTTCTCAGAACGTTAAGTTATCTTATTAAAAGAAAGAAGAAGAAAAAAAAAAAGTTTTAGGTTTATTTACACTGCCAAAGACGTAAAAGCGGAAGTTGTTTTTGGTTGTAACGAAATTTCAAAGGTAATCATCTTAACAATTTCACTCTTCGGTAGGTGCGTATAGGGTCAATAGCCGTGTCTTGTTGTCTTTGGTAAAAGCGGTAGCTGGTGGCTATGGCGTTAAACAGTCTATACCACCCACACAAAAAAGTCCCGGAAGAGAAAGGTAATTTTAGGTATTTTATGTTCCCTAATGTTTGTAATTTGCATAATAAGTTTTGTTTTTATTTTGTTTTTTTTTTATATTTATGACCTCCTTTTAGAAGGAAAAAAAAAATTATTTTTATTTTGAAAGATGGATCAGTTTCATTTTTTAACGGTGAACGTTAAAAAAATTATTATAACTTTCAAGAAGAAAAGAGAGAGATAAATGTTGAAGAGAATGTTATATTATTTGAGTTGAGTAATGCTGTCAATTGAATTAAAAGAGTAATTCTAAAGAACTTACCTATTCATGAAGCTGAAGCCCCCTCAAGGATATTTAGCGAAGCAATTTTTCTTTTGGAAAAATATTATTTATTCAATTCGAGCCTACAAGGAATTTTTAGAATTCATGATAAATTTCTATGAGAAAGTGTTTGTGAAAGATAATAATGTTTACAGTGCCCTTAAGTCACTATAGAGTTACACACAATTTATACACATACAAAATTGAAATATTTCGTAATGATTATTTTAGCTTCTAGTAGTTGTACCAGTGCCAATAATTTTTGAAAATAAAAAAATTATTAGCAGCATATGGGTGGAGGGAAAATTTAGGATAAATGGTGTATGAAAGGGTAAAAATAAATTGCCCACAAACAAATTGGGGGAAAGGGAGTGGGTGGGCGAAAAAGTGGGGTGGGTGTCAAAAATCGTGGTTTTTTACGATTTCTGTCAAAAGTAGACCTCCTATCGAAAAAAGTTAAATGGAAAAGTTGTACATCGTAAAAGTGTCTACAACTTTTACTCAAGCCATTTTTTTATATAACCTCAAAAATATTGAAAAAAATGCAAAAATACGATTTTTTAATTTTTACAAAAATGGTTGGATTTTAACAAAACTTGTTCAAAAATTACTTTGTTATATTTTATATCTATTTTAAATGTTTTTTGAGCAAAAAGTTCATTTTTGGATTTTTTACGAATTTAATTTGAAAAAATAGCCTATTTTTCAAACAAAAAAGTTACCGAAAATTTTTTGATTTTTTGAAAAGTTTGGAATGCAATTATTTAGATTAAAACCTATTATTTAAGATTGTGTGGAAAAACTATACTTTTGTTTTAGAAAATATTGAGAAAAATTGAAAAAAAAAAAAAATAAAAAAAAACTATTTTTAAGATCGATTTTTCCGTAAATGACAGTAATATTTTCGAGAAATAATTTTCAATAGAAACTAAATTATACTTTTTTAATGGCCTTCTTAATTTGAATCTAGCCTTAGAATAGCTCTAACGTGCAAAGTTTTTGAGATATTGAAATTTTAACGTCCAAAACACTATTTTTGTGATGTTTTGCATTGTAATATCTCAAAAACAAACGTGATGTGATTTCATTAGAAAAATATATTTTGATTTCTACAAAAAAAAACTTTTTGACTAGTGAAATCGAACAGGGCAGAAAAATAGAATGCCTTGTTATATAAAAAAATGGTTTGAGTAAAAGTTGTAGACACTTTTACGATCTAATGCTTTTCCATTTAATTTTTTTCGATTGGAGGTCTACTTTTGACAGAAATCGTAAAAAACCACGATTTTTGACACCCACCCCCTTTCCCCCAATTTGTTTGTGGGCAATTTATTTTTCCCCTTTCATACACCATTTATCCTAAATTTTCCCACCACCCTTATGCTGCTAATAATTTTTTCAACTTTTGCCCTCTGAAAACCGGATTGGCACTGGTCTATTGGGAGTTAAATGATTTAGAAAGTTGTTGACTGTTGAACGTTGAGGTTATTTTACTTAACACTAGCAACTAGAATAGTAAAAAAGAGGACGTACTTCAATATCTATAAACTACAAATTGCAACTTTTATCCTTGGTTTTTATTAGCTGAAAGTAAGATGGGGAGGAGAAAACAAAGGGGTTAAAAAACGGGGGTATTGATAATTTCTTGCAAAAGTACATAGATCTCTTTGTAGAAAGATAAATATATCAAACCTGAATTTAGTTTGAAGCCGTCAACTTTCCAAAATTTTACAATTTCTTTTCAAAATAATTTGCGAAGAAAATTCCAATGTATTCTTTTTTTGTAGTTGGTGTAGAAAAACCAAGTTGTGTAAAAGATATTGTCAACAATTTTCGGGTTATTATTTTTAATTTGCCACACATAGCTGAAAATGAAAACTACAAATTAAGAAGCTCCTGCCGCCAGTTAAAATGCGAGTAGTTTCTTAAATTTTTGCGAATTACAGTACGAAGAAGAATCTTAAAAAAAAAAGGGAACGGGTCGTTATTCTGCATTCCAAAATTCTGTATAACCAAAATTCTGTATTTGAATAAAAAATTCTGTATGAACATAATTCTGTATTCCATTATTCTGCTTTTCTATTATTCTGAATTTCAAAATTCTGTAAATCCAAAATTATGTTTTCAAAATTCTGCAAATCCATTATTCTGCTTTTTGGAATTCTGTATATTCCAAACATATACATTTTTATCTTGCCTGTTGAACAATTTATATTCAATTAACAAATTAAGTATAACAGTGTATAAGAGCCGTTTGCTAAAACGAAACTTAAGGATTTATGTTCTACATAAAACCTTATGTGACAGTCTACGCAGAATAATAATTAGGGAATATGATTTTATGTTCTACTTAAATATTTCAGTTTTGTGTCAGCAAATGGCAATAAAAAACCTTACAAAAAAAAAAAGAGGAATAAACCCTTAAATTTGAAAAAAAAACAAATACCTACAAAATAACAAAAAACAATTTGATGAAATATGTACATAATGAAGGTTTTTGGCTAAATATTACTCGTATTTTGGTGTTCAGGGTATGTCATTGCCATATGCAAATTAATTCGGGAGATACTTTACTTCAAAGTATTTTCTGCAACGAAAATACCAAAGATTTGTATTCAAAAATTCTGTAAATGATAAAAGAAAAATTGTTTTGATAATGAAAAAAAGTGCGCACTTTTTTTCATTATCAAAACAATTTTTCTTTTATCATTTACAGAATTTTTGAATACAGAATTTTAAAATCCAAAATTTTGTTTTTTAAGAATTTTAGAATACAGAATTTTGAATTTACAGAATTTTAAAATACAGAATTTTGAATTTACAGAATTTTAAAATACAGAATTTTGAAATCCGAATTTTGGCCCATACAGAATTTCTACCCCAACCCAAAAAAAACTATAAACATTTTTATCAAAAAACTAAACCGACTTCCATGGCTAATTATGGTTATGGTTTTTCTTATAGTTCCTATGGCCAGAACTGAACGAAATTAAAATGGGACGACATTGCAACTACCAGCTATCTAAAACAAAAAGAATTATCAAAATTGGTCCACTCAGTCCAAAGTTATGAGGTAAAAAAAAATACAGACGAATTGAATACCTCCTCCTTTTTGGAAGTCGGTAAAAACTAACAATGCAACGAAATCAAAACTGCTGTAACTAATTAGCATCAAATTAGCAATCAACTCTTATTTTTGACTGGCAAAAAGTTAGTGTTTATAATGCTACTATAAGTTTTTATTACCTAACGACAATTGTACCTATAAATCAAAGCCATAAACCTTTTAATACACCTCATTACATCAATCAACATGTACAGAATACGAGTCCTAAACTCAAGTGTTGCTTTTGAATAGTGATGAGAACTATCGAAATAACTATCGAATTATTCGATAGTTGCTAAATATTCATTTATTCGATAGTTCTTAACCATTCATTAATTGTGCCCTTAACTATGAAAGTGGACTAAGTCACACCTAAAAATGCCATCAAATCTAGCCTAAAAATAATTATTATTTAAGGTGTAAAAATTTTTCGAAAGCGAAATTGCAAAAAATTAATTTCTTTATTGCTCCTTCAGTGATTTCATAAAAGAAATACAATGAAAAATTTATAAGAAAATTATTATTAAAGTTTTTATTTAAACAATGCAAAAAGTGACTTAGCCCACTTTCATAATCAAGGGCACAATTAATTCATTTAGTAACTATTTTTATTCGAATAGTTTTTTCACTCGATAGTTTTTTTTTTTAAAGTAGCTGCAAATCATTCTCCAAAGCTAATACCAATGCAAACTTAAAATAGTAATTGAATGAAAATAGCTATTAATGACTGAATGTTGATAGATCTTATTCGATAGTTTAATGATAGTGAATGAATGAATTTATTCGATTCAAATTAGTTCAAATCATTGCAAAAAAATCGGACCTAAAATTAATACAGAATCAAGGAGGGCACTTTAAATATTTGCGGTAACCTCATTTTAAATCAAATTCTTAAATAAATAAAAATAAATAGCCTTAAACATTTTCGTAATAATTTTTTTTTTAATGACTGAATTTTTATTTTCTTTCTAGGTAAGCAAAGTCGAGGTCAATTTTCTACTTAAAAAGAAGAAGGAGTAAACTATTGTAGTAAGCTTTTTATATCGTTGTTTGATACTTTGATTTTTTTATGAAACATGAAAGTTATGAAGTTTTGAAGTAAGAACTTCTTTAGTATCGTAGTGATTTGAAACAAGATGAAACGAAAAAGCGACACGAAAAAGTACCGTAAGCTCAGTTTGAAATTTCGACATGGTTGGCTTTAAAAAATTCTTACTTTTTTTGTAGGCATGGTAGAAATATGATTGAAGCATCATATAAAAGGAGAAATAATAAATGATATAAAATTTATTATAGGTTGTCCCATGGATTTAATGGCGTTAGAAGAGAAAAGAGATTGATTGTTTTGCTTTTTTTATGAAAACTAATTCTATCTCTTTTTGTAAATGTTGTATAGACATGCTCGATATAAATATTTTGAGCTGAAGCAATGAGCTTTCAGATGGTATACAAAATTTATTTTAGGTTGTCATATAAAAAAGTGATGGAATAAAAGAAAAATGTTTTATTTTTCGATTTTTTTTAAAATGATTTTTAAGGTTTCAATTCAACCACGTGTGAATTGCACACATGATATTTTACTTGCGATATACATAGGCACTATATATCAAGTTATGCATTCGTACAAAAAAAGAGTTGAGATAAGATTTTTCCATGACATTACGATGGTAGACAATGCCAAAAAAGTGGGTCCCGGAAGTCCGTCTGTCTGTATAAGGATCTACAGCCTAAACGGATGGACCGATTACTGTCAAACTTGGTATGTAGCGTTATTTGCCGACTCTCCAGAGGAGGTTTTGGAATTTATATTTTTTGGACCAAAAATAATGGTACTTGTCATATACCGATTTTAGTAAAATTTAAATATCTCGAAAACGGCTCCAACGATTTTGTTTAAAAAATTCAAATATTAGTTTCAAGCTAAGGTCTATCTTTTAATGCAAAATTTTTTTTTGAAAATCATTATTAACGGTACCTGCCATAGAACCGTTTTCAAAACCGATTATCTCCGAAAACGCTTATTCGATTTCAACGAAATTTTTTGTGAAGAAGAATTTCTATAATTTAAATATAAGCCACAATTTAAATTAAAAAAAAAAATAATTTTTGGATTTTTAAAAAAAATTTGAAATTTTTTTTTTTTGAAAAATCAAATTTTCGAAAACGGGACATTGAATTTTTTTGAAATTTTGTTTTTAGATGTTGATTAGTGATTTCTACAGAATGGCATACCAATTTTATTTTAAAACTTTTTTTTTCCAAAAAATGATATATAAAAAATTATTATTTAAAAAACGGCTCTAACGATTTTGAAAATTTGTTTTCTAAAAATGCATGTTAATATGTATATCAATCAAAACTGCATACTTGTTTTGGAGGCAATTTAATTTCAGATTTTATTTTATTTTTTTTAAAACGAATTTTATTTTTTTTTTTCCAAATTTCTATATAAAAACTCTTAAAAATTTAAGCAACTTTAACTCTAAGGAAATGGTAACGGAGTTACGAATAACAGAGTTACGCGCGACAGAGTTACGGCCGTCAAAGTTACGCGAAACCGAAGTTACGAAAAACTAGAGTTACGAATACTAAAGTTATGTTAAGCTATGACATGTGATTTTTGGGTTGGCAACAATTGCGAAGAACGATATGGAATTATGGAAACATAAATAAGAGAATATCGATATGTAGGTGCAATATGTATTTCTATAAATATCCAATCAAAATCTTACAAGATTAAATAACACCCATTTTCGCTTTACTCATTTAGTTCTGACCAATGAGAAAAATGTTAATCTCTTGTTTGTATTTCCATAATTCCATATCGTTCCTCGCCATTGTTGCCAACCCAAAAATAACATGTCATAGCTTAACATAACTCTACAATTCGTAACTCTAGTTTTTCGTCACTTTGGTTTTGCGTAACTTTGGCGCTCGTAACTCTGTCGCCCGTAACTCTGGTATTCGTAACTTCGTCGATTTCCCATTGTTTTTGTGTTAAAATTAAATGTTTAAGTTTTAATTCAAAATAGTTTTTGTATTAGTATTGCAAATCTAGCGGAACTATATTTGAGGTGTACTTGATTTAATTTTTGGAGTTGTATGTACTTTTTGTGATTTTTTTTTTGTGAAACTGTAAAACACTTTGCTGTCTAAACCATCTCAGCCAATTTGCTTAATTTTCAAGATTATCTTCAAGTCTACTTCGATGTATTCTCTACAATCTTCGTGGTTTCATCTTCTCTTTCTTTCTTTAAGAGTGATTTACAATTGAAAGCCTTTTTCTAGGTCGAAAAAAAACAGCGAATGTCAAGGATAAATTCACGTCTAAATACTCTTGAAAAAATCTTATTTAGTCATCAAAATAGAATGCAACCCTATCTCGCCAACTATACATTCAACCTGCTGGCCTCCACCATTACCACTCTCCAACACAACTATGTTTAGGAAATGTAAACTTGTGTAACATGTGCGAATAATTGTGGCATTTGTGCCGCTCGTTATAAAATCGAGTCTTGTTCGTTCCTGAGAAGAATCATGAGAAAAAATCTTACAAGAAAAGAAAATCGTTGGCAAATAAGAAAACAAATACAAAAAAATAAAAATAACAAAAAAAAAAAAAAAACTTTTCAAATTCAAATTCCCATTCGGACCATCAGTTGTATTTGTGTGTGTGTGTGTGTGGAGAAAAAAGTATAGATATGGATCGTATAGTCGTATGGCCTACATCTGTACATCTGCCAACCTGACAGACAGTTCCGTATACGGAGCCAAACAGAAGCCAGCAGCAGCAGCATTCTTCTCTCACATGAATCTATATTTTTATACTTTTTTATAGGGTGGTGCATAACTTTCCTCTTTATTAACTTTTTCAATTTATCTCGTTTATTTTTTTGTGTATGCGATGGGGTATACCCGGTTGTTGGTTGGTGGCGGAACCGGAAGGACAGAGAGTATGTATGTGAACCTGAACATTGTACACTAAACGATAATTTAATTTTGTTAGAAAAACGTTTTCTCAACGAAACAAAAATAAAAACGTTTTACCTCTCTCTCTTGCAGGCTTCTTCATATTCAAAGTCATCAACTAGAGGAGTAAAGAAAGAAGAAGAAGAAGAACGGAGAAGGCCCAGTTTTGCAAATTGGTTTGTCATTTGGGGTTTTCCTTGTGCAGTCAAGCATACTAACGAGATCTCTGGTTTTAAGTCAAGAATGAAAATGCCCAAAATCGCTTGAAGACGTGTTGATTAGGGTGACATTCTTGTTTTTCTTCCTTGTTTTTTTTTGTCGGTTCGTTCGTTCATTTTAAACCAAAAAATCATTTGCAGATAATCATGTGGTTGGCCAGTGTCATAAAGAATGTCTGCAAGATGGACTTTGACTTTTTGAAATGTCCAAATAGAATGAGAAAATGAACAATTTCTTTGGGTTAATGGACAAGAAAATTAATGGTTTTTCTTTTATTTTTTTGTAGGGGAAAATGAACCTGGCATATATAATCAGAGTATTAAATGGGGTGTACACTGGGGTCCCTGGATGCCTCTATATAACATTGAAGACAATTATTCTTGTCTCGTTTGGGGAACAATTTTAGAATTTAATATTTAAATGCGCAATTTGTTTACGGCTGACTGCTTGACCATAATGAAAAAATCGCTTTAGCAAAAAAGAAAAACTCTGTTAAAAAAAAAAACTCCTTTAAATGTAACAAAAGACATCCACAATGGTGGAATTCTTTGTGGGTATATGTTTCAGATAAATATTCAAAATTTCAAACTTTTTCTGGTGAAGTTTTTTATGTTTTTCGATGTGATATGAGTTTTAAAAGTTTCGTCAAAAGTCACTGAATAGGAAACAAAAAGAAAAGAAACGATTTTATTTACATTCTTAATGAAGAACTCTGATTTCGATGAGATTTTTGTTTAAGAAAATTTTCTTCTAAGTAGAAGTTTGTTTATATTATGTTCTCCTTTTGCAAAGTAAATTGATTAAATTTGAGTCCAAATTCACCCTTCTGAAAATGCTTGAAATTTTCATTTTATCTATTTTTCTAAGGCCTGAGATTTAGGCCTGGTCCTAAAGAGGCTATGTGATGGAGAAATCCGAAAAAGTGGGTCCCGCAATTCCGTCCGTGCATCTGTGCGTCCATCTGTACACATTTCCATAGCCTAAACGCTTGGACGGATTTTATTCAAATTTGGTACAGAAGATTTTTATGGAATTCTGAAAGTTGTTTTTTTTTTTGTTTTTTTTTATATTTCACTTAGAAAGTGTACCTCCCATACACATTTTTCAAACTATAACAAATAACTCGAAAACGGCTCTAAGGATTTTGATTAAACTTTGCAGACGTACTATTCAAAGCAATTACAATAAAACTGCATTTTTAGTTTTTCTCAAAAAAGTCAAATAACAAAAAAATAATTTCATTTAAGAAAATTCTGCCCTATATAAATGTCGGCTCTTTCCCAACATCAACAAAATTTCTTTAAAATTTATATAAGCCAGCTCTTAAAATCTAGAAGTAAACTAACATAAAAGTGCTTTGAACTCCAAGATCAAGTACGTGCGACCCAGTCGTGGATTTTATTTTTTAATGAAAATGTTTCCACATAAAAAATGGATTTCATTTTAATATTATATACACTACTGGAAAAAATTAAGGGATCAAAAAAAAATTCCAAATTTTTGGGCAAATTTCAACAGGCCGTAACTTCGAAAGAAATTTTCGTACAAGAAATCGACAAAGAAGGAAATTGTAGCTCCAATTGTCTTGTTTTTGGATTAGAACTTTAAAAATTTTTAACCTCTGCGGTTTTTGAGTAATCGTAGAAAAACCAGCAACAAAAAAATTTTCAAAATTTTTTTATTTTTTTTGTTTGGTCTACGGGCGTTTAAAAATTTAAAACAAAAAAAAATTAAAAAAAAAATAATTTCAAAAAATAAAATTTTTTGAATTTTTTTCTCTTAAAAGTTTAGAGAAAAAAAATTTTATTTTTTGAAATTTTTTTTTTTAAATTTTTTTGTTTTAAATTTAAGCTTTTTCTGGAGCAAAAATGTGGAATGTGAAAAAGCTAGGAAAAACAATTTCTTTTTCTCATTAAAAAATGAGAAAAAAAATTGAGCTTCTCAGAGCAAAAAACGTGATCCTTTAATTTTTTAAAAAATTCGATCGAGTGAAACAAAAAAACGGCTGGCTGGATTAATTTGATTTTTTGTAGGGTTTTTGTGGACTTATTGAACTGTAAAAGGCACACTTAACATTAGTGGTTTCCTCAATATTTTCGATCTAGCGCTCGATTTTCCAAAAAACCACCAAAAGCCCTTTTTTTGTTGCATTTTCAAATTCATGTGAAAATAAGAAAAATTTTTTTTTGGAAAAGCAATGGCTAGCCGTTAAGGAGAATTCATTCAAGTTCTTGAAACCCACCTTTAACTTTCTGTGCGATCATTCAGACCTATGATGGTAGCCGATCGGAAAAATATCCGATCGGAGAAAAGTTCCGATCGGAAGATTTTTGTATTCACGGTACCCGAATTTGAGAAGAAAAATTATTCCAATTTTTTTGGTTTTTATATTTTTCGAATAATCTTTCACGTTTAATTTTCTATCGGGAAGAATCGGAAAGAAAAAAAAGCACAACGCGTCGCAAATATTTTGACAGTTTACTGCATAGCATCGCATGTATTTTAAATTTTCAACGCACCTAAGATTTTTTTTCGTAGATCTGTCCGATTTTAGTGTCGGAAGGGTAAAAATCATATGAAAATTGAAAAATTCGTACAAATCGGATAAAATTTTCTTCCGATCGGCTACCATCATAGGGCTGATTGGTTGCTGAGATATCGATAATCAAACACAAAAGGATCCTTTTCCATTTGAAGACCGATATTTTGGCGAGAAGTGGACGTATCGAGGTGTTCACAAAACCAAATTAAAGCTAAATGAACAAAGTATCCGATCCTTATAGTGGTTAAGCTAAAAAAAATTTGTCCACGCCCGTAGACCAAAAAAAAAAAATAAAAAAATTTTGAAAATTTTTTTGTTGCTGGTTTTTCTACGATTACTCAGAAACCGCAGAGGTTAAAAATTTTTAAAGTTCTAATCCAAAAACAAGACACTTGGAGCTACAATTTCCTTCTATATCGATTTCTTGTACGACCATTTCTTTCGAAGTTACGGCCTGTTGAAATTTGCCCAAAAATTTGGAATTTTTTTTTGATCCCTTAATTTTTTCCAGTAGTGTATATAATATTAATTTAAGAAATTATGAAGATTTGCCCGCTTATTTTAAGACGGAAGTCATCTTGGCAAAAAAAACCATGCAGAAATCCGCTTAATTTAATACAGAATCCGCTTGTTTTTAGGTGGTCTCTCCGTGTACCCGATCCGATTTTCTTATTTTTTAACTTTTTTTTTATTGGTATGAATTAGAAAGACTAAAAAATGTATCTTCTATTTTAAATCTTAGCAAATTGAGTTCATTTAAAATTTCAAGTTCCAAAATATTTTCCCAAAAACCAACTAGACTAACAATAAATTATAAATATCTCACAGCAAAAAAATTATTGCATTTATCGCATTTATATAGTCAAATAGTCCCTGGAGCCAATTCAAGTATAATAACCAATTCATCATAAGATTTTTTTAAACAACAATTTACTTAACTGATTGTCATTCTCTGTTGTATTAAAAAAAAAAAAGAAATTCAAGAAATTGATCACAGTCCTCAGCAAGAATAAACACTTTATGGTTGACTTCCTCTTCCTTTTTTTGTGCTGCTGTTCTCTCTATCGAAGAATTTGGTAGATATCCCACTGGGAAATATGAAAGAAGAAGATGAAAAAAAGCAAGTTTTTGGTAATTGCTTTTTGTACAGCAATTTCATAAATAAAATAAATTGCTACAAGAAATCTTTAGAATTTACGACCAGAAAAAGATAGATTTAGAACGAAACTAGAAAAAATATCAAAATTGAACCGAAATAAATATATTGTCGAAGTACTCTCAATTTTTTTTTTTTTTTTGAAAATTTTATCAAAATCATAAATATTCTATATACGATAAATTGAATATAAAAAAATTCAATATTCATTTCTCTCTCTCCTTTGTCCTTTGTATATGAATATATTTCTCGTCTCGATTATTTTATTTATAAATTGACTAACTATACAAAATAAAATCAAAAAAAAAAAAACTGCAATCATTTTTCTATTCAACCATTTCCAATATTTTGTATTGCATTGAAATTGGAAACTATCAATTTGATAACAAATCAAAATCCTTCCAAACCAAAAAAAAAAAAGGAAAAAAAATCCTTTTTTTTTTTGTTTGTATAGTGACACATTACCGCATAGCAGAAAGGCGCAAATATCAACAAAAAGACTAAAAAAAAAGTAAACAAAAAACTCATCTTTTCAATGTCGTGCCAACAATGCGCACAATGGAAAAAGAAAATGTCCGTGGCCAAGCATGGGACTTGAAATAGGAGAATCGCAAATAAAAAAAAAGAAGAACAAAAAAAAAATCTATTTTTCCTATAGAAGCCAAAAAGAAAAAATCCCTTGAGAGAAGACAGCACACACAAAAAAAAAAAATAATATAATATAATCTGCCGCATGATTTAATAATTATGTAATTTTAAAATTGAATTGAAATCATTTTTGCTTTTGCTTGACCTCGCCTTTTGTTATTGTGTTTCCCGCATAAGTAGAGCAACGTGACGTGCGTACATATTGCAACTCTAATGCCAAGAAGGTTTTGTAGCCAACTCAACTCAACTCATCTGTCCATCTTACCCATATAATACGAATACAACACCCACATTATTTGGATCAGTGTTGTCATTTTAGTTTTAAAGAAGCTTAAATAGTATTAAAAGAGAGGAATGAAAACAAGATAAAACAATTTTTTGTGTTTTGTTCATGTTTTGGGTAAAGCTTAATATTTATAGTACAGGTAAAATAGTACATAAAATCAAGAAATAAAAAAAAAAAAAATTGTTCCACTCATTAAACTTGGCAAAAAGTTTGCTTTTGGGATAAGAACCAAGTACAAAAAAAGTCTATACAAAAAAGTTGGGTGGAAGGGTGTTTTTTCGCGGACAAGAGGGAGGGGGTGAAGGTCAAAAATATACTGAAAAAAAATTGTTTGTTGAATATCATCATATGACACATGTTTTCAAGGTATTTTTGATGCTGAATCTAATGACATAAAAATAAAGTCAATACGATTGCTCTAAGAAAAGTTATTTCCGATTAAAAACCAGGGTGCTTGTTTTTTGACCTCAACAGGTAAAATATAACCGAAACCCATGTGAAAAACATGCTACACTGACAAAATTTGAGATGAAGTTTTAAGATAAAACAGGGACAAAGGATTCATAAAATTTTTAAAATTATTTTGGGTGAAAGGGTGTTTTTTTGATAGGTTAAGTTGTGTGTGAGAAAGGTATCATAACAGCTAACTTATATTTTATTAATTTTTAAAACTTGGTGAAATAGTTTTGGTTGGTATAAGAATTAAGAATTATAGATAGAAGTAAAAAATTATTTTGAGTGAAAGGGTGTTTTTTTTTTCAAGAAATGATGAAATTCGGAATTAGTATAACAAAAACTGGGAAAAAATTGTTACACCAATGAAAATTGATAAAAATGTTTCATTTATAACAGAAAGCAAGAACTCAAAAAATCTATACAAATATTTTAGGTTAAAGGGTGTTTTTTTGGGAAATAGGGAAAAATCCGCGATAAGTCCGATAAAATCAATGGTATAAATGGTACCCTTACGAAATTCATTAAATATGTTCTCTTTCCCATGGGAACTACGAATAATGTAAGTCTATACATTTTTTTTTATGTGAAAGGGTGTTTTTTTTTAGAAGTAAAGAAAATATGGGTTTATTTGAAAAAGTGTGAAATACTAGAGTAATATTAGTGGTACCCTATTGAAATTTAGCAATTATGTTACTTTTAAGATAAGAAACAAGAATCTTAAGTGTCTATAAAAATATCATGGTTAACAGGGTGTTTTTTTGAGTGCAAACAAAAATGATGGGTAACCCTAATGAAATTTGGTAAAAACATTGATTTTGGGATAGAAAGCAAGATTAAAGAGTTTTCATAAACAAAATTTTGGTGAAAGGGTGTTTTTTTCGAAGAGACAGTAAAATCTGTAATTGGTCCCAAAAAGCCAATGAATCGCGTAAAACGTGTAAGAACATATTTATAAATGTTACAGATTTTACTGTCTCTTATGCTGGAATAAGTAAAATCCCAGTTAACAATGTTGCCATGATCCTTTTTTTCAATAAAAAAATTGTTTTCATTTATAGGTACACTGAAATTATTAAGGAGTTAAAGGAGTTTTTTTTTAACTAACAAAGTTTGTAATAATGCAAAATAAAACAATGCACCGCATTGAGAAAAAGGAGCTATCGAGGTCTACCTCTTTTCAAAACTGTCTGTTCGATGCATGGTTGTAAAAAATTATTTTTTTAATGCATTTGTTTTCCATTACAAATTAAAAAAATAATATTTATTGCAAATAAAAAAATATTGCATTAAAAAAATATTTATTGCAACTGAAAAAAATTGTATAAAAAATTGCAACTGAAATATATTTGCACTAAAAAAATATTCATTGTAAGCAAAACAATTTTGCATTAAGCAAAAAATGTTATTGCAACTAAAAAATATTTGCATTGAAAATTAAATTTTTATTGCAAATAAATATATTTTACAGTAAATTGCAAAAAAAATATTTCCTGCATTGAAAAAAAAAAAAAAAATTTTAATGCAAAATGTGTGCATTAAATATTTTTTTTTTTAAATATTCGTAGAATTTCTTACAATTTTGGCTATTTGATAATACATAAGGTTCAATATTATTGTTAAATTAGCTAATTATTTAAAATTGTAAGAAATTCGACGAATATTGAAAAAAAAAAAATATTTTTCAATTCACACATTTTGCATTGAATTTTTTTTTTTCCAATGCAGAAAATTTTTTATTTGCAATAATTTTTTTAATGCAAAATATTTTTATTTTCAATACAATTTTTTTTTTCAACGCAAATATTTTCATTTGCAATACATAATATATTTTTTAATGCAATTTTTTTTTCCAATAAAATATTTTTTTTATTTCAAATGCATTTTTTTTTTCAATTCATATCTATACAACCCTGGTTCGATGTTACTTTAACTTTAAAAACTTATATTTTTTCCAAAAACTAAAATAATGACAAAAGTTTTTGATATGATGAACAATTTGAGGTACAAAACTAATGTTGATCAAAACTTCAATCTATCTTTTAATTTGGTACCTTTCCAAAATTTTGTAAATTCCTAATTCTGGTTTTTTTTTTTTTAATTTGGTAAATGCATTAGAATTCTAAAATAAAATTCACACCTTTCACACTAAATAAACAATTGTTTTGGACTTCAAAAATATAAATCCCAAAATTCTGTAAAAAATAAAAGAAAAAAAACTTAACTTGTACCTCCCTCGAGTAATTTCAGTAGTAGTGCCAAGTTCTCTAGCAACTTTGGCACTACACCCTTATTTACAGGAAACAACTCAGGCCATTTTCGACCCCCCTCTAACTTCCACACCAAAGATGCTAGAAATTTCAAACTCGCTACATTTATTGAGCTTGTCAAAACCAAGCTCCTCACAAAATTTAAGCCTTTTACGATGAGTAGTTTCTGAGATAAAGTGCTTCAAAAATCGCAAAAACCGTAACTGACTGACTCACTCACTCACTCACTCACTCACTCACTCACTCACTCACTCACTCACTCACTCACTCACTCACTCACTCACTCACTCACTCACTCACTCACTCACTCACTCACTCACTCACTCACTCACTCACTCACTCACTCACTCACTCACTCACTCACTCACTCACTCACTCACTCACTCACTCACTCACTCACTCACTCACTCACTCACTCACTCACTCACTCACTCACTCACTCACTCACTCACTCACTCACTCACTCACTCACTCACTCACTCACTCACTCACTCACTCACTCACTCACTCACTCACTCACTCACTCACTCACTCACTCACTCACTCACTCACTCACTCACTCACTCACTCACTCACTCACTCACTCACTCACTCACTCACTCACTCACTCACTCACTCACTCACTCACTCACTCACTCACTCACTCACTCACTCACTCACTCACTCACTCACTCACTCACAGATCATCAAAATTATGGAGAACTTCCCGTTAACGTAGAAACTTGAAATTTTACACGGTGATAGGGCTTGTGGTGTATACAAAGGGAAAAATCGAAAATTTGAGATTTTCAATTCAGGGGGCGTGGCATTAGTTTTTTTTTTTCAAAAAATTCAGATAATGGATAGTGCCGTTTTTTTCGAAAACTAACATTTCGGTTATTTACCTATTTATATTTGATGGCTTGAATGATTTTATTTAAACTTTACAGACAGATATTTCTAATCATTCTAAATAATTCTCTGTATTCAAATTTTCAAAAAAAAAAAATTGAACACATAAAAATAATAATTTTTTTTTTCGATCGATTATCCAACGGTTAGCTAATATTAATATACTTTGAACAGTAAGACCGGGTAGATGCGATCCAGTCGTGCATTTTATTTTTTAAATATACATTTTTAGAATTAGAATTCCAAGCATCCTTGGATGAAATTCTTATTAAAAATACCCTAAAAACAGACACAATTATGTCAAGTTTTTTCGAAAAAAAAAAAAAAAAAAAAAAAAAAACAAAAAAACATTTTGACCATAATTTTAATTTTGCATCTTTACCTTAACATTCATAGATGCAAACCTTTCATTAAAGTAATCGGTAAATGAAAAAAAGTTATTTAATTTCTGTTTTGGGAAACTGCGTAGTCGAATGATTTGTGGGTCACTGTGGCGTATGTGTAACATTTTTTTTTTTGTCTACAAAAACACGTAATTTGTTTATGATCCTAAATAAAATAGGAAATTTAGTCCCTTAACCCAATAAGAATAAACAGAAAATAGTCAAAGAAATGGAAAAACTGTAAAACGGGCATTCCCTGAAAAAGTAGGCCAAATTATTTAAAAATGATAGATTAACTTCTTTCTTTTCACTCAATAAAGATGTTCCAAACTTCAACTAATCAATGGATACTATGTGTCTTAATGAATCTTATGGGACTGCAGTACTTCAATGACTTTCAAAAGCAATTCAATTCAATAAATCTACAAATGAGTACCCTTAAATAGGTATGAACTTTCTTTATATTCCTTTTGAAAACTTTTTATACAACAAAATATAACCCTGGCTCTTCTAGAAGTGCAAGTAAATAAAATGGATATTGAATCCACTTTCTGTAAATTCCATTTAAAATTAACTGTAAAGTACTCATGAAACAGGTAGTACACTTCTCCAAAGGGACACAGCCATTGATGTAGTCCGAAATTCCTTGTTTATATTCTGTAAGCACAAAACCTCCCACAAGACAAAACACAGTTCATTTCATGATAATACAATGAAACAGAGAATAAATTGCATTATGACAGCTGTAAGTGCTCGTAGAACAAATACGTGCGACCAATGCATTTAATTTTTATTACTTTAATACCAAAGTCATTTGTTTTCGTCTTGGGGATTCATCATCTCACAATTTACAAGTACAGAGAAGAGGGGTGGGTCTCATTTATTGAGTTGGCCAAGTTTTTACTCCCCCCAAAGGCTATACAGACAGACGACATATTATACCACAATAAAAGGCAAAAAGGACTCACCAACTTGCAAACATAATGACCACATTCCCTGAGGAGGGATTCGAAATTGACCGAGCATGAGAGACTACTGCTCGTCATCATCCAGAGAAACCTATACAAACTGGAGAAAATAATTGTGATGGGATTGTTGACAAGAATATACAACACACTCAAATCGAAGCATTTTATGGCCAAGAATGTGCTGACATGCTGTGAGAGAGAACTTATGAACCTAGCAAAGCCAACTTCTGTTGGTTACTATGGACGATGGTCGGTCGTCGACGCGACGTGACCAAATGGCAATTGTATCAGTCCCTGAAAGGAATACCATGTTCTGTTCATCCCTACATTTCCTTCCTTTTGACCTTTTTTTTTATCCTCCAACAGAACATCGAAAAAAAAGGGAATAAGAACGAAATTGACATCATTTGTCTGGCTTATGTTTCACTAATCGATACAAGTTTATTTTCGCTAGCAAGGGTAGCCCCGGAGAAGAGGGGTACATTTTGGGGGATGATAAGTTGCATAGTAATTATTATTAAAGTGCTGTTGCGATAACAGAAGCTTTGCGAACTGTGGGCACACTGTCAATTTAAATAATTAACACAACCACAATGCGATAATAGTAAAGATTTTGACTTGTGTGTTTGTCATTCTGTCATCGCATTGCATCGCATCGCACAGATGCACCTTAAATTTATTAATGAGATGAGATGAGTTCGAGTTGAGTTTAGAGGAATTGGAATATAAGCAAATCCAATTTCCATAACTAACTGCTTTTGCATTCAAAGACCTAATCACTGTCACTGTGAATGGGATGGATATTATGCGGATGAAGCTTTTAGATTTGGATAATATGATTTATTCATTTATATAAATTGATGAATTGATGAGTCAATATATATATTTTATGTAGATATGTACAATGTATACATAGAGACAGATTGTGCTAAAGGCGCTGATGATGTTGATTGCAAATATATGTGAATAAGATTTTGATTGAGCTATGGATTTTAGACATTTTGTTAAATAATTCAAATGGCTTTCATTGTATTTGAATAAGGAAATGAAGTTGATTGTTAAAGATCATAATCCTACATAATATTTAATTGGTGAAACAATATTTCCTTAACTGAACTCTAGATGTAAGTCGTTCAAATAAAGACAACCTTTATTGTATTAGGAAAGTTAAAATTTTTTAAGAATGAACAAAATTTTGAAAATTATTTTTATTGTTATTTAAAAATTAACTTAAGAGTAAAAAGAAGTCTCAATTTATTATTCTCAAAACGCTAAAAATTGGGTTTGTATTATCAAGATTATGGATAACTCGGTGTTAAAAAATTAAAAAATACGAATCCGGGTTTTCCAAGTTGCTTAGGAAGTTCTTAGCTCTGACAAGTTCTAGGAAAGGGTAATAGTGAAATTTTTGTATGTGCCAAATTTCGGGTTCCAAAATTCTGTGTATCAGAATTCTATATTTCAAAACTTTGTAGAACCAGTTTTGTGTTTTTTTTTAAGCAATTTTACTAATTTAAGTTACGAATGCAAATATTTTACTATCTTGAAAAAAACCACATTGAGGTAAAACCTATTTAGTGAGAAAAACATCGTCGAGAAATAATCTTACAAATTCGTCTATTGACCTGAATTTTTCTGTTTAAGTTTTTTAATAGAAAAAAATGTTACTCATACACCACAGTGACCCCCAATCTCTTGATTTGAGACTTGGGTGACCTGTCTAGGCAAATTTTCCAAAGCATGTCTTAATCCACTATGGAGGTCAAAAGTCAAATACATCCAATCAGAAAGACATTGTTTCGTCTTAAAAAAAAGTTAAGGTAACAATCAGACATGACATAAGGCATGAAATGCCATAAAAGTTGGTCTCTCAAATCTACCTGTTTGTATGTATAAATGTCTGTCTGCCTGACTTAGTTTAAGTTGTAGCCCAAAAAACTAAAGTGAATTGGTGAAATGAAGGAAATCGTTTATTTTTTCGGACCAAAATTAACGAAACTTGCCATATCACCAATATGAAAAAGATTGTTTTAACGTAATAATTCCTCAATGTTAAAATATGTATAAAAAAATTGGTTAAACAAAAAATTTTGTCTTGAAAAATCAGTTTTCTTTCGGGATCGGGTCAAAATTCTGGCTTCAAAATTCTGCTTTTCAAAATTCTGCTTTTTCAGCGAAAATTCTGTTTTTCAAAATTCTCCTTTTTTTCTATTCTGTTTTTCAGAATTCTGCTTTTTAAAATTCTGCTTTTCAAAATTCTGCCAGCATTATATTTGAACAAAAAAATTCTGCTAATTCTGTTTTTTTTTTTATATAGCATATGCGCTGGCTAAAGAAAAATACACCTCATTAATATAATTCAACATTGGTACTTTCCTAAATTTTTTTATTTAAGTGTCGCAAACATTTTTTGAAATGCATATACTGACTTTCTTTCAAATAAAATATGTATACTAATTGGAACCGATGTTGTATATTCCTTTTCTTATTCAAATTTTTGAAAATTCATCTTTATTTGATAAATTAATAAATTTTTAGTTATTTTCGGAAGTGTTTAATATTAAAAACATTTACGTAATATTTTCAAATTTATACATTTATAAAACAAAAATTAATTCGCATTTCAAAAATGACAAATTATGTAGGTTAGTAATCAAATAAGCAGATAATTTTTCAAAAAGATGATTTTACAGAATTCTGCAAAAAATTAAAAAAGGGTTTGGAAAATGTTAAAAAGCGCGCGCTTTTTAACATTTTCCAAACCCTTTTTTAATTTTTTGCAGAATTTTGAAAAGCAGAATTATGAAAAGCAGAATTTTGAAAAACAGAATTTTGAAAAACAGAATTTTGAAAAGCAGAATTTTGAAAGCAGAATTTTGTAAAGCAGAATTTTGAAAGCAGAATTTTGACAAAAGAATTTTGACCCCGGCAGAATTTTGACCCCAACCCTTTTCTTTCACCAATAAATTTTTTTGAAACTTTGTTCCTATGTGTCAACAATATTCTTCCATGCTCCATGGTCTCCATTTCAAAACGAACTGTGTTCTTAAAGCAATTAAACTTTTTTGCTAGGTCCTTATAAAATATTCTTAAGCGTAAGAGAGTGTGAACTATATATGTAAGACCAAAAAAACGAAGTTTATCTATTTTAGTTCCGATACAGAAATACAAATGTTATTATGTAATTTTTGTATTTTGTAATTTTGACAGCAAAATAGTGTTTTTGAGTTTCACCGTAGTCCACTAAAGAACGTTTGCGCTATCACAAAAATTAGTAAAAGTAAGTAAATGAAAGAAACAAATGTTTTGGAAATAATTCCATTTAAAAATGCAAAAATGAAGGCGAAAAAAATCGTCACAAAAACAATAACTTCCAGCATCTAAACCAAAAAAAAAAAAAAACAAACAAATCTGAAAACTGTTGATCATACAAACTACAAACATATGCGACGAATCTCGTAAAAGCATTTTTCCCTTAAAAAAAAAAAAAAACAACTAAACACTTCTTTTGTTGGATGTAGGACACATAAAAAAAACCCATTTAACGAAATGAGCACATTTTAAGTGTCGGAACATAAAACGCGAAAACCCAAAACCAACAAAGCGCCAGATGTAAACGAATAAAAGAATGCCACTTGCCACATGCCATGTATGTGCAATCAGAATAACTATTTTCCACCACACCGCACCCGCACCCGCACCACCACCGTGCCCGTATGCCACATAACGTGGTTTAGGGAAATAGTCACAAATAAAATTGGGGTTTAACTCCCCACAAAAAAAAAAAAAAAAATGAAACAAAAACTTAAAAAAAACAAATTTGATATCACCTCAATCAAATGTTTTTTTTTTTGTTTTAATTTTTTTTTGTCCGGATTTTGTGTATTTCCTGACGTATGCAGTTGTGCACGATAAATTTAACAATTTGTTAACTCCTCTGCGTGTCACAAGCAGATTCATCGGAGATTTAGACGAGTTCATGTCGATGTGGTGTGTCCAATGTCCATGTTCCAGGTATACGACGAAAAATAAAAAAATAAAAAATTTGTGATAATTAAAATGAACGCGCAACATTGCACCAAAAGGGTAAATTATTTTCCAATATACTACCACGTAGTATGTAGATGGGTAGTACATTTTGGTATAGTTGCTTTTTCCGCCATGAAATTCACATCAGATTTTCTGGACCAACAAAATCCACGACGACGACGGACGGACATGCAATTTTATATATATAGACACAAACCCTCTTCCTGTTCCTGTTTGTTTTATTTTGTTGTATTTTATGTCGACAAATTGAAACATAACAAAACGTATCGTACATATCTTTTTTTTTTGTTGTGTGACAAATAATTGATTTCTGGATCAGATCCAATTCCTGAATTTTGTGTACAATTTATGTCACTGCATCAGAGACAATTAATCCCAGTCTCATAACATAGTCGCACGGAGCTAGGTATTGGCAAATGTTTTTTTTGCAATTTGACGTGTTTTTGTCAATGTCATCATACGCATCACAAAATTTTCATAAATTTCAATTTGTCTTTAATTTATTATTTACACTTTCAATCATTTTTTTTTATATAGTTTGTATTGGCTTTGAAACAATTTGATGTGGTGTAATCAGGGTCTAAACGGTGTGAAAACTGTAGGAACGGTGTTCTAACTAGTTTTCGTTAAGTTATTTTTTTTTTTTTTTCAAAAGGTGAAAAATTGTCTTTATGGCATGATTTCGTTATAATTTCTTTTTCGGGCCTTACAAGCTTTACCAGCTATTCCTGCTACAGTACTTAGATAGTTTTCTCCAATTACAAACACTAAGTTGGTTGAAGTGACTCTAGAGCTAAGGCTGTTATTGCGATAGCTGCTTTCAATCACTCTGCTCTTTCACTGAGCAGAGAACAGTTGCTATTGCTCTTCAATATCGCTGCTCACTATTCTCAGTCTTACAGAAATCCAACCCAATCAAATTTGGTGTGTTCTTTTTTTTTCCTATACAATGATGAACATGACAAGTGAATAGGAAGAACAGTAAAAATGTTCTATGGTCTTAAAAATTTCAATGCTTATAAGTATAACTGCTCTCTGTTCTTTGTAACTTCACTGCTCTTTTTTAGAAAATGTTCTTGGCTCTTTTATATTTTATATTTTCAACCATTTTTCAAATCAAGAAGAAATTTAGCTTATGGCGTTAACTTTCACTTAAAGCGTGATTAAATAGCAGCTATTAGTAGCTTGTCTTTTTATATGTATAATGCTCACTGCTATCACTGCTCTTTAAAAATCGCTCTTTAGCACACCCCTAGGTGACTCCTGACTGATATAAGAACAATCCAACACTTTACAGCACATCATCATGAGACAACTCATCATGGTTAGCCCACCATAAGAAAAGTCCTAACAATGTTCTTTTAAAACAAAATCATTTTTAGTTAATTTAAGAAGGGATACTTTTTGATGGTTGTTCATATTTTTTTTTAGTTGTTTCTCTTGATAAAATTTTCTCTTTGATGGCTTTTCCATGATGACTTGTCCCTTGATTAGTTTTGCAGTGATTTATTGTATCGAGTTAAATTCAATTATTTGGCTTAATATTACCTAAAATATAAATTTTTTCATGTTTTTTTTTTTTTAACAGGGCAAAATTCATATTTTAAAATTTTTACTTCATTAAGATTGGAAAATTCAACTAAAAGTTTTTTGTTTCACAAAAACAAAGAGGAAATTGTGGCTTTCATTTAAAAAAAAATTTAAATGAACTTTTTCCAACTGAATATTTAATTTCAATAGATTTTTTTTTCTCAATTAACTGTGTCGACAAAAACAAAAATCCTGTCTTTTCCTTATTCTTTTATATCCATGCGCTCTAATTAGCGCCTGAAAATCCAGGTTTCATTAAAAAGACCACCGCTGGGCTTAGTTAAAATTATATTAATTGCCTAATTATTATCACACGAAAACTTCACTTCTACAACGAGCTCTCATTAAGTGTATTTTAAATCTTTTTGCTCTGTGAATTTTATATTTTTTTTTTTTTCTTCTTCAACAAAAAAGTTGAAATATTGATTCAAGATCAAATGAATGCGCGTAAATCAAATGAAGTGACTTAATTTAAATTATTTACTTAGCACAAATGAAATATCTGTAGTCACTATCAAAGGCTTCTTCTTCTTTTTATATTAATGAAGATAATTATACCAAACTTACAAAAACAACAACAACAACAAATAAACAAGAAAACACAGTTTTTCCCACGAAATGTCTGATACAGCGCTTTAAGCAAAATCACAAATAACAAATAATTCATCACAGTAACCCCCAAGAAAAAGTACGCCCGCTTACCGCAAAACTTTGTCTCATGAAAAAAAAAAAAAAAAAAACGAAAAATTATATCAAGCTTCATTGCCAATGAGAGTCTCTTTCTCTCGTTTAATTGGCTTACGGGTATCATCTTACCAACCCAACTTATGTGACTTTCATCCATAAACACCCGTTGGTATAGATCCCATGCTGCCTTAACCCAAGGGTATTTAAGGATAACGAAACACAATTACACAATTCATTCCCACAGTAAAAATGGTGGGAGAGATGGAGGGAAGGATATTCTGAGGGTTGGGAGGAGTAATACCGGCAGCAATGGGATGTTGAATAGAGGTTGTAGCATAACACAACACAGAAGTCAAAAGCAAAAACAAACCAACCTAAATTTTCCCGATTGAGAGGTGGAAATTAAAACGAGGCGGAAAATTCAAACCCGATCTAGATAGTGGGACAGGTTGAATAGTAAAATTGGAATAAATATTACTTGTGTATTTTGAGTTTAACAAATAAGGTATATTTGTTCCATTATAGCTTCTAAACTGCTTACCGTAATTTGAAAAATGAAGTATCATTGGAGTCGTCTTGCTTGTCTGCTAGTTATAGGCTACATGAATAATTGGCTTATTTTAAAATTAAAAATTTTGTTTATATTTTATTTCGGTTTTTGAAATTATTAGCTGTTTTCGTGGTTTTTGCTTTTACGTTTTATTTTATTCTTATGTCCGTCAAGTTAGCATTACCATTTTCGAATTTCGAAAATCTAATGATGCAGTTAATTGTCGTGAATTTGTCGTAAATTTGTCGTGAAAGAAAAAAATTTGTCGCGCGCGTTTTTTTAAAAATAACCCCTGGTAGTGCCAACTTGACAGTCAAGTTAGCACTACCACCCCTCAAAATGTCTCAAAACGAATTTTAAGACGAAAACTGAGTATGCAATAAATTTTGGAAATTAGGCCCCCTAAACTGAATTTCATACAAAGGGAATTTTTTTTTTTTTCAAAATGCCTAATTGCTATAAATTTTTCCATAATCTACTGTGCCTCGATGATTTTTAATAGATTATGCAAAATAAAAATTTTTCCCACCCTTATTTTGGAAATAATGCTCAATTAAGTGAATTACCCAAACCTAGCACTTCCATATGAAAAATTAAATACCAAAACTTAGCACTACCATATGAAATTTTTTTTTATAGGACTTTTTGATAAAAATTTGTTATAAACAATTGTCGTAAAACGTCTACTATCAAATTCAGCCATAAAAAAATTTGTCGCGTCCTTACTTTAGCAACCAGACCCCCTTAACTGAGGCAACTAAAATCAGAAAATTTTTTTTTAATATTTTATTTTTTTTCTTTATTAATGCTTATTTCCTATAAATTTTGCTATAATTTATAGTAACTCGACGACTTTCAACAAATTATACCAAAAAATAATTTGTCGCGCCCTTATTTTGGAAGAAACACCCAAAAAGGTGAATTTTTTTTATACGTTTAAAATTTATTTTTTTCCGAAAATTAAAAAAGTTATTTTACTGGAAAATTTTGAATGTGATCTTTTAAAGGAACTATTTTCTAATCAGAATCAACAAACATTTTGAAAATAGATGGTTTAACTCGAGAGAAAAAAAATTTTATGTAAAAGTTAAAAAATTCCCATACAAATTTGTATGTGGAAAGTATGAACCTAGAGGCATGGGTTAATGACCTCCAAAAAATTTTTTTTTGCTAAATTCCCCTTATTTAGGTCCTAAACTTTAGATCTGGGGGTTGTCTCCCCCGAAAACATCACTTTGGGAAATAACGGACACCCTGATCATCATACATCATCATCAGAGTTGGGGAGTAATCATTACATTTGTAATTAATTACTAATTAATTACAATGCAATTACTCCACTAGTAATTACATTGTAATCGAATTACTTTCCCATTAAAAAGGAAATGTAATTCGAAATGCAATTACAATTAAATTACCGTGTAATTTTATTGTAATTAAAAAGATGAAATTACAAAGGTAATTACATTGTAATTAAAATTGTAATTTTAAAGTAATTATATTTTAAAAACAAAATAAAACCAAAATCTAAACCTTTAAGATTTCAAAGAACTATGCCACATGCCACATGTAAAGGGTGGACCTACAGGGGTAGGAGTTGTACCCAAATGTAGGTTAGAGTCCCCTTTGTGCATCAAAAATTTTGTATTCATTTTTTTTTTTCAAAATTCCGTTGTAAGTTGGGGGCGCGAAAAAGCTTCTGGGAGCTGAACGCTTTGACCTAGAGACATGGGGGTGGTGCCATATGAAAGGTTATATTCTCAGCTACCCGATAGTGGTATAATTCGGTTTTTGGATTTTTTTTTCAAAATTCCGAGAAAATTGCGTTTGAAAGTTGGGGTAAAATATTTTTTTTCGAAAAATCCCCGAACCTTTGAACGCTCCTCGAAGCTAAACCGCTTGAGAGCAATTTTTGGGAGTGATACCAAATGATGGCTTGTGTCATAGGCCTACGCTTTGCACATTGTCAGATTTTTAAAAAATCATCTTCCATGTTAAACCGCCACATCATGCCTATTTTTTCAGAATCGGGCTTAACTTTTTTTTTTACCTTTAAGTTCTCCCGGTTTGAGAACGCGTGGACCTACAGGGATGGGAGTTGTACCCAAATGTAGTTTAGAGTCCCCGCTACCTTTGGGCATCATTTTATTCAAAATTCCGAGATATAGCCGTATGTGGCAAGTAGCATGTTGCAAGTAGCATGTGGCAAGTTTCATGTGGCAAGTTGCATGTGGCAAGTTGCATGTGGCAAGTGGCATGTGGCAAGTTGCAAAGCCATTGTTCCTGAAGTACAACACAATACTTCAATCTTCGCTCCCATTGAAAGGCTTTTTTCATTTGTGGACATAATAAATGCGACGCGGTGAAATAAGTTATCGGACACAAACTTTGAAATGTTTGTTTTGCTTAAAGAAATAATGAATTACCAGTAATTTTATTGTAACTTTTCGTGTAAAATGATAATAGCTGTGTTTTATTATTCTCGTGATCCAGATCAAATCATATTGTTTTCATTTCCCTAACAAGAAAAGTTATAATTGTAAAGCTTACAAATAAAATGATCTGATCTGGATCACGGGAATAATAAAACACAGCTAATATTTATTAATTTATTGAATGATTTTGTTTCGTTTGAATAAAATAAAATGTTTAATTTAATTTAGAAATTAATTTCAGAGTTTCAATTACAATATAATTACTTTCAAATTCCAAAATATTTAATTACAATGCAATTACTTTTGTAATTTCATAATGTAATTACAATAAAATTACACGGTAATTTATTTGTAATTGCATTTCGAATTACATTTCCATTGTAATGGGAAAGTAATTCGATTACAATGCAATTACCCTGTAATTACATATAATGTAATTAATGATTCGATTACCCAACTCTGATCATCATACACCATCAATTATACTGAACTCACCAGTATCCATATTCACACATTTTTAAGCTTTTCGGAAAACAGTTTTTCTTCTTCAAATATTTACAATTTTTAGAACAATCTTAGCCTACTGTGAAACCTACTACGTCTCTCATGGGAATCCCCTCATATTTTGTTGTCTGTTGTTTCTAAATCGAATCGACAGGCGTCGGCCAGAAAGTCGTTATGGCAAAGTTGATAGTAGGATTATAGGCATATCAAAAGGAATTATGATCGTACTTTTATTTTATTTATATACTTTTACTTTACTTACAACTATAGTATCCGTAACGTATACCTCTATACGTCTCGTATCTCTATATAAATTCACAATTGAGTACACAGCTTAAACGTAGCATTAAATAATATTCCGTATTATTATTTTTTGTTTTTTGTTTTTTTTTTTTTTCGTTGTTCATCGTCTCATTTTGCTTTTTTGGGTTTTACTTTCTTTCTTTATTACGTTGAGAAAAAAAAAACAACTATTATACTTTATACGGGTGTATAAAGATGGACGGATGGACGGCAAGAAAGAGGTTATATGAGGCAGCGCTAAGAACCCAGAGAGAGAGACAGTATAAATATATCGTAAGCCCAAAAAGCTGTAACGAACGACAACGTCTTTTTGCTCATTTAGATGATTTATTTGAGTCGTTAAGGACGACCAAAAGAAGAAGAATACGACGAAACAAAATGGGGGCTTTTCCTAATTCAGTAATGAAATTTACGAACTTCTTGAACCTTTCTAAGTTAAGTTTTTCCCTTTATCTCCCATTTTTTTTTTTTTTTGTTTTGGTTTTGTTGTTTTTTTCTCTTTAGCAGTTTGTTCTTTCCTTACGGATGGTTTCAGGTCTTCTTCACTTTTATTTTTTTTTTTTTTTACTTGTTCCCTTCTAATGGCAATTTTTCATTTTTGTTTGTTAACAAAACTTTTTGCCTTTCATCTCTTCCTTGATCCCTTTAATTTTTGTTTTTTTTTTTTTGAACATAAGATATAGGTACTTTTTTAAGGGTATGGTTTTGGTGATGGACAATAAATGGTATTTTTGATTTGTACAAAATTTTCTAATTTTCTATAAATTTTTTTTTTTTGTAACTTTTGTAAAGTTTCTCGATACAATATGTTTGTTTTTGACTTATGAAACTTTAGGTTAAAGAAGGCATAAGGTTAGATAGTTAGATGTTGAAACTTGTATTGGACATGGTTTAAAGATCGTAAAAAACAAACTGTTTTTTTCGGGTGAAAAGTACGCGTGGGATTGACCAGTTCATGCGAAACAATGTTTTCAATAGGAATTTCCATCTGTCCTGGAATAAAAAAAAGAACAAAGGTCACTTTTGCCATTGGCTTCTTCTTGGACTAATAAGGCAATAAGGTAGCAAAGTTCTCTGAAGCAACTAAAGTGTTTCTTTATAAAACGTCTTGTTCCTGGTTCGGAAGAAATTCTCTAAGATATATTTTTGAAAAGAGAGAGATATGTTGTCCAAAGGCCACCAATTTATTAAAAAAGTAATAGGTTCAACGATGAGATGGTTGAGTCATGTGCAAAGAGGAAACTGCCTGGGGGTTGACTTGGATTAGAAAAGAGCTGGTTGGGAATAGAACTGGCTAGGAATAAAGCTGGCAAGGGTAAACCTGCATGGGAAAATACCTGGTTACAAATGCAACTGACTGAGGACAGAGCTAGATGAGTGTAAAGCTGGCTGGAAAAGAGCTGGTTAGCGGTGCAGCTGGCTGAACATTAGGCTTGGAAATAAATCTGGCTGGGAAAAGAGCTGGCTGAGAATAAAATCAATCGGGGATAATTGTCTAGAGATAAGGCTGTTGTCAGGTGGAGTTCGTTGTAAAAAAAAAACTGGCTGGGGATAGAGATGGCTGAAATTGAGCTGGTTGATGATTATACTAGACCAAATCAGAGTCTTTAGGGAAAAGAATTGTATCAAGATGGAGCTGGTCGTAAGACAGAAGAATATGATTAGGGATAAAGCAGGCTGAGAATAGAGCTTGTTAAAGATGCAGCTGGCTGATGAGAAAATTGGCTTGAGATAAAGTAGGCTTGGGATACAGTTAGACTGCGTTGGCTGGCTGAGCATAAAACTGGATGGCGATTAATTATTAATCTGGACTGCCTTGGAAAGAGTTGTCTGAGAATAAAGTTGGCTAGGGTAAGTGAAGGTTGAGAGTTTAACTAATGCTGGATAGAGCTGGTTTGGGAAAAAGATGGCTGGGAATTAAAACTACCTTACTTTTGCAGCGCTATAGTTATTATCTATTCGTAGTCGATTCGTGAAAAGAAAGCCTAAATCACTAGGCCCTAGTTCTGAAAAGACTATTTAGTCACTAAATTGATTTTTTATAATCACTTTCAAGTCTTTCTACAAAACCAATCCAATGTTTCCCAAAAACTCATGAACTCCTTTCAAGAATGCTGAAATTTTCAAAAACAATGACACTGACCCTGAGGAAACCCTAAGTCTTAACAAAGAAGTTTCGAAAAGTGGTGTATCTACTATAAAAAAATCCGACTTGTAAAACCCAAAATTTTATAAAAATTAAATAAAAAAAAGAGATTCTACAAAAATTCTGTGGGTCTCACGAACGGGTCACAGACTTCCGGTAAGTCACCTAAAGAACTGCACCATAAAAACACTTTTAATTAGGGGAAAAAAATGTACCTAACTTAAAATAAGTATCTGGAACCAAAAGTTTTTAATAAATAAATCAATTTTCTTCAAAAAACTCGAAGTTTCTCCCCTCATTCCGTTTTGACAGCATCGTATCGGGAAAAAAAGTCAACAAGCTGGTTAGCACTAGCAGTTCCTCAGACAGTGCTGAGTCAAATAGTTTTTTGGTTGCAATAAGTTTAGCTGGCCGATTACGGCTGTTGTATTTGTGAATTATTCGAAATTTTGGTATTCATATCAGCTTTTTTTTTCAAAACTTCGAACTTTTCAAACTGTATTGAATATCTAATACAATAACACCGCTCTTATAGAATATCAAAAAAGTATCAGTTTTGTTTATCCGGATAGTTCTGAATATCCAAATATTTTTAAAAATTTGTATATTCTTATTATCCACACTTTTTCCAGCTTTTGGTTATTTCCCAGATACCTGAATAATAAAATATTATTTCGAAAATCTGGATAAGTATATCGAGTATTCCCGCAGCTCTCCGAAGAGTTTCGGATATTATCCGAATAGTTTTGAATACCCAATTTTATCCGGATAGTTTTAAATACCTTAAAGAAATATATACGTTTTGTAAGTCCGTATAGTATCCGTTATTTCATTTGCATATTAAATTAACTGCATGTACTACCTATTTCTAATATTATATCAATCATCAAGATAGTTTTTGGATAACTGGATAATCCGGATATTAAAAATTTCCGTGAATTTCGAATATTGGAAAAATTTCGGAAATTTGAATATTGTTATATCAAGTATCCATTGTATCTGAATATCTTTGGATTTATCCGGATATTTTTGAGTACCTAAATAGTTTTTAATGTTTAGATATTCTAAAATATCCGATAACTGGATAACATCGGATATTAAGTTCTTACTAGATAACTTTGCATATTCGGATATTTTCCAGTACTTGCATACTAACCAGATTAGTTTCAGATATCTGGATAATTTGGATAGTTTAAAATACCAGCTTAGTTTCTTATCCTTTGCTTAAGGTAAAAAAAAATTCGTTTTTCATTCAAACAAAAGCAAAAACATGCAACCCATTCGTGTGGATTATGATTTAGAACGCGAAAGGTTTGACTTTGAGTTGTTTTCAACCTTTTTTTCATTTTTTATTTTTATTTTTTTTAATATTTTCAACACGCCTTAGCATAGATTACGCAAAAGTTAGACCAAAAAGCCCACGCGTGGTATTGTCGATTATATTCATTAACGCGGTACATCCATGCTAAACGAACCATGTTATGAATACGTAAAAAGCATTTAGTTTTGGCATATTCCGTTTGTAATAAAAATAAAGCTTATGGATGGGGCTGATATATGGTATTAGCGGTCTGTGGTTCCTACGGGCTTTAGATATGGTTTAGGTTTGAGCGTTAGACACAACACAAAACGATGAGGGAATAACATATGTTTTGAAGGCTTTTCCACACAATATTTCAACTCATCCTTCCTCCTGTTTCCTGTTTCGACCCCCAACCAACTAAAAAGGCCACATGGGAGTGATAATTTGATGTGTAAAAGGGTTAAAACTTTTCATCCCATCGCTAAACATATGCTGTTTATAACGTATGTCTATATAAAGGATGAGACAACGATTGATGCTCTGTCTATCTGTCTCTCCCCCAGCGCGCAGAGTCTGCTGCTGACAAACGTATGTAATAGGAGCTTAAATGCAAATTAGCAGCTGGTAAAATGAAAACGGATGTAGGCCGTTTGGTTTTTGTACCTGGAAAGTATCACCTTACTGAGTTGTAGGTCGGGAACCTGGGTGAGGAGTTGGTTTTAATTAATTTCAATGCAATTTGAAATAAAATTGAAATTGCTAGCTGGCTGGCTGGATGTTCGCGTACTTTTTTTTTTGTTTGCTGTTTTTTTTTTTATTCTTTCAACTTTCATTATATTCATCTTGGTGCTAAAGCTAATGCTCGCTGTCCGGAAGGTGCTAAGAGGAAACTCCAACCATTTTTTTTTTTTTTTTTTTCATTCTTTGTTTTAACAAAAAAGAAAGGAAAAAAACAAGGGCGTTCTTCTAACAAGAATTAACTTCCTTGAAAAGTTAGAGAAAAGTTCACGCCATAAAGACGGCGAGAGCATATAACAAAGAATAACGAATGGATGTATAATGAGAGTATCCTTAGTAAAAGGGCGGTTATAAGTTAGTTGGGATGGCCTTGTTTCAATTTCATGGTTACCAACTCAAATCAAAGTTAACATATTTTTATCGTTAATTTTAATGTACCTAAAATTTCTGAAAGTAGTGAAACGAGTAGAAATTGGAACATTTGGGTACAAAAAACTGAGATTAGTTTCGTTCAAGCCCCAATCGGGTGGTAGTTTTGTATACAATTTCTTCATTTTATTGAGTATTGAGTTTAAATCTTTAAAAAAATTTTCTCATAAAATTTTTAACTAATGTTCATCGCGTAGTTCTTTTTGAAACAAATTTTATCAACGAAAAAAAAATATTTCTATTAGGGTAGTTCAAACAATTTTTTTTAGCGTTTTTGAAAAAAAAAAAAAATAATAATGTTTTAGTGCACACAAATTTTGTAAATTGCATTTTTTGGTATAGTTATATAAAATTTAAATCAAATTGAATAAATAAATTTTGGTTGAATTCCAAGAGTAAATGTCAGATATACATTTTTTTGATCGAAAATACTCAATTTTACATTATGTATTTTTAAAAACAAGTTTTACAAACTTTCTATGTAAGGAAAATACAATTTTTTTCCAATTACCTACAAATTTTTTTTTTTCACCACCCTAATGACAAATATTTTTTCCTCTATAATTTAGTTTGGTTCTTTCGAACTTTTACAAGCAAATGTAGAGGATAACATTTTTGTAAACCACCCTAATACAAAATATTTCAATTTAAACTCATTACCTCAAAAAACACGATTTAAAAATAATTTCGGTGTCATTAAAATTAAATTTTTTCGAAAATTGAGAAAAGAAGCAATTTTTTCAGAATTTTTTTTTAACACGCATTTTTGGCCATAACCTTTTAAATAGTACAACCAAAAATAAATAAAAAATGTTGCCTCTGGATTTTAATAAAACGAATCGATTGCCATTCCATTTTTACAGTAAGTCAAATTTAATTTGTTACTATTTTTTGCGTTTTTGGCCAAAACTAAGACGAATAAAAAAAAAAAAACAAAAAATGTCATTTTGATTAAGCGAAGCGACTGCCGTATTTTTTTTTTAGGAAAATCAATTGGGACGAATGTCCAAATTTTTGTTGGTATTTTTTTGCGTTTGTGGCAATAACTTTTTGGCTTAGGCAAACAAAGAAAAAATCTACGAAGTGATTGTCCTTAAAGTTTTCAAAATCTGACGAGTTTTGCGACTTTGGTGACTGTGCAAACTTCAGAACACAAATTTTCATTGATTTTTTTGTATGGTTTGAGGTATGTATGTTGTATTTATGTGAAAAAAAGTATTGTGACAGATGAGTTTATTTTTTTTTTAATGAAAATGTTTCTTTTGTTATGAAAGCAAATAATCCATAATAGGATCTTGACTGAAAAGGTATTTTTTTTAAGAGAAGATAAAATCCCCTAGGATTCGTTTGATTCTTAGTTTCCATGAGAAAGAAAACCTAGTTGATTTATTCACAGCTCCTAAAAAAAAACCATTTCACCTTATATAATAAAGTTTTTTTCCTATCCTATGCTTTCTTTCCTTATTTTTTACAACAGTCTAGCCTTTTCATTTTACTTAGCACCCGAAAAACAATTTATAGATTATTTTTACTCCTGATTACCTTGCGATGGCAAAATTTTAAATAAAAATCCTTTAACGTTACACTTAAAAAAAAACACCCTTTTACCTTAAACATTTGTATGAACCTCTAAAGTTCATTTTTTTAAGACACATTTTTACTACTTTTTTGTACAAATCCTTGATTTAATTTTCTCCATTTTTTTTTAATTTTAATTTTGAATATATTGGCAACCATGGATCTTGGTGGTCTATCGTTAAGTTTCTTAGATAATTAAGTTTTAAGTTTGCCATTAAATAAAAAAAAAAACGAAAATGAAAGAAAAACTGCTGTTACTGCTGCAGCAGAAGCAGCAGGTGTTGAATAAATTGACTTTTCTCTGAGCAAAAAAAAAAAATTAAAAAAAAAATAAAGAAAAAAAAACATTCAAAGGACGCGCAAACACTCTACAAAAGGGTTCAATGGTTCTTGTTTTTTTTTTTTTCTAAAATTCAAAATGAGAGTGCATTTTCCGGAAATACTTTTGTTTTAATTTGTTTTTCGTTTTTTTTTTTAAACACTTTTTCAAACTCAAACAAAAAACGAAAAAAGGAAGAAGAGAGAAGATAACAAATGAGTGCGAATAGATAATTAGATTGAGCAGCAGGTTTTTTTTTTTTTTTTTTTTAATAATTTTGACTTTGTCGTGCTTTAGTGCGTCAAGTCGTCGTCATTCCTTTTTTTCTACTCTTAACTTTGTAGGAATTTAAAAAAAATAATAAATTAATATCCAAGGACTTGTTTTCTATTTGGAAGAGGTAAAAAATATAAAATATCCTTTAAACTCTTTTTACTACTAAGAAAAATAAACAAAAACTTCACATTTCAATGAACACCCAAGCTAATTAGAATGAAAACAAAAAAATTGTTTATATTTTTTTTTATTTCTGCTGAAATTAACAACAAGTACAAAAATTTTTAATATTTATCAGAAAGTATATACCTAAATGAGCTTTTAGGGATTTAGTTTGAAATCCATTAGTTGGCAAGGGTTGAGATTAAAATTTTGAATAAACACCAACAATGAGTTTAGGTTGGGAATATCTTTTAAGCAGATATAAAATGCATTCACACTGGTGTAAATTTTGGTTAGTTAAATCAAGGAAAATTTTATTTTAGGGATTTAAGAGATTGACTAAATTACTTCCATTCTATTTTTTTCATAGCCTTAAACTTGTCTAATTTTTCCCTTCTTACGAACTCACTAACAATTTTTTTTTTCTTCTAGATCCATCGCCATGTTAAAAACTACACATCTCCTGCCGCTTTTACTGCTGGCTTTGGCGCATATAACAAAATGTGATACAAATCTCCCTCCAGTGTTCACACAAGTGATGAATAATATTGTTTTATCGGAGAATAAAACAGTTGGTTCTGTAGTTTATCGACTAGAAGGTTATGATCCTGAAGGAAGTAATGTTACTTTTGGTTCCATTGGTTCGGATCATTTTAAAGTTGATCCAGAATCGGGAAATATCACATTGATAAAACCATTGGATAGAGAAGAGAAGGCAACTTTAACATTTCTGGTAACAATTCGCGATCGGGTAAATCCGGATGGTGAATCGGATCAGGATAATGTTGTTCAAGTGCCAATAACTGTGATTGTATTAGATGAAAATGATAATCCACCAGAGTTTCAAAATGTAAGATGAAAATATTTTATTTGAACTTTCCTTCATGAAAAAATTTATATATTTAGGTGCCCTATGAAGCTGATGTGGAAGAAGATGCACCTATTGGTTTAACAATATTTGATAAAATTTTAGTAAAAGATAAGGATACTGTTGGTGATGATTTGGTAATATCTTGTGTTCCACAAGATCAAAGTCCTGAGGCGTGCTCAAAGTAAGTTTTTTTTTTTGTTTGATAATTTTGTAACTTTTTCTTAACTTTGTTGTCGTTTTCAGATTCCGTCTTGAGATTATACAAAGTAAACAAGATATTCTGCAAGCTGCTGTGGTGCTTAATGATTCATTAAATTACAATCAACGAATGATTTATCATTTCCAGATTGAAGCTACGGTAAGGTTCAATTGATATCCTTATCTAAATCCTAAATAAACAAAACCGTAGACTTTACACAAAATATTTATTGACCTTACCTAAAACCTAACCTAAAACCTAACCTAACCTAACCTAACCTAACCTAACCTAACCTAACCTAACCTAACCTAACCTAACCTAACCTAACCTAACCTAACCTAACCTAACCTAACCTAACCTAACCTAACCTAACCTAACCTAACCTAACCTAACCTAACCTAACCTAACCTAACCTAACCTAACCTAACCTAACCTAACCTAACCTAACCTAACCTAACCTAACCTAACCTAACCTAACCTAACCTAACCTAACCTAACCTAACCTAACCTAACCTAACCTAACCTAACCTAACCTAACCTAACCTAACCTAACCTAACCTAACCTAACCTAACCTAACCTAACCTAACATAACCTAACCTAACCTAACCTAACCTAACCTAACCTAACCTAACCTAACCTAACCTAACCTAACCTAACCTAACCTAACCTAACCTAACCTAACCTAACCTAACCTAACCTAACCTACCTTACATCAACCTACATTAAATCACCTAATCTTGAAATCTTAAACTATGCCTTTTCTTTTATAATACAAAAAGCCAACAGTCTTATACAAGTCTTATAGAAACCCTTTAAAACTTTAAAAAACTTGATATTTTTTTCCCTAGGATGGAGTCCATGTTGCCCATACCAATTTTGAAGTACGTGTTAAGGATATACAAGATAAGCCTCCAGTCTTCCAAGGTTCTTTATCGACAGTTATCGATGAAGACAGTCCTATTGGGACATTAGTTTTGAAAATTCAAGCACGTGATGGTGATACCGGAGAGCCCAGAAAGATTGTTTATGATCTCTTGACAAGTAATTAAATAGAATAAAAGATTACATCCTTTGACAAACCTATAAAATATATCCCTTCTTTCTCTCTCTCTCTTTAGATCCAATGGACTATTTTCTTTTGGATGAACGAACCGGAGAATTAAGAACCGCAAAACCCCTAGATCGAGAAGCTCTTAACGATAGCACTGGACTTATATCTTTGTTGATTAGGGTACAAGAGAATACATAATTAAAAACTTTCTTCATCTTGGAAGGAAACCATTTTAATAATCGCATAATTTTTTTTTTTTTTATAATCCTTTTAGGCACGAGAACTAATCGACGGAGTCCCTGGAAATGATAATCTCACTATGGCAACGGCACAAGCAACTGTTACAATTCGCGATGTTAATGATTCACCACCAATGTTTAATAAAAAAGAATATGAAGTATCCTTGTTGGAAAATACTGCTCCAGGAACACCTTTGGCATTGGACATGAATGTAACCGACCGAGATGTGGTAAGTATTTGCATAATTAGAGTGAAGAGAAAAGTCCCTGAGAAAGGAAAATGTTTGTTTATATTATTTATAACTTGTTAACGAAAAACCCTTTCGCTATGACTGTTTATTGGGAGAATTTTTTGGTTAAAGGGTTGTGTGTTGGTTTTAAGATAAAAAAAATATAAAGATTAACCCATGATTTTTTAAAAGCATTGAGAGAGTTTACTGTGAAAATGTTTTATGAACTTAACATTTAATGAATTTTGCATTGTCGCCTTGTCGCCATATCGCCATGTCGCCATTACGCCTTGTCGCCATGTAGTCATATGTATGTACATATATGAATATTTGTGTTCCTTAAGTATAATTTTAAACAATTAATGAAACCCCATCCAATATTAAAAACAAAAAAGCAGTTCCTTACAACTCCCAATGGCTACTTAAATTTGTTTTAACTTTGAAAAGCCAAACACGAACCGAATACATCTGTTTTCCAAATGAAAAGCATTTTGTTCCTAAAAAAAATTACCATAAAACCATAAGACACACAGAGAAGACACTACACACAATCCCTTAACTTTTCTATATTTTCCTAGAGTCCTTTTTCCTTTTTTTGTTTATACTGTTATTTGTTCTTCATTTATTTGTTGGATCGTTTGCGTATATATTCTTCGTCTTTCTATCATCCCTTCCCCTTTAGGGCATTAATTCAAAATTTTCCCTTCGCTTGGATGATGTCTCTGGAGTCTTCGAAGTTGAACCAAAGTTCGTGACGGGATTCTCGCAAGTAAACATTCGCGTTGGCGATGGAACTTTAGACTATGAGAATCCCAATCAGAGGAAGTTTATTGTTTTGGTAAGTTTTTGTATTATTTTTTTTTTTCTTCTGAGTTCTTTGGGATGATTTTCAAAATTAAACCCTCTCGAGAATGAAGTGGTAAAAGAAAAAAAAAAAAAAACCATAATTTTAACACTTTTCCTTCTTTACTTTTCAAACTCTTTCCTCCTGAAATTCTCTCTGTTTCAACCATAACTAACCAACAAAAAAACAACAACAACGATGATGACTAATGAATATGTAGGTTATTGCTGAAGAAACTGAAACAAATCCGAAACTTTCATCGACCGCAACAATTACCATTTCCGTTGTAGATGCAAATGATAATAAACCAATCTTCGAACGAGAATCTTATTCAGCCTCTATTTCCGGTTTGTTGTTTGACATCATTTTCCATTATTTATTAATCTTTTGAATTAAGATGAAACTAATTTGAATTTTACTTCTCCATCTTCTTCATAGAATCGTCACTTCCTGGTCAATACATCACATCGATTACCGCTAAAGATATCGATTCCGGAAACTATGGTGATGCTGGTATACGATATAGTATATCCGGTACTGGCTCGGAATTATTTCATGTTGATGAAGAAACTGGTGTTATCACTCTAGCTGACTGTGAAAAATCAGCAGGAGCAACAACAACAACCAACCAAAATGGCAATGTTGAACTTGTTAGAAGGAAACGTGCCGATTTCGATGAGGACGAATATGAGGTTGAGAGAAGTGCCGGAGAGCAAAAAGTCAACATATCGACAAATGGGTTGAGTGGGTTGTTAAATATTGAAATAAGTACTGAACCTGCTGTTGAATATACGGTAATTAATACAAAGGACGAAATGGAAAATATCAAAAAGAAAACCATTGCTGCTGCTGGTGTGGCTGCTTCTGCTGCTTCAGCTTCCACCACCCCGGATGTTTTTGAAGTATCGAATTCCAATGAAGTAACTAACGAAGTGGTATCGGAACCACCACAAAAGACGTGCTTGGACTATGAAACTGAAACAACATATTTTTTGTCGTATAAGGTGAGTTTGATTTTATTTGTTTTTTTTGTGTCCTTTTTTTTTGAGAATAATAATAATTAACGACATGTGTGTGCTGCTATTTTTTTGTTTTCAAGGCAACTGATGATAATGGAAAGGGTCAGACATCGGTGGTATCTTTAAGGATATCAGTAACAGACTCAAATGATTCACCACCAGTTTGTGAGAGTCCTTTGTATAGAGCATCGGTGGATGAAGGGTCGACAGTTTTTGATTCACCCTTAGTTGTGAAGGCAAGGGATGCTGATACTGTGTCCGATATTACGTACAGGTGAGATTGGAAAATATATTATTGCAAACATAGCGAGATTTTGTAAATGCGAATTTTCAATGTAAATTGTTTTCTCTATTTAATCAGTAAGAAAAGATAGGGGCACATAGCAACCATACGTTAACGAACGTTTGCCGTGATTCGACCCCAGATTCACATAGTTTTCGTGAAATTTTTTTATAGAAATATTTGAAAAAAAAAAGAAATGTAATCTTATTTTTTTCAAGGTTCCATTGTATTTAAAAACATATATGAGGGTGTTTTTTTTTATTGTTGAAGGTTAAATGCAACAATTTTTAAAGTCTAGCAGTTAAGAGTTTAAAAGAAAATCATATGTTTCAATATTTAACTGAAATATGTATGTTTTTCTTCAAAATAATTCAATAAAAATAAAATAATTACTTAAATCTTTTTAAAGCATATTTTTACAAGCATTTTTTCGTTTGATTTAAGTTAAAAAAAATGTATTCTTCTCAAAAAAAAAAATTATTTCGGTTGAGTAATTCTATTCTTTTTTTTTTGAAAATTCACTACAATTAAATTTAAAAATCATAAATATTCTTTCAGTTCAACGTATTAATAAATGCCATTTAATGAACCGTGTATTGCGTATACGAGCTATTTAGGAAGTAGCTAATTTTTATTTTTTTCCATTTTTTTTACAGAACTACTCGCAGTCGTGCATTTTATTTAATGCATTTTCATTTGCTTTAATAACTCTTTGATTCTCGTTTTCTCGTTTGGAAAACACGTTGCAATTGAAATTGAAAAAGTCCTCTTTAGAATTTCAAAATACTTAAAAGTGGACATGAAACTTTCTCAGATAGAGATAAAACTATAAAGAATTCGATTTAAGCTTCTTCTAATTTGTCAAAAAATGCACAATAATGAGATTTATTTAAAAAAAATGAAATACTCTACTTGGTTCACTGTCCAAACGTAACCAGTGCGATGAGTGACTTTTATTTCTTTTTAAGCTTTCTGTTCGTCACAATTTATTTCAATTTCTATTTTTATCTATTTTTTTTTCCAGAATAATTGGCAACGAACAAATTGATAGTATATTCGATATTGACAAACGATCTGGCCAAGTTACAATCAAACCTGATGCAGTTTTAGATGTAAATCATTTGAAATCCGACAATTTAATATTTTCCGTTGAAGCCAATGATGGTGTGTTCTCTGTTAATTGTGGCATCAATATTACTGTGCGTGATGTCAACAATCATGCACCGAAATTCTTATCCGATACATATTCGGCAATTGTTGAAGAAAATTCCGAAATTGGAACGAGTGTGGAACGTTTACAAGCAACAGATTTGGATTCTGGAATTAATGCTGAATTAAAGTAAAATCATTTTATTAGTAATTTATAATTTCTAATATCCTTTTTTTTCAATTTTGTTTAGATACCGCATCCAACAAGGAAATTTTGATGATTTTCGCATCGATGAAAACTCTGGAGAGATTTTTGTTTCAAGGAAGTTAGACTACGATCGAAGGAATACGTATCAATTGGAAGTTTTAGCCACTGACATGGGTAACTTAAAATGATTTTCAATATTTTATGATTACCAATTCAAAGAAAAATTTTAACCTTTTATTCCCAAGGAACACCAAGCCTATCAGGAACTGCTACGTTAACAGTAACAATAATCAATAGCAATGATAAGGATCCTTACTTTACACCAGCTACACAACGTGCTGAGGTAAGTGTATAACTTACTCTCCTCATAACACTTTTCTATTGAGGTTTTATTATTTATTACAAACATTCACATTTCTTTTTTTCAATTTCCGAGTGTTTCAAAAACAGCTTTCTACCTTTCTTCTTACTTTTTTTTTTTGATCAATAATTGAATTTTTGAATACATTTCTGAACAATTTTTTGGCAATTCAGACTCTTTGAAATCTTAATTTAACAATGTTTGTAACCACACTTTTTTACTTCCCCTGTTTAGGTCCGAGAAGATGTCCCAGTTGGCACAGTAGTCTACACTTTGGTAGCAATTGATCCCGATGTTGATACACATACAGCATTAGAATTTGCTGCAACCGATCCAATAACAGCTATTGACAAAGATGGCAATGAATTAGAGAATGCTGATGAACTTAAAGAATATTTTGCAGTTAATCGTAATGGAAAAGTTGTTGTCAATAAGAAATTAGAAAGAAATATATTTGCGGTAAGAAAGGAGTATACTTTCTATTTGAAAGAAAGAAAAATACAATAATTTCGAATATTTAATAGGTTATTCGTATAACAGTTTTGGTAACTGATAGCACAGCTCCAACAACACAACAAGGAAAAGGATTATTAATTATTTCCATTATTGATGTTAACGAAATTCCACCGGTAAGTAAGAAAGTAGATTTTATGCATTTGAAAAACTTTATTCCAGTATAACTGCTCAGAAATCGCATGAAAATCCTTAAGTCAGCTAAAATTTGGAGAGAATTTTGTATGGGAGCAAAAATTTAGCTCAATTTGTGTACTAGGCTTAAATATTCAAATCTTTCATTGCTGATTTATGAAGACTCCTTTTAGTCATCATGTTGTAGCGTAAAACTTTGCTACCATGACTCGGCATACATTAAACGTTAGTCTGAAACTTTGCTTTTAGAATACACTATTTAAAAACAAACAGAATTTCGAGTGCAGTTTTGGTAAGAAGGATCTAGACACTGTTTTTAAAAAGATGTCTTCAACACTTGAACCAAGGGGCAGAGGTTATAGTAGATTAGATTGGAATAGAATAGAGTGAAGTAAAGCATTGATTAAAGTAAATACTTACAACAAACAAAAAGTGTACAAATTAGTATGTATATCCATCTATTCAAAAAGACACAGATCCTTCACTATCGGTTTCTGTATCATATGTTTGATAAATCAGACTATTTTGAATATTCTCTTCTTCATCTTTTATTGATTGATTGTTTGATATTCTTTTAAAAAATGTACGAGTTGGTATTACATTCCATTGAGGATATCTCAAGTTATTGTAATGCTTCCAAAATATATTTCTAAATATATAAAAAAATGACTAATCATGGCTTTTAAATATAAATAAGTCTTCCATCTTACAACATAACGACTCCCATTAAAGTTTTTGTTATCATTTTGAAATAGAAAACATAACAAGCTGTTGCAGCTTTGTCCAAATAGTAATGACAAGTAAAATATCCAAACCATAATTCGATTATATTCAATAAAACATTTTGAATAACTTGAAATAGAATTGTTGGTATCAAAAGATCACTCAAGTTGTAGTTTAAAATTGGATATCTTTAAATTAGAAGTTAGCAGATAAAAATAGTAAATATAAGTTAATATTCTTACAAAGCCACAACATGAGCAGCTAAACTTAAATAGCTTAAAATAAATTTAAAAATCACAAAACATGATAGAATCAATGTAAGCATTTCAGGAACTAAAGGTATATTTAAACCCGCATTTTTCATTGTTGTTTCGATCTAAAATTTAAAATTAGTTTTTATTAAAATTGAATACTAAATATCAGAAAATTAACTTCAATTAAGTTGTATTGCAGACTTCGAATAGATGAACTTGCAGCAATAAATAATACAGAGAATATATTTAGAAATAATACTTTTAAATTTGATTTTTCCATAATTAAACTTTTTTTATATAATTACAATTTTTACTAAATTTAAAAAAAAAATTTGAAAATGTTGAACATGTCAATTTTGTCTGACAAAAATTTGATTCCTTTGATTGAAAACTAGGAACGTTTTTTTAATGTTTTTTAAAATCTTTTTCGAGATTTTAAGAGGTACCTGTTCAATATGGTGAAGGACCCACAATACCAAACATGACGCAAACTAATTTTTTTACTCAGAATCAAACCCCATCCTTTCAAACGTTTTTGAAAAATTGAACAGAGACACTCTTTGCAAAGTCTCTCTCGAGATTTTAAGAGATACCTTTTCAATATGGTAAAGGACCCACAGTCCTAAACATGACGCAAACAAATTTTTTTTTACTCAGAATCCAACCAAAGCTTTTAAAACCTTTTCATTCAATCTTTTCTTCCAACTTGTATTGCCAAGTTGTGATACTTTGAATAGCAATCAAATAAAAAAACTCGCTTCTTACTTCTCTTTCTAGAAATTCAATCTTCCATGGACCCCCGAAAATCCCATAATCAAACTGCAAATGGTCGAAGAACAACCAATTGGTTCAGTTCTAACAACACTTCAAGCCATCGATGAAGACTCAACCATTGGCGAATATAGCATTTCACCAAATCCATATTTTGAAATAAACCGAACAACTGGAGTGATCACTTCAACAGCTCGAATCGATTATGAAATAATCAAAGAAGTTCGTTTCACGGCCACAGTCACAGATACTGGTGTGCCACAATTAAATTCAACCGCCGAAGTTATTGTCGACATAATCAATTTAAATGACAACGAACCCCATTTCACTCAATCCGAATATTACTTTAATGTAACTGAAAATTCACCGCGAGGAACTGTCGCTGGCAAAGTAGAAGCTTTCGATGGTGATAGTGGTGTCTTTGGAGAAATAACATACTCATTGATTGGAGAGAATAATAAGTATTTCTTAATTGATGCTTATACAGGGAGTATAATGGTTGCCGATTCAAGTATATTGGATAGAGAGAAGACAAGTCGGATAACATTGACTGCTGTTGCACAGGATAAAGCACCACCCACTTTGCAGAAATCTGCTACAGCTTCTGTAAGTGTTTCCCCTTTACAATTTTCAAAATCTTTGAATTCATTTTGTTACTTTGTTGCAGATTTTTATTAATGTCCTTGATGTGAATGATAATCCACCGGTATTTACCCAAAACGAATATACATCTACTGTTGCTGAAAATGCTGCTTTAGATCCACCAGCAAAACTTCTCCAAGTTAGAGCCGATGATCTTGATACAGGAGTCTTTGGAGAAGTTCGATATTTCATTATAAGTGGAAATGAAAAGGAACTTTTTAAATTGGACTCACATTCAGGAATAATATATCCTGCCCAGAGTCTGCAAGACAAAAAGGGTAATATTCTTAATGACCCCAACATTCTTAAACCCCAACTTATGATCTTCCTTTAACCGTTTCAGGTATATACAATTTAACAGTATCTGCTCGTGACACTCAAGGCGCTGGAACATTCGAAAGTACTGCATCGGTTGTGATAAATGTCCTTGGAGTCAATCAACATCATCCAGTGTTTGTTATTCCGGCATTATCGAATGCAACAATTGAAATTCCTGGCGATGTCATTAAGGAAGACTACTTAATTATGACTGTTAAGGCTAATGACAATGACACCGGAGAAGATGGACGAATTTCATATCATCTTCAGACAAATAATCAAAATGTTCAAGAAACTGATGAATTTGTTATTAGCAAGTTTACTGGAGAATTAAGGAGCAAAAAGGAACTCCATCGGAAAGATAGAGCCAAGTAAACTTTGAGTGTTCTTCTGAGAAACTCTTTTTAACTTTTTTTTTATCTTTTTAGCTATGATTTGATTTTAGTTGCACAAGATCATGGCACACCAAAACCATTTGAAACACTTCGTTTTCTCAGTATCAGTATTGTTGATGCAAATGAAAATCGACCAGAATTCCCCGATACTGCCAATCCGTATAAGGTTTCAATTAATGAGAATAGCGGAAGGGAAGTTAAAGTTGGTCGTATTCAAGCTTCAGCTAGAAGTAAAAATAGCAAGGATATTTTCTACTACATGCTACTTGGCAATGAGGATGGAGCCTTTTTTGTGGATAAAACAACAGGAGATATATTTACCAATAAATCGCTTGATAGGTGAGTGTGATTAATTGAAAGGTATTGTTTATTGCTTTCTGTGAAGGAAGAAATAGATGACACTTTTTACAGTTCAAATTAAAAGCGATAAATAAATCAATCAGCTTTCCTTAAAAACTAGCGGAAAATATTAAGGGATAAAAAAATTCCAAATTTTTTGAGGTTTTTCAAGTGACTCTATTTACCCTAAAAACGTTCACACTGAAATTTTTAAAAATATGGTTTTAAAGCTCGAACTTTCAAGTTTTGAGAACTTAAATGAAAAAATTGTTTATGCTTCGGCTCAATCCTATTGGATACCGAAAGAAAAATTTTCCGTTTTTTTTTTGGCTAAAAACTTGGAAAACAATTTTCCAACTTAATCTCTATATGGATCGGATAACTTGTTTATTCAGATTAAATTTTCTTTTATAAAGTTCAATATGAACATTTAGACGCTGAGATATCGAACCAAAGATTTTGAACCAAAATGGATCAATATCTCAGCAACCGCTGATTGTACAAGAAAATTAAGGAGTGTTTTGAAATCTTTAATAAATTTTCCAAAAAAATCAAGTAAGGGTTTTTGACAAAATTATTTTTTTTTATTTTTTTAAATAATTTGAAAAATAAAAAAAAAAAACGCTTTTGGTGACTTTTGGGATAATCAGGCGCCAAGTTGAAAATATCGAAAAAACCTTTAATGTTGGTTGTAAATTTTACACCTCAATATGCCCACTAAATCTCTTAAAAGTTTCGGTTCAATCCATCAAGCCGTTTTTTTATCGATCGAATTTTTGCAAAAAAAAAAAAATATAGGATCGCGATTTTGACTTTGAATGATCATAATCTTTAAAAAAAAAATGTTTTTTTCATGATATTGATAAAAATGTCATAAATTCAAACTTACCAAGTTTTCAAAAGTCTAAACTTTTAAGCTTTATAACCTTCCTTTCGCAGCTTCTTAACCACCAGAAAATCAGTCTAAAAGTACTACTACTAGACAAAGTGCATGCTACTGACTCTATCAGAAAGAAAAATCAAAGTTTGTTTTCTTAGACTAACCTATCCAAAATCCAAATAGTCCTTAAGTAAGGATTCTGATAGTATTGACCACAGACCTTATAGCCATAGGATTTTCTAAGAACTTAAAAACTGTTTGATTTTTTCTGGTGATATGTCAAATCGACGTTTTCTTTAGAGTTTATGTAGCACTCAATAGGTCCTATCATCTTACTATCTATCACCCATTCCATAACTGCATAGTTACTGACTAGAATCCACGCTTCCTGACCAGAACCTGACGAAACTTTTTTGCGACCAATAAGGGTCAAAAGAGTTGTAGTTCCGAAGTCTTTTCTGAATAACGATAATTAAGCTTTCAGAACATTGCTTTGAAGCCGCCAAGAGCTCTAAGAGCCGTTTTCTCGAACAAAACTTTAGAATTTATTTATTGACAGTTTATGTGATAGTTTACGCATAGGAAAAAGAAAGGAAAAAGATATTATGTTCAACTTATTTCTATTTCAGAGAAGTGACTGATTTTTACACGCTCTACATCTTGGCAAGTACAAATCCAGATTTGCATATATCCGAAGAAGAGCGAGCATCATTTTCAATAAAAACTCTCGAAAGAGACAATACAGTTGCCAAAGTTCTAATTACAGTTCTCGATGTTAATGATAATGAACCAATTTTTGAAAAAAAGGTAAATTTATTCTTTGTCGTCAATGACTTCTAGTTTATTTATTTTTGATTCAATTGCTAGGTCTACTATGCTGGAATAAATGCAAAATCATCTCTAAATGGTTTTGTAACAGTTGTCAATGCCACCGACAAGGATTATGGAAAAAATGCTAAAATCGAATACATGATTATTGCATCGAATTTGTACAAATATGGATCAAGCAAGTCAACTGGTTCAATTGTACCAAGTCCATTTAGTAAGTCATTGTCAAAAAGTAACGTTATTTTCTATTTGTCTAACATTTTTTAATTCTCTTCAAAGGTATTTCACCTGAAGGTCGAATAACAACATCAGCATTTATGGCTGAATATAATCAAGATCGTTTTGAACTCGAAGTTATGGCTAAAGAAGTTGAACCCCCAGAGAGATCAGCTAAAGTTAAAGTCAATGTAAATATCTTTGCAAGAAACTCCTAATGATAAATCTTTGCTTAATTTATAATTTCTATTACAGATTTGGATCTTTGATTCATCTCAACTTATTCGAATAATTCTCTCGCGACCACCCGAAGAAGTCTATCAAGAACAAGATGAAATTATTGCCGAATTGCGTAATGCCACACAACATCGAATTATTGTCGATGAAATACGCTTCCATGTGGATTCTATGGGACGCATTCGAATGGATTGGTGTGATTTGTTCTTCCATGCTGTCGATGAAAGCCAGCAAATTGCTCCTGTCGATGATATTTTGAAAGTTATTGATGCTAATTATGATTATTTGAGAGTAAGATTTTAGAAAATGGGAAATATTCTCTCTGTCTTATTAAGTTTTCTTTTTGTTCCCAGGACTATTATTCTGGCTATGCGATAGAAAATGTTGTCCCAGCTTACATAACAATTGTCCAAGAAGAATTCGACTTGGCATTGGCTGGTTTGGTGGCACTAATTATTGTTTTGTTTGTTGGAGTAATAAGTTTTATTGTTCTATGCTGTTGCCTGAAACATTGGAATCTATCTGTGCCAGTGGAGAATCGTCGCAAAGAAGCTTTGATTAAAAAACAAATAATCGAAGATCTTAATACAACAGAAAATCCACTTTGGATTGAACAGTGAGTTTAATTTTTCCTTCATACTAAAACCCTTTGACTATAATTATCTTCTCTTTCATTATTTCTTTTAGAAAACTAAAACTTTATGAAGAACAAGAATTAACAATGCAGGTATTCTCAGAGCCAGATCATAGTTCGAATTCTGATGGTGCACCGGTAAGTTTTTTTTCTGATTTTTATTCTACTTTTGTTCTTTTTGCAAGCACCACATCCAATCCTATAAAGCACAAAAGCCTTTTGTGTGTGTGTTTTTGATTTGATTTTGATTTTTTTTTTATTTGAAGAAATAATTTTAACTAACTTTTAACCTTTTTTTTTTTTTGTTGTTGAAAATCCTAAACTGCAAAATTTTGTGTATTTTCTAACAAAAAAAAAAAAAAAATAAATACAATTATCGTAGGCACAATTGGACAGAAGAAATTCTATTGAACATGCACATCATCCAGTAGACAATACTTATGCCACGATTCAGCCTAGAAATGCTGATAATCATCCGATGAATGATTTTGCTGATTATGCAACGCTTAGAAATAACAGAGCACCTTCGGTAATGTAACATTCGTTGATTGAATATTTTTTTTTTATTTTCTTAAATTTAGTTTTAAGTTATATGGTTGCACTTTTCTAATTTCTGCTTAACAACACTCACTAACTTAGATTAATTTAAATTAATTTTCACATTTAATAGCTTTTAAACGGAATAGAGTCAATATTTTTGGGAATATGGAAATTTAAGTAAATACTCCTTTATTATTGAATTCAAAAAAAGGAGTTTTTGTTTAAATTTGCATAATTTTCGATCATAATTCGGTTCAATTCTTTTGATTATTAGTTTTGAAAGTAAAATAGTTCTTGTGTGTATTGTGCACGATTTAAGACAAGACATTTTAATTTCGTGGTTCTCTTTTCTTAGATTTTTTCGTGTTAATCTATCTTTATCTTAATACAACACAATAGGTTGTATTTCAATGTTAAATTGCTGCCAATTAGAAATAATAATTGGCAAGTAATTAGCTGTTACAAAGTTTGGAGAGATTGACTCGATCGAACTCAAAGCAGTCTCATTCACATAAAAGATTCAAGTCTTAGCTAAATATGTTTTTATATAGCTAATACCCAGTTTCACAGTCAAGGTTAATACTTGAATTAAGCAAAACCTTAACCTGAATCCAAGTTTTTGGTTTAACTCATCCGGTTTCACAGTGAAACTTGGAACTTTTTATAGGGTTTGTTAGTCACTATCCCTCCTTGAGTTCCCTAATTTGAACTGAAGATTAAAACATAATTTATTAATTTAAACTGTCCCTCTTAAACTGGCGTTAAGCGACAACTTAGGATTTCACTGGCATTTTTTGCCCCAATTGGTAACATTTCAGAAGTACTTCATATTTTAACACTTCGTAAAAAAAAGTTGATTGCTATTTTTTTCAATTAAAAAGACGATGTTCCTTTTAACTTTTCTGCTTTAAAGCCAACATAAACAACGGTAGTCTTTCTGTGCTCTGCCGTTTATAGACTTTCTAATTTTTATTTTGTAGCTTTCGAGATTTGAGATTGTTTTTCATGTAAAATAACAACAACGGTTTTTTAAGAATTATTGTGTAAAATTTTGCAAAAAATACAATTACATAATATCTAGAAATTGAATAATTTAATTTCAGTTTTAATTTAAAAAAAAAAAAAAAAACATAAACACATTTTTATTTAACTTTTAATTAATAATACTCGTATCTCCTGAAACCTTGTTCCGAAAATAAGGTTCCACAAAATGAAATTTTGAACGTTACCATCCTTATGAATTATTTAAAAAAAAAACTATGGGATACAAATTATTGGGGTAGCTATAATTTTTGAAATGTTGGCCTTAAAGTCAATAGTTTAACAATTTGCTCAGCGATAGAATATTTTTATTTAATTTTTATAACTTACATAGGGACACCATGGTGTATGTGGAACCTTTTTCTTCGACAAAAAGTACACTTTAAAAAAAACTTCTCTATCGTTGATCAAAAAAAGGAAAGTGTAATAATTGCATTTGCAATTAACTTTACGTTATTAGGCGACCATTTTATTTTATATGTACAGCACAAGGATCTATTGCTCCTTTTAAAAATAATTTTGATACGCTTGATCGATACTTAACATTTAACATTTTTTTTTTGTATTTTCTAATGCATCCATATATTTATTTTTTGTTGGTTTGATATACTGATTACTTTAAAAATATTAATATTTATTCAATATTACGTCTTTAGATGTACGAATTCACAGGCTCAACATTCCAAGCTCCAATAAGAGAAGGTGACGATGCTGTTGCTGAACTTATATAAAAATACTCTCCTGATACAATTTAAAACAACAACAAAACAAAAAATACATATATGCTATTGTATTGCTATACAAAATATTTATATACATATTTAAAATATATATATAAATATATACATACATAATAAATGTATATATTTTGAGTACATAAAAAAAAAAACAATTGGCTATAAATGCCATTGAAAAAATATATATATAAACAGCAGCTACTAATCAACGGACGCGCTATTTGAGTCTCACATCAAAATGCAGAACGAACAAATTTAATAAACAAAAAACAACAACAAACAAACAAAAAACAATATATATTATATATACATATATATAAATGAAAAATATTTCTATAATGACAATAAGCTTAGTTATATTTAAATAATATAAATAACAGTTAAAAAGTTATAAAGCAACAACAACAAATTTATTATTATTTTATTTTTATTTTTAATTTAATTTAAGCAAAAATCGAATTGTTTATATTGTTTTGTTTTTGTTTAAAATATTTGTTTAATTTACATAAATAAATATTATTTACTTGAACTATAACATCAATGAAATAAGGAATTTAAAATGCAGCTCAAATTCAAATATTTAACGCATTTACATAGTTTTTTTGCTGTTTTTTTCTATAGAAGTCTTTTTTAAGATTAAAATAAAAAAAAAAAAAACTAAACGAATTGATTTTTATTTTGTTAATAAATATTTTTACTACAATTAATTATAAATAAACATTACTACATTGATATATTATATAAAAATATATACAATTTTAAGTTAAGATACAAATATCTATTGGAATAAACAATAATAAAATTATGTATTTACTGAAAACAAAAACAAAACAAAAATCAAACAAAACAACAACAAAATAAATGCATAAATTGCTAGTGTATTTACTTTGTTTATTTAGACAGTTGACGGTTACTACAAAAAAAAATTAAACAAAATAAATAAAAAAAAAAAAGAAAATTAACGGTGATAAGAGCGTTGGGATTGTCTAATTCTTTTTATAAATATACATGATGATTATGAATATAAATAAAATAAAATATATATATATATTTAAATAAACTAGATTATTATACATAAAAACATATTTAATGTCTAGAATATTATAATAATTTTTTTTTAGTAAAAAAATATGTAAGAGAAAAAGAAGAGGGAAGTAAAAAAAAAAAGTAAATAAAATAATACCAATTGAGAGTATGAAAAAATTAAATAAAAAATTGCCAATAAATGTATAAGTTATTTATGTAGAAAATTGTGTTTTAATTGATTGCGTACACGGGTACAAAATTCACTCTTGCAAAGTCGGATCTCTTAGAGAAAAAGCAAGGATTCGCTGCTAAGTCAAACTTACATTTCAGCTTCGGTAAAAGTATAACCGAAGTTACATTTCAGCTTCTTTTAAACTTATGTAAGGTTGTTGGGCAAGAAAAAAGCAGATAATAGGTTTGTTCGTTGTTCCCTGCTCCAGGGCGATTTGAGTAATTGTTAATCAACTTTCAAAAAAGTTGCTCGGGTTTTTATTTTACATTGAACACCTCAGAGCTTGATTTTCATCCGTTGATTTTTGTTTTGACATTAATTTCATTTAATTAGTTTCTTATTTCATGAGTTTCGTGAAAAATCTCCAAACCACAATTCACTTTTCGCACTCCAAACAAATTTTTTTTTTCTAAAATGATTTGATTTCCAACTTTGAATTCTGCACTCTGACACCAGGGGTGTTCAGAGTTCATCCAGAGCGCGCTACGAGCGAACATCCAACACAGAGCAAATAACTCTGGTTACAAAAAACGCTTCAGGGCGATTTAGAGGCGACCCACAGTGCCCTTGAGCTCACAACGAACAAACATAATGTCCTAAAAGGTCTATAAGAAGATTAAACAAAGCTTTGAGATTTGACAAATAGCTCCGAAAGAGTTTATGTATAGCTCTTTAATACAAGCCTTATCGAAACAATAACAAAAAAATTCTTTTAAATAAAAGAAAAATTCGATTAGTTTTTAATAGGGATATTCATGAAACAGTGTTAACTCTGGGTTAATCTGTCAAACTCATAAACAATTTTGACACATTTGCCACTAATAATAATAATTTTAAAAATATAACATTTTTGTACCTAACCCAGGAATCGAACTTCGTACCTGCTTGCTGTTAGGACACCAACACCACTCTACCCACTCAGCCATCTTAGAATCTTCATTTACAAAATCAAAAACTTTATCAGTTTCAAACCGAAACTTATCCGAAAAACAAACTTTTTTGGGTAAAGTTTCTTTAACAGTGTTTAAACAACTTATTAGAAGTTGTTAAACAAGCTCGAACTTTTATAAACAATTAAATTTCTATAGTGTTATTTGGGAAATCTGCACAAGGGAACGCAGCTAGTATTTTCAAGTTCTTCTTGAGTAGACCTTTTGTTACTCAATATACTAAAAGCGGAATTCATAGTCGTTGCTCGAGTAAAGATTTTTCTCAACTCCAGTAAGTTGAGAAATATTTCAAGCAATCGCTCAATGGAATTGAAAATAGGGCTGTCACTTCAGTCAAGAAAAATCTTATATTGCGGAAATTTTTTTCTCAAACTCGAAAACTTGACTGATTTGAGAATTAACTGTCATAAAAAAAAACATTTTTTTTTAATAATTCGTCATCGGTTTGATTTGTCGCGATTAAACAATATTTAAAAATTAATAAATACAAACTATTTGAAATGTTCTTCGTACAAATTTTAATTGTTAAATACAAAACAGAAACGCTCGCAGTGACAGTTGCGTTTTAATGTGAACTGACTGAAAAAAACTTAAGCGTTTCCTCAAGTAAAAAATCCTCCTCAGACGTTCACTTGAGAAAAATTTCGACTCAAGTTATACTTCTCACAGAAATCCACTTAGCACACTCATGCCATAACTAATTTTTTTTTTTTTAATTATGAACACTAGAGGGCGCTACTTGATAATATTCTGACATTGTGTTGGTTTCCGCGTCAGGTGCCGTGACTCCATGTGTCAATAACTTCAAAAATTTTCTCTATAAACCAGCACAAAAAACTTTTGGTTATTTTTAGCAATCATTTGTTTCTTCTGCAAAATTTTACTCAGCTAGGTTACTTAAGTTCACAGTACACATAATAAGGTAATATATTCCGAACGTTGTCAAAATTTGTTTGTCAAAAATGGGCACCAATCTGTCAGGTCGGCCTTTGATTTTTATATTTCAATCGCAGTAAACAGGAAATTTGTTTTTGTTTTAATTTATAAAATGTCATTTAAAATAATTATAAATTGAATAATAACAAATTTTCTTGGTCCTTCTTCGCGGAAAATTGTCAATAATTGTTAAAAAATTAGTGTTGTGTATGGTTTTTTGGTTTTTGTGCGTTTTTCGTCGGTAATTTACAACAATTAAGAATTCGGTAGCTGACATTGGTCGCCAAATTGTCATGTTTTGACAATTTGGCGACCAATGTCAGTTGGGAAGATATTACCTTTATATGTGTACTCCCTTCAAGCAAGAAAACGGAGTCCAGAAAAGACAGTCCGACCTCCGACCGAGATAAGCGGGGTTGCACTCACACACTTGCAACTTTTTGTGTATGAACACAAAGTCTAAGAGAATCGAGGTGAAAACTGAGAAAAGGAAAAAAAAGTAGACAGACATAGCCAACAAGAGCAAAAGCGTCATTTTGTTATTTTTTGTTGAAGTGTTTAGTCGCGTCGTGTCTCGTGTCGTTGTTAATAAAATATAAGTGTAATTATAAACAATTATATCAAACTATTAACAATATGGAAACAAAAAAAGGTATGTTGTATATATCGCTCAAAGTGTTTGGATTAAAATGATGTGTTTCTGTTTGTGTTGTAGATGTAATCTCTAATGATGAAGAAAAAGGCAGAAGGTGAAACATGCGATTGGGCATCTAAAGAAACACCAACAACAGCAGCAACAACAAATAAAATAAAATGAAAAAAATGTATTCTATTTTATATTGTATATATTGTGAAAATTTCGTTTGCCAAAATTAAATAAAAAAAAAACAGTTTCAGTGAAAAAAAAAATCTAGTTCTTTTTTTGGTCGCAAATGCGAAACGTCATCCCTTTTTTATTCCTCTTTCTGGTAGGTTTTCGCTGCTCCGACTCAGGTCCGCCTTCGGCTCCGTTTTCTCGGAATGGAGATTTTCACCACACCAATACATATGCAATCGACTTCGCGGTGATTATAATTTCCATACTAATTTGAGCCGCCTTCGGACCAGTTTCTGATCCGAAGTCGGACTCAGCTCCGCCTCAGGCGGAGCGGATTCGGACCGAGGTCGGACCTGTTTGCTTGAAGGGCTGTGACTCAAGTTTACAAAAAAAAAGGCTAATATTTCTTTTTCTGAACTCTGCCTTTTATAATATACTTTGAACGCATTCATTTTGATTTCTAAATATTCTCCCTTCAAGCAAGAAAACGGAGTCCAGAAAAGACAGTCCGACCTCCGACCGAGATAAGCGGGGTTGCACTCACACACTTGCAACTTTTTGTGTATGAACACAAAGTCTAAGAGAATCGAGGTGAAAACTGAGAAAAGGAAAAAAAAGTAGACAGACATAGCCAACAAGAGCAAAAGCGTCATTTTGTTATTTTTTGTTGAAGTGTTTAGTCGCGTCGTGTCTCGTGTCGTTGTTAATAAAATATAAGTGTAATTATAAACAATTATATCAAACTATTAACAATATGGAAACAAAAAAAGGTATGTTGTATATATCGCTCAAAGTGTTTGGATTAAAATGATGTGTTTCTGTTTGTGTTGTAGATGTAATCTCTAATGATGAAGAAAAAGGCAGAAGGTGAAACATGCGATTGGGCATCTAAAGAAACACCAACAACAGCAGCAACAACAAATAAAATAAAATGAAAAAAATGTATTCTATTTTATGTTGTATATATTGTGAAAATTTCGTTTGCCAAAATTAAATAAAAAAAAAACAGTTTCAGTGAAAAAAAAAAATCTAGTTCTTTTTTTGGTCGCAAATGCGAAACGTCATCCCTTTTTTATTCCTCTTTCTGGTAGGTTTTCGCTGCTCCGACTCAGGTCCGCCTTCGGCTCCGTTTTCTCGGAATGGAGATTTTCACCACACCAATACATATGCAATCGACTTCGCGGTGATTATAATTTCCATACTAATTTGAGCCGCCTTCGGACCAGTTTCTGATCCGAAGTCGGACTCAGCTCCGCCTCAGGCGGAGCGGATTCGGACCGAGGTCGGACCTGTTTGCTTGAAGGGCTGTGACTCAAGTTTACAAAAAAAAAGGCTAATATTTCTTTTTCTGAACTCTGCCTTTTATAATATACTTTGAACGCATTCATTTTGATTTCTAAATATTCTCCCTTCAAGCAAGAAAACGGAGTCCAGAAAAGACAGTCCGACCTCCGACCGAGATAAGCGGGGTTGCACTCACACACTTGCAACTTTTTGTGTATGAACACAAAGTCTAAGAGAATCGAGGTGAAAACTGAGAAAAGGAAAAAAAAGTAGACAGACATAGCCAACAAGAGCAAAAGCGTCATTTTGTTATTTTTTGTTGAAGTGTTTAGTCGCGTCGTGTCTCGTGTCGTTGTTAATAAAATATAAGTGTAATTATAAACAATTATATCAAACTATTAACAATATGGAAACAAAAAAAGGTATGTTGTATATATCGCTCAAAGTGTTTGGATTAAAATGATGTGTTTCTGTTTGTGTTGTAGATGTAATCTCTAATGATGAAGAAAAAGGCAGAAGGTGAAACATGCGATTGGGCATCTAAAGAAACACCAACAACAGCAGCAACAACAAATAAAATAAAATGAAAAAAATGTATTCTATTTTATATTGTATATATTGTGAAAATTTCGTTTGCCAAAATTAAATAAAAAAAAAACAGTTTCAGTGAAAAAAAAAAATCTAGTTCTTTTTTTGGTCGCAAATGCGAAACGTCATCCCTTTTTTATTCCTCTTTCTGGTAGGTTTTCGCTGCTCCGACTCAGGTCCGCCTTCGGCTCCGTTTTCTCGGAATGGAGATTTTCACCACACCAATACATATGCAATCGACTTCGCGGTGATTATAATTTCCATACTAATTTGAGCCGCCTTCGGACCAGTTTCTGATCCGAAGTCGGACTCAGCTCCGCCTCAGGCGGAGCGGATTCGGACCGAGGTCGGACCTGTTTGCTTGAAGGGCTACTACATTTTTCTGTCAGCAAAACAAAAATACGCAACTGTCATTTGTTTTCATTCGCGGTTTATTTCTTCTCCGTGCTGTTTTGTTAAAAATTTGTTTTTATTTTTATTTTTGTAAAAAACACAAATTTCCCTGCTAATCAGATTAAAATTTTGTATTCAAATGAAAGAAAAACAATCACCCAATGATGGTCAAAATAAATTCAAAGTACCCGTTGTGACAATATCCCAAATAAATGCTGATGTTATTTCACTTGTAAGTGTTGCTCTATAAAACGTTTATTAAACGATTATTATTATAAATCTTATTTAACAAAAACTATAGCTTGCAACAAAATATTGGTCAGCTGAAACCCAAGCTGACCATCAGCCCTTCGATCCGAATGTTATCGAAGAAATCTATGCAAAGGAAATACAAGATTCCAAACATTCAATTCGTCGCATTATGATGCTCGAATTCAGTCAATATTTGGAGAACTATCTTTGGCCAAATTACAAAGCTGGACAGGCGAGTCATGCACATGTAATGTCCATTGTTGTTATGGTGAATGAAAAGTTCCGAGAACGTGTCGAAGTTTGGCCAATATTCGAGACGAAAGCTGAAGAATTCTCGGCATTATTTCGACAAGTTATTGAATCATGTTTGCCGCGTGGTGAGAATCTAAGTGCATTTCAAATTCGTGAACAAACTGCATTGTTGGTTTTCATTAATCACTGCTTCAATAGCATGGAAATTGAATTGTGTCGAGAGCAGGCGAAGAGATTGGTCTCGCTGTCGATGTGGACATGTTTGCAACCAAGTAAGTATACGATAATCCCAATCATGTTTATTAAATATTAGCACGGTTTTTGGAAATGTAGGTAGGTCTACTAATTTTAATCTAGTAGAATTCACATATTTTTGCATCAATACTCTGGACAATCGGAAACAAATTCATGTGATTTACACTGACTTTGTAAAAGCAGTCAGCAGAGTTAATTTACATACCTTCTCTTTTAGAAAAATCTTAAAGCTCATGGCATCAATGGGCCGTTCCACAGTGGGGCGCCTTGTATGGGAGACCGGAAAAAACTCAATTAAGACTAAACTACTGAACCAATTTTCATGAAATTTGCAGGAAAGGTAGCTAATAGCAAGACAAACCTACATTAATGACCACCCATTGCCAAATCCACTCAGAAAAAATTATGTATATTAAAAAATCTGAAAACAATTTTTTGCAGCTGTAAATGACTTACTTCCAATCACTTTTTTTTACTAGAAAAATCAAATTCTTTTGAGTTTATTTGAACATTTTATTAATAATATTTAAATTCTACATAAATAAAAAAAAATAAAAAATTTTCAAAAAAGGAAAAATATCCAAAAACGGTAGGTATGACATTTTTTTCAAAGTTTAACTTTTTTGAAAACTTTTTTTCCTTTGTTAGTTCTAAAATTTAAACGGCTACCAAACCCAAACTTTTCCTTCAATTAGCGGAACATTCCATCAAATCATTCTATCTTTTTTTTGGAGACAAGTGGAACTAAAGATAAAAGAGGCTTCAAATAACCAGTTTTATTGTATTCCGATTCCGATAGTTATAAATAAAGTCAAAAAAGTGGCTTAGTGAAAAAAACATTTGTTTTAATAGGTAAATGTGCCACTCAGGTTTCATTAACACAAACTCCTGATCCCAACAGCGACTAAATTGGGAAAAACTTTAAAATTGTGGGTTTTAAATTTTTTTTTTGCAATCTTATCAAAAATTTTGGGTTGATTCGCAAAACGGACTTCACATTCAGATTCAGCATTCAGATTCTCAAGACCCACAATTTTTTTTTTTGAAAAACAGTTTTCATTTTCTGATTCTTCAACTAATTTACTGTTAGAAACACGTGCAGTATCAAAATAAATCGTACTTCCGAAATATGGGTTTTTTCCGCCTTTTCCCCACTGTGCGTTCCACAGTGTTTCCGTTTGTATGGGAAGAGCGGTCAAAATTTAAACTTATATATAAGTAGAGTAGACAAAAAAGTAGGTGGGTCAAAAAATCAATTTTTTTTTTTTTGATTTTGTACTCCGAAAAATCGATTGCTAGACACCTCTAGAATATACACACCCAATATGAGCTGTTTATATTAATGGGAAGGTCCTCCGCTTCGCATTTTTACATCAAGCTTCTCCTAAATAAAAACTATCTTTTTATAAATCGACTTTTTTGCAAATTTCTTTACATATTCTTGTAGGAAATTGAACGCTCTACAAAAAAGGCCACGGGTCGTTTGAACAGGACACAACTCGAAGTGTCTTGCAACCCAGATTTTTTGATGAAGAAATGTTCCTTGGGGTCTAAATAGTAAGAAAAAAGCTTTTTTAAAATCTTTTATCGAGCTTAATTAGTTATGAAAAAAGCGTACTTTTACGTACTCTCCCTCATGTTTTGGCTCATAACTCTGCAAATAATAACGGTAAAAATTTTAATAATGGCTCTATTTTTAGAAGAAATATGTCTCTTTTTAATTGCGTTTCAATTAAACTGATATCATTTTTAAATCTTCAGATATTCAAATTTAAGTCCGTTCATTTTTTCTGCCCTATTCGATTTCACTAATCGAAAAGTCAGCGTATACTTTTCTAATGGTTTTTCGTATGCTAAACTCGAATACGAAGTCAGAAAAAAATCTTATGTTCGTTTGGGTTTCATGGCAAATCTCAAAAAAATTCTTACCTAAAAAATTTCCAAAAAACTTAAAGCAATGCAAATAGAATATTATGTCAAAATTTGAAAGCTATCGGTAAAGAATTTTTTGAGATTTGCCATGAAACCCAAACGAACATAAGATTTGTTTGCATAGAGAATATGCACCAAACATGTTGAATTCAACTTAGGATTTCTCAGAAAGGAAAAGAGATATTAAAAAGATTTAAACAGATTTTGAAAGAAGAAGTTTAGTTCTTTGAGAAATCTCCACATATTTATTTATAACAAATTATCACGCAAAAGGACATAACATCAAAAACTGTTAAAAAAGGGTATTTTTGATTTTGTATATATTTATTAAAAAAAAAAAATTTATTTTTGTATAAAACTTTTAAGCCATTACAAGAATACATATTGCTAATTTGAAAATAATGAATTTTCAGTGAATTAGAAAATTTTTAAAAGTAAAAAATGTTTTTATAATTTCTTTTAACTTTGACCTCGAATATCTTCAGAATGGTTAGATTAATGAAAAAAGTTAATAAGACCTTTTTTGTGGAGCAATCTGTTTCCTACAAGAATATGTCTTATGCGTTTGATTATTATAATTTTTCAATTTGTTACAAAATTAAGAACAAAAAACGAATTTTTAAAGTTTTTCTCGATTTATGGACCTCAAATATCTTTTAAACGGTTAGATAAACAAAATAACGATTTTTTATTAAATATGGAAAAGTGTGCTTGTATGTCCTTCAACAGGACTATGTTGAATATTATTCCAAGTTTTTCATTAAATAATCTACCGTTACAAATAGTAGAAGAGTTCAAAGATTTGCGTGTCACATTCGATTCGAAATTTAAATTTAGTTTACGGATTAATTCCAATGTGTCCAAAGAAAATTCCTTTCATGGATTCATAAAAAGAAATTCATTTGACTTTAAAGATCCTTATACGATTAAGTCGATATATCGCAGTGTTGTGCGTCTTGTTCTTGAATATTATTGTGTTTTTGGAGCTCTACAATTGAATTTGGAGCTTTCCATTGTAACGTATATCAAATGTTTGCATGTTTTTTAGTGTTTGAAATAGATTTTAAGCGCCGTAACAGTTTTTAGATCGATTGAACACTTAGAAATAATTTTATATTATCCCTTCTATGTAATGAAGCGTCCACAAGTCGCAATTTAACAAATATAGTAACCATAAATTAGATACATATGTTGCGTTACGTATGCGACATTAAGTCCACCACGTTTAAGCGTTTATTTTTACTTAAAACTTGATGAAAAGTTTGGCTATGTGAATATCGATTTAGGAGTTAAGTTCGCAAACACTTGTTAACTCTTGATAAAGAGTTTTCTGCCCCTAAAGAAGTTTTTCATTGCAATAAATCCCATTTATTACTCTTTTTCCTAATTATAAAAAGTTACCATTTTTCATGGAATGCTCCATTTAATAAAAAGTGAATTGAAAACGTTTAGAGAAAATTTGTCAGGTTTGCTCTTCAAATTATTTTAGAAGATATTGGAGAAGGGTTTCATCATTCTTATAATTCAAAGTGTCTATTACTAAATTTGTTACTAAATAAATCCCGTAAAGTATGTATATGTACACTAAAGATATATTTGTATAAATTCTAGAACGCCGTGACCAAGAACTCCGAGACATACCAGAATGGAAGAAATTTTGGAAAAAGATTCAAAAAAAGGAGAAGACAGAAAACAAACCGGAAATTGATTGGGAAAGGCGTTTCCTTCAGGTAACTATATTGTTTAAACTAAAATAAAACCATCGCACTGATTTGAACTTGTTTTTTGCAGAACTTGATGATAAACTTTCTTAATATTTTGGAAAAAATTCCAGCCGAGGGACCGGTTAATAATGATATTGTTCATTATTGTGAACGGTTTCTTGAATTTATTATCGATTTGGAAGCACTCCTGCCGACACGTAGATTCTTTAACACAGTCTTAGATGATTGCCACGTGTTGGTTAGATGTCAGATTTGCAATTTGATAAAACGAGAAGAAGGCAAATTGTTTGGACAGGTGAGTTTTGTTGAAATAAGTTTTTGTTCTATTATTTAGTTGTACAGGGATTTGGCAGAATTCTTAAACTGATGTATTCATGATATTAGCTATAAAGTTTTTTGAACATATGCCCATCTTTCCTCTCTTGTTTTTGCCCTTTGCAGTTGCTTCATTTTTTTTACAAGAGCTAGAAAATAGTTGTTGAAAACGGTTAACCAAACGAAAATCACAAGATAAAGGTTATGACCCATTATCCGCCTTAATCTTAGGTTAATTAAAACTGAGGAACAGGATAAATGTAGACGGGCTTATACTAAAGTGGCTCACCCAAAAACTAAATTATTTTGAAAGCAAATATCCGGACAAGTAGTGACAATTTGTTAGTTCGTTTTTAATTCCTTCTTTCTTAAAATGCCACCTCTCTATATTTTAAAGAACAGGTAGGTACCACTTTCAAAAGATCAGTTAGTTGCAAGACAATTATTATTTATTACTTTTCCCACAGTGCAGTTGCAGGCTTATTTATGAGTTGCTATGATCGTTGCGTTGAATCGTCCAGCAGATCAATTAAGCTTATTTTCTGATCTAAAGTGGAGTATTTATTTCCATACGCAGTTTAGTATTTGTGTTTCATCCGTCCATATAAAGACCACAATAGTTTGATACATCATCAGGGTTACTTTCAGAAAGGATAGTATAATTATTGTTTGTTTAAAAGAATCGGGCATTGTTCCCGTTCTGATCATATCAAAGTGTTCTCCATATTTTTTCAAATAATGTGTTGTTTTCTGTATTGATTTTACTAGTTCAACTGGTATAAAAAGTCAGGAATGATCCCCGTTTGCATTTTTATTTTTTGTGCTTAAAATCGGTTTCATCTATTTTCTTTTATACAAAAATTATAGTAAACTCCAGAAGATGAGTTAAAAGATCCAAAATATCAGAAAAGAAACACTTTGCCATATCTTTGTTTTTTTTTTTTTTTATTAAAATAATAAATAATTTTTTTAAGTACACTTCTGTGCTTATTCTGTTTTACTAGCTAAAGTTTTTTTTTAAAATATTTTTTACCATAATAGCCTTAAAAGAGCCTTAAAAGATATTTCTTTCTTGTTTTTTTTTTACATCCTAGAGATTCAAGTTCATTGCGCTCTGGCAGCAGTTTTTATTTCTTTATTCTAATTTTTGTTCGTTAATAATCATTTCCATTCATATAATTCATTTCGTCTCCCCAATCGTTTGACGATGGTGGTTCGTTGTAGCAGCATGATTTTTTCAATAAAAATGTTACATGTTTTTGTCTTAAGACACAAATATATAAAATTAATGGAGCTTGTATAGCATTGACTATTATATGTGCATATAATAGTCCTTCATATTCTAACCAAGATAGAATTAAAAATATCCATGATATCACCATCACAAGTAGTAGTAATGAATACATAATAAAGCTACAAAGAAAAAAAAAAAAAAGAAATTAGAATAACAATTTAAATCATAATCATCTTATAATTACTTTGCTTTAAGTTTATGCTGAATTCTTCCATAAACATTTCGTCGATTGATCAATTTTAATGTTGTTACATAAAAGAATATATCAATTAAAATTGTACACGCAATTGGTGAGAAAAACATTGCTATTCCCAGCCAACCGATAGTCTCTTGATCGGCAATTATATTTTGTTTCTTATACGAATCGGCATCGAGGAAGAAATGTGAGAATATTGCAGTGGCTGCCATAGTTCCAGTAGCACCCCAGGCATATGCTGAATAATAACAATATTTACGACCATCTGTTACTCGCAAAAAAACATTCCTAGATCTGAGAAAGAAATCAAAAATGTATTGATAGAAAAAGAAGTTCATGGAAAACAATAATAAATTGATTTAAATACCTGAAGGTCTTCCATATGTAGTAACCAAAGCTATTTAGCCAGAAAAATGCCCCCAATAAGCTAATGTATAAAATTGTATCTGGAAAAAAACACGTAAAGTTTAAATTCAAATTTAAATGCATACAGTTCTTATAGGGCTAAAAATATGATGTAAAAAGTTGTGTGGAACGTATTCATTTATTTGATTAATTTTTGAAAAAAAAAAAAAGAAATGAACCCGTTAAACCTTGCACTATGTTTTTGGAGAAAAGAATGTTTACAGACAATTCTTAGTTCGTTTGATATTCAACTTTCTTACATATCTTCCTTAGTGAATAGGTTCCACAATTTTATTTCACTATTAATATTAATTTTCAAACTGTCCCTAGAGCAATCTCAAATACAAATTCGGTTAAAAAAAACTTACCCACAATAATATAGCTAACATGACTGCTAAATTCTGTGAAAATCCTAACGAGGTCAGCAGCTTGACTCACTAAAAGGCACATGGCAATAGTTGTTATAATATTTCCAACTAAATCTCTATTCAAAATAACGAAGAAGAAAAATTATTTATGAGTCCTGATTTTTTGGTATATTAACATCTTACCTTAAAGTTGGTAAAATAAAATAAATAATTGCAACCAATAAAAGCATGATAATTGAGATACCATGAAAAATTGGATTCAAGATTTTCCTGAGTAAAAAATTTGTATCAGTCCATTTGATTTCTTTTTTTGCTAAACAAATGTTGGCAAAAAGTATTGTTCGATGATCACCACTTGTTGAAATTGCCTTAAAAAAAAAATTAAGAGTTTTTCTTTCAAAATAATTGATTATAAAACCAAGAAATTAACTTACTTTATCAAGACAATACTGTCCTTGTCTATAATCATGAAATAATGGTTTACGTTCATTATCATCTTCATCTTGATAATCTGCATGTTCGTATTGATCCTCATTTGTATTTGTATAATGTCGTAGTTTACCATCACTTAAAAGAATTAATTTATCTGCACTCTGAATAAATTTTAAAACAAATTAATATTGATAGATTTTATTGTATTTGTATGGGTGTTGTTTAACTTACTCCTGGATAATGGTATATAGGCCATGTTTGCATTGATCCACATCCTGGTATACCAATCACAAATTTATATTTCACTGGAATGTTATGTTCGCCACTGTAACTCGTAAACATTGGTTGGAAGAATTCTGAAACAGAAACCAACATAAAAATTTAAACAAAAAAGTCTAATGTTCGTTTTAAAATAATAAAATTAATGAACTTTGCCGGGTCAAAGAAAAAGTTAAAAACTTTGATACTGATCTAAATTTCTAAACTTAAAGTTTCGATTTTGTAGAATTTAGGAACCCCAATATCCAGAAACAAAAAAATCTAGGGAATTTTGATATAGTTTTTGATTTTCAGAGAGTTGCATCTTTTGGTTTTCTGGTTACGTATTTGGTTTTTGGAATTTTAAATGTTTTCAAAAATCCATATTCCAGAAAATGATATAGAGAAAAAAGTAATATTATTTTTTCAAGAGATGTTCGAATGGATCAATAATTTGGATTTTTGAATTTCCAGTTTTGTTCGTTTTTTCTTTGAGTAAACTCAAAAAACTTGAAACTTAAATTCTTCCTACAATTTCAAAAATGCATCGCGTAATTTTTTTTATATTTTTCAGAATTCCGAACTTTTCAAATTGATTTATCTACAATATCCAAAGGTTTTACTAAAAAATAAACCCTAAACGTTTGGGGTTTCATTTGCCCCACAGCTAAAATATTTTATTTACTCAAAATCATCTGAAATAAAATCCTTGGTTTTTAATATTTTCTTCGGGACTATTTGTAGTTCACCTAATTATGCCTGATGGCAAAAATTAATACACAATCCTTTTTTTTTCTTCTTTGAGTATATTGTGTTTGTGTTTCTGCCTTTGTATATTGATTTAGTCGAAATCATAGTTTATTTATAAAACTTCACTTGATTGCCAAGCACCCCGAATCATACACTCCCACCATCATTTATGCCTCTGCCAACCACATCCACTGACGGATGAACAAATTTCAGACTACAGACAAAAACAAAATAAATTTATTCACTTAAATCTTTAACTATACGCAAAATGTTGACACAAAAGAGCACAATGGATGTACTCCAATCGTGTAAACATTTTCCCTTTTTTTTTCTTTTCATTTTGTTGCCCTACATAATAATTTGCGATTTGGCGTTCGTCTGGTTTCAGTTTAATTGATGCATATTATTTCCCTTATTTTATTGTATTTGTTATTTATTTATTTTGTCAATCTATTCTCGGTAAATGTTTTGCGCGCAAAATACATAGGGGTATTTCACGAATTAAACTTCTTGATAAACTAGAAGCTATGCAAACGGTATTTCGTTAAAATTTTAAAATCACAACTATTTATTTATTTAAAATGTCAATTTTGTTCATATACTTCAGATTTTTCCCTTAATTAAGAATAATTGTGGAACCTATACATATGAGAAATTTTAAAATTGAGGTTTCAGAGACTACATCTTTTCTTATTGGTTATTTAATTAAGTAATTGACAAAATAATTCAATTTATTTTTCTTTGAATTAAATTGTAGAATTCATTCATAATCGTGTTGGTGTTAAATTTTACATCACTTGCATTCCACATCTTGTAAAATCGAAATTATTGATTAATGTCCGGGCTCTATCATGTTGTGGAGTGGAACGCGTTTGTTTTTCATTTCTCCTGAGAACATTATTTTTTTTTCACATCAAATACTCCGTTTGGGTGAAAGTGAAATATACATAGAGAGACAAATTGCGTCAAATTTTCACTTTAATACTACAAACATTTTTAAATTATAATTATACAGTTTTTGCAATCCACAAATTTTAATTTAAGATTTTTTTTCGAACATTTTCTTTTGAAAAAGTAGGAGTTACAATTATTTATAAAAAAAGGTCACGAAGATAGAAATAATTTAGTTTGTGGGTATCTCTTCTCTTCTAATTATATACTGAGAGATTGGTTATTCGACTCATTACTCGTTGTGGAACTCATTCATTTTCACATTCCCAATTTGTTGGGTTTGTAAAAGTTGGCATTTAAGTAGTATGATCCAAAACCTGCAGATATAAAGGAAAAAAGTGCTTTTAGCCACATTTTATGAAATTTTAATAGGTTGCAGTTTACAAAGTGCCGATTATAAGTTCGTTTTGGCCTAAGAAATGATTGTGGAACGCATTTAAATTCATCGAAAATCGTTTGATTGCAATTCCACAGTTTATTTTATGTATTTATTAGTAACGCAGTTTCAATTTTTTCATTGATAAATAATTGTGGAATGCGTTATTAATAAATTAAGGTGTTCAAAGGTGAAATGTTCAGGATTCATGCTCCAAAAATAATTGAAAAGTGTAAAAATAATTGAAAATTGGTGAAAATGCTCAAAATTACAAAAAATCATCTTACGTTCAAGGAAGTCGATGGGCTTAATGAATGATGTTTAATTTATTTCTGCAAGAAAAAAAGACCTTCACTATGTCGTCTATGTGGATTCATTGAGTGTAACCGTTAAACATGTTGCATTGTGACATTTTTAGTTGATTTCATTTACACGTTGCAGACAGCAGACAAATAGTCGATTTGTTGGCACTTTTTCTCCTAGTTGGGTTGTGTTTTTTTTTTTTTTTAATTTATTTATGTGTCGAATGAAATTAGCTATCCTGCTAGGTGGTACAATCAATTCACTGCAGGTGGACATTGCAATGAGTCGTGCAACGTGCTAGCATATCGTATATCTTGTTTTATATTTTTTTTTGTATTTCTGCCTGATTGAGAGATGGCAGCAGCAGGCATTTTTTGTTTCGACCATTGGGAGTCCATTGAACTTTTCCTGTCCTATAACTAAGTACCTTTTGCGAATAGAGAATAAATGACTTTACAACCTAGAGAGGAAACAAAAAAGTAGACTCAGATAGTTTTTTGCGTGATGGTTAGTTGAGTGAACTGAACATACCTTAAATGGATTTTTAATTAAAACTCGTTACAGAGCAAATGCATACGAAGCTGATGGTTGACACAACAACGGTAAAAACGTTCTGGTGATTTATTTCTTCTTTTTTTTTTTTGTTTTCGTATCATTTTGTATATCAACAAAGTGATATCCTTTGGTATTGTCCGCGAGTTGTTTCACTTTAACAGGCAAAACGTGCCAACCAGATGTCACATATTTGAGGGAACTCTTGAGGAAAAAAAAAATTGTAGTGGCACTTGATTCATTGCCTGATAATGGTGCATTGCTGCAAATGATTTTATACCGGAATTTTAATGAAATTCTGATAGGGATGGAAAATGACAATGATAAGGATGTCAGATTGTTACAGTTTCTAATATAGAGAAAAGCAAATATGTATATGCCTTTTTGTTTTGATTTAATTAAATGATTTAAATTATGTATTTCAGTGTTGATATTTCATACATTGTAATTGCATGAGCTGTTTGGCAGACTTTGGTACCTACTGAATGTAATAAATAGCTTTTACTATTCCATAGATAGGAAAACAAAATCGATCATCTTTAATAGTCGGGCACTAACATTTATTTTCTAAAGTCTCAATGTCAATGTCAAAATTGGAGAGTTTTCTTCACGCACTCGTGTAGTGAATTAATGGCGTTTTCGATTGGCAGTCCGGAAGCGTCCGGAATCATTCTGAAAGCGTTTTATTCGCACAAAACTCATAGTTTTGTGTGAATAAAACTTTTTCAGAATGATTCCGGACGCTTCCAGACTTCCAATCGAAAACGCCATAAGAGTTGTGTAGTCGATCTCCAAGTGACTGCCAATTTTTTTTTTTTTTGTTTAAATTGGTTCTTTTTTTTCAAAGTGTAAACAACTTTCTTTGAGTTAAGGATGTTTTAAGATAAAAAACCAATTTAAACTAACGTCATTCTATTATGATTTTAAAATTATCAAGTTCAATGCTAAATCAGTCCGAGAAATAGTTAATGTAGTTTTCGTTGATTTCAAGTTTCTTTTTTTTTTTTTTTTTTTGTATAAATTTCAACGAAATTATGTGTACGCAAGGTTATTGGTAACCTAAATGCTACTGACAACCATCTAGATTTCTAGAAAACATATTTTGGAAAAATATGACCACCACTGTCTATTAAATTTCTAGGGTTTATAGCTTCAAAACTACATTTGATAGAAAATGTAAACGAATTAACAAAATGAAAATCAAACACTTAACTGCACTAACATTTTGTAGTTATTTTTGTATATCTTTTCTAACATAAAAGAAATTTGTTTACAATTTCTAAGTGTGATTGAATAAATCTTTAATGTGTAATCAAATTATTTATAGCTTATTGGTTCGAAATAATCGTTGTAAATATTGGAAAAACAAAAAAAAACCGACATGAAAAATCACAGTTGGTAGAGAATAATTTTTGTATATGTAATTCTATTACTACAATCTAATATCGACATTTTCTTGTGAACGCAAATAACACAGAAACTTTTCGTCTACCAAATTGTAATAATTTTGTCGCTATCCCAGACTCAATAAATTTATTGATTACTTTTTCTTAACCTATTTACCTACCTTCAGTCAGTCACCATCCATCCCCATATAAACAACTACTTATGAACACTTATTCCAGTCACTTCCGCCGTAATCCTCCCACTCATCATCAAATACGTTTCTACTTAAATTCCAAATTAATATTCATTTTAGTCATGCCTATTGGTTACACCTGAGTAAAGTTTAATGTTTTTTTTTTTTTTTTCATGTTCACTCAAAATCAAAACAGTGACACGCAAAATAACCTACAACTTTGTATGATATTTCCTGTAGTTTATGTGTTTATTTTTCCCCAAATCAACCCACTTATGATTGTTTTTTTTTTAACTCCTTTGATTTTTTTACTTGCGATATAGGTACTATATACATAGGTAACAAGTTATGCATTCGTACAAAAAAAAAGATGATATAACAATTTTCCATGATATTAATATGATAGAGAATGCAAAAAAAGTGGGTCCCGAAAGTCCGTCTGTCTGTCTGTATGTAGAATTTTTTGGAAACTCTCCAGTGGTATTTTTGGAATTAATTTTTTTGGACCGAAAATAACGGTACCTTTCATACAAAAATTTCGGAAAAGTTTAATTTCTCGAAAACGGTTCCAACGATTTTGTTAAAAAGAAATCAAATGTTAGTTTTAAAACAAGGTGTATCTTTTGATGAAAAAAAATTTTGTTTGAAAATCATTATTAACGGTACCAACCGCTTTTTTCAAATATGATTTTCTACCAAACTGCTATTCGTATCTCAACAAATTTTTTTACACAAGAGCATTTATAATAATTTGAATATAAATCAGAAATAAAATTTAAATAAAAAAATAATTTTAGGATTTTTTACTAATTTTGAATTTTTTTTTTTTTGAAAAATCAAATTTTTAAAAACGGGACTTTGAATTTTTTTGAAATTTTGGTTTAAGATGTCCATTAGTGAATTTTATTTTAAAACTTTTTTTCCAAAAAAATTATTTATTTTCAAAAAAACGATTTTGAAAATATATTTTTTAAAAACACATCTTTTGAGGGGCAATTTGATTTCAGATTTTGTTTTATTTTTTTTAAAAACGATTTTTAAGTTTTTTTTTATTTTTTTTGTTTTTATTAAGGTACCTACATTTCCCAAATTTCTAAATAAAAAGTCTTACAAATTTAAGCAACTTGAACTCTAAGAGCAAGTTCGTACGGCCCAGTCGTGCATTTTATTTTTTATTATCATGGGTCCCGGAAGTCCGTCTGTCCCTCAGTCTGTCTGTATAAGGAGCCTTAACAGCCTAAAAGGATGGACCGATTGACTTCAAACTTGGTATGTAGAATTTTTTGGAAACTCTCCAGAGGTATTTTTGGAATTAATTTTTTTGGACCAAAAATAACGGTACCTGTCATACAAAAATTTCGGAAAAGTTCCAACGATTTTGTTAAAAAAAAAAAATCAAATGTTAGTTTTAAAACAAGGTGTATCTTTTGATGAAAAAAAATTTTTGTTTGAAAATCATTATTAACGGTACCATAGAACCCCTTTTTTTCAAATATGATTTTCTACCAAACTGCTATTCGTATTTCAACAAATTTTTTTACACAAGAGCATTTATAATAATTTTAATATAAATCAGAAATAAAATTTTGAAAAAATATAATTTTAGGATTTTTTACTAATTTTGATTTTTTTTTTTTTTTTGAAAAATCAAATTTTCGAAAACGGGACATTGAATTTTTTTGAAATTTTGGTTTAAGATGTCCATTATTGATTTCTACCAATTTTATTTTAAAACTTTTTTTCCAAAAAAATTATTAATTTTCAAAAAAACGATTTTGAAATTTTTTTTTCTAAAAATACATCTTTTGAGGGGAAATTTGATTTCAGATTTTGTTTTATTTCTTTAAAAAACGATTTTTAAGTTTTTTTATTTTTTGTTTGTTTTTATTTACCTACATTTCCCAAATTTCTATATAAAAAGTCTTAAAAATTTAAGCAACTCAAACTCTAAGAGCAAGTTCGTACGGCCCAGTCGTGCATTTTATTTTTTATTATCATGCTCACCTGTTTCATTAACTTGAGTGCATACTGTATCCAAATGTATCTCGAATTTCTCGCAACATTTATTCACCTGCACCAGGTTAACATCATCACGATCTAAATTTTGTTGTTGTTGTGGTAATGTCTCACCTTTGATTTCACTCAAATGAGACACACTCATTACCGCCATTGCTAAAATCATACCTAAACTTGTCGTCGATGTCGTCGTCCATCTATGACGTAGTCGACGTAACTTAAATGCTGCTGCTGGTTGTTTAATACGTTGACTCATCATTTTGTTATTAAATTAAATATTTTTGCGCGCACCATTTACTCAAATATTTATACATACAAAAAAAAAAAAACACACACACACAGATATACTCAACACGCTTCTGTTACGTTTCAGGTGCGCGATGATAATATAAAATAATTTCAATCATAACATCACGTAAGGGAAGTAATATTGTTGTTTTTTTTTTTATTTTTTTTAATTGCAACTGTAAGTAGGAGTATATCTTTTGGAAGAGATGATCTTTCAATGCTTTTGTGCGGTCAGAAAAAAATTAAAAAAACAGCACAAAACGATACGAACGGACCAGAGAAGTCTTCTTATATCGCACGACTTTTTAATATTTATTTACTGCGAATCGAGAGGAGTGTTTTGATTCAGTTTTTTTTTTTTTTTTTTTTGAATTTTCATCCAAAAGTATCTGCGGCCTGTGGTGTATCTCACTGCTGGCTCCTCACTTAGCCGACCACAAAAAAAATAAATAAATTCAAAATTCCTGTCCCCCCACTGTTTTTGACGAGGGTCTTTGTGTCTTGGTTCTGTGTTTCATCCAAGAGTATACTCTCGGAATTGAGTGCTTCCTTGTTTTAAAATTCGTCTTTATTTTTTTCCTCTCGAAAATTGAATGATTTTTTTTACAGAAATATCATTAAATCCAATAAAATTCGCTGAAATTAAGTTACTGTCATGACGAAAGAGACTCTTACTAGCGCGACTAATGAGATGAGACCACAAACCAAACCAACAAAAAATGTAAAAAAAAAATAAAACGAAAACCTAACCGACAACTACTGACTGACAATGACAACAACCACGAGAACCGACCGAAACACAACCACGCTCTTACTTGAAGCACGTTTTGAATGCTATTGAGTAGAGGAGAGTTGGAATTTTTATTTCATACCGAAGTCGGAAAAATTGCCGCAACTAGAACCAGCACAGAGTCAGAAAAGACTCATATAGTGGAGCTCAGAGAGATACATAGAAATGGCAGTTTGTTTTGTATTTCTGAATTTTTTGAAGTACACGCAAGAGTACAACGAACAATGAGTTAACGAACGTATCGTTTACCGGCAAGTTAAGTGGAGAAAATTGTTACTTTTTTGTTGCTGTTCGTTGATTGAATGGAGAGTTCTAGATGGTTGATGATGAGGGAGGGCCTGGCTGATTCTCTCTTAGTTTATGCTTCTTCGTCTATTTTAATACTTAAAATTTCAATACCTCTCGATTTCAACTCGACTGCTTTCCTAATAGGAACAAAAAAAAAAAATTTGAAATTGTTCTCTCCTTCTTCTCTTTAAGTGGTATTTTTTTTTCATAGTCATTGAATTGTTGGTTCAAGCGGAATCCGGTAATGTTGAATTGATTTGACTTGTTAAGTACAGACAATCAAGTCTCATACAGTGGTGGTGAAAAGTTTTAAAGCACTTGAAAAAAAAAAAAGAAAAATATATTTATATGCTTAAGTGGCTTCCTAGCATGTTACACCACATTTCATCATAAGACAACTCAACATGAGAAAAGTCATCACAAAGTTCGATTGGAACAAATTCTTTTTGAGTTTAAAATTTTATTTCAATGTGGTTGTTGTTTTTATTTTTTATATCTTACATGAATAAAACACCATTCAAGAGATTAGAAAATTTTATAAAAACTCTGTTGGCTTGATTTAGCTGTTCAAAAGTAAAATTTGATATTCTCTTTACTTTTCTAGAGGAAAAAAAAAAATAGCATGCATACGCCACAGTGACCCGGAATTCATCAATTGAATTACCACCCGAGGCCAGTTTATCAAGATAAAACAAAATCCATTGAAATTTTTGTTTTAATTTCTTATTTGCTCTCAAGCTTCAGTCCAAACCACTGAAATGATTTGATTCAAACTTGGAAGTCAAAAATTTTAACCGTTTTTACACAAAGAAAAAAAGAAGACCTTTAAATAAAATGATGCCCTATTTAAATCCTACCCTTTTAAAACAATACAATTTCCACTTCAATTTTGTTAAATATAAGGTAAACTTGATTTCATTTTAATAAAAATGTTCATCTTAAAAAAAAAGCTACTAAACATAAAAATTTAAAAATTAACGTCAGACTTCAGCTTAAGTTGAAGTTTATTTAACTAATTTCCAACAGTGAAATAGGCTGATGTTAAAGCACTCGCTTAGTAACCCAACAGTTGTAGGATCGATCTCTAAGTGGCCCCCAGTTTTTTTTTATTTTAATTTTAAATGTCTCCACATAAAAATAATAGGATTTTCCGCTTAAATCAAGTGGATTTCTTTTAAATAAGCACATTCATGAAATTAAGAAGCCTAAAAAAACATGCAAACATCGGCTTAATTTAATGTGGAATCCGCTTATTTTTAGGTGGTCTTTTGTACATGTTATAGATCTGCTGCACTAAAGTGCATTTCACGTGAAAACCCAGACAAAATTATTTAACACTTTTTTTTTTGGTTTACAACTAATAAAAACATATTATATTTGCATTTAAAAGTATGTTTTTTTTTTCGAAAAAAGCCTTTAAAAAGAATTTTTATCATATTAATTAAATAAAATTTCTGGTATAGGACTTAGTTTGATTGGCCAGAATGGACAAGTGTTTCAGTCGGCTGTCATAAATATTGTTAAGTGACACGAAACGACGAAAGTAGAACTCATAATAAGACCTCACCGTTTTTTAAGAGCGATTTTTGTTTTATAACTCTATAACTCATATAAGCATTTAGTTTCTTGGAAAAAGACCGAGAGCTTGCATCAATTTTTGGTACTCTCACTCTAAAAGTAATACTCCTAGAGAAAAATGATGTACAAGAGAAAGAAAGATAATTATATTTTCAGTCAGAAAGATCTTTGGAAATTGTCTGTCCGACATATCGTTCTCGAGCTATTGAGACTAATGCGTTTTTCAATATGGCGGACACCCCACAAGACCAAACAATACGCAAACTGGGATTTATAATCTGAATGAACCCCACTTCAATATTCCATCCAAACTTAGCTATCGTCATCATTTTTTTTAAGATCCCTGCATTTGAGTCCTTATTGACTGAACTAAATGTATCGGCTATCCCTTCCCCTTAGCTTAGAGTTTCTTCAAATAAAAAGATAAACCGGTCGTATACCCACCAGATAAACTGTTTCGAGTGGTGAATTTCTTTTATATATCAAGTCTACACTGCGAATTGAATTCAAGAGATTAACAGGAGGCATGAAACTCTTTCAAGCCGGTGTTTTTTTTTTATTTCTAAAAAAATAAAAATAAATTTCTATACATCTGCAAACAAAATTAAAAAAAAAAAAACTAATAACTAGGACAGATGTAATTTGTCGATTGTCGCACGCACCACCTCTATAGTTGTTATATTCTGTAGGTAATGTATTATTTACCTGAGAAAAACACATTAAGGGGTGCCTTACCTGTGAATTTAAAGGTATTTTCAATACACATACATACATTTATATAAATAAATGTAGGAAAACATATATATGAAGTTACAAAAATTAGGACAAGAAAAGGAAAAATACCATCAACAATCATTTAAAAACGATTCCATGACGACACAATAGAAACATAAAAACTTTGTTAAGGCACATGGCTGGCGGGAGAAAGTCAGTTGTTATAGCTACACAAACGGATATCACTCAATAGCACTTCCTTGCTGCTCCCAAAGTAAATAAAATTGACATACATACGACACACGGAATCGGAATGCTATAGTCCTGGTAAATGTTTATTTGAGGGTTGGATAGGTATTTTTTTTGTTTTGTTTTGTTTTTTTTTATGTCTATCATCATCAACTTTATATAGAAGCACAAATACATATAGGATGCATGTGATTTGAACCGGAAAAGAGAATCGAGTAGGAATACCCTTACCCTACCTACCTTTATTAATTGAATGACATTGCATTATGTTGTGATTATGACAAAACAGTGGTGTATAAAAGTATATGAACATCAGACATTAAATTGTTTTAGATGTGTGGTGTAGGTTTAGCAGTTAAATAATCAGAAATGATAGTTTATGGAGTACCTCAGGGAGGATATATTTCTTCGTTGTTATTTTTTGTCATTTCATTTAATATTGATTTCTAGTAATTTTTTTTTTAAATACATTATATAGGTACTATATCACCCGTTTAAAATTCTTAAAAATTACGTTTCTCAAAAACAGGGGTTGCTATGTGTCCCTATTTTCTTGTACCAATTAAATAGAGAGAGTAATAAACAAAACGTTAACGTATGATCGTAATCGTGTGCGGTAATTCGACCCCAGCTCTAACGTTTTTTTATAAAAATAAATTTTGTACTGTCGCAAATAAGGTAGTATTTTAAAAATAAAAAAAACTTATTTTTGAACCCTTATGAGCGGTGTCTGTTCTTTCTTGATTTCCGGCTTCCTCGTAAACGATAAACCATAATAATCTTAAAACTTCTAGAAAAATTTGCAAAAAGAAAATAATTTTAAGATTTTTAAAAATATTTCTTGAAAACAAGTTTGATAAATACTTTTCAATTTTTTTTATGTTGATTATTAATTTCTAAAAAATTAAATACAAAGTTTAAATTAAATTAATTTTTTTTTTAATTTTTGATTTTTGTTTTTAAAGTCTCTTACATTCCAAAAAACTTAAACATAAACTCCATCAAAGATCCAGAAAGAATCGCAGTGTTTCAATATTGGGGTATCAAAAATTGTAGGTTTTTACGATTTCTCTCAAAAGTGACCTGCTATTGAGTTGAAGATAGCAAAAAGAACTATACATTTTTTTCCCAAATCATTTTTTACCTTTTTTTTAATTTGTTTAGAAAATTATTATTTCTTTTTTTAAGAATTTATTTTGAAAAAATAGCCTATTTTTCAATAAAAAAAATTACCGAAATTTTTTTTTGAATATTGAAAAGTTTGGGATGCCGTGTTATAGATTTAAACCGTTTATTTAAGTCTTTGTAGAAAAACTTTGCTTAATATAAGAAAATATTGAGAAAATATGAAAAAACAAAAAAAAAAAAACATTTTTCAAGAACGATCTACATACTTTTGACAGAAATCGAAAAAAAAACCACGATTTTTGACACCCAACTCTTTTTTCGCCCACCCACCCCCTTTCCCCCAATTTATTTGTGGGAAATTTATTATTCCCCAAAAAAATGTATTTATCCTCAATTTTCCCACCACCCATATGCTGCTAATAATTTTTTCAATTTTTGTCCTCTGAAAACCGGATTGGCAATTTTTTTAAAAATCCAAAAAGAACCTAAAATGAGATAACACTAATAACTTGTACTGTCAGCGTATAGAAATCCAAAATCTGAGAGATTTCTTTAAAATATTACTTAAAAGTATGCAAAATCCTTATGATATAGGTGAGCTTAGAAATGCTGTTTTCCCTGAACTGTTAAAAAAAGAATAACTAAATAAAACATAATAAACTCTTTTCTTTACAGTTATTGGAAATGCTCAAATTCTACACTCGTTTCGAAATCAACGATGTTACTGGTGACCCACTGACTGACCACGATATGACACAAATTCATTACAAGAAAATCACATCTCTACAACGTGCAGCATTTGCCAAATTTCCAGATTTGAAAATGTTTGCTCTATCCAACGTTGCCTCAGTCGATACACGTGAAGCCCTCGAAAAACACTTTGGAGCTTTAAATGCAAGCAATTTAAAAGAAATTGCCTCCTTTCTGAATTTAGTTCCAGACGAACTTACAGAACCATTTGAATGGCATCGTTTGGATGAAGAATTCCTCAAAGAATTATTAATATCACGTCATGAGCGATATTCCTCTCAATTGGAAGCTTTAAATGAAATGCCTCTTTATCCAACAGAAAATATTATTTGGGATGAAAATATTGTTCCAACTGAATATTATTCTGGTGATGGATGTCTTGCTTTGCCCAAATTGAATCTACAATTTCTTACCCTACACGATTATCTATTAAGAAATTTCAATCTGTTTCGACTTGAATCAACCTATGAGATTCGCCAAGATATTGAAGATGCTGTAAGCAGAATGCTTCCATGGCAATCAGAAGATGGTGATGTTGTTTTTGGTGGTTGGGCAAGAATGGCTCTGCCAATTCATTCATTTGCTGTTGTTGAAGTAGCAAAACCTCATATTGGAGAAAAGAAACCATCTCGAGTGAGGGCCGATATTGCTGTCACACTAAGTGTCCGCAGGGAAATCAAAGAAGAATGGGAGAATCTAAGAAAACACGATGTTTGCTTCTTGATTACTGTTAAACCAACACAACCTTATGGTGAGGTTTCTACATTTTCTTCCAGGAATTCTAATTTAATTTTTTTTTATCGATTTTAGGAACTAAGTACAACTCAAGGGAACCATTTATCCCTCAAGTTGGCTTGGTCACAGTTCGAGGTTGTGAAATTGAAGGAATGCTAGATGCTAATGGTCGAGTCATAGAGGATGGACCCGATCCGCGACCTACTTTACCCGGAGAACAAAGAACCTTCCGTGTGTGGTTGGATTCCAACCAATATCGTTTGGATATGGATGCTTTACAGGATGTAAGTTGGCTAAACTCCAAAGTTTTTTTTATAATACTTTTACTATTCTTTAGGGAGCTGATGATGTTTATGAAAGTTTCAACATCATTATGCGTCGTAAACCGAAAGAAAACAACTTCAAGGCTGTATTGGAAACAATTCGTCACTTAATGAACACTGAATGTGTTGTGCCACCTTGGCTGCATGATATTCTCTTGGGCTATGGTGATCCTAGTGCAGCTCACTACTCTCACATGTCCAATCAAGAGAAATCCTTAGACTTTAATGATACCTTCCTTGATATTGACCATCTACGTAACAGTTTTCCGGATTATGAAATTATTTGTCCAGAAGAAAAACCTGAACTCTTGAAAGCTCCATTTCGACTTTCTTTTGGTGATGTGCCTGAAAAAAATGATGATAATGATGCAGAGAGTCAAAATGATGGCACACAACTTACAAAAACAATTACAGTAAAGCCTTATGTATTTGAGTGTCGAGGTCCTTACAAGGACAATGCTCCTAAAAAGTAAGTAGAAGATATTCTTGAGTGTCTAGTTTATCTTCAATTTTTTTCTTTGTAGAAATACTGTACGTTTCACTCCCACCCAAGTGGAAGCAATTCGAGCTGGAATGCAACCTGGATTAACACTTGTCGTTGGTCCTCCTGGTACTGGTAAAACCGATGTTGCTGTTCAAATCATCTCAAATCTCTATCACAATCATCCAAATCAGCGGACATTAATTGTGACACATTCCAATCAGGCTTTAAATCAGCTTTTTGAGAAAATCATGGCTCTGGACATTGATGAACGCCATTTACTGCGTCTTGGTCATGGTGAGGAGGCCTTGGAGACTGAAAAAGATTTCAGTCGTTACGGAAGAGTCAACTACGTGCTAGCCAAGCGCTTAGATCTACTTAATCAAGTTCAAAAGTTGCAAGAATCAATTAATGTTCATGGTGACAATGCATATACCTGTGAAACAGCTGGATATTTCTATCTCTACAATGTCATGGCTCGTTGGGAGCAATTTCTTAATACAGCCACAGAAGCAAGTGTAAAAGACGAAGCGACGTGGAAGGCAGTTTTCGATGAACAATTTCCATTTGCGAAATTTTTCTCCGATGCCACACAACCCTTATTCAAAGGTGAAACATTTAAAGACTACCTATCAATTGCTGAGAGTTGTTTCCGTTATATCACTCGAATATTCACCGAACTTGAAGAATTTCGAGCTTTTGAATTACTTCGTAGTGGTTTAGATAGATCAAAGTATTTACTTGTTAAAGAAGCTAAAATCATTGCCATGACTTGTACACATGCGGCATTGAAACGCAAAGAATTGGTTAATCTTGGTTTTAAATATGACAACATCCTTATGGAAGAATCTGCACAAATTCTAGAAATTGAAACATTTATTCCATTGTTATTGCAAAATCCTATGGATGGTTTTAATCGACTGAAACGTTGGATAATGATTGGAGATCATCATCAATTGCCACCGGTTATTAAGAATATGGCTTTCCAGAAATACTCGAATATGGAACAGAGTTTATTCACTCGGCTGGTGCGATTGGGTGTGCCCACGGTTGATTTGGATGGTCAGGGTCGTGCGAGATCGGGTATTTGTTCGTTATACAAGTGGCGCTATAAGAAATTGGATGATCTTGAACATATTTTCCAAAGGGATGAATATAAGAAAGCTAATGCTGGTTTTGTTCATGATTATCAATTGATTAATGTTGAAGATTTCAATGGAGTCGGGGAATCGGAACCTAATCCGTTTTTCTATCAGGTGAGTTTTAGGTTTTGTTTTGGTTTTGTCTAGATACATGTGCCAACAGTTTGTATAAGGAACCTATAAGGTCTATTTTTTTGAATAAAGTTGGGGTCCGAAGATATCTGCTCCCGAATGTAAGAAAAAAAAAAAAAACAAATAACTCAGCAACCAGATCGCGAAAAAACTTTTGGTTTTTTTTTTCGAGACTTTTGTCAGAAAATATCCTTTTCCGAATAATTATATGTTCCTTAACTATAAAAACACAAGAACTTAGAACTCAACCGTCAATTTTATTTCTATTTTTAATTTCTTCTCTTTATAGAACCTTGCAGAAGCCGAATATATTGTTGCTGTTTTTATGTACATGCGACTTCTCGGCTATCCAGCTGAGAAAATCTCCATTCTAACAACTTATAATGGCCAAAAGCATCTTATTCGCGATGTAATTAATTTGCGTTGTGGCAAAAATCCACTTATTGGATGGCCACATAAGATCACAACCGTCGACAAGTATCAAGGTCAACAGAACGATTACATTTTAATATCATTAGTTCGGACAAAAGCTGTTGGTCATTTGAGAGATGTTCGTCGTTTGGTTGTGGCCATGAGTCGTGCTCGTTTGGGTCTTTATATATTTGGCAGAGTATCGTTGTTTAAAAATTGCTTTGAATTACGTCCTACTTTTGAATTGGTAAGACTTTTTCTTTTAAAAGGACCAAAAAGTCTTGAGATATATTAATTTCTTTTTTTTTTTTTCTTTCTTAAGCTCACGAAACATCCTCAAGCTCTTCAAATTCTTCCTGAAGAAACTTTCCCAGCAACACGATTGAGTGGCGCTTCAATTGATGATTCTCAGCTAAAGAAAATCAATTCGATGTCTGAAATGGCTGAATATGTCTACAATCTCTACATGAGTAAAGTTAATGCTCTAAAGGAGCAAATGACTGAAGTGGAACAAATTTACGATGATTTACCCCAAGAAACAGAACAAATGGACACAGATTCACAAGAAAAGGAAAATGATAATGATGAAGACGAGACTGGCGATGGGATGATACATGAAATTATTGAAACAACTCCAGCTCCCAAGAAGAAAACGAAACCAGCAACAACAAAAGAGCCAGAAAAATTTAAACAAACTCCTATAATTAATGAAATCGATGAACCAGACAACTAATAAACAAAACTAAATCAACATCCATTTTAACTTGACAAAAAAAAAATCAAAAACAAAATTATTTATTTCTTTGGTGCTGTTATTCCCTCCAATTGTGCCTTTAACTGAGCATTTGTCTTCTTCAAAAATGCAACTTCTTCAGCATATTTCTTTTCTTCCGAAGCCCTTAATTCAGCATTACGTCGTTCATTTTGTTCCGATTTAATTTTCATATCTGTTATTATCTCTTCCAAAGCTTCTTTATCTATTTCGAGTTGTTTTACTTTTTCCCTGAGTCGTTCTTTCTCTTCATGAGCTTGTAAAGCTTTTCGCATACCAAATGCTACAGAACTACAATACAACGTTTCATAGGCTTCCATAGACATGGCAATTTCATCGCGAATGCGAAGAAGCAAAAGTCCTCGTTCCGAACAATTGATTGTCACTTCACGGATAAGTTCATCTGAGAATAATAAATGTTTTTTTTTAGGGTGTTTGAGAGAAAGCCTAATATTTTACTTACCAAAACATTGAGAATAGAGTTCTCGACGAATAGGACAAATTCCAGTTTCTCGGGCTTGAGTCTGCTGAAGTCTAGTATCTAACATTTCTTGAAGATTTATAACATCCTGGCGGGTAGCCGGAGTACTGGAAACCTAAATACAAAGAAGAAAGTTTGAACTTATTAATAAAACAGGTTAAGAGGTCTCTGCATCTTAACATTTAATATTAAGAAACTTTATTAAACTAGGTTGATATCTGGAGTGGGATTATAGGACCTTATATTCTAGGTTGAGGGTTCCTGTTGCTGTTCAATTTTGAGTTAATATTGTAGCTAGCAGCCAATAAAAAGCTCTGAAAATTATTGTGTCAAAATTGACATGGAAAACGAGTTTAAAATCTGCACGCGATTTGACCGGGTACTGCAATCTGTAGATCGACAACGGTCAACCAAATTTGAGTAGCCTCGTATGACCTTAATACATTTCTATCAAAAAATCTGCCAAAACTTAAGCTCAGCAAAGAAAAAAACAAATGTAGAGCACCAATGGAAACATTGGCGAAGGTCATCAGAATTACCGCCATTGATGGTTAAAAAAGATAACAATCCTCTGTTAACTCTATGGCAGAACAATCCATTCTGTCTGGACGATGACCCGACCTGCTGTTGTAAATTATCTGAAAAGGTCAGAAGTAATTACCAACTCATTTGTATGCGCAATGAATAAAAACTAGGAATAGTTTGTCCCATTCATATGAAAGAAGGTAATCTGAGCTGGTCCTATTATTCAGTCATAACCTATTATCTACGATTTATCAATTTGTTTTAGGATAAGACATCTTTAAGAAGTATATGCATGTCCCTCTAAAAAAAAAAACAAAAAAAAAATGGGGGACATCTATTTCACCCATACTGTTGCAAGAGCAGATGCAACATTATTGCTAAGATTATATGAATAAATGGTCATACAGTTGAAAATGCAGCAAGTAAGGGGCATGTGGACAGCGGCGTACCAACCCTACAAATTTGAATTCGAAGACGAGGACAGAGGAAAGCCAAGGATTGTTAAGGCCCTTTAAATTAGAAACAAACTCCATTTACAAATTTTGCTCAGTACCAAGGAGCTGGATTTTCATAAAAGACTTTGGTAAGTACATTTCACTCTTCTTTTTCCTTTTAATTCGAATATAGACAACAAAAAAAACTTACTGTTTGTGTCCATAATTGTCCATCTTCCTCCCAACAACGTGGTGGTAAAATTGAATTTAAAATCTCTTCAGTTTCGCGTTTTGTATCGAATACAACTGCAGCTGTTTGTGGTCTTGGTATTTCCTTTTTAAAATTTTATTTTTTTAATTTCAATATGTTTCTTTTTTTTTGCCAAAAATCATAATTTTCAACTTACTGCATCTCCTGCTCCTTTTTTCTCCGGATGCTTAATAACTAATATTGGATTATCATAACGTACAAGAGTTTGAAATGCTTCTACGTTTTTTTCTCCCATTTTTTTTCTCTGATTTCTTGTTAATTTTTTTAATGGAAATTAAATTTAAACAACTAGCAAATATGTAAATTTATTTGACAACAATTTGGCATACATTTCAAATACAGAAATAAACAAACTATTTAATCTGCATAGTAACAATGGAAATATCTCCTTGGTTACGCCTGTTTATGCACTATGTAAATTAACAACCGCGCCGTTTGCATATTTAACTTTCAAAATCATATAAAATTGGTTAATTCTTTGAACAGAGTTTTTTAATAGAAGTAAACAAAAACTGAACATGGTTTTGTAATTCTATATGTTGGATTTGACGATGGAAGCAAGAAAAAGAGTAAAAAAAAAAGATCTTATTCAGAAATTTTATTTTTACCGTGTAGGGTGTTATAGGTTAAGTAAGGTGGGAAATTTATTTCCTTAGATGACGTTCCCATCCCTGGATTTTATCTTAACAATATATTTCTAAAAAAAGCTTACATTGATTTTTTTCTATTTATAACTAACTTCGTCTTTTTCCTTTCACACTTTCAATTCTTTTTGCTGTCGGCACTGTAGAGATAGAATTTTTTAAAGATAGTCTCACTAAAACGCTTGCCATTTATTAATTTGTTGCACTGCTTATATATCTAAGGAACAAGGGGTTGAATCACGACATGCGTTCCTTAACGTATGACCGATATCTATCCCATTCTATTTCTACTGATTAAATAGAGACGGAAATAGTCAAAACGTCAACGTATGATCGTAATAGTGTGCCATGATTCGACCCCAGATCTCCAAGAAACTTTTGGTTTTCAGATTAGAATAGAGCTTAAAGATACCTTTCTTTTAATGTCTCAATGAATGGATTTCGAGAAAAAAAAATTTTAATTATTTTTTTTTTGGCGGGGGCTCCCCTTGGATTGTTTTTCGCCGAATTTAAAAAAATAGACTTGTAATTTTTTTTACATAAATGCATAGGCCTGTTGATTTATTAACCCATATTTCCAAAACCTGGGGGTACATTCTATAAAAAACGAAACGAAAACGATCGTTCGTTTTTGAAAAACGAAAGAAAATTTGTGACAGATACAGAAGAAATTCTTTCGTTTTTCAATCAAACCTTTCGCACACACGAAAACGTTTGTTCTTTTTCACCATACAAAATCTCACCCCTGGGGGTACATTCTATAAAAAACGAAAACGATCGTTCGTTTTTGAAAAACAAAAGAAAATTTGTGACAGATACAGAACAAATTCTTTCGATTTTTAAGTTGTATGAATCAAACCTTTCACACACATAAAAACGTTTGTTCGTTTTCGCCATACATAATCTCACCCCTGTTTCAAAACTTTGGTCAAAAGATATCGGCTTCGAAATGTAAGAAAAAAAAGGTTTGATTGGCAATATCTGAGGCAGACCCTGAAGAAAAGCAAAAAAAAACATTCTAAGTTTGGGGAAACAATGTATGATCATTTTTGTTCCCAAGTTTGAAACAAGTGAAACGAAGTGCGTCAACAAGGGCATCTGCAACGATGTTCGAAACGGAACCCAATACTTGGCTAAAGTAATGAGTTTATATCGCATCGAGTACAACAAGTGTCTTTTTCGATTGAGTGTACTCAAGAATTCACAAATTTTCAATCGAATGGAACAGTTTAATACGCTTCTTCCCAATTCTGAAATTTCATTTTTGTGTTAGTGTGTATTAGTTCTTCTGATTCGAATCTGACTTGAAATGGACAAGTAAGTTTCTCTTTTCAGAAGATGTCATTTTATTTCCAGTAAAGCACTAACAGAAAACTCCTATATGCTTTCGGACGCTTCTGTACGTCCAATCAAAAAATTCTTTTTAAAGAAATCGGCTTCAAGAGTTTGTTTACCATTAAAAATCACTTTTATAGTGCCAATCTATCATCTTTTTTTTATTTCCTTTAGTAAATCAGGAAAGAAATCTCAATTAACAATAATAATTCTAAATGCATACAATCTGCGAAAAGATTGGTACAAATTTATCTATTTATATTTTTTGTTGTGTAAAAAAAAACTTTAAGGCAACAAGAGTGATTCTTTTGTTTGTTTTCATTGTTTTTTGTATTTTAGCTTTTTTTTTATAGTTTTTCTGTCAATTCTGGAACAGCTTTAAATAAATCAGCTACCAATCCAATATCAGATACTTGGAATATTGGTGCCTCTGGATCTTTGTTGATAGCAACAATTGTCTTCGAGTCCTTCATACCAGCCAAATGTTGAATAGCTCCAGAGATTCCAACTGCGATATATAGATCCTGTAAAAGAAATTTTGAGAAACCATATTTTAATTTAATGCCTTATGCACACATAAAATATTATAAACTTACAGGAGCAACAATTTTGCCAGTTTGACCAATTTGTAAATCGTTTGGTACAAAGCCAGCATCGACAGCAGCACGTGATGCACCAACAGCTGCTCCAAACTTATCAGCTAGATTGTACAATAGCTTAAAATTATCTCCAGACTTTAGACCACGTCCTCCTGACACAATGACTTTGGCACCAGCCAATTCTGGACGGTCAGATTTGGTTAATTCCTGAGAAACGAATTCCGACAAATCACTCTTGTAGTCACCAGCTGGTGCCTGTTCTACTGCAGCACTTCCACCAGCACCGGCCGCTTCGAAATTTGTTCCACGAACTGTGATGACTTTAATAGCGTCCTTGGACTTGAGAGTTAAAACAGCATTTCCTAAAGAGAATTTTGATATACACTTAATCATTGCTAAAATGACGTCGATGCACAGTGTGGCGAACCTATACAAATGTTTATCATAAATACTACCACCTAAGTTTGTTGAGTTGTTTTTTTTTTTTTTTTTAATATGTTAATGACAGGAGTAGAAAAAAAGTAACTAGTTAACAAATTTAACAATTTTTAAGTTATTTTTTAGCATAATTTATGAAATTAACATTTATAGAAAACGACACTGGTGAACAAAATACATTTTTTTTTGTTACATAAACCAAAATATACTTTACTTAAGGTTTTTGGTGTGCTGAACTCGAATCCAAAGTCAAAACAATTCTGACTCTATTTTATTCATATGAAAATTATATAAGTGCTTCTACACTTAGGAGCAACAAAAATGGAATCAAACTTTGCGTAAAAACTATACAATTGATCAGAATGTAATTGACATACATGAATGTTAATGGTACCATTAAAAAGTTTTAAACAAAAGCTTTAAGTCAATGCTAAGAATTTAAAAATTCGTTCACTTTTAAAAGATCCATCGACATAAATGAAGTAAGAAAAAAAAAAAAAACTGAAATTAAAACAGAGTATTTGGATGATTTAACATTTAAAAAAAATGAGTAGCAATTTATTGACAGATTACGCTAATACTATCGAATGCATTTTTATGTTTTTACCAATAATTCAAAGCAAACATTTCAAGCTTTAAAATGAGACCATGATATTTGAAGAAAAAATATTTAATCCATTACAATTTTTGTTTTTAATATAAATAATTTATTTGATTCCCTTTTATTGAAGTGTATATATTAAAAATTTCGTTGCGGAAAATCAGATTTTGAAAAAAAAACGGTTCTATGGCAGTTACCGTAAATATTGATTTCCGAAAAAAAAAAAAAATTCCATCATAAGATAGACATAGACCTTGCCAAAAAAGTAAAACATATATGAATTTTTTTAACAAAATCGTTGGAGCCGTTTTCGAGAAATTAAACTTTTCCAAAATTTTTACATGACAGTTACTGTTATTTTTGGTCCATAAAAATTAATTCCAAAAACCCCTCTGGAGAGTCTTCAAACAATGCTACATACCAAGTTTGATGTCAATCCATCCATCCTTTTAGGCTGTTAAGGCTCCTTATACAGACAGACTGAGGGACAGACGGACTTCCGGGACCCACTTTTTTCGCATTCTCTATCATCGTAATATCATGGAAAATTGTCATCTGAACTTATTGTTGTTGTACGAATGCATAACTTGTTAACGTATCGTCGGCGTAAAGCAAATTGTTCTAAATCCACTTTTTACCGAAAATGAGATAATGATGCAGTTTTACTAATTTGAGGGTGCTCTATCCGAATTTGAAAACCGTTTTTGTCAAAAAAATTTCATTCCACAGATAATATAATTTAATGGGACATTACATAAAACAATACAAACAGGGAAGTAGCCTTTTGAAAATGAGCCCGAGTATTCTTGATTGTTCTAAGTCCCATCATATTATGTTCTAAGTCCACTTTTTATTTAAGGAAAGTGCGTACTTGTATAGGAATTGTTCTATGTCCAATTTTGGGTTTTTAGTTTTAAAAAATGTTTAAAAATAGTACTTTATAAAAAACATAACTTGAATGGCAAACGAGCAGAAAATTGTCGCTTTAAACCAATTTGAAACTTAAAAATTGTCCCCAGTAAAATTTGCCTTTTGTGATTTAGAACAATTTTGCTTTACGCCGATATATCGCAAGTAAAAAAAAAAGGTTGACGCCACACTGTACGATGATGGCATTATATTTGTTTCTAAATTGCATACAAACTTGCTAGCAACAAAGTAAACTTTTCTGCTGGCTGTAAGCCAGCTAAGCAAACTAATCTAGCAAATTACATAACAACAACGCTCTTATCTCTCAGTTGTTGTTGACTGTACTCTGATACTAAGCTTACCTGCATAAATAGTTCTAACAAAAGTATCTTCCGACTTGACATCGATTATTTCTGAAATTGGTGAAACATCCAATTTGGCTGCAACTCTTGGCAAAACATTCTTGCCAAATGCAGTTGCTCCGGCTAAAATATGTGTGAATTTGAATTGATTTTGGGCAGCCAAAACCAAAGGAGTCAAAGATTCTGGAGTGAATCCTTTGAAAGCATCATTTTCGGCGACAATTACTTTGCCAACTCCTTGAATTTTTGATACAGCTTCAGATGCCTTAATTCAAATCATAAAAAACATTAAATTTAAGAAAGAAAAACCCTACTCTACAAACTTACTGGTCCACATTTTGTTCCAGCAACTAGAACAGTGATATCGCCACCAATTTTCTTGGCGGCAGTGATAGTATTCAATGTGACTGGATTCAATGTTTCATTGTTGTGTTCGGCCACAACAAGGGTGCTCTTGCAACGATGCAACTTTATGGAAAATAATTAATTTTGAATTTTTAATCTGTGATGAAATTCAAATTGATGGAAATGGGAGTTTTAACTTACGATGTTTGAACGAACAAAAGTCCTTGTGCTAGAGAACATGATTTTGTGCAAATTCAATTCAATTACGTGGAGAGATTAATATAAAATAATAATAAAATCTTTTCTTTTTGGGAGAAAAGAAAATTTAATCAGAAACAAGTGTGCAAGAAACCAGAAAGTCCAAAAGTCAATTTTTGACGTTTAACAATCTGATTATCATTTTTTTGACGTTTATTTTAATGTCATGAGAGAGACATCTATATTTGAAAAGTTTATTAAGCATAAATACAAACCATTTTTTTTTTGGGTTAAAACACAAGAATGTTGCAAAAATAATCACCGCAATAAAAAATGGCATTTTGTATGAGGGAATAAATTTAATGCATTTCAAAAGCAATTTTTTTTAACAAATACATTGTGATTCAGGAGTAGTGTGAAAAAAAGCTAGAGCGTGTAGGTTGGGTCGAGACAAGAAAAAAATTATATGGGAGGGGGGTGGTTTATTCCCCCTCGTTTAGCGGGGAGGGGCAATTTAAAAAATAAATACTTAATTTGGAAAAAAATTATTAAAAATCAACGGTTACACTTACAATAACGTGCTTTACCTTTTTGTAAAGCCAAAAACCTTATCCACTACAAAAAAATTTAAATAAAGCCATTTAATGGCATAGTAGGTGTGTTTTTTTGTTTATCTATATAGATTTTGTGCAAAAAAACGACATCGAGATTTTTGAAATCGAAACAATTTACGTGTTAAAAACAACAAAAACTTTAAAACTTTACGCAATGCACTTTTCAGATAAAAGCCTTAAATGGATCCTGATAAGATTGTTGAACAGATATGTATATAAAATTACCAAAGTTTTTTCGAAAAATTAGAAATAAAAATAAAAAAGTTTTCACATTTGATTTTTAAAAAATCGAAAAAAAATTCAATATGGCTACCTTCAAACGCTTATAACACAAGAACGACGCAACTAATGTTAATGGTCATGGTCCTAAAATGTAGCTAAGAATATACAGATAATTTTTGGTTTTTTGTGAAAAAACAATTTTTTTGAATCCAACATGGATGCCATGGCCATATGAAAATTTTTGTTTGCATCCAACATGGATGTAATGGCCTTCCCACTTCGGAGTTAAAATAAAAAAAAAACAAAAGCAACATTTTTGACAGACAGCTGCCAAAGTATATGTACAGTGGTGCCAAATGTTTGCATGGATTTCAAAAATCCCGATGTCGTTTTTTTGCACAAAATCTATATAGATAAACAAAAAAACACACCTAGTTTTTGAAAAATAACTTTTCAAAATTAAAATTTTGAAAACAAAAATTGGAAAAAAATATTCACTTTATTTTATTACAAAAGTTAACATTGATTTTTTTTTCTATATACCTATAATTAACTTTCTCTTTTCCCTTTCACACTCTCAATTCTTTTTGCTGTTGGCACATTTTTTTTGGCTAGGGGTACCCCTTGGTTTTTTTTCAAAAATCTTAAAAAATAGATATGTAATTTTGTAACTGAATGCATAGGTCTGCTGATTATGAACGCGCCTTGGACGTTTTGTATTTGAAATGTATGTCAAATTTTTGTCACATAAATTTATTTGCTAGTTGTTTAAAACGCGTCCAAGAGGCGCCAAAAACGCGTCTAAGACGAGCCCAAAACGCGTCTTCGACGCGCCTAAGACGCGTCCAAGATGCGTTCAAGACGCGTCCAAAACGCTTCCAAAACGAGTCCAAAAAGCTTCAAAAACGCGTTTAAAACGCGTCTAAAACGCATCCAAAACGTGTCGAACACGCGTATAAAACGTGTCCGTCCCTCCAAAACGCGTCCAAAACGCGTCAAAACCCCGTCCAAAACGCGTCAAAAAAGCGTCCAAAACACGTCCAAAACGCGTATAAAAAATTCCTTCAAATCCATCGAGTGACATCATTACATAATTTCTCATGGTTCCCTGGAATTCGTTAGGGGGCCTCAAAGCACTGCCTCGGCTGCCCCATGGTATGTACGCCCCTGACTTTAACTATATTATTTCACAACCAGGCCAAGTGGAATATATGCGAAAATTATATATTCGATAGAACCATTTTACTGATATCATCAGAAACCTAATCTTAAACAAATAATAAATGTTCACATAGAGAGAAAGACCTTCGAATCTATGTTAACTCATTTAAAGTGCATTTCTAATGTGAAGGCCTTTGACACATTGTTATCATCAGAGATATTGGTGCAAGTTATTGTTTATGTTTTTAAGATAACAAAACCAGAGCTCTCTACATTGTATATTCGTCATAAATACGTATCGATTTGTTAGACAACTGAAGTGCGTCAATTGTGTCATATGCAATTAAACAAGTAATATGACTTTAATATTTTAGCTCTTTTGTATTTTATTTGCAAAAATTTATTATAGGTTACATGAAGAGTTAGCTGTCAAATTTATTCAATTTTATTAGAACATTTTCTGGAAAGTCAGTAAAGAATAATTTCCGTATGCCGACTTTTGACGTGCAGCATAAAGCCTTAACACAAACACATACATTGCCTCAAAAATTGAAAAACTACAAAAGTGAACATTTTGGAACGTATTTTTTTTTTTAGTTTTGGTCCTGTTGGAAAATTTAAAATAATGATGCAGAAAGCTTATTTTTCCTTTTGTAATTTTGCAAAAAGTGGCCAATGAAGAGTAGAGTTCCAACGTTACTGCTGTGCCACTTTAGTGTGCCACCTTTTTTGCCACTTTTCAAAAATATCCAGCGGTAACACTGTAGAGTTCTAGTAATTTTTTGCCGCACAATATATTGCACGGTTTTAATTGACTTGTGAAAAGTCTTAATCATTCAAAACTGTCACATTTATGTTAATAACGCATGTTACATTTGTGTCATTGCGTGAATCTTCATTTTGACGTCTCTGTGTTGCCTTCTCATTCGCTTTCGAAAGTAAGGGATCTCTTTCTCAAGTGAAGTGCGAGTGAGAAAGTATCACAGATACGTCAAAATTAGAACTGAGTTGTATGTGAAAACCGTCTTATTCATGTTTACACGTTCCTCTTTCAAACAAAAGTAGGTCACGTTAAATATTATAAAGTATAAATTACAAAAATTACTTGTACATCAAATCAAATCTAAGAATTGAGTCAATAATTGCTATAAACCAAATTCAAAAGTTTATCTTTAAATCTAAGTCAATATTTTTGTTATGTTTGCACATTAAACGCCTCTAAGAACCTATTAATCATTCTTTATGTTAAAGTGCATTTTTATAATGTGAAGGCCTATCTGACACGATTCTAATCAGGCACTGCTGATGCATATAGTTTATTGATAACAAAATTGAGTTCTTTCTAACTAGAATGTTATTTTAACAAACAACAAAAAAAGCTGCAATGAATTATTATTTGTCAGATAAGGAATTATAATATAAATTGTAGAAAGTGCGTAAAACATTATAAATAAGTTTTTTTTTTTTATGTATGATTTTATTTAATGAGTTATGAAAAAATATTAAAACAGAAAGAAAATTAAATCTATAGACAATCATCTTGGGGACTTGGTATTTCATCATAACAATAGCTCCCAAAACATCCATCAACGCTGCTACAACCCGGACTTCCCCTATATTTTGTACAGTATTCAGATTGATCGATGTATGTGCATCTGTTGGTTGGACATCGATATCGATAACAATATGGTGAGCATGTTTGTTTTTGATTTGTCAAACAACCAGAACAGTCAACGGCATCTATTAAAAAAAAAAAAATAACATAAACATAAATTGATTTAAATATTATACAAAAAATAATAACTAAATAAAGTAAAAACAGAAATCAGCTGATGAAACTAAAGCTCTGAGGCCATGTAAAATAAAAACCCTAGAAACTTTGATTTTTTTGACAGTTGATTGACATGACTTAGAGTCAGAGTCCCCTGGAGCGGGGCACAACGAACAGACCTATTAGCCCTGTTCCTTTGCGAGGTGGCAAAGTTTTAATAGTAGTTTACTGGTGATTTTCAATCTAACGCACTTTCAACGAATTCAAATAAAATCGTATCTACTCGGGAAGAAGAGCATGAGTAGATGATAGTACTAGATTAACCAAAACATTTACTCTTAGTAGACTACCCCCTCCAATGGAACAGCCCTATTAGCAATTTTGCTTCTATAATGCTTTACAGAAACTACAAAAGCATCTGTAAAGCTTTATAGAACCAAAATTGTTTTTCCGGAGGGCTATTATTACCCGTACCGGTACCGCATACTTTTCCGGTTTGGTAATTCCTTAATAAGGCCGTCTGTGATTTGGGTTAAATATTTAGCCGAGGATACATTTTTGACACTATTGAGGTGAAAAGATACATTTTTCATTTGTCAAAAATGTCTGGGAAGACAGAAGGTTTTGAAATTAAGGACGGCGAGGTAGACGACAAATTCAATTGCTTAATCAGTTTTAATGTGATCTTTAATGATTTAAGGGACGAGAAAGTGAATGTATGATTGATAACAATGGTTGTTAACTTTTTTTTTTAAAGTAACAGATCAAATGTCAAATTTGACATTTCATCTTACCACAACTTTTACTCAGTAAAATTTAAATAAAAGAGAAAACAACTTACCATTTCTTTTGCATTCACTTCCCTTACACTCTTCCAAATCAGGATTTGGTGGTATAACCAGCATTCCTGGATGTTCAGTAACCTTAGGCACTCTTAAATACTTTACAGAATATGTTCCACAAATGTCTCCACATTGTCGATATTGACGATTGAAACAAACCCATTTCGAACTGTATTTCTTACACATCCTAGGTGTGATAATAAAACAACATTTTTTATTTGAATTTGATGATGATGATGATGATGATGATGTCGGTGTGCAGGGTTGACGGTTTTTTTCTGGATTAGTGATGGCTTCATTCGTTTCATTTATGCGAACAATATTATCAATAGATTTAGTAATATGGAAGTCAGGACCAGTTTGATTTGTTTCTGTGATGAAATTATTTTCAATTTCTATAATTGTTGTAATGACTTCTGGATGGGCGCATGTTAGGCCTGTCCACACTAGGCCATCAGTACAAACTGGCTCAATACAACGACCTTTATGGAAAAAGCCTTTGACACAAGACACAAATCGACATTCTCCATCAATAACAACATGTTCTGGAGGGCATATATCTGGTGTTGGTGTTGTTGTTGGTGATGGTGTTGTTTGTGGTGATGGTCGTGGTGGTGTTGTTGTTGTCGTTGGTGTTATTGTTGTTCTTGGTGTTGTCGTTGTTAATGATGGTTGTCGTTGATCATCACAAGTAAACGGACAGTAACCATATGTTTGACAAGGTTTTGGTCTACAAAATGGTGGTGGAATTATACCAGGGTTAGGCAAGCAATTTCCATTGTAAACCGAAAAACCTTAAGTCGAAATCGAAAATGATCAATTAAAAAAAAAAAAAAATAATTAAAAAAGTTACCATGGGGACATTGGAGAGGTGGTAAATTATTAATAAATTTTTCTTGACATAATCCATTAATCATGACAAAATTTGTTGGGCAATTTTGTTGTACACACATTCCATTGATTAAGTCAAATCCATAGCCACAAGTCGCAGTATCCATTGGTCTCAAAAGACATGCTCCATTAACAAGATAATGAGTTTCTGGGCACATGGATCGAACACATGCTCCATTATAAAAATCAGTTCCAATAGGACAGACATGCTATAAAAAATTTTAAAATATGCAATGTTAGGCAGTAAGGGTAACTCACAAATTCAATATACGTCTAAAAAAATATTTTTTTTTTTTTTCAAAATCAAATTTTCCAAAAAATAGGACATTTTTTTCATGAAAAGGGCTATACGTCTTCACTGATAATAAATACAAAATGGCATACAAACTCTGTTTAGAAAAGTTAAAAAAACTATTTTTGAAGAAAAAATAAGGAAAGAAAGAAATCTTGAATCCAGAAAACCCAGAATCCCAAAAAAAACAAAATCCCGAAAAGCCAAGATCCCGAAAATAAAACCGAAAAATTAAAAAACTCTTCAAAATTGTCTGTTCACTGATTATTTTATTAAAATATAAAATAACAATTAACATACAATTATAACATAAAAATTAAAACTTACAATTGAATTAATTTTAGTTCAACAATTTTTTTTGCACATACCAAACTCAATCACAACACTGCTGAAAGCACAATAGATTTTTGAAATCATGTCGAAAGATATATTTACGGAATTATACAGTTATATTGTTTTTTACGTGTTTACTTTTGACCACTTAGGATTATTTTTCGAAATCGAAATACCGAAAAATTATATAAAATTTAAATAAATTTTCAGGATTTCCAATCTTATTTGGGATTCTGGGTTTCGGGATTCTGGGGTTTTCAGGATTTTTGCGTTTTCGGGATTTTGGATTTTCGGGATTCTGGGTTTTCGTTTTTTGGGATTATGACCCTAACACCTCTGGTTTTACAAAAATAATAATTTATAAAATTGTAATTTCGAACTATCAAAACAGTCAGCTTGAAAATATGAACAACTCTATTAAACTGAATGAGAATTTGAATTTTGATTGATATGTATGTGTATTGTTTGAATTTATAATTATTTTTTGTTTTTCACTTTTTAAATATTTGTCCTTAGTTTATATTTTTTATATTCCCATGACATACTTTTATATTTTTTTTTTTGTAAAAACTATAATATAAAATCACGTTTAAAAATTTAAAATTTACAAATATTTATAAAACTCACAGTGTCTTGTTGATAACAAAACCCAATTGAATATATTAGAAGAAATGCAACTAAAAACCGATCCATTTGTGGTGTTATTCTAATATTAACTAAACTTTTTGTGTTCTTGAGAGTTTCAAGTAAATTGTGGAAATGTTCACAATTCAAATGAAAAATAGAAAAAAAAAAATAGTAATAACTTAATTGATAATAATAAATCATAGATAGAAGTTGGAAAGAAAATGGGTCAAGTTTTTTTTTTATTCTAATGATTTTGCGCATCTTAATCTTATTAATGCAAATTATAACATAGGGTAGTTCATCGATGTTTAAATATAAAAAAACACATTCCACGTTCCTTTGGAGGTGGGAAACTACTTATGAGTAGACGAATATTAGATCTAGTACTACAATCTACACGTCATGATCTTTTGCTCTAGTAGATATTGGCCCTGTTCCCTATTCGTTCTTATTTTTGTTGAGTTCTGTGTATCTGTCAAAACTGACAGAAAATGGCTTTAGCTTTGGTTCTTTCCTTTTGATATGTAAATTTTTCTGTCAGTTATTAAATTGAAAAAGTATTTTCAAACAGTAATGAATAAAAATAGAAAAAAGAAAAAAACATCGACATCCAAAAAATGTATTAACATTTTGTTTATAGATAACACAGGGTAGTCCCTGCAGCAGCCATTTTTAATTTGGTTCAGCTGTCATTTTTAATTTGACAATAGCCCTGTTCCTTTTTGAGGTGACAATTGACAAAGTACAACTAGTACTTTACTAGCGATTTTCAATGGAACGCACTTTCAACGAATTCAATACAAATCGTATTTACTAGGGAAAATCAGCATGAGTAGATGATAGTACTAGATTAATCGAAACATCTACTATTAGTAGACTACCAACGCCAATGGAACAGGGCTAATATGTGCTATATTATTATATGCAATATATTGTATCCATATCCTGGTGTAGGAGTTGCTTTTTTTTGCCATTAGTTCAGAAGAAATTTCATACACTTTGGATATTTGAAATGACAAATCCTAGACCTATGCATATTACATTAAGTTGGTTTGTAAAATAAAAAACAAGCTTTGCTTTATGTTTTTTAAATTTTTTTTTAACGATAATGTTATCAATCCAGACATCTAATCTTTCAACATCCGCATACTCAATAAATTATAATAATTTCATGGTCAAAAATGATCTTTAAAAAGCGATGCGCTTTTAAAAATCATATACTCTGTGCCTCGTTACGGTGCACAGAGAATATCATCAACGGGAATATAAAAAAAAAAAAAAACAAATTTAAAATGTTTTTCAAAATTTTATTAGTTTTTGTTGCTTTTAATAGCTTGTTTGTGCACTTTTGTATTTCAAATCCTTTGCAACAATTATGGGTAAATTATTTTGTTTCTTTTAATTAAATTAATAAATATTTTCATATTTTTTTTAAATTTTATTCGAAACTAAGCCTCAATCAAGGCCGTCATGCCATGAAGGGTATAGATTTGCGAATGGAATGTGTACACCGATGATGGGTGTGACTCAGCCAGCAGCACAATGCACTACTTCATGTTGCCAAACAAACTGTCAGCCACCCTGTCAACAACCATGTGTTGCCCAAATGCAAACGCAAGTGCAAATGCCTATGCAAATGCAAATGCCAATGCCAATGCAATTTCCAGTTCCAGTGCCCTTTCCAATACTAATGCCACCTCCACCACCACCATTATTTCCAGGACCATCACCCCCAGGACCACCACCATCAGGACCACCACCCCCAGGACCACCACCATCAGGACCACCACCCCCAGGACCACCACCCCCAGGACCACCACAACCACCAGTACCACCACAACCACCAGTACCACCACCACCTCCACAAAATAATATAACATGTCCGAATGGAACAATCAATATAAACGGTTATTGTCACCTAATTTACTGTGGTACTGGCGTTTATGCACATGGCAAATGCATTTATACTGTTTGTCCTGAAGGCTCAATTTGGAATGGCATCCGTTGCCAAATCCCAGAAGCACGCAATCATACAACTGTACTTTTGTCAACAGTTGTTGTCACAAACAATGTCAATCAATCTCTGCAGAATCACGTAATCAACTATACAAATAATGTGGATATTGACATTGCGGGATCAACGTCAGATGTGGAAGAAAGGCCTTTTTCGCCTAATATTGTTGTAATGCCACCATCACCTCCTCAAATACATGTTCCTCCTCCTCGTCTTCCTCCCGTTAATATAATACAACGTCCACCTCCAATGCCCTCACCACCGAGGATTGTTTATGTGCCTGCACCCCCACCACCACGACCACCACCACCTCAGGTTGTGTACGTACCACAGCCTGCACCTCCACCACCACCACGACCACCACCACCTCAAGTAGTGTACGTACCACAGCCACCCGTATCCCCACCACAAATGGTCGTACAACCACCACCTCAGATTCCATCAGCTCCACATTGTTGTATGGTTACCACTCCAAACACATGTCTTTGGCAAGATCAGTATGTTTGCAGAAGTCATACCTATCAACAATGTGGATCTGTTTGTTTACACGGAAATTTAAACTTAATGCCACAAGTTGTAAGACAACCACAAGAGTCTTGTATTAACAACGATTGTGGCTATAATCGCCGTAAGTTCTAACTCAACACCAACCATGGTATAAGAAGAGAAGGTATGATCATTAGTGTCGCCATTTTACAAAATGGAGTAATAAGTTTTTGACGTTTAATTTTGCAAAGTCAAAACCAACAACAATTTCCAAAAAAATTTTTTTACAACAACAATTTCAATAAGGCAACTGTCAAAAATTTAGGAAGCCATTTTTTTTTCTTTCATCTAACAGTTCTCGATACAGACATTCTTCGCGTGATCATACTTTCTTTTCTTATACCATGAACACTAACGACAATGAGATTTTACTTCATATTATTTTTTGTATTGTTTTTTTTTTTTTTTTCAGAACCATTTTATCCGGACTGTTCTCGATGTACAAATGGTGGAATGATGTCCTCTAGATATTGTCAAACATATTGCCCTAATAATAATATTAATTGTAATTCTTGTCAAACTTTAGATTTAAGTAGATACTGTGACAGCTATCCAGACGCTATTGCATGTAGACCTGAATATGGTTATATTCAAGGATCGGTATTAGAAACGGATTATGATTAAACGAAATAAAAAAAACGAACAAACAAACATGCAAACAGTTGGTTGTACTAGATTTATTTTTATGAGTAGTCTACCATTGTTTATATATTTCTATAGTACATACTATCATTAAGTCGAATTTAGTATTAGTTAAAGTCACCACTATTTTGAGGTGGCGCTCAGTCTATTTATTTCATACAAATTCTGCTTTTTTAAGTTACCACCAGAGTTCCTGAGATCGTTTCACTTCTGATAGTACTATGGAAATATATATACAATGTAGTCTACCACATTTACAGGAACGGAGCTATTTGTTTCTTTTTTTGCTAGTAAAGGTATGTAAACGAAGTTGTCAGAGCCAAATCTGACAACCCCCACTTTGATGAACATGACAGATACAAATTTTAATTTTAATAAAATTTAAATTAATTTTTTAAATTAATTTTCTTATGAATTTATAAGCTAAGTTGTTGCTGACTGTTTAAAGACTCTTGTTAAATTGATTTTTTTATTGAAAAAATAACTTCATCAAAGTGGACAGTTTGACGTTTGAGCACTTCTTGCTTAAAAGCCCTATTATGAAAGTAACTTGAAAATAGTTGTTCTTTTGAAGGAGTCATACTTTTTTGAAGAACCGTGTGTATTGAGCTTTTTAGCAATCTCTCTTTGTCTTTTTCCTTTCTATCATAACTGTTTATTAAAGAAGTACAAGAAAAAAACAACCAACCAATCAAATCAAACCTCCTCACAGGAAAACAAACGTATACATGCACAATAAGTATATATGTACATATACGAGTTCAATTTTTGAATTTTTGACACTGACGTTTGGCTGAAAAGTTCTCGATAAATTTGTCCAAATTGGAAGAATATTTATGACAATTGACCAATTAGAAACCCTAAACTTGATTAACTTTTTAGCCTTTAACGTTTCTGAATCTGCTGATTCTAATTTTATACATAAATGCGGTTGGACTGGAAGGATGTCAACATTTTAAACAACATAATAAAAAAAAAAAAAAAACTTGCCAATTTTCCCCTTTTGATTTAGTTAAGTTTCTGTACAAGCTCATTTTTCTCTATGATATCAACTGCAACAACAACAAGACCTGAATGCAATTTTCTTTCGATTGTATCGAATTCAGTTTATGTTTAGTTTTTGTTAAGTGGATGGTAAATAATTATCTAGCCAAATATGTTTGCATAGTTTTTTAATCGTTATCTGCAAATAATTAATGTCACATATTTGCTATTTGTTATCTATGAAATATGCAATCTTATAAAACATTAAGTTAATTTTTAGTTCGAAGGTATTCTTTGGTCGAGTTTCGAACTGTAAAGGTGTTTTCGAAATCGGTTTTACGCGCTTGTATTTTGATTTTTTTGTTTTGTTTTTTTGTTTTTACTGGAGGATATAACATGGCCTTTAAGGTATAGTGAAAGTTAAAATTTTTTCCCTGATAATTTTCGGTATCTATTCTGAATATGATTTTGTGGCTTAAAATTTTTAAACTTTGATAACACGGTCAACGAAATCAGTCAACGCGTTGACTCTATGATGTAAAATTGACATCAAAATCATTCCAAAATAATGCAATCGTAATGTCCTGTGCGTCCACAAAAATAGGTCTGTTTGGGTTCTTTTTGCACAAAAATATGAAACCTGTCAAATTTTAAGGAGTGGGGATGAAATTCTCTCAGAGAAAGAAAAATTGTGTAAAAGTACCCAAACGCTTTTGGAACAAAATTTTCTGCTACTTTTTCTACAACAACAAAAATGTAAACAACAACACCAATTGAAAAAAAAAAATAAAGAAAGGAAAAATATCAAAACATTTTGTTTTGTTTTACAAACACTTTTTTTTATTCATTTTTTCATAAATCATTTATAAAATAAAGCAATTCTTAACCATTAAAACACAAAAAATAAAATCACAAAACATAGCCACGTCGCCATGTTTGTACTTTGTTTTGTTCATTAAAAATTGTAAACACAAATTAAAAAAAAAAAGAAATGAATAATATTAGAAACACTTTGTTTTATTTTTGAAAAATTTTTTTTATTATTTTGTTCATAAAATATTAATTTGTTTTGAGCATTACATCACTAAGGGCCAATTTTTCAATAGTCAGTTAAACAGTCAGTTAGTACTTATTCCTAAGGATAGAGAAAAAATCAATTTTTCAACAGGCAGATACAGCTTATTCCTAAGAATAAAACTATCTGCTTCTTTCAGAGACGAATAAAAATTATTCTAAGGAATAATCTCAACAAAAATATTGTGTCAGTTGTCAAAGCTGTTTTGAAAGAATTTTGAAAAAAATACAGTGGAACACAAGAAAACAAAAACAATCATGAATAAAAATGACGTTTAATTTTAAATATTTTTTAATTTGACAATTTTTTTTGTTATTCTGTAGAATAAATTATTCTTGATTGAAAAATTCAATGTTTTTATCTGATTGTTTATGAGCCTAATAACTTTATTCGTCGTACAGTTAATTGACTGTTTATTAGAAGATTGAAAAATTGGCTCTAAAACGAAATAAATAAAAAAAAAAAAAAAAGAAAAAAATCCACGCCACCATGTTTTAGTTTGTTTTCTTTATGTTGTGCGACAAGAACAAATAAAGAAAAACAGAGAAAGCACTACCTTTTGACAGATTTCAGATTTTTGTTCGATGAAATTTTTTGGGCAGAAATTCGCAAGAAGGGGAAATTTTTTTCTCTCTCGCGGCCATCTTTTTTGTGAAAAAATGTACAATTTCAGAGTACCCAAACAGGAATTGGGTTAAAAAAGTTGAAATATTTCTGTTTTAGGCAGTACCCAAACAGACCTAATGCTCTTAAAGCGTTAACAAGTACAATCTACAATGACACTCGCGTTGACACATAGTTTAGGGTTTTGACATTGACTGCGCGTTCACAGAGTGAATATAGTTCTGTTTTTTTTTTTTTTTTTGCTACTCATTTGGTCGCATTTGTCAGTTGAGTTCCTTATTTCAATCAGACGAGGGTTAATGAGAAAACAATCGCTTGTTATCAATCCAAACCGGAACTTGAAAATTCAGGTGTGGAGTTGTTTTCATACAATTACCCGTACCGCTACCGCATACCTTTCCCATGAGATCATTCTCTTAAGACAGATTTTGTTTTAATTTGACAACACAAACCAACCTTTTATGGTTGCCAGACTTGGTTAAAAGCGCAACAGCGACAGAAACATTATGAAAATGTCCCATTGGTTAATGAACCATACAATGGAATGACCGCACCGGAAAGTTTTGTGGTAGCGGTGCGGGTAAGTGTATGAAAAAAAAATTCCGAATGTCAACGTTCAGGCGTTGAGCAATTATTATATATGAATAATTCATCATACAACTACAGCATAATTTTCCGGTGTGGTCAAGCCTTAACTTTTGTAAATTAAGCGGTTAATTTACTAACGTTTTGTTTTATTCCTTTTTTCTTTAAGAAATATTTTTGTTTCTTTTCAGGATACGTCAAAATGTATCTTTGCTATCATGATACTTTTCTCATCAATTGCTTTGAATTCAATTGTCCATTCAATTCCTACAGATCCCGTTATAATCAACACAGTTGCCCAACATTATGAAAATCCAACACTTGAGCAATACACACTTTGTACAAAAAGTCGTGATAAATGCATCAATGATTGTGGATTTATGGATAAAAAATGTCAAGATAAATGTCAAATATGTCCAATTTTAATCGATCAAGATATATTAGTACAAGGCATAAATGACACGCTCTATCGCTTGCCAATATCCATATCCAAAGCCAATCAAACAAATATCATAAGACTTACCAATGAAATTCGAAATATTATTCGAACAAGCTTGGGTAATATCACAGCGCATAATACAAACAACATTACAATCTATCACAAGGTATCGAAAACTGGTGGTAAATATGGTCTAGGGTATACAGAAAAGGGACCTTGTTGTCATTTAATTGAACCACAAAGATGTCGGAGCAGTGTTAATGGTCCAATTTGTACACACAGACGTCAACAGACATGCGGTACGCATTGTATTTCGCGTGTTATGCGAGCTAAACGAGTTGTCACGTGTAGTGAAACAGATCCTGACAATTGTACGCAATCAATTGAATATCTGCCACAACCAAGACGTCCGGGATGTCAATACACATCAAAATGGCCATTTATAAGCTGCAAAAGCGGGTCGAATTTAAGTCGAAAAAGGACTACTTGTGCTCGCTGTTATCAGATACCCTATTTAAGTATTATTAGAGGCCAAGTTCCAAGAGCTTGTGTTCCCTGCTTTGGTAGATCTAGTAGTGTTCGAAGACCAAGCCCATCGTATATGCAAACTTATTATGGTGGCTATCAGCCGGTTGTATCTTATCCATCTTATCAACCTTATTCATTTATACAACCATTATCGGCACCACCACCGCCGCCACCGCAAACTCCAGCATATTATGATAACAATTTCGATGAATCAAATGAAATGCCATTTTCATCAGCGGGACTTGACAGTGAGTTCAAATTGGAAGAGCAAAAGTGTATAAACGAAGATGGAACAGTTATTGAGAACTGCACAGAAGAAGATAGTCCATTGCATTTGAATATTGGAACAAATTTGAGAGAAGATAACGGGGATTATGTTTTATCGAACGATGTGTCAGATTATGATCAGTGTTGCCGCAGGCTTTTTCAGAAAAGTAACAAAATTTTTTAAAAAGCGTAACAAATGGGAAAAAAGAGTAACAAATTAAAAAAAAAAAGTCATAAATCGAATCTTATCTTATTTGAAAGCTTATTTTTACCAAGTCTGCAGGCTGCTGCAGCGAAAAAGAGGTGAAATAAAAAAACTAGTAGAATTTTCACTTTTCAAAAAGCAGAATGAAATTTTCAGTTTGAGCCTAATGGCTAAAACAGATGTGCGGCACTTCTGCAGGCATCGCTGCTTGCAGCGCTGCACCCAAATTACATGTGCATCACTTTTTAAATTATTGATGCCGATTTCTGTCAAAAAGAATTGATAACCTTGATGTTTTTTATAATTTTTTTTGTAAGAAAACGATAAAAATGCGGTTAAAATGGAAGAAATAATTGAAATTATAAAACAAAACAAGATGGTTAAGTTTTTGTTATGAATTCAATCAGTTCTTCCATTTTAAGAAAATCAAAACGAACGTTTTTTGAATTTTTGAATGATAGATTGTGTTAACTGCCAATATCAGTAATGCCAAATAGCAAGTATTTTGTATTTTTGTTGAAACTTGGCATGGAATTTAGAAATAGAGACATGATGCAGCTCTGCGCTGCATGCAGATTTTTCTCCCATAAGAGCCCGTGTTATTTTATTTTGCTGCAGGGAAAAAACTACTAAATGCTTTCCGTTTTTCAGTACATAGCTGTAGAAAAGAATTCCGGATTATGTGGAGGGTTTTCCTGGCCCTTTTTTCTGTTATAAAGAGCTGTGTTGACGGTTTTATTTTGTATTAATTTTTTGTTCAAAAACATATTTTCCGATATTTTTTCTTGATTTTAATTTAATTTATTTTTTTTACTTTGACAGAATTCTCAATGATATTTTTTCGTTATCACTTTCGCTGTCGACTTTGAGGACTTAGAAAATTTAATTTTAATTTATTATTTTTAGTTGTGCCATTTTTGTGTAGTATTTTTCGTTTCTCATCTAGGTTTTAATCAATGAAATTTAAAAAACAAACGTTCTACTGGAGGCGGAGAGGAACTATTTATTAGGTTTTATATCTTTCTAAAAAATTGACCTTCATTTTAAACAGTTTTTTCTTCTTGTGTATTGTTAAAAGATATTATAAATCCTCAAGAGCTTCTAGATTATATGTAGATACATTTTAAGATTGATAACTGTTACTTTCGAAACTAAATGCATTTTATATTATATTATTTTATCATTGGAGAATAATTTAAAAATTGAAAGGTAGAACTATTTTTGAGAAGAATTTCTTGGCTAGATTTTCGATTCATTAACTCCAATCCATTTAATCCTTAGCGAATGCAAATAGGTATCTATACAAAAAATAGATTTAAAACTTTTTTACCATAAACAGATCATTGTTACCTGCAAAATAGTCAAAGTTATTGCATAAATTGTCGAATAAAAAAGTGCGTCCGGTTGAAATTTTCACTCTATTCAACGAAAAACAAACAAAATTTTATTAAAAAAAAGTGTAACAAAACGGAATAAAAAGTAACATGGTAACAAAATTATTTAATATTTCAAAAAAGTAACACTTTTGTTACACTTGTAACATTGTGGCAACATTGATTATGATTTTGATGACGATGAGATAACTAAAGGTCCTGTGCATCGTAGAAGAAGACAGGAATAATAATTGACTTAATTTTAAAATGTTTGTCTATGTTTAAAAAAAAATAGGGTTCCATTGGAAAAAAATCAATTTATTTTTTGATACTAATCTGTCCAAAAATCTCATCAGTTAAATGAAGTCAAACAGTTGAAATGTCAGTTTTTTGACAGATTTCAATCAAAAAATAAATTGATTTTTTCTTTCCAAATGGAAAACCCATTAGTTAAAACAATATAATACTACACGATGTGTATTAGTTGTAAAGTACATGAATTAACTGTTTTTTGTAGATTACTATTGAAATAAATAATATTTTAGTCTTAACTGGACTTATGTTGCGTTTTTTAATGGTCTCGAAGACTTTGTGTTACCAAAACTTGGAAGGGGGGGATGTGATTTCCATCCATTCCCATCTCCGTCCAAAAATTATCAATTTTTTTGTTCGAAAATCGAAATTTTTCATACAAAATTGAAATTTTTCACCAGGCTCAAAGAAATCTCAGGAGGAATACTTATCCGTTGAACACTTTTCGAATTTAAATATTAACGAAAGTACTATTTCAGTCACAGGTTTCATAAGTTTTGGTATCAAAACGGCGCATCCTGCGCTAATTGGGTCAATCAAACATGGTTTGCCTTGACCGCCATCTCTACCTACCTACCTACTATTTCAGTCGGTTATATTTGAATGACGGAAGTAATTTCTTTCATTTCTGTCGGTTATTTTTTGAATTTTTATATAAACGGAAGTGAATTTTCAAGACCTCCAATAAAATGAAAATGGAAGGTGGATGTGATTTTCATTTCCATCCAAAAATTTTCAATTTTTCTATCCGAAAAATCAAAGTTTTTCATACAAATCTGAAATTTTTTACCAGGCGCCCAGAAATCTCAGGAGGTATACTTGACACACTTTTTAAATTTAAATACTAGCGGAATTGTTTTTTTTTTTCATTTCCGTTGGTTGTATTTAAATGACGGAAGTGCTTCATTTCCTTCGGTTATGTTTTAAATTAAAAAAAAAAACGGAAGTGAATTTTTTGGACCGCCATTGAAAGAAATGAAAATGGAAGACGGATGCGATTCTCATTTCCATCCAGAAATTTTTAATTTTTTTAACCGAAAAATAGGAGTTTTTCATACAAATTTGAGTTTTTTCACCAGGCGCCCAGAAATCTCAGGAGGTATACTTGACCGTTGAAAACTTTTTGAATTTAAATATTAGCGGAAGTGCTTTTTTTCATTTCCGTCGGTTATATTTGAATGAAGGAAGTGCTTTTTTCCATTTCCGTCGGTTATGTTTTGAATTTTTATATAAACGGAAGTGAATTTTTTAGACCTCCATTGAAATGAAAAGGGATGAAGGATGTAATTCAGTTCCCCCCAAAAATTTTCCATTTTTTTTAATCGAAAAATTGGAGTTTTTCATACAAATTTTCAATTTTTCACCAGGCGCCCAGAAATCTCAGGAGGTATACTTGTCCGTTGAAAACTTTTTGAATTTAAATATTAGCGGAAGTGCTATCTCTTATTTCCATCGGCTATATTTGAATGAAGGAAGTGCTTTCATTAATTTTCGTCTGTTATGGTTTGAATTTGTATATAAACGGAAGTGAATTTTTATAGAACTCCAATGAAATGAAAATGGAAGGCGGATGTGATTTTCATTTCCATCCAGAAAATTTAAATTTTTTTAACCAAAAAATCGGAGTTTTTCATACAAAATTGAAATTTTTCACCAGGCTCCCAGAAATATCAGGAGGTATACTTGTCCGTTCAACAATTTTTGAATTTAAATATTAACCGAAGTGCTATCTTTTATTTCCGTCTGTTATATTTGAATGGAGGAAGTGGTTTCTTTCATTTCCGTCGGTTATGTTTTGAATTTTTATATAAATGGAAGTCAATTTTCTAGAACTCCAATGAAATGAAAATGGAAGGCAGATGTGATTTGAATTTCCTTACAAAAATTTTCAAAATAATTAAATCAAAAAATCGAAGTGCCTTCATATCCGTCGGTTATATTTGAATGACGGAAGTGCTTTCTTTTATTTCTGTCGTTTATATTTTGAATTTGTATACAAAACTTGTAAATATTGATAGTCGTTTTTATCCCAGTTTATCTTAGACTGGGGTTTATCCAAAGTTATTTGTATAGGATAAACTCGAATCTTTCTAAGAAGCAGCTTAGACAGTGTCTATCAATATGGCCCAATGTTTTTTTCGGCTCTGCATAAAAAAAATGTATATACATTTTTTAACTAAAAAACTTGTTTCGAGACCTGGGTCCGTAAACAACTTCCTTCGAATGTAAGAAAAAAAAATGTTTGGATGCAAATAACCCTGCAATCAGACTTCTAACAAACTTTTGGTGTTCAGTCATGAATAATTCTTAAAGAGACCTTTTGTTTTGATGTCTCACTCGATGAATTTGGAGGAACATTTTTTTTTGAATAATTTTTGGGGTTAACCTCGAAAATCAAAAAAAATAATATATTTCTTACATAAATATGTAGATAGGCAATAGGCTTGTTCACTGTGAACTCATATCTGTAAACCAAAACTTGTTGGTCAAAAGATATCGGCTTTTCATTGAAATACAATTCGTCTTGTGTGTTTGAGTTTATAACTCACAGCTTATTTAAAATTTATTTTTGTTTTATACTTTAACATGAACACACACAAACAAAGTAGATTTCAACATAATTATTTTGTTTAACAACGTGCAATTATTTAGTTTTGATTTGAATAAGAGTTTTGTTTTGTATAAATTTTTAATTTTTTTTTTGTTTTAAAATATAAAATCAGTTTGAACTATTATAATTTGCATTCTACATTATGACACATAAAATTATTTAGGAAAAATCTATTTTGATCTATTTTTTTGTTATATTTTGTTTGTCAGGTAAGTCATAAAAATTACGTTTATATTTCTGTTAACGACTTTCATCTTAAAGGTTTTACAATATTTAATTATATTGCACCTTCGAAAAAAAAAAAAAAATGAAAAATATTTAAATCTCGACTTTTTTTTTTGTACAAGTAATTTGTTGTATTGAGGAACACTCTTGTAATACGATTATAAAATGTCACATTTTTTTTTACTAATATAACTAAAAAAAGAAATCAACACAAGTTAATAGGAATTTGATGACGAACATTGAATGGCATATAGCGGTTAGTTTTGTTTGTTGTTGTTTTTAATTTGAAATTCCTAATTCTTTTAATTCATGTTCCTCATCAACGGAGTCTTCATCGTCGGAGCCATGTACTGAGGGAGCTGGGGTAGTATGTCCTTTAAAATAACAAACAAAAATATTTATTAAACAGAAAAAAGAAAGAAAATTCAAATAAACTTACTTGAAGATGTCGGACTTGGAGGCTCACTATATGGCCGTGAAAAGCTCAAATTATTACGTGATCCATACATTGAGCTTTCATCTAAGTAATCTGGATAGACAGTCTGCAGGGCTTTAACTCGGGCCTGTCTGTAATACTTTAGAAATAAACAAAAACATTACAAAATCAGACCATGAACAATAAAACATATTAATAAACTTACAATACCCAACTGCCTCCAATCAAGTAAATCACTCAAACGTTCTGTTCGGTTTCGTTGAATAATACGTTGGCGACGATTTAAACGAGCAAAGTCCAACATAAAGTTCGACAATTGCTGAATACTATCCTCGAGACCAATGTAACGACGATCAACTATATAGATACCATAGGATTTCGGATCTTGGATGTGTTCTTCCATGAAACATCCAAAGCCCGAGAGATTGGTGGTGATGCTTGGAATGCCCATGACTGTGCATTCGGCAGGTGTGTAACCCCAAGGTTCATAGTATGATGGGAATACACCTAAATGACAACCACGTACAAATTCTTCATAATCAATGCCAAAGAGTGGATTTGTTGACGTTAGGAACTCTGGATGGAAGACTATTTTAACACGATCGTGAACTGTGTTGAATAATTGACAGCGACGAACTGCATTTAGGACGGGATCGTTCCAGTCATCAACCTGAAAAGAAGATTATACACATTTTGTAAGTAGAAATTAATAATATAATTATATGGGCATAGTTTGATATCTCCATCGGTGTATATTATTTGTAATGTATTTTATTAGTGATGGTAACTATCGAATGATTTGAACTATCGGTAGTTAGTAACTGAATGATTTGAACTATCGAATAGTTCATTCATTCATTCATTAATTTATTCATTCGAATAAAAACTATCGAATAAACTATCGGATAAAAACTATCGAATAAAAAAACTATTTTAATGAAAAAACTATCGTTTAAGAAAACTATTCCAATGAGAAAACTATCGTATAGAAAAACTATTTGAATGAAAAACTATTCGAATGAAAAAAGTAACTAAATGAATGAATGATTTTAAACTATCGAATGAATGAATATTTTACAACTATCGATAGTTTGATAGTTTTTATGCGATTGTTCCCATCACTATATTTTATTTAATGAATCAATCAAAATTAAAATAAATATTTATTTTTGTATGAGAAATTTTATAAACTGGTCCTTGAGACATGAGGATTTGTAAAATCGAAAATGTTTGAAGCTTCATAACTTTAACTTCTTGTTATAACAAAATTTTTTGTGCCAGGGCCCTATTCTACCAAATACTTTTTATTTTTACGAAAAATCCAAGGGTCGAATTACGGGATACGTTCGTTAAGGAATGGTTGCTATGTGTCCCTATTAAATAGAGACAAAAATAGTCAAAACGTTAAAGATGATCGTAATCGTGTGCCGTAATTCGACCCCAGTTATTTACGAAAAAAAAACTTAACTCAAAGTTTTAGAAGTAAGAGGGTTTCGGCATTTCGAAATTATTTTAAAGCAAATTCATACCCTACGAAATGAAAATTAAATTAATTTACTGCAAAAACAAAACAAATAAAAAGGGTCAGCATGCGAATTACACTGGTAACTTCTCATTGATGCCTTTTTATTTTATTTTGCGAATAAATTCCAAAAATGAGGAGCTACTGATGTTAGAAAAAAGATTAGTTTATATACAATCTGTAGAGCTATTTAAAAAAATAAATAAAATGCACCAATGGATACACCGCCATTTAACCATGCGCATAGAAACAATGTCTGTTTTTATTTCATTGATCGATAAGGCCTTTTTAAAAAACCTTTGAACCAAACTTGCACCATCTGATCATTCTTTTTAGCGGAGTTGTGCACAAAAATGCATTTTGGGGACTAAATGGATAAATATCTTAAGTACGTCATACAACAAGAAATAAAAGTACAATGAGTTCTGCACAATGTTTTCTAACTTTTATTTGCAATTTCATTTTCAATACAAAATAGCAGCCAGTCCTACAGTACCTTGCAAAAATTCCATTTTTGGTTTCTATTGCTAAATTTTAAAAATATTTGCTGAAGTAGGTTAAAGTTATTTTGGTCTCATTTTGAAACAAAAATAACATGCTGTAACATAAGTGTCTTAATTCTTCAGGGCATACTTTTTAAACATGATTAAATTGTAGTTTTGAGCGCAGGTATTGAAGCGGTCTGATAATTCTCCGGGAATGAATGCATGAGAAAACTCCCAATCAAAACGGTCAAAAAAATTTCTCCTTCTTCGATTTTCATCAATATTAACGAGAAGAGGACAAAATTAAAGCAAAAAGGAACGAACACCAACACAATCCCCGGGAGTTTTTATTTAGAACAGGGCTGAATACTTTTATGCTACAATGTCAACTTGATAACCAAAATTAAAAGTCTTATTCAAATCTTCCGGGGCTTGGTGTATAGTGTATGTATGTTTGTATGGTCCGCGTTATAAGATAAAAAAAAAAACATATAAATCATTACACCCCAATTTATTACTTTGTCAGACATATTATCTTTACCAACATTGTGCCGAAAGTTTTGGTCCTTTTAACTAACGGGAAGTAAAAGCTTTTCATCTTTGAAAATATGTGATTTTTTGAAGTTACCGTAAAAAAACTTGTCTTGAATTTAGCTAAAAATGATAAGCCTGCAAGTTCACGACATCCAAGTAATTTAAGTTCATAATTTATTCACGTTGAGAAACTCTTTTTTAATTTAATTTTTTTTAAGTTTATGGCAAGAAATTGAAAACTGGCATAACTCAAAAATCTTGGTTTTTTGCCAATATACTGCGAATACAACTTTCTTAATTTTTGTAAACTTAGTATAGATTTAAAGGTTTTGCATTACAGCTGAATCTTTTTGTTCAATTCATGAAAAAGTTATGCATGCCAGTTTTCTTTAACATAAAAAAAAAAAAAATATATTGGGGTGAAATAGGCTAAGGTGATTGTGGATTGTTGATCATCACAATAAATACTTTTGCTCCACGTAAGGTGATTATCAAAGTGACGGTCACTTTTTTGTCATGGTTTGTGAGTGACAGCTATTTAGGTGTCACTTTCACTTTCTATTTTTATTGAAATCCTCAACGGCGAACTACATTATATTCTAAGCTAATACGAAAATTTTAGTTCGTTTAGTAAAATATGGTTTCTTGTTAAGAAGAAATACAGAATATATAATATTTAAATATTAAAAAAAGGGGTACCGGTGGACTCCAGTGTGTGAGTCGAATACTCATCAAAAAAAATCTGCACTTGTAGGGTTTTAGTGATTACTTTACTCAGAGCAAAAAATAGATAATGGTCAAAAAGTGACAACCAGAAAAGTGTCAATCGACTATCACCTTAGCCGATTCCACCCCTGGAACTTAAAAAATGATGTTAATTCCTTTAAAAATTAGCCGACTATAAATTTGCGCCCTTGTTATTATTAAAAGTTCTCACCAACTACTACTATTGTTTTATCTACTTTTTAATCATTGAAATTTCTTAATTAGTGTATTTAAGTACTTACAATATTATGTGTTGTCACTGGTGGCATACAATCCCTTTGCATAGCAAACAAACATCTCTTAATCTTCACCAAATCTTCCTTTGTTAATAGCTCGTCTGGTTCAGGAATACGTCCAGTAAGGCACGTATCGAACATTCTCTTGCCAACAACTTGTTGAATATTATTAATAGTATCACGCAATTGCTTAACAACCGCATGTCCTCTCAATGAATCAACATTGAAATTATTCGTCTTTGCTGGGAAAATCAAGAAAGCCACCACAGTGGTATCTGGTTTTTCAGATTTAAGCATTGCATTCAACCTTGCTAGTGATTCAATAAATATGTCAGCGCCCTTATTTCCGAATTCATATCGACCAGCGATAAAAAAGTACAATGTTTTATCCAAGTCAAAGTTCATATGTCTTTTTTGGGAGAAAAAAACAAAAATAAATAAAATTGGTTATCATGAAACTATATATAACTTCCTTACCCATAGAAATGTCCACGAACAAATTCATTAATCTTCTCCTTGGCCATGGCATGTAAATTTTGAAATTCATGAATAGCTGAGAATTTCTTAACATTCAATCCATTGGGTGTGATAATATCGGGCTTCCTCTTCAACAAATGCTCAGCTTCAAATCCAGTAATTTCGGAGACAGTTGTAAAGACATGCGAGAGATGTGTAGCTGCACGTTCTATACAATATCTGTGATAGATTTGGCGTTTGCCAGCCTCATCGTCGACGGCAAATTTATCTAGATTATTGTAAAAGTCTGTTTTGCCTGCACACAAATACCGCCCCAGAAGTGTAGCATGAGTTGTAAAAACGGTGGCAATTTCAACATGACGTGTTCGCAAAGCAATCAAACCAACTCCAGCCTGCCACTCATGGAAATGAGCACAGATACGCGGACTAAGTAGATCATTTTGTTCTGAATATTCAACAGCACAGTTTCTAAACTAAAGTTATTAGAAAACAAAATTATTAATTAATGATTTTGCTTTTTGGTTTGAAGGGCAAACCTCTTCCAGGAACTCTGCAATCATATAACCTAAAATGATGGCATCATTTGTCTCAACATCCAAATGTGGAACACCTGAAAAACATAGATTATAGTTAGATTGGATTCATTAACTTATAAAGTAATATGAACTCACCAACATTACATTTCTCCCATAATTCTGTTTTGAAGCCATCAAGCTTCCAAGCTGCCGATCCAATATCGAACAATATCAATTGAGGATTACCATCGACCAACCAACGTCCAGTGTGAATTTTATAGCCACGAGATCTTAATGCATTTACTGCCTTCAACAGAGGATTACCACGTGGAAATTCCATTTCTTCCATTTCTGTGCGAGCACAGGTCTCTTTGTACGGTCCCATCAGGCATAGCTGCTCTCCCATTTCTTCAGTCGAGACATAGGCTTTTGATCGAATAACAGTATAGATTCCGCCAACTTTGTTGGCGACTTCCCATGCCACTTCGAAATTCCATCGGTTCTCTCGCGATGCAATATCACCGCGATCAAAGTAATCCTTGAGGTCGACAGTGGACTCAACACGTGAAAATCTTCGCATCATCTGGTAACAAAATAAAAATCCAAGTGAATATAAATTTTTTGTTAAAAGAAAAAAATAATTAGGTAATAGAAAATCACCGCAGCATTTCCATCGTTATCTTCTAAACGAAAGGATAATCCACGTTTTAACATGACAAAATTTTTCAAATGAATTTATTATCTTTGAAATTATTATTAGTTTCAAGTTCGACAACTATTCGCTACCAAATAAATCGTCAACTAAGGCGACATAAGTGTTCCTTAACTTGAAACATGTTTTCTGGTGCTGTGCTTTTTGGGTGATAAGAGAAGATCATTATAATAATTCTTATCAGTTATGGAATAACACGTTATTAGGAGCAAAGCTAGTTTTTTTTTGTATTATTTTTGAAATTCATTCTCTGATTCGGTTTTTGAACATAGAAATCGAAGGGGAGAGAGAGAGATTTAAGATTGGAGATAGGAGACCTTTTCAAAGCGATTAAAAAAGGTATTGAATGTTGTTTTGTTTAATCTCTCGACCTCGAATTTATTAGTTTTTGGTTATGCTTTTCTATTTTTAGAGGTATAGGTACTATTTTGTTTTTGCTTTTGTTACATCATAATTTAGCGGGATTGGAAGGCATATGTTATGAAGATGAAAAATATTATTATTTTTCATTGACAAGCTTTATGAGGTCAAGTTCAATAGGAAAGTTATACAATGAAATCAAATAATTAGATGTGAACACCTTTCGTTTTGGACAGATGGCAATGGAAAGTAAGTTATACTTTTGATAGTTGAGCGGCTAATCAAAGTTATCAGAATAGTAAATTGACTGAATATTTCAAACGAACCATAGGTCTGGACATACAGAAGAAGACAATCTCTCGCTTTATTATTTTATTTTATTTCGTTAAATACTAACGGTACAGATTATACAGATTTAAGATTAACATTTAACATTGGATAAAAAATTAATTTTTAACGATATTGATTGAAAAACATATTCCTTATACTCTGTGATTTAACAATATCATTACAGGAATTAATAAGAACATAGTTTTTATTAAATACATTAATTAACAGATTGAGAGGACTATAAGCGCCATAGTTTGATCTACTAAAGATGTTACAAAGTGACATTTGTCTTCTTACACTATAACGACTTACTGTAAAATTCAATCGGGAAAGGACCGATGGTGTTGAAATCGAACCATTAATTATTCCTATGATAAAACAGAACTGTAAATACTCTCTATGAGCAAAAAGAGATGGCAGATTTATAAGTTGTAATCTATGAGAGTAAGGTGGTATTACAATTCTATCTGACCAGGGAAGGAAACGTAGACAAAATCTCATAAACCTTCTTTGAACGGATTCTAATCTGTTGATATGAGTCGCGTAATAAGGTGCCCATACAACACACGCATATTCAAGAATTGATCTCACAAACGAAACGTAGAGGGTTTTAAGGACATAAGGGTCATGAAATTCACGAGTAAAACGTTTAATAAAGCCAAGTGCCTTATTAGCCCTTTTTATTATATAATTAAAATGATCGATAAATGAAAGCTTTGAGTCTAATACTACTCCAAGATCGGTAAAGCTAGACAAAATACATAAATCAGAGGAATTAAAGTTATATTTATGGACAAACCAGTTATTCTTACGCGTAAAACACATTGACTTGCACTTCTCAGCTTCGTCTATTAGCTCAATATCGGCTATACGATAATGTTCTAACCTCTCTTTGGAATCTGAGATCTTGGATAAGAGATTGATATTTTGTGGCAAATAGATATTAACATAAACAAAGTATACGGCAATCAAGGAGATGTATGTTCTATTATAACTTCACTTAAAGAGCACTGTAGCAATTGAAGTGATTGACCAAAGGAAAACCTTATTCCATCTGGTGTCAGAATTAATCGGAAAACTATATTTATTTTGGTTTTCAGCATAAATAAGTGGAATAAGGTTATAATACAAAATTTATTGAATGCACTCAATTATTATAAATGGGAATTCATAAATCTTAATCCATAATAATTGAACAAACTGACCCTTCGCAACAGTTTATTATAGGAGCAATCTAATCAGCAATCACCGCCTAATGGCTTTGTTATCTAGGTAATGTTTTGTCAAATTTTATTTTGATAAAAAACACGCACGATTATCGTTTATTTTGATTTGGAGTGGTGCTATTGATTAGATAGAGATTCCATATTTTTGTGTTTTTTTTTTGTTTTATAAATTTTGCTAAGGTTTAAAAATGATTCTTTTTATAAATTGTGTTATGCAATATTATTTATGACCAGTAAAAAAAACAACAACAATAAAAATTGAAACAGATAAAAATAGGAATTTTTGGGTACGAACATCAGTAAGGCTACAGAAATGTGACTTGGTGGGATCAAAGCATGCTCAAAACATTCTCCTCAATATTTGGATCTCGTGGTTCAAAAATTTTAAGAATTTAATGATTTTTTACTTGCTCTATAGGGCAAGTATTGGTTTCGTGTCAAAAAAAAAAATTCGAGGTTTTAATTGAAACTAACATTACGATGATGGAGAGGTCCGAAAAAGTGGTTTTCGTCATGACGTCCGTCGGTCTGTGCGTCGGTGCGTCTGTGCGTCTGTGCGTCGTCAAAAAAAGGTGTACATGAAGCTGCAGCCTAAACGGGTAAACGGTTTTTCTTGAAATTTGGTACAGATGATTTTTTCGTAATTTCCAAGGTTGGTTTTTTTTTTGTTTTGTAATATCTTGCTTAGAACATATACCTCCCATACAAAATGTTCGAGGTATTGCAATTTTCTCGAAAACGGCTCTAACGATTTTGATTAAATTTGACCCACGTAATACTGTACGTAAATCTAACAAAACTGCGTTTTTAGTTTTTCTCAAAAAATACGTATAGTGAAAATATGATATTAAAATTTTTTTTTAAATCACCGATGTCGGCTCTTCCCGTGCATCGTTAATGAGTTATTCCAATTTTCTCGAAAACGACTCTAACGATTTTGATTAAATTTAACACACGTAATGTTGTACGTAAATCTAACATAATTGCGTTTTTAGTGTTTCTCAAAAAATACGGATAACGGAAATATGGCTTAAGAAATTATAAAAAAAATTACATATTTTTGCATTTCTTATGAAATTCCTTAAAAAATCAAATTATAACCAATTCAAAATATTTTTACAAAAAAGCTTTGACATAAAAGGTATGATAACATAAGAGCAAGTACGTGCGGCCCCAGTCGTGCATTTTATTTCTATCAAATTGGGGGTTAAATCTTTAGTTTATCAGATCAAATTTTTTTGTTATAAATATTGGCAGTATTTCTTCTGATGGTAAGGACACGATAAAATTATGTTAGGAGTTGGTTTTAGTCCTCATTGAAATATTACACTGTGCAAGTTTTTTGAAAAAATTTTTTGAGACAGGTGCGCGATTAACTGTTTCGCCCTATTTCGGACCCGAGAAATCGATTGGCGTCATTAGTTTTTCGATTTATCGGTACGACTTCGAACAAAATTTTTTTTTGAAAGATTTTCAATTATTTTGAGAATTTTCCACTTTTTTTAGTCATTTTTCATCCAAAAACAAACGATAATATCGGTAATCTTGTGGTAAAGTAATTTGGAAGTATTGAAACTATCGATAGTTTTGTGAAGTATCGATATACTCGATATTTTTTGGTTATCGATAGACTGTCGAAGTTTAACCAACACTAAATTAACAGTTAAATTAATTTTTAATGGAAAACATGCAATGTATTTGTGCAGAATTATTAGCAATATAAATATTGTTTTTGGTTGAAAAATGACTAAAAACAGTGGGAAACTCTCAAAATAATTGAAAAAACTTTCATAAAAAATTTTGTTCGAAGTCGTACCGATAAATCGAAAAACTAATGATGCCAATGGATTTCTCGGGTCCGAAATAGGGCGAAACAGTTATTCGCGCGCCTGTCAAGAATTTCGACTTGCACAGTGTTATTATTTGACTCTCTTCAACAATTGCATTGGCGATAAACCCTAAGATCTTTTTTATAGTTTTGAATTTATTCAAAAGCATAATTTCTAAATTCAGGAATTCAATTTGTTGATTTTTTTTATATTCGATTTTTTTTAATAAATAAAAAAAAAAAAAAATATTTCAAATCTTTTCCGTTAAAAAAATAATGTTTTCATAATACATATTTTCATTTAGCAGTTTAGTTCCAAAAGTAGAAATATCATGTACCTTGTAAAAAAGGCATTTTCCAGGACCATATCAAGGACTCATACTAATGGAAGATCATCAACAAAATTTCAAAGGAACCCAAAAACTATGGTTTGCGTTTTCTCAAAAGAAAAAAAATTAAATCAACAAGGGTAGGGAAAATGTAAGAGCAGAATTCAACTCATATACACTCTGCATAAATAAAATTGATTATAAAAATGATATTTTGATTTTCATTTTATCAAACACAATGGTGACCAACTAGTATTGTTCTAGGGGCTTTTTTGAAAGTCCATAGAAGATAAGCGGGTACTACTGTATAAGATTAAATACACGCACGGGTTGCACAAACTTGCTCTTAGAGTTCAAGTTCGTTAAATTTTTGAAACTTTTTATATAGAAATTAGGTAAATTTATATATCATGTTAAGAAAAACGAATTTTTCAAATTGAGTTCCAAAACAAGTATGTAATTTAATTTCATTTATTAAGATTCAATTTCATATAAGAAACCTATAGAAACCTTCACCTGTTTCGCAGAGCATTTTCTAAAAAAATGTGTTTTTGATATTTTTTACATAAACCTTCCCCCATAACACTCGATTGTATTTTTTCGGTAACACGCTCGCTGTTGACTTTGGAGACTTAAAAATGTTTCGTTTCGCTTCAGCTGCGTTTCAAAAAAATTATTTCATATACAAACATTTTTTAGAAAAAAATTAAAAAATAAGACTGGTATTTTGTAGAAATTATTAATCAACACTTAAAACCAAAATTTTCAAAAAATGCAATGCCCCGTTTTCGAAAATTTGATTTTTCAAAACAAAAAAATTTTTACAAAAACTCATTTATTTCCTCTGGAATTTTTAGTGAGATCGTGAATTTATTTCCAAGGAACAACAAATCGTAGAAAATGGCAGCTCAAATTCACTGAATAACTAAATGTTGTTATCAATAAACTCAGACGAAAACTTATACTCAAAATATCATATCCGTTTTCATGTTCGAAAAAAGGTAAACATACCTAAGAAAGTTTTTATTCTAGGGAAAAATGCCCCCAATTAAACCCGTGTTTCATTGGTACTCTGTATTTTACTGAATAAACATGCTTCAAACAACAACAAAAGTTTACTTTTATTTATTATTAAAAATCCTTTTTTGTTAAAGGGTCAAAAATGTAAAAGTTCTGGAAAAAATTTCTCTGTAAAGCAACAAATAAAACACTTTTTTTGTATCCTTACCAATCATTTGTTGTTGTTTCAAATGTACTGATCTGAGTACTGAGTTACCAATAAAACACGTCTTTAGTCTCAGAAACAAATTAGAAAATTGGTTCCAAAATTGGAAGAAAACATTCGAGATTCGATAAACGAACAATTTGGAACAGTTAACCTGTAAATTTGTATCGAAGATCTTGTGAGTTTTGATTTGTTTTTAATTATTTCCTTTGAATATACGTAGTTTTTTAATCTCTTCAAAAATCAACTCATCGAAAGTCAACAATATAAATTTCACTGAAAACATCCGCCCACAAACGCTTGAAAAAGTGGTCGTAAACATTGTTTTTGGCATGGATGATGGAATTTATCATATTCATGAGAGAAGTTGTTTTTAAGAAACTATTAAATGTCTAATTGCAGAGTAAGGGTGAAATCTCTCGATTGAACAGAAATAATGGCTTTTTAATGAATTCTCTTTTTACTTTTAATCAAAATTAGTAAAGACTTAAAAAAAACGACACCCTTTAGCATGAGAAAGCTGCATAAGTTTCGTATAATGATAGACAAAAAAAAAAACTACGGGTTCTATACCCACATCATCTACGAAATCTTGAAAAACAAAATTTAATTTAATTTTGGAAAATATACCCCTCTGTGTGATAAATGTCTCAATTCCAAGGTTATTGCCTTTAAAATCAAAACAAACTCGTATGTTTCTTATCAAAATCGGTGTCGGTATTCGACGGACAGTCGCCTTTTATAATTTATTATAGGGAAACCGAATTTCAATCAAAAAAGAAATGCATACACGTGCGTCTGCAAAAAAAAAACGAAAACAAATTTCTATATAAATTATTCTATATATTTGTTAATCTTCCATATGTTATTTTGGTTTGGTTTCCGTCGTGTGACATTCAAATAAATTAATTTGTATTTCTTTTTTGTATATTGACTTTTTGAAAATTTCTCAAAATAGAATGCGCCTAATCGAGTTGCCCATCGTCGTCGTTCGTTCTGATCTCACGTGGAGCGAGAAGCAGATTGAAAAACAACGATTGCTGTCATTTAAATTGTTGTTCATCTCATAAAAGCTAAATAAAAACTAAACACTCATACCAAAGTAGAGCAGCTGATTTAAAAAAAAAATGAGAAAAAAACTACACCGTTGCATCTTAATGCACCGTTAAAATTAAAACTAACGCACTATGCAACAAATTTGATGTTGTTGTTGTAATTTGAAGGCAAATACGCCGATATTAAAACAAATAACATTAATCGAGTTTGTTTTTTAAAGTTGTCTCTTTTTTTAGTACATATTTTTAAGTATTATTTATTGTTTTATTAAAAATGTCTACAAACCTTCTTGCTTTATTTGTTTTTCTCTTCTTTTCCTTATTTCTTCGACGAGCGACAATAGATGTCAAATAGAGGTCAATGCTAGCCTCCTCACACACCACAGTGGGGGACGAAAACGATGAAGCAAAAAAAAAAATTAACGTATACGAAACAATCAACACGGAATCAAAAATAACGAAGAACTTGTTCGAAAATAAGTTTAAGAAATTTATCACTCGTTCAAGAGTAACATGCGATATGCTCTTATCAACTTTTTATTATTAATTTAATTTGACAAAAAATAAAATACGAAAAAAACAAAAACAACAATCTCGTCGTAATCGCTTTCTTTTAAATATTTTTTTATTTTAGCTACCTCTACCGGCGGCAACCACGATATAAAACATGAAACACCTCCGCCTAAAGTGTATCGAGGAATGAGGATGTGTGAGCTCAGGGTAAAGATTCTTTTCCGTAGCGGCAACGGCAAGGCAATCACATAAAATCACCCAGACCCACCGAGTCTCAAAAGAGCACCACCTCGTGAGATATATAACGAGTATGAAAATTTGGTGAGTATTGTTTTTTTTTTGTGTATGTTTCTTTAATTTTTATTTATTTTGTTTCTCTTTTGCTTAAACGCACGTACGCTTGATGACACACTACCACTAAGATACACAGTAGGGCCCAGAAAAAATTGAAGGAAAAGTCTTTGCTCCAAGTGTTGGAATTATCTTGTCCACCACACTAACGAGGGGAATTTTCTTTACAAATATTGTTGTTATGTTCAATTGATAGATGTACTTAGTTTCATAAAAACAAAATTGATGATAATAATAATTTAGAAAAACGAATTGACTTTGAAGAAAAGTTATATTAAATTTAAAATGAGAGCAATGTAAGTACCGTTTGGTTCTTACAAGATCACGATTACGATCACAAGCACATCAACTAAGTCGCCAGTCGCGACTACAACACCCAATGCACTGAATCGCTGCTGCAAAGTAATGCAACTCAAATTGTTGTCTGATCGTAATCGTAATTGTTATTGTAATCATATCGTATCTCTCTGATGCTGTGATCATTTGGCGGGTTAGTAGTGGTGATGGTGAAGGTGGTGCCGGTTTTTCTTCGCTTCATCATCATCTTGTGCTCCCCTTTCAAATGGTACATATTATAAACGATATAAAAAGGGTAAATCTGCAATAATTGAAAAACCGCAAGTTGTAGGAACTGCGTGAGCATTTTAATACTTTTATAGGAAATCAATATAAACCATTTTAGTAGTTTTTTTATATTCTCTCAATTATTGGTAAAAAATAGAGTGATTTGCAATTTTTGAATTTCATATCGAATAAAACAGTAGTGGCCTAAAATGATGGTCATGATGAAAAGAATTGATGTGGCATGTGGATATTTTAGATCATTTAAATGTCCTCAAGATCCATGACATATCTCTTTATCACACAGAATATGGGCAGTGGCAATTTCATAAGAAATTAAAAAAAAACTTAAAATAGCAGATAGCTAGGGAGAGATGCTGGCCCCAAGTTTATTTTTTTTTTTTGATACCAAAACTCATGAAACCTTCGAGTAATATGAATTTATATGGTAAATAGCTCAATCCGCGGAAACAGGTTGCTCAGCACAACTTAAAAACCTGCTAACTCATAACGAACTTGTTCTTCGATTCAAGATGTTGAAATTTTTAAAACTTTTTACAGTCGTGTTTTATTGGTACTTAGTATTTTACTGAGTAAACATTTAATGCTCTAAACAACAACAAGCGAATACTTTTATTTATTATTAATAATCCTTTATTGTTGAAGGGTTAAAAATGTATAATTTTAGAAAAAAAAAATTCTCTGTAAAGCAACAAATAAAAACTTTTGTTTTTCCTTAGCAATAATTTGTTGTTGTTTCCCGTGCAAAATTTTACATTTACATAACATTTGGTAAATGTATAAGAAAAAAAAATTAAAAAAAAAACAAGAATTCCTTCATTCATTCAACATCTTCTGAATAAGAAAAAAATACATGCATTTTGATTTCTCTTATTAAATTGCATTTTGAAAATCTTAAAGCCGTTGAAAAAAAAAATAAATAATTTTTTGAAAATTTGTTTTTTTAAATAAGGTTGGTATGCCATTTTGTAGGAATTTTTAATGAAGATTCAAAACCAAAGTTTAAAAAAATCAAATTCCGTTGACGAAAATTTGAACTTAAAAAAATATGTACATATTTAAAAACTTTTTTAATTTAAACCGAAAATTTGTTTTTTACAAATTTTATCTTTGATTCATATTGAACCTTATATAAAAATCATTTGAAATTGAACTACAGCGAGCGGTTTGGGAGAAAATCAGAAATTAAAAAAAAAACCGTTCTGTGAAAGGAATCATTAAAATGATTTTCAAAAAAAAAAAACTATTTTCTTCAAAAGCTATGAATTGTCTTCAATTGTCTGCATTTTTTTGATTCGTTATTTTTGGTCCTAAACAATAAATTTCAAATTTTCAAAAAACCTTCTGGAGTCTCCAAAAACACTACGTACAGATTTTAAAGTTTAGCAATTTTTGGATTTATCGGTCTAGTCTTTCCGTTTCGGCCGAACCCACTTCTTATGCATTTTTTATGGTTTTTTTTTTATTATTTGTTTACCCACAAATCAGACAAGTTATTTAAAAAAGAAACTAAAAAGAAAAACCTTGCTAAAGAAAATCTTTTGATTAAAAAATTTAACATCCCGAAAAAAAAAAACCAAAAAATCCAGTTGGTAATAACACAGATTGTATTAGATCCAATAAAATTAGATTTAAATTGACCACAGTTGTCTATACTTCTTTCAACTGTTTGGAATTTTATTTAACTCTTCTACTGTATATTGTTTAGATATCGTGAAAAGTGCGTTTTTTTTTTTTTTTTTTGTTTGTTTTATTTATTTTTCTCTCTTGTTATTTACGCATGAACCTCTCTCGAATATGAATACCTATCTAACATACATACATAAACTATGATAGTATCGTGGAGTATTTATCAAATCAGCTGTTGAATAAAATATTTGTTTCGTTAACCTTGACAACATATAATTTGTATCTTAATGCTTTCTTTTCGTTTTATATCGAACAAATATGAAAACAAAAAAATAGTTATCAAAAGATAGAAGGTAGGTACAAATTATGTAGAATGAATAAGGCACCCCCAAATCAGGTTATCATTGACATTTACACTCTTTAAAGTTATTCAGTTATAAAACAGTCAATGACCTTTTTGTTGGAACAGGAGTAAACATCAGGGAATAAGAACCAATCGACCCACTCAACATTCTTTCACATTTTTCTTGGACTGTGTTGAAGCCGGTTTCGAAAAAGGTACCTAACGTATAAGTAAACCAGCTGGTATTGTAGTAGGTACCTATGTTAATTTATGTATAGTCCTTGGTTGAGGGTGGGCTTAACCAGGTTAAATAAAGAATTTGTGTGTATACACTCGTAGCGTAAGTTACTTTTTTGAGGTATTTTATATTGGATTCTTGATAGGTAGATAAGGTAGCTACAAGTAGCTACATACTTGAAATTTCTAGATTTTCTTGAGATTCTGTGGTTAGTTAACTTGCAAAGTTATTTATCTAAATTACACCGGCACCCAAAAAAAAAAAAGTGTCATGAACCAGAAACCAGACCGATCTTTCTATATGTTTTTGGGACCGCTGAATCCGAATTTCAAGTCCGTTTTGCCCTGTCACCCTCCAGTTTTGAGTAATATGCAAAAAACTCAAAAAAAGGTAGTTTTTGGGGTCTTTTTTACACTTTTCTCAAAACTGGAGGATGACCGGGCAAAACGGACTTGAAATTCGGATTCAGCGGTCCCAAAAACATATAGAAAGATAGGTCTGGTTTCTGGTTCATACAACTTTTTTTTTTGTGTGCTAGCACTGTCGCGACATGTCGCTGTCATACCCGGCACACAAAAAAAAAAGTTTCATGTACCAGGAAGCAGACCTATCTTTCTATATGTTTTTGGGACCGCTGAATCCGATTTTCAAGTCCGTTTTGCCCGGTCATCCTTCAGTTTTGAGAAAAATGCAAAAAACTCCAAAAAAGTCATAAAAATTCAAACAAAATGCACTCACAGTTCAAAACTGGAGGGTGATGGGGCCAAACGGACTTCAAATTCGGATTCAGCGTGCCCAAAAACATATAGAAAGATAGGTCTGGTTTCTGGTTCATGACACTTTTTTTTTGTGTGCCGGTGTTATTAACCAACTTAAAAATTGATAAGATACAAAGATTTATGTATGATTGGGAAGAATAATTTCTAAGCGAATAATTAAAGAATATTACTTACCAACTCATAACGCATAATAAATAGTTACAGATCACAAAAAAATTAAACATTTTGATATAAAAGTACACCGGCTGGCCAATTATCGCAAGCTTTTCATTTCATTTTGTTTATATTTATTTTGCAAACAACATAACATAAACAATGACGCAGACATTTCGGAATTCTCTTTCCTCTCATTTTATTCATTCTCAATTTTTATCAAAATTTCTCTGAATCTTTCAGTGCTATGCTCAAAGATATTTGGTAATAAATTCCCTTCACATAATTTGAAATTTCCCAAATTGTCATTTTTCTTGTCGGAGCATCCATTCGACGATTGCTGTGATGAATATTTTTTTCCCTAAAAAAAAAACTTGGTAAGGCATTAAATGTCAGCGTTTAAAAGATATCAAAAGGTATCCTATAACAAATTAGCATTTGTTCCTAAAAGATATTTAAAAAAAGGGATTTTTATCTACCGCCATTGAATACTACTACACTACAAATGAAATTTCTCTCAAATAATTCTTTCTAATGTTTGCGCTGCCATCTCTTGTTTCAAAGTGAAAGCAATTTGGTTCCCATACTAAACAAATCACCACATCTCTTCAAACTATATACTACTTGTGTGAGAAACTAGAAGTGTCTTTTTTCAAATTTTAAATTTAAAACTAGAAGTCTTCCGTTTCTTAATGATTTTTAATTTTTTTTTCGTTCCACAATGTCTGGGCAAAATGAGAGGTAATATTTGAGGATTGACTATTCAAAAAGGACTTTTCTCAGAGAATCGAAGAAAATAACAGCAAAATTGTGATTTTTTCAAACGATTTACAGTTTTCACCAGTTTTAAGTATTCGATTTTTTAGATTGATTTTTCGTTTTAATTCAAGATATGCAAATGCAAAGTAGGTAATTATGCCTACTCAGATTTTCGTTATCCTATCTCATTGTTTATGTGACGTCATCTGTATTATTCAAATTTTTTTTTAAACGAAGTAACCATAGATTAACATATGAAAGTCTCCAATCTTGGTAGTTTTTTGTCTATGATTGTTTTTTGGTATAGGGCTTTTAAGTAAGAAGTGCTCAAACTTCAAACTGTTCACTTTGAAGACACTTTACATTTCGCTGGTTAAGAATTTTAGGGTTGTATGCAGTGTTGCCGCAGGCTTTTTCAGAAAAGTAACAAAATTTTTTAAAAAGCGTAACAAATGGGAAAAAAGAGTAACAAATTAAAAAAAAAAAGTCATAAATCGAATCTTATCTTATTTGAAAGCTTATTTTTACCAAGTCTGCAGGCTGCTGCAGCGAAAAAGAGGTGAAATAAAAAAACTAGTAGAATTTTCACTTTTCAAAAAGCAGAATGAAATTTTCAGTTTGAGCCTAATGGCTAAAACAGATGTGCGGCACTTCTGCAGGCATCGCTGCTTGCAGCGCTGCACCCAAATTACATGTGCATCACTTTTTAAATTATTGATGCCGATTTCTGTCAAAAAGAATTGATAACCTTGATGTTTTTTATAATTTTTTTTGTAAGAAAACGATAAAAATGCGGTTAAAATGGAAGAAATAATTGAAATTATAAAACAAAACAAGATGGTTAAGTTTTTGTTATGAATTCAATCAGTTCTTCCATTTTAAGAAAATCAAAACGAACGTTTTTTGAATTTTTGAATGATAGATTGTGTTAACTGCCAATATCAGTAATGCCAAATAGCAAGTATTTTGTATTTTTGTTGAAACTTGGCATGGAATTTAGAAATAGAGACATGATGCAGCTCTGCGCTGCATGCAGATTTTTCTCCCATAAGAGCCCGTGTTATTTTATTTTGCTGCAGGGAAAAAACTACTAAATGCTTTCCGTTTTTCAGTACATAGCTGTAGAAAAGAATTCCGGATTATGTGGAGGGTTTTCCTGGCCCTTTTTTCTGTTATAAAGAGCTGTGTTGACGGTTTTATTTTGTATTAATTTTTTGTTCAAAAACATATTTTCCGATATTTTTTCTTGATTTTAATTTAATTTATTTTTTTTACTTTGACAGAATTCTCAATGATATTTTTTCGTTATCACTTTCGCTGTCGACTTTGAGGACTTAGAAAATTTAATTTTAATTTATTATTTTTAGTTGTGCCATTTTTGTGTAGTATTTTTCGTTTCTCATCTAGGTTTTAATCAATGAAATTTAAAAAACAAACGTTCTACTGGAGGCGGAGAGGAACTATTTATTAGGTTTTATATCTTTCTAAAAAATTGACCTTCATTTTAAACAGTTTTTTCTTCTTGTGTATTGTTAAAAGATATTATAAATCCTCAAGAGCTTCTAGATTATATGTAGATACATTTTAAGATTGATAACTGTTACTTTCGAAACTAAATGCATTTTATATTATATTATTTTATCATTGGAGAATAATTTAAAAATTGAAAGGTAGAACTATTTTTGAGAAGAATTTCTTGGCTAGATTTTCGATTCATTAACTCCAATCCATTTAATCCTTAGCGAATGCAAATAGGTATCTATACAAAAAATAGATTTAAAACTTTTTTACCATAAACAGATCATTGTTACCTGCAAAATAGTCAAAGTTATTGCATAAATTGTCGAATAAAAAAGTGCGTCCGGTTGAAATTTTCACTCTATTCAACGAAAAACAAACAAAATTTTATTAAAAAAAAGTGTAACAAAACGGAATAAAAAGTAACATGGTAACAAAATTATTTAATATTTCAAAAAAGTAACACTTTTGTTACACTTGTAACATTGTGGCAACATTGGCTTGTATGTCTGCAGGGGTTTTCATAGATACAACCTAATAATTTAGATTTGTTTTTCAATTAGAAAGCACCTATGGAAATTATTAAGTTATTAAAAAAAATCAATTTAACTTTAAAAAGTCAACAACTATTTAGCTAATAAATTAATACGAAATATAATTAAAATTTGCAACAGTTATGTTCTTCAAAGTGGGAGCTGTCAGATTTGAGTTTGACAAATTCGGTTACTTTTATTTTTTGCTTTCCATAGATAATACATTCCATGGTATAAAAAAAGAAGGTATGATCATTAGAAAAAACTCAGTATCGAGAACTGTCAAAACTTATGGCTACTTAAGGTTTTGACAGCCCAGCCCATTGAAATTGTTGTTGTAAACAAATTTGTCTTGGAAATTGTTGTTGCTTTTGACTTTGCCAAATGCAAACGTCAAAACCTTATTACCCCATTTTGTAAGATGGCGGCTCTAATGATCATACCTTGTCTTTTTATACCATGAATACATTCTGTCTTGAATCTGTCTTGAATCTGTTCAGCGGTGTTCACATTTGATTAAGAACACACTTGACTTCATTAAAATGGCGGGGTGTATATTACCTTGTATTCTGATGTATTATTTTGGTTGTTATTTCAGCTGGTGAAAATAAGGAATGGAATGTGCAGTGCAGAAAAAAGTGAAGTTGTATGAAAAGTCACTCGCACTCCTCAATATTATTAAATGTTTGTTTATTGAAGGTGTGAAAATCAAAAAAAAACTTTGTTTCATTGAATTTAGTCTTTCTCAAACTTGTCTACCTGACAAATAAGTTTGGTTCTACAAAACTTTACAGATGCTACTGTTGCTTCTGTAAAGCATTAAAGAAACAAAATTGCTAGTAGGGTATACCTTTTGTATCTTCTGGTCTCATAAAATAAGGCTATGCTTAAAAAATTTCAAAATAAAAGTGTCTTCTCACAAAGAACAACTGAATACGAACAATTCGAAATAAGTCATCATTTGCCGCGTTCATAAGCCGTGGTTGAGCATTTGTAAGGCTTTATAGAAGCAAAATAGTTTGCTTCATACTTTCTGTTCCAGTAGATGGGAACATGCGGAGGACTTTCTAATTTTTAATTAGCTTTAAGGCCTTTAAAGCTTATTTGTCCTATTCGAAACAAACATAGAAACAGACTTTAAGAAAAACACAAAATTTTGTTTTTAAATTATTTTGTTATTTTTTTTTTTCAATTTCTGTTTTTATATTTACAAAGGGATTCTATGGCAACACTTTAATGACGGTACCTGTACCTGAACCTCTTAACAGTCTTGTAACGGTAACCATCATCAGCAAGAGCAGCTGATTCTTGGACTGGGGCTTCAATGATGACTGGAGCAGCAACTGGAGCAGCGACTGGGGCAGCAATTGGAGCAGCGATTGGGGCAGCTACTGGGGCAGCAACCTCAACTGGGGGCAAGTATTCGTTTGATGGGAGTTCGTTCACATCACGACGGTGACGGTACCTGATCCTCCTGACGGTCTTGTAACGGTAACCATCATCAGCAAGGACAGCTGATTCTTGAACTGGAGCTTCAATGATGACTGGAGCGGCAACTGGGGCAGCAATTGGGGCAGAGATTGGAGCGGAGATTGGGGCAGCGATTTCAACTGGGGGCAAGTATTCGTTTGATGGGAGTTCGTATACATCACGACGGTGACGGTACCTGATCCTCCTGACGGTCTTGTAACGGTAACCATCATCAGCAAGGACAGCTGATTCTTGGACTGGAGCTTCAATGATGACTGGAGCAGCAACTGGGGCAGCAATTGGGGCGGAGATTGGAGCGGAGACTGGAGCAGCAATCTCAACTGGGGGCAAGTATTCGTTTGATGGGAGTTCGTTTACATCACGACGGTGACGGTACCTGATCCTCCTGACGGTCTTGTAACGGTAACCATCATCAGCAAGGACAGCTGATTCTTGGACTGGAGCTTCAATGATGACTGGAGCAGCAACTGGGGCAGCAATTGGGGCGGAGATTGGAGCGGAGACTGGGGCAGCAATCTCAACTGGGGGCAAGTATTCGTTGGATGGGAGTTCGTTCACATCACGACGGTGACGGTATCTGATCCTCCTGACGGTCTTGTAACGGTAACCATCATCAGCAAGGACAGCTGATTCTTGGACTGGAGCTTCAATGATGACTGGAGCAGCAATTGGGGCGGAGATTGGAGAGGAGACTGGGGCAGCAATCTCAACTGGGGGCAAGTATTCGTTTGATGGGAGTTCGTTTACATCACGACGGTGACGGTACCTGATCCTCCTGACAGTCTTGTAACGGTAACCATCATCAGCAAGGACAGCTGATTCTTGGACTGGAGCTTCAATGATGACTGGAGCAGCAACTGGAGCAGCAATTGGGGTGGAGATTGGAGCGGAGACTGGGGCAGCAATCTCAACTGGGGGCAAGTATTCGTTGGATGGGAGTTCGTTCACATCACGACGGTGACGGTACCTGATCCTCCTGACGGTCTTGTAACGGTAACCATCATCAGCAAGGACAGCTGATTCTTGGACTGGAGCTTCGATGATGACTGGAGCAGCAATTGGGGCGGAGATTGGAGCGGAGACTGGGGCAGCAATCTCAACTGGGGGCAAGTATTCGTTGGATGGGAGTTCGTTCACATCACGACGGTGACGGTACCTGATCCTCCTGACAGTCTTGTAACGGTAACCATCATCAGCAAGGACTGCTGATTCTTGGACTGGAGCTTCGATGATGACTGGAGCAGCAACTGGGGCAGCAATTGGGGCGGAGATTGGAGCGGAGACTGGGGCAGCAATCTCAACTGGGGGCAAGTATTCGTTGGATGGAAGTTCGTTCACATCACGACGTTGACGGTACCTGATCCTTCTTTGGGTCTTGTAACGGTAACCATCATCAGCCAAAACACTAGTCTCTGAAAGAGACTGCAACTCTTGAGGGCTTACTGCGAAAGACTCCTCTAGAGGTGGCAAATATTCGTTTGATGGTAAAGCAGCATAAGCTGTGGCAATAACTGCCAATCCAACAAGTAAAAGTTTCTAAAACGAAATAATGAGAAAAAATTCAAGCGTTAACGAAGTAATCCAAATTGCTTGTGATCCTTTTATATTTGCTCATTCGAAACTAGCTGCTGCGATATAAATTTTTTTAAATCCTTCAAACTCACCATCGCTACAAGTGTTGATCACTCTTCTTAGAACAGCGAGAAACTATTGATGATCTTACCTACCAACGTCTGCGTATTTATACGTCAAACTTCTAAACTTCTACCAATCTAATCGTCGATGAATTAAATGTTTTGTTATATCTACCACTCGAGCACAATTCTAGACTATAACAAGAGTCATGAATATATTAAAGTCAAAATCAATTAGTTAGACTCTATGGCAAAGTGTGTGGGAATGTTGTAAGAAACATACCTACATACAACTAAATTCCCGCCAAAAATTAATATCTTCAACTTTCATTCTTGATGCTGCCGCCGCGCGCCGGTCGATCTCAATAGATTTGCAATCCATTATTTTTATTTAATTTTAAAATCAGTTCTTCTAGTTTTTGTATAATATATAAAATTAATTTATCAAAATCGAGATAGACTCGCGAATGGCGTGTGTGAGAATAGGTAGGTATACACAAATTAATTCTGCTCTGGTGTGCGCGTGTGTGATCAATCGGAACTTTGTCCATAATTCCGGAAATTCATAGTTAGTCAGATTATATCAAATGAGCTTTATTGTTAGAATTGCTCATTTAATACAGAAACTTATGCGATGTTTAATCAGTAAACAAATATTTGGCATGAATATTTTTCCTTGCATCCACCATAACCTCGTATAAGATTTTCTCCGAAAAATAAAACTTCCTTTCCTCACTTCTGACTTCTGAGCTTCAAACGAAGCCATTATTTCAACTTCGTATTTTGGTCGTATCTTTTCTGTCACTTTAAACGTCAAAAAAAAAATGCCGGTTTTAAATGCAACTCTAGTTTGTGGTGAATTCAAATACTAACCACAGAAACTACTTACCATAAACTTCCCATAAAAAAAACAAATTCTTCTAAGAACGTCATGTCAATAACTTCATGTTTAACTGTCACATTCGCACTTCATGTTAGTATTGTTCACCAACGCATGAGTCATTTTTAAAGAAATGCATTATGACAGTTAAAGTGAGATTGCTTAGCAAACTGTCATTGAGTTTCCGCATCAATTTCTCTTCAAAAATTAAATGGGTTAAACAGGCTTTTGTATAAAATCTGTTTAATGATATCGATGATTAGGCTATCGAAACACCAGATGGCATCTTCCTGAAACCCCTTCACTTTTAGGCGGTAGAATTTGACGCAAATTGAAAAGCGTTCAAGGTTTTTTTAGCAAGAAACAAAAAAAATATGACAACAAGATTCAAGTTCACACGGAACCGTCTCTTCCTTCGAACAGTTTTTGATATCGATTTACATGTCAATGGTTTTCCTGATTTTTTTTTTTTTATGGCAAACTCACGCAATTCAGCATTAAGTATCTAATTACAATACCCATCTTCTTCAAAATTATGTAAATTTCTTCGAATGTTCTAGGTAGAAATTAATGTAAAGATACTTTTTAGATGGTTGTTGATTGATTTGATGATTGATTAAATTGTAAATTGCCTCAAAGAAAAATAAAAAATCTTTGATTTTAAACAAAAGGGTGATGTTTAAATTATGCTAGGTCGTTAAATTTTTGGACCGACAAGCATTATGCAAAATTATTTATCGTCGTTTTTATCTCTTTTTAAAAAGTAAAAGTTAATTTGTTTTTTTATTTTATTTTGTGTTTCGTTTTAAATACATAATTAATTTCATTGTTGAATTAAACTTAGAGCAATCTAAGAGGTCATTAGCCCATTCAAGAGAACTCTGCTGTATTATATTACCATTCTATAAATTGGAAATTAAATTAAATGGGAATATTGTTAATAAAGTATTAATTTTCTAGGACAGAGGGTTCATAGACTTTTAAATTTATATCAATTTTAAAATAAAGAACATTTTAACAAATAACGGTTGCCATGGTAAAAGTTGACACTTGCTATAATTTTATTATTTCAACCAGAATATTCTTAAATCTATATTGGGACGTAAGGGACTAAAGAATTAGTATAGACAGGTTCAGAAAAATTAGGAACTAAATAATTTTTTTCGCTAGCTGTCAAAAAATCCTTCCAATTTAGGAAATTTTATTTCAAAGTTAACTGGAAAGATTCGCTAAATTTCCAATCAGAAAATTGGCTAGACTAAATGTCATAGGTACGTCATTTTCTAAAAGGTTATTTAGGTTGACGAGTAAATTAAATTAGTGAGAATTTTTTTGCCTCTAACTTTCCAGTCAACTTTCCAATAAAATTGTTTAAATTGGAAGGATTTTTTTTGACAGCTATCCAATGAAAAGAGTGAGTCCCTAACTTTTCTGGACCTGACCAATGACCCGTTAATGACGTTGACTAAATGTCTAGTGAAATGTCATGAAAAATCTCCCTAACCTAAATATCCATTCAAAAAATGATGTTAACTATATATTTAAGTTCTTTATGTTTCCTAAACGTGCCCATTTCGTTTTCTTTTGAATCATCCCGCATTCTGTTTTTATAAACACGAGCATTTAATTTGAACTTGAAACGTGCTACGTGCGTAAACAAAGTCATAATAGTATTAATTTAAAATGATATACTTACTTTTCTAAAGTGGTTTAAAATCTTAATCTGTATTTTGTATTTATAATCAATTCAATAATAAAAACAAAAATCCAAAAGGGTTACATAAATATTTAAATATTTATTTATTTTGTATCTTTAAGCTATTAAGGCTCCATTTAGTCTCTCTAAAATTTGTGAATTAAAAATCAAAATTAAAAAACTTGCCTATGGGTTAATTTAAATTTTTATTTAATCCATAATCATATAAATCTTCCCACGATTAGATTTTTGTTAATCGTTTTTTAATAGATATCGAGCTCATAAAAAAAGGTGTATAACTTTGTTTTGTTCTTTTAAAATAAAAACCAGTTGCTAGTCGAGTCGGCTAAATCTACTCATGTAATCCATCATCATAAAAACAAAAAAAAAAATAATAATTTTAATTATTTGAAACCCAACCTATCTACTTAGGGCATCTTCTTTTTTGTTTTTAACCATCAGTACAAGCAGATAGGTCAAAAGTCTTAAGAATCTTCCGCCCCAGATTACTTCCGCATATAAAATTTTATATGCAAATCAATTGAAGCAATTTCAAGAAGATTTCTCATCATTTGACAACAGATGATGCCTCAACATCATCAAAACTATAAAAATAGAAATGATGATGAACTGAAGATTTATTTAAATTTTGTTTTTAAAAAAATCACTCAATCATTTTCCCATCACACATAAGAAGGTTCAAGAAGTTTCGAATCTCTTCTGAGAAAAGTGGGTAGCGAGTAGGAACGTTAAGTGCTTTTATTGACTTACGAAAACTAAAATACAATTGCTTATATCATCGTTCCACTTGAAAACTCTTATAATTTTGGTTTCTATAAAATTAAACTAGTTATTTTAAGCTTTTATTAGAAGTCGAACGAAATCGGTCAACGCGTTTACATCTTCAAAAAGGATTTATCTTCACTCTGTCAACGCATCGGTCACGCAAACGCGTTGACAGAATTTTTGATGACGATCACTCGACTTGACAGTTTTAAAGTGATGGTTTTATTGAGCTGAAACATTTATTATTTAATTTACTCTTGCCTTGCCTTGAATTAGCCCATAATAGCCTATTAATAAGTTTTGAAAACATGACTGATGATGTATTAATAGCCCTGTTCCTTTGGGAGGTGGCAACTTCTAGTAGTTTACTAGCGATTTTCAATGGAACGCACTTTTAACGAATTCAATACAAATCGTATCTACTCGGGAAGAAGAGCATGAGCAGATGATAGTACTAGATTAGCCAAAACATCTACTAGTAGTAAACTACCACCTCCAATGGAACAGGGCTAATATGATTTTGTTGCCTTGTCGCACTTGTCAATTTTTGTAGCTCTTTTCAATTTTGTCAATCTTACCGTTTTTGTCACTCTTGTCGCTTTTGAAAATTTTGCCATTTTTATCACTTTTGTTGCTTTAACCTCTTATGTCGTTTTTGCACTTCTGTCATTCGTGTAGTTTTCTGTCACTTTTTATTGTTTTTTGTAACTTTTGTCACTCATGCCGCTTTTGTAGCTCACTTTTATCACTCTTATCGATTTTGTCACTACTTGTGTCACTCTTTGTAAATTTTTGTTGGTTTTGTAAATTTTGTCACACCTGTGGCCTCTTTAAACTTTTTGTCGCTGCTACTGCTATCGCTTTTTTCAGCCTTGTCGCTTTAGTCATTCTGTCACTTTTATCGCTTTTGTGGCTTTTGTCGTTATTATATGTCAATTTTGTTGCTCTTGCTGTCAATTCTTCTATTCAACTAAAACAGATGTTCGTTTGACATTCAATGATAATAAGTCATAATGACAATGAGTCGAAACTTAAGCAGTTTTAAGTGCACAAATAATTTCGCTTTGGAAAATTCTTTGTTAAATGCACTTGACAATGAATGAAAATGCTGGAGCAAACTGGCCTTGATTAATTTTTTGATTAATTTTTTTATTTCGTTGGCAAAAAAATCAATAGTTTCACTACAAATCACGAGACATCTGTCTTATAAAACTCACACAGTCAAACTTTCGTATGTCTCCATAATTTTTTGAGCCGATTAACAAATGCTGAATTGCAATATATCTAATAGAATCAAATTTAACGACTTCTTATTTAGTTAATTCATAAATTTTTTGTTTGTTTAATTTTAAAAGTAGCATAACTTTAAAATTAAAACTTAATGAATTTTAATCGAATTCATAGACAAAAAAAAGGCTAATTATGTAAATGAGTTTATTTACTTTTTTATTTAGGCAATAAATTTGTGCACTAATTTTTTAATCTTATTTATAATTTCAAGAACTTCTCTATTAGAACTATGACGTTGAGAAGGATTAAAAATTCAAAGTCGAAATCAAGTTTAAAATTTTTACGGTCGATTTATAGTTTCGATAGTTTCCTCTCTATTATTTTCTAGTGATGTGACAGAGAGCAAACTTCGATCAATCGATTTTTAAATTTCCAGTGTGTCAGGCCCTCTTTTGAGTCTTGATCATGTTTATACACAGAAGATTCTATATAAAGCAAAATCGAGTTTGTATAAACTTTTAAATGGTTTGAGCTCAAGAAATGTTCGACTTCTTACACTAACCAGAAATAAAAGTAATTAATTAAACCAAATAATTTTGAACAATCTTCAAAGAACCAGATAGTACAAAATACTTAGATAACTGCATCATTTCTTAAGCTGTCTCAATTAAAATAGTTAAACAAAAAAAAAAAACGAAAATAATAAAATGAATAATTATTTCCTAGTTTTGTTTTTGTTGTTGTTGCCAAGCCAAAAGGCACTCAAATTCCAATGAAGCGCGAATATTTAAATATTCATAAGTTTTAACCTGAGGCAGCATATATATATGTATACATCTTCAACATATCAAACTTTAAAGATAATCAAAAGTAGATAGAAAAAAAAAAAAATAAAATTTATGGTATGACACTTTGCTCCTAAATTATGGTAATAGCTCGCGAGCAGCACCATATTGGATTTATTTTTTTTTATTAAAAATAAGTTGATTTTTATAATTTTAACATTCGATATATTTGCTTAAGACATTAGCAAACTTATTGAAATATTCTTATGAAAACAGGATTCTATCGGGATCATATACCGGATGTCTTAATGATTCTTGAAATTAGTAGTTGAAAGATACGTTTAAAAGAATAATATATAAAGAAGATACCGAAGATGTATTGAGCTTGTATTAAAACAAAATACCCCTGGAGGCTATTGTGACTGCTGTGACTCTTGGATAATTAAATTGATGTTACGGTTTTTTTGATTTCCTTCATAGAGATCTTAGACTTTTAAAAATCTTTTTCTCTATTTCCTTGTATAACAGTTTCCTTTTACTGCAATTCTATTCTTTTGCTTACAACGGAATACTAAGAAGAATGGGTGTCGTCAACACTAAAAATGAAAATTGACAGTTTAGGAAAAACTTTTGACAGATAAGGGAAAATTTAGTTTTCTTAATCAATTTGTTTGGCTTCACTCGCCAACACTATAACTATGATATAAACTCTCCTAATACCTAACTATTAATACCAGACAGCACTATATAAACCTACATTAAGTTCAGATGCGTTTCAAGTTTGACTCAGGTGCTAATAAAAAACACAAGCCGTGCTCTACTTTGATATACAGAGTATATTTTTAATTGGTCTAAAAAATGTGCACTGTGGTGTATACGTACTTTTTTTGTATTTTTATTTCCATATATTTTGTTCAATGGCATTCAATTGGCCAAGGAATATGATTGAGATAGAGTTTAGTTAAAGAAAATCTATTGTATGTTTCGAAAAATTATAACGTTGAATTAATCAATTTGCCTAGTTGGAATTTCTATGAGTTTAGGATAAAATTAAACAAATTAAGTACCAAACTGTGCAGTTTCTTGGAATCGCAAACAATAACTAACAGCTGAGTTCTTAGAAACGAACAATTAAACCAAAAACATAAGTTAACACCTGGAGGATTTGGTTTATTAAAGATACCTACATCTTCCTTAAAGATAACACTTTTAAACCAGCCATATTTAAACTCATCAACTGCTCCAAACTCAATATAATGACTTCTTCATTTTTTTTTTGTTAATTGCCAATCATTATTCATTTTGGGTTGCTAAAAAAAAAAATAATTAATTTGCTAAAACTTAAAGCCTACACACATTATAAGACTTTCTGCATAAATTGTGTCTTTTGAACCAATTAATGACATTGAATTAATCACATCAAAGTATGATCTCAAGAATTGTATAAATACGATGATTGTTTAGAAGTGATTATCATTCGATCGCTTGCTCTATTCAAGCAATTAATACAAATCAAAATGGTAATTATATTTAATTAGAGAATTGAAAAGGCAACTCTTGGATTAACGAGTCCTTTTTCTTCTTTTTTTTTGTTTCTACAGAAATTATTTTTTATTGGATTTGCCATTTTGGCAACCGTTTGCGCAGAATACTCCAATGAGTATCAAATTCCTCAAGATGGTAGTTTGGCTGTAGGCGGTGAAATTGCTTTCCAGGCTCCTTCAAATGAGTACTTGGCACCAATTGCTCCTTTAGCTCCTGTACCTGAGATAGCTTCTGGTGTTCTTGCTGATGATGGATATCGTTACAAGACTGTGCGAAGACTGCGTCATCGTCGCCGTCGTGATGTCAGCGAGCTCACCCAATACCTGCCCCCTACCCAAGAAATCGTATACGAGGCCCCATCTAACGAATACTTGGCACCAATTGCTCCAGTTTCTTCCGGAGTGCTTGCTGATGATGGCTACCGTTACAAAACTGTCCGCAAATTGCGTCACCGTCGTCGTCGTGATGTCAGCGAGCTCACTCAATACTTGCCCCCTACTCAAGAAATTTCATATGAAGCCCCATCTAACGAATACTTGGCACCAATTGCTCCAGTAGCCTCAGGAGTTCTTGCTGATGATGGATACCGTTACAAGACCGTTCGCAAGTTGCGTCACCGCCGCCGTCGTGATGTCAGCGAGCTCACCCAATACTTGCCCCCTACTCAAGAAATCTCATATGAAGCCCCATCAAACGAATACTTGGCACCAATTGCCCCAGTTTCTTCCGGAGTTCTTGCTGATGATGGATACCGTTACAAGACTGTCCGCAAGTTGCGTCATCGTCGCCGTCGTGATGTTAGCGAGCTCACCCAGTACCTGCCCCCTACTCAAGAAATCGCATACGAGGCCCCATCTAACGAATACTTGGCACCAATTGCTCCAGTAGCCTCAGGAGTTCTGGCTGATGATGGATACCGTTACAAGGCAGTTCGTCGCTTACGTCTCCGTCATCGTCGTGATGTCAGTGAATTACCTTCAGCTCAATACCTTCCTCCAGTTGAGCAAGTAAATATTCCTCAAACACCAGTTGTTTCAGTAGCCCCAGTTGCTGATATTCCAATTGTGAGCAACGAATATTTGGCTCCAGTTGAACAAAATGAAAATATTTTAGCTAATGATGGATACCGTTATAAGACTGTTAAGCGCTTTAAGATTCGTCGTCATTAGAGCAATATAGATCGAAAAAACTCAAACGAAGACATTAATAGAAAAATAAATAAAAACGAAACGAAAATAATTTAACAAAAAAATATATTTTATTATTCTCTATCAATTGAGTCATATACAAAGTTAAGGTTTTAGTTGGATCTACTTCGGTAGTAAGAACTCCAAGTGAGCTCCACCGGGAAGAAACGTCAATTTTTAGTTTAGACTAAAGGCCATAAAAAGCTATATTAAATCAATAATTTAACAAGTAAAATTAAATAAAGTGCTTATTCTTCTACTTTACTGATTTCAGTAGTATATAGAATTTGTATTATAAAACCAAGTCTCTTCTTCTTTGTAAGAATCTAGGTTTGAACAATGCATTAATTAATGAACTTAAATTATAATGGCGATCAGGTTTTTCTTTCTTGCTTAATAACTTTTGGCAGCCATGATGTCTTCACTTTGATTTTCACCAAGAAGAACATTTCTGAATCCATCAAAGATAAAATTGACAACCATTACTTTGATGAAACTGACAGATGCAAATTATGACGTTCACTATTCGTCACTAGCCCTTAGATTATAGACTATTCAAAGCATATCTAGATCACTATCTAAAGCTTGTCTTTTTTTTCTAAGTTTCAAAATATCTCTCTCAGACAGAAATGAAATCAGTCAATTAACAATCTGTCACACTCTATAAGTTGTCATAAGTTCAGTCAGTATGCAGTGTGACTTCTTGTCATGCCTTTATATAGCGAATCCTAATATCATGTCGTCATGGTTTCCTTAGTCAAGGTTTACATTGGACGATTTTTGCACTGACGAATCCTTGTTATAATCACTTTTTCATCTCTCATCATTAGCGGTATAACAAATAGAGAAATCGTCGTTGTCAAAATCGTCAAATGTAAGCAAGGGTATTTAATAAATTCTATCTGAATTCACCCTTATTGTTGTTCAAACTGCTCTAAACGTGTTGGAAATTTCTTAATTTGTATTTGTGGGAAACTGTTATAATTCGTCTAACTGTTATAAATCTGTTCACAAACTTTTGTAAACCAGTCATTCACAAGGTAAGATTTCCTAGAAAAGGTTTTGAAAATAACAAAACTTAGTAGAGAAAACTAATTTGTCAAACCGATTTAAAGCCAGTACTCATGTTTTGACAAAAGAAAATATGTGTTTTAAGAAATCAAAGGTTTTTCAAATAATTTAGTTTTTATTTTCGATTTAAAGATAAGTTTTAAGGTACACTGTATTTGATTTTCGGCTCCATTCACACTCTAATGACGACGAATCTTGAACCTCCTAATTGTCTTATAACGATATCCATCATCGGCCAAGACAGTTTCAGTTTGTTGAAGTGGTGCCAAATACTCATTGCTTAAAACAGGGATATCAGCAACTGGTGCCACTGAAACAACTGGTGTCTGGGGAATATTGATTTGCTCAACAGGGGGAAGATATTGAGCTGAAGCTAATTCACTGACATCACGACGATGACGGAAACGCAAACGACGAACTGTCTTGTAACGGTAGCCATCATCGGCTAGAACTCCGGAAGCAACCTCAACAACGGGTGCAGCAGGGGCAATTGGTGCCAAGTATTCATTGGATGGAGCTTCGAAGGATTGTTGTTCAACAGGTGGCAAGTATTCGGGGGATACAAGTTCACTGACATCACGACGATGACGGGCACGGAAACGTCTTACGGTCTTGTAACGATATCCATTTTCGACTGACTGGGCAGCAGCAGGCTTGGGAAGAGCCTCAATTTCCTCAAGAACAGAAAGACTATCTTGAGGAACTTGATATTCACTGGAGTATTCTCCATAAGCTGTTGCCAATAAGGCTAATCCAATAAGAAATAGTTTCTAGAAAAAAATAGAAAAATGAGAATTAAAAGATCAGTGATTAATCCTTGGTGTAACTTTGGTTCTGTCTTAATTACCATTTTGATTAGTTTGTTTGTTTTAGTTTTAGATCACTTGGATAGAGCAAGCAATCAAATGATACTTAATTCTTTACAATCTCTTGTATTTATACAATTCTTGATATCACACCTTAAGATTTTCTATATTTTTAGTGGTCAATGTCATCATTTAGTTCAAAATAAAAAACAAATATCAGAAAAAATAATATAAAAACTTAAGGCTAAGAGGCTTTATAAGAGTAAATAAAATCAAAAGATGATCATCAAAAACGTCAAAGCAGTGAAATAAAAAAGAAACATTTTTACTTCCGCACCTGCAATATAAAAATAATTCCATTCGATACAATTTGCGTGTCATGAATATTATTATTCAAGTCCAATTTCAATGATGAACTTGTGTGAGATGATTTCAGCTGTCGAATTAATTCAGATCAAATGAACTTATTGATATTTGATTTGAAAAAAAAAAAAAAATATGGTATAATTTGATAATTTAAAAATTTAAAGCATCTGATAAGGAGTGGTGAAGTCCAATAAATCAAAAAGAGTGCTACCAAAATATGCATATTATATTGAGTGGCTATCGATTCTTTATATAAGTCAATAAAGTCATAGAAATTGAGATGTGTTTTTTTTATGGGGGAAAATTGGATCATTGTTAAAAGATATCTTCAATAACAAAATTTTGTAAAATAAAGAAAAAAACATAATTTTCGAATCGAATTACAGTAGGTAATTGAACTCTCTGTGCAAAGGTCACAGTTTTCTGTAAAGTTTAACATCTATTCAGTTAAATCTGGTCTTGATCTGAAATATTTTCATTTAAGTTATAATTGGGTCTTTGACTGTCAAAATGAGAATCATGTGGTTGGATATGCACGTTTTAGAAATTAAGAATATGCATCGCAAAATCGATTTTTAGAGTAGAGTCGTTGGCAAGGCTCTGAGACAAGAATCTTGTCATTTGTGACTCTTGCTTGCAAATTTGTCTACTACTCTTTTGTCTCCGGATTTTGTCTGTGACTATTGACTTTATGCCTGTGCATTTTGGTTGTATGCAACTCTTGTAATGGTAAGTTGAAGAAAAATTCTTGCTTTGTAAGATTTCAGAAAAAAAATCTAGCTAAAATATTTTGATATTAAGGATCTAATGGACTTCCAGAGCCAGTTGCATACTTAAACATCCTCACGAGACATGTCTCATGGGATACGTCTCACGAGAATGTCTCATGAGACATGTCTCATGGGCAATGTTTCACGGGAAATGTCTCACGAGAAATGTCTCATGCTAAATGTCTCACGGGACATGTCTCACGGGACATGTCTCATGGGACATGCCTCATGGGAAATGTCTCATGGGAAATGTCTCATGGGACAGGTCTCAAGGGAATGTCTCACGGGAAATGTCTCATGGGACATGTTCCATATGACATGTCTTACGGGAAATGTTTCACGGGAAAGGTCTGATGTGACATGTCTCACAAGACGTGTCTCGAGGGACATGTCACACGAGACATGTCTCGCGGGACCTTTTATTTAATACTATAAAAAAATAAAATAAGAATTTTTTAGAGCGATTTTACCGTAAATGACAGCAGTATTGCCCAGCCAGATTTTGCCATAGAAACCTTATAATACTTTTCTAATGGAATTTGACCTTCTGAATTCGAATCTTGTATCAGAACTGCTCTAACGTTTAAAGTTTCGAGATATCGATTTTGAAATAAAAAAAAAAAACTATTTCTTTGTTTTTGGTGGAGAAACATATCAATATCAGAAGAGAATGCTATTTTCAGTGACCTAAACGGTCACTGTGGCATATGTGTAACCTTTTTTGTTTAAATTAATAATCCTCACCATTGATTGTGATTTTTATTGATACTACTGATTGTGATGGAATATTTAAAACTAGGTTCTACCAAGGCTTTTAAAATATGGATTCCAGTTATGCTTAAAGTCTACACAAAATGAAAAAATTGAAATGAAATAAGAAACATTTTTTTTTTTAACAGAATAATATTCAAGGTACGTGTTTATTGTTTTTGAAAGCTTAGTATTTGACATGCATTTCTGCTAAAATACAAGCTTCTAAATGCTATATCTTCTTTAGGTTTAGTTAATCAGGACTAGGCACTGAATCGATGGGAACTTTAAAGAAGTGTTTTAAAAAAATTTTTTAATGTCTGGAGCGATAACGCCTGGCAGTCCTGTAGCGTTTTACAGTCTTGTAACGGTATCCATCATCAGCAAGAACTCCGGAAGAGTACTGGGCAATTGGGGCAGCTGGAGCAATTGGAGCCAAGTATTCGTTTGATGGAGCAGCATAGCTTTGAATTGGTGCGTAAGATTCTTGAGGGATAGACACTTGTTGCTGGAAGGGAGGCAAGTATTCGTTTGAAAGTTCGCTTACATCACGACGATGCCTTGAACGGAAACGCTTGGCAGTCCTGTAACGTTTCACGGTCTTGTAACGGTATCCATCATCGGCAAGAACTCCGGAAGAGTATTGAGCGACTGGAGCAGCTGGGGCGAATGGAGCCAAGTATTCGTTTGATGGGGCAGCATAGTTTTGAATTGATGGGGCAGCATAGCTTTGAATTGGTGCATAAGATTCTTGAGGAATAGACACTTGTTGCTGGAAGGGAGGCAAGTATTCGTTTGAAAGTTCGCTTACATCACGACGATGCCTTGAACGGAAACGCTTGGCAGTCCTGTAACGTTTCACGGTCTTGTAACGGTATCCATCATCGGCAAGAACTCCGGAAGAGTATTGAGCGACTGGAGCAGCTGGGGCAATTGGAGCCAAGTATTCGTTTGATGGGGCAGCATAGCTTTGAATTGATGGGGCAGCATAGCTTTGAATTGGTGCATAAGCTTCTTGAGGAATAGACACTTGTTGTTGGAAAGGAGGCAAGTATTCGTTTGATGGAAGTTCGTTGACATCACGACGATGCCTTGAACGGAAACGCTTGGCAGTCCTGTAGCGTTTTACAGTCTTGTAACGGTATCCATCATCGGCAAGGACTCCGGAATAGTACTGGGCGACTGGAGCAGCTGGGGCAATTGGAGCCAAGTATTCGTTTGATGGGGCAGCATAGCTTTGAATTGATGGGGCAGCATAGCTTTGAATTGGTGCGTAAGATTCTTGAGGAATAGAAACTTGTTGTTGGAAGGGAGGCAAGTATTCGTTTGAAAGTTCGCTAACATCACGACGATGCCTTGAGCGGAAGCGTTTTACAGTCTTGTAACGATAACCATCATCAGCAAGAACTCCGGAAGAGTACTCAGCGATAGGGGCAGCTGGAGCAATTGGAGCCAAGTATTCGTTCGATGGTATTCCGATTTCCTGTACTGGTGGAAGGTATTCCTGAGAAGGGTACTGAGCAACTACACAAGCTGCAACAGCGAGTAATCCAAATCCAACAATGAAGAATTTCTGCAAGAGGAAAAATAAATATTATCAAACACCCAAAAGTTTTTTAAACTTCTTCCAATAACCCACCATCTTTGACTGTTTCCCAATTGAGTTGAAAGGGAAATGATGTCCATTCTAACATCAAACATCCCATTTATACTAATACAACGTTCACACACTCTTTCTAATAATCCCAGTGTGCTAATTTAATATTCATCTTAACCAATAATAACAATAATAACTTTTGATTAAAGATCCCACAAAACTAGTGATTTAAAGTTTTGATAAACAATGTTGCCAAAAAAACACAACAAAATTAGTGAAGGCCATTAAGATGTTCTAATATCTATACAAATAAGAAAGAAGGGGGTTTTCTGGTGGTGGGTAGGGTATGATAGTTTTTCGACCACAAAACAATGTATAAATTTGCTTAATCAATAGGTCTAATTATGAATTTTGACTTAATGACTTTAATCAGCTAAACTTATTGGACTTTTTATGACTATTTTTTTTGTTCAATTCATTACTTTCGTGTGGCAAAATTGAACGGCCCGCAGTCGTGGGAACAAATGTTTAGATACATTTTAGCCTGCCGATAAAATGTAGAGTAACTTTCAATTGATTCAAGGCAAATGGTATCTTTTCAGTATGTGACGCATCTTCATTTTTCATTCAGTCTGCAGTCAAGTACTTTCGCTTTCGATATTATATTTTGGTATAATGCAATCTCGTTTGAACCATCTCACCGGTTGTGTTTTATAATTAATTGTTTTGTGTGCGGTTTTGATGTTAAAAATCAGTTTGACGACCGAATGCCGACGGGGTCGAGGGACACTTGAGAGGTGTGGGGCGGTAGACTGAAATTTATGTTTATGCATCTGGTTTTGGAGAATTGATCTGGATTTTATTCAAAGTGTTCCTGTGGGGTTATCTAACATCCATTAGACAAATATTTTTGTTTATTTAAAGCGTCATCGTTGATTCATCTTGATGACTTCTGTTCGAGGTCTTAAGAGGGAATCTTAAACACAAGTTGAACGATCAACAAGGTCAAGATCAAAAGTTAAGGTACCTACGTAATATTCATTCACATTTGTTTTTTTGGATTGTGAATGAGCTCACTAATTTTGGATGTGAACGTACCACAAGATATTTTTTTTCGATGAGAACAAAATTTAATATTTTACTTTAAAGTTGTTTAGAAGAATTAAAAGGGAAAGGTGAAGAACATGGAAAATTCTGATATAAATATTACAACATTTTGACGCACAAAATAACCATGGTATCATTCATTGGCGAGCATCCGTATAACAAAAGTCATATTTTTCGTGCTTATCTACATTTTTTTCGTTGATTTGTTTTTTTTTTTTTGACAGGTGACAAAAATGACGGAAAAATTATTGATCCAACTCTGAAAAGTCTGTTCTAGAGGTAAGATGTATAAATTAAAAAAAAAAAGGACATACTCGACCCTTGAGTTAATTTTGTCAAATCTGTTATACTGTTATAAATTTTTTGTAACATTTACTCAAAAGTTCGATCTTTCATTTAATCCCTGTTTAAAACTTAAAAAGTGGTGTTAACAGAAGTGACTTAAAAATAATTACAAATAGTTAATAATCTAGTATATTTTTTCATCTAAGCGTGTTCTTTTGTCAAATCTTAGTTTAAATAGTTTAACCATTCTAACGTCAGAGATATTTTCTTTTTCATAAGCATACCTACTTTGGTCTGACTTGTTAACTTTTTACCGGCGGGATGTTTTAAAATTATTTTTAAAATGCATTTTTTATTTTTAAAATAAAGTCCTTACAGTTTTTCGCAATCTTGGAGAGATTACTCCATACAAATTTTGACAGTTCGTTTTCAAAATTTACTAGTATATCGTTTTTATGACAAATTGACGAAGAAAAATTGTTGAAAACAGTTTTAAAACTAATGAAGTTTGACTGTCCAATTTGACATCTGGTTTGACATTTTAGTAGTCCGAAAGAAAAATAACCATCATCTGACGGATTCTTAAATGGTGTTTACATTTACCCGACTTATGTTGACGTCTCTGTATTTTTTTTTTTTTTTTTTTTTTTTGAAGTAATGCTTCTTTTCGGCGTTTGTATCAGTTATAAAAAGTACTTCATGTTTAGATCGTAGTATTAGATAAACATACTAACTTTCTATTTATGAGTAGTCTACGGAGTACAAAATAAGCTTTGATAAAAGTGAATTTCTGTGAATGAGCAGTAGAACTTTAATCGAGTGTATACACCCGCTTTATTTTTGACATTTTGAGTTATGACTTTTGATGTTTCTTGGACGGTGTTCACATTCGCCTCACTCCACCGTCGAATTTTGACGTTAATGTGTTGCTTTCTCACTTGCACTTCATGGTGAGAAAGAAGTGTCAAAAAGAGGCAGGAAATTTAAAACTCATTTAAAATCTTCGGACTAACATAGGTGTCAAAAAGCTAAGATTGAAGTGAGACAAAATATCAAAGCTGTGAAAATTAGGTGTGTTCATACATCTTTTAATTTTGTAATAGCTCTGTTTATTTACTCTTTAAATACATAAGTATACTGGCATAATCTGTTATAAAACCTAAAATTGTCTACCCAAGTTCTTTGAAACCTAGATAGTAAATTTAAATAAAAAACGGGATGATGTTAGTAAAATTGAATGTTATTGAAAAATACTATCCGATTATGAATATTTAAAAGTTTGTCCATACAATCTACTATAAGTCCTGTTTAAAACCTTTGTTCAAAACTTTAAACTAAAATAAATATATTCAATAACCAACGGTATTTTGTTTAAGTTGAACCTCAAGCTTCCATAAATTTAAGATTTACCATAAAAATTCAAGAGAACATTTTAACCTTCTAACTCTCACCTTAATTCCATACTGGCTTAAATATTTTCTATTCATATTTTTGTATAAAAATAAAACTATAATATATTCTGACAATGAATGATAATAATGAATAAAGAATTAAATTTTAAACCGGATAACATAAATAATGGAATAAAAAATGTCTGTGAAGACCCCGCAAGCAAGATGGAAGATGTCAGATATCAGAAGTTAAAAGTCAATTTTTTTTTTACTTATAGTTTTAAGCCTTGTTGCTAGCCTAGATAATGAGGATTATCTCATCCAATAAATTTAACCATAAACTAACTAATTTTAAGCTCTATCTTAAGAATGATTGATATCCGGGTTTTTTTTTTATTAATTATTCCTGCGATCATTAGTCGAGTTTAAATAGAGTCGAATTAGCATTTAAATATAACACGCTAATTTTAATAACTATGCTCAATTAAATTTGAAATTAGCTGCTGTCAAAATGAAATGTCAAAATAATCCAGCTAGCTGTCATAAAAAAATGTCAAAACTAGCCTTTCCTCTACAAAACGTCAGAATCTTTTAGAAAACTAACTGACATCTGTCATTTTGATGATGAATGAATACACAGATTTTATATATAAATATTATTTATTAACATAATTTCGATTTAATCGTTAAATATAGCCTTTTTGTATATGTCACAATGTTTTTGTTTTTTTTTTTTACATTCATACCTTTGGAAACTTTTTAGGAACGACGAGCCTTCTTGTAGTGGTAGCCATCGGCCTGCAGACTGTGTGCTGGTGCTACTTCAAAGCTTTGTTGGTTTGGAGCTGGAGCAGCATGGTGATGATGGTGAACTGGAGCAGGTGCTGGAGCATGGTAGTGTTGGACTGGTGCTGGAGCTGGGGCAGGGTGGTAAACTGGTGCTGGAGCTGGGGCATGGTGATGGTGGTGCACTGGAGCTGGAGCAGAGTGGAAGACTGGTGCTGGTGGGGGAATGTATTCGTTTGAAGGGGCAGCAAACTGGATTGGAGCTGGAGCTGGGGCAGCATGGTGATGGTGGACTGGAGCGGGAGCTGGAGCGTGGTAGTGTTGCACTGGAGCTGGAGCTGGGGCAGAATGGTGATGGTGGTGTTGCACTGGAGCTGGAGCTGGGGCATGGTAGTGCTGCACTGGAGATGGAGCTGGAGCAGAATGGTGATGATGGTGCACTGGAGCTGGAGCTGACTGGAAGACAGGTGCTGGTGGGGGAATGTATTCATTGGATGGAGCGGAAATTTGAATTGGAGCTGGAGCATGGTGATGGTGGTGAACTGGAGCTGGGGCTGGGGCAGCATGGTGATGATGGACTGGTGCAGGAGCTGGAGCATGGTAGTGTTGCACTGGAGCTGGAGCTGGAGCATGGATGTGCTGGACTGGAGCTGGGGCTGGAGCGTGGTAGTGTTGCACTGGAGCTGGGGCATGATGATGATGCACTGGGGCTGGTGCGTGGTGGTGGTGAACTGGAGCTGGAGCAGACTGGAACACAGGTGCTGGTGGAGGAATGTATTCATTTGAAGGAGCAGAAATTTGAATTGGTGCTGGGGCATGGTGATGATGATGAGCTGGAGCTGGGGCAGATTGGAATACTGGAGCTGGAGCTGATTGGAAGATTGGTGCTGGAGCTGGAGCAGAGTGGAACACTGGTGCTGGAGCTGGAGCAGAGTGGAACACTGGTGCTGGAGCAGAATGGTGATGATGGTGCACTGGTGCTGGAGCTGACTGGAACACAGGTGCTGGTGGGGGAATGTATTCATTTGATGGAGCAGCCAATTGAATTGGGGCGCTCAATTGCTGCTGAACTGGGTTGAAGGAGTTCTCAACTGGGGGCAAGTATTCGTAAGCTGGCAATTCGTTGACATCACGACGATGACGGAACCTCTTAACGGTTCTGTAACGGTAACCATCTTCAACCAATGAGTGAGCTGGCTCAGCTTCCAAGAAGTTGCTGCCAATAACATCCTCAACTGGAGGAAGGTATTCACTAGAAGGTGAGCCAGCGCTCACAGCGGCAATAACTGCCAATCCAACTAAGAAAAGTTTCTGTCAAAATTCGAAGAAAAAAACAAAATGTCAATTAACAACATCGTCATAAGTGTAATCCTTTTGAGCTTGTCTTACCATTTTTGCTATATATTCAGTCTCCCTGTTCCTCGTTTGGTAAAAGAGATTCGAATGATGCTCGTTTCGTTTTGGTTCACAACATTTATAGTCGTGAAAATAAAATGTTCATCAACATCTCTTTTACCCTCGATCACCATCATGATATGGCTAATAACGTCATGATCATGATGATTAAAACCTAAAATTCGATGATACCTTCGCAAGTTTGGTGGTTGTAGGTATATGCATATGTATTTTCGTTTCTTTCCGTCACAAGAATACATTATAAATAGTTTTCCTAAATAAAATTAAAAAATCCAAATAAAAAAAAAAAAAAAATCACCGAAAATATACACAAACCGCAGAAATTTGAATATGAATATGGTAAAATATCGACATAATTATCAAATAGATTTACAGTACATACCGAGAGTTGTGGCACCATTATAGACGAGTTTTCATTTTGATAAAATAAAAACAAACACCATTTTACTATGTACATATTATTCATTAATCACACTTCCGGCAGTTTAAAATCGATTTTAAGAGATCAATCTGTGATTTAATGAATTTAAGTCTTATCAAAACAGGTATCATGGTGTTATGATTTTTAATGAATTGAGAATAAACTAACGCATTTCAAATCAAAATTCAATAGAATTCAACGTCCGATCTTCACCAAACTAAGATAAAATTGCAGATTATCCAGGTTAACAAATAAACTAGAAGCAGCAGCGATGGTATAAAATCTTGCTCCATACTCATAATTATAATAAATGTTTAGTAATACCGACTTTTCACGAGTCAATTTTTTCCTTGCGGCAAAGCTTTTCGGCGTATGTCGACTCGTGTGAACATGAACCGCGGATGACTAAAGTCGGATTTTGTCGTGCGGCATAGTGTGCGGCTTAAATCGACTCGTGAAAAGTCGGCATTAACAGTCAAACAGTTTTGAATTGTTTTGTTGACAAAGACTTTACTCACAAGCCGCTTCGGGTTACCTATAAAAAGTTCCACTTGTGTCAAAAACCAAAGTATTTTATTTTCTGTTATTGTGACCTTCTACCTTCCTACTACTGTCAAAAGTGACAGCATCCCAACTTCTATAAAGCTTTACAGCAGCATTTGAGTAGGTCGAGTTGAAAAGTGAACATAAACATTTGACAGGTGAAATATAAGGGTGCTCACTTTCTACCTACTGCTGTCAAAAGTGACAGCATCCCAACTATCAATATTGCTTCTATGAAGCTTTACAGCAGCTGAGCAGGTCGACTTGAAAAGTGAACACAAACATTAGACAGGTGAAATATAAGGGTGCTCACCTTCTTAAAAAAAATTAATATACATTTGAAAGGTTAAATAAAAGGATGCTCACTTTCTTCAAAAAAATAAATTAATTGCTTGTGATTATAATTGGTTTTTCCATTTTAATTAAAATTTTGAATGTTATTACTTGTTTCTGTAGAAGAAAACTAGAAGGAAAAAAAAAAAACAAATGTCAAATTGTGACATCTAAGTGTTCTTGTGCTCTTCAAAAATAATTCTGAGTGCTCAGTGTTCTGAGCTTTGTTCGGACGATGTTCAAAGAATGATGGATATGCTCGGACTCTGTTAAGAACTCTTTTCTGAGCTAAAATAGTAAAATACCTATTACGAGTATGTCGATCAACATTGTTGGTCTATCAATTGTTCAGCAGCATGTTACTAGTCTACACTTTTAGTTACGTGTGTGTAAACGGCTCATTTCTGATGTTGAATGTCAGTTTTGAAGTTAACAGCCATTTCACTGAATAGAATTTTTTACTCATTGCGACATTCTTCCATCTTTATCAATTTCAATCAATTAACTGTAAAAAGTCAAAGTGACAGATTGTACCTACTGAGTTCACGTGACAGTTTTTTGAAAGAATTATAAAACGTGGATTGAGATTGCTTTTGATGAAATAATATCTTATTTGCCTAAGTCGAGACAGTTTGAGCGATCCCAGACTATTTTTGACTTTTGATAGCTTTCCTATATTTTCAAATAAGCTTCTGTCAAATCTAGCTGACACCTGTCACTTAAAGTCCTTCTACACGATCTCACAAAGTATAAACACATGTCAAATAATATAAAATGGATTTTCTTTTCCCATCCTACAGTAAAATTTGGTGACTTCTTTAGTTTTTGACACAGAAATGTAAATTTATTTGCTGAATTCATGACCAAGTGACAGATCAGTGTTTGGCAGAGAAATTATTGATACAAAAAGTGCTTCCCTCTTAGTTCTGTCTTCTGCCACCATATTTTGTCAAACAAGTCTCTCGCCAGAACCTTTTTCACAAAAATTAGTCCATTTTAAGCTTCTTTAATTCTTAACAGCTCCTTATTGTTCAACTTCCCACATCAAAATGTGTCATTTACAGAAACATGCTACCCTTAAATAGTATAAACGCCTTAAATACTTTTCCTATCTCAAGTTGCAAAATACGTCCCTTCACTTTAACCATTTACTGTAAAATAGCCAAACTAAAAGTTTCTACTTATTGTAAATTTTAAAAATTTATTCTACAAACTAGTTTGCCACTTCCAATTTTTGTGGGATACAAAAGAAGGTTTTCAAGTTTTTTCTCTTTTACTAAAATTTTGTACAGTCAAAGACATTAGTTTGCCGGCCTATGGAATATATAAAGCTGATTAAAAATGCACGTGTAAGAACATAAAAATACACCAAAAATATTTGCTTCATTGGTGGTTTTATTTTTGTCAACTTATATGGGAGTTTTTTTTTTTTAATTCTTTTGTGTTAATCAATAACTAATATTTTAATATTATTGATCAAAAATTACGGTTTTTTCGCTTTGAATTAATTTATTCAAAGCTTTGTTATGAGAAATTGAAATTAAGTAAATCTGGGTTTTTTTGTTCTAGCAAAAAAGTGGTATTCTATTCCATATAGAAGTAATTTTGACAGGAGGACATTTTGAAATTTAAGTGTCAAAATAGTGCGTTGAACCTAGGTTTGACATTTGATAAATGTCTTCCCTTCCTATACAAATAAATGAAAGTATCTACTATACGAAAATATGTTAATATCATCGTAAAAGCCGGCAAGCTTGTTACAATAAGTTGGCTTGTCAAAGCCTAATTCGAAACGAGTGTTAACCTTGCTCCAGTTACAATAAACTAATCAAATTTAGTTAAAACCTAAAAATTGATTAAGTGTCATTAGTTTCTGTCATCGATAATTACAATATCATTTTGACATTTCTGATTGTCATTTTTGTTTTCTCATTAATTTATGATTTAATTTGATGCCTCTATCATATTCGTATTTTTGTTGTCTTTGACAGCAACATGTGAGTTAAATGTTTGAAACTTTTGTTCACACACTCATTTAGATTGATGCAAATTATATACCAAAGTTGAGATTAAATTGTTGAGATTCGGAAGTTATTTACCTCGAATTGGAATGCAAACCTGGCTGACCAAGATTTACGACTACACACCACTTACAAGGTCACAAATTTAATTCAAATTAGCTGCTTAAAAAAAGAATAAAAACTTTAGAGATTCATTCGGCGACATTCATAATGATCTTTGATTTTGTATAATTTGGCCGACAGAGCATATTATATCGGAAGGAAGTAGGAAATAAGATAAGTTTGACATAAGCGCGGGTTACCACTATTCGTATTGTCGTTTTTGACAGTCAAGGAGTTTATGGCTAAAAAGCTGTCAGCTAGGATACCAAAGCATTGTACGACTTAAAAAAATGACATTCGCAACCAACCTTTTTCAAATGAGCAGCTATCATCGTTATTTAAAACTGTGCACATAAACTGGAAAATAGTCAGTACCTGCGAAAAAATCTGCATAGTTTCCAAGCCTTCTGTGGATACTTGGCATTATTGAAATTCAAGACAGTTAACACGCCGATTATCCTTTATGACACTTAAACCACGTTCCTTTGAATTTGGTAGACTACTTATGAGAAGATGATAAGTGGATCTAGTACAACACATGGTCTTCTGAAAAACTGTTTGACGTCTCCTGTCACCTATTCAATTGTCAGAATTTTGATGACTCCGTTGAGCTTCTAGGAGATGCTCAAATTGAAAATTGTTATATTATTTTACAAATAACTTTGCGTTGCGACTTTTTTTAAGTTAAGCGGAGTCAACTGTCAAAATTTACAAGTAACAATATAAGGTGAAGTCATGATGCCTATTAAGTTTAAGAGTTCTTAAATTTTTTCTTAAAGATTTTTATCATCGTAAATAAATCTTTTTAGTATATCTGTAGAATTTAGATAGATTCATGCAGACACATAACTATTTTTTTTTATAAAAAAGAAGATAAGTGAGTCCTCATATTAAAATGAAAAAATAAAAAAACTTTTTGTTAGATGAAAAACGCATCCATCACCTGTCATTTCACAATCTCTATTTATACCTGTTTTATACGTATTTATTTATTTTAACGATTTCCTAATAGGTTTTAATTCTTTTGTTATGATTTTTTATTTTTTTTTTTTTTCAAATAAAGCTTAAATGTCAACTCAGATCACATCTGTTTCTGTGCAACTTAGACCTATCTCACTACAAAATATCTAGTCTGATTTGTTCTTAACATCGTTATTAAGTGACTGCACCTTAACTTAATGACACACATAATGATTTGAGGAAATAAAATAAAAATCATAAACATAAATAAATTATCATAATTTTTTTTTTATTGTTTTGTGAAAGAAGTTAACAATACATTTTTATTGTATCGGAAATTAGCAATGAATAAATTTCAAAAAACAGATGTGGGTCTTTACTATTGAATGAACGCATCTAAAATTGACAGTTTATTGACTTACTTAGGCCTGGTGCATACATGCGTTTTTTGTGGTCGATGCGATAGATTTTCTTGGTTATTACACATATATTTTCTCGATTCAAATAATGAATGTCCAAATACCAAATGTCAAAAAATTGAGATTTAATAAAAATGACATTTAGTCAGTGATATTAATAACTTTGGTCAATATAAAAAGAGAAATGTATATCGTGGGCTCAGAGGGTTTTTTAAGTACCCTAAAAAAACTAATCATCTAAAAAAAAATAGCTTATTTACTTCCACATACACACACAAAATTATAAACAGATAAAACTTACCTTAATTATGTTTAAAATATCAATTTTGGCTATGATTAATTTAATGATTGAAAGATAAAATATTTAACCAAAAATATTTAACTAAGTGGTCATTAACTAAATCAATGCAATACTACTGATGGTCAAGTTCAATGTTATACTCCTCAACATCAATATTATAATAAAAAAAAAACAAGTCACACCCTAACTTCCTCCGTCATTCAGAGAACAGGGTTGGTTCGGGATGATTTAAGCGTTCAGAGGGCCTTTATAAAATGCTTATATCGAGTTTGACATATCTACTCAAAAAGTCAAGCCGCTTTAAAAAATAAATTTCACATTCTTTTGCCAGAATTTTGAGCAAGGGCATCTGACAGTTCTTGTGAAACAACACGTAAATTCTCTATCATTGGTTTCCCACGGTGATATTTTTGACATCTTTTGTTTTCCTTGACGTTAATGTATTGACGTTAATGTCATAATATAAAGTGCCAAAGTTTCCACTAAAAAAAACTGGGTTTCCACCTTAAGAAATTGCTTTTCTATGATATTCAGACTATCTCAGTTTTGTTCATAAAAGTGAACGAACAGAACCAAAACCACTGAAGATAATTTATCTTAGTATTAGGTGCGTTCATATTTATATTATTCAACATTATTATTATAATTATTCAACAAAATATCTAAAAATTAAGTTAAGGGCGCCACACATCTTCACGGCGGCTTTGCAATCATTAATTTTGCCTAAAAAATACAAATTCCTGTATAAATTATTGTAATTTTATGTTTTGTGTGTGTTTATTTTTAAACACGTGTGATGAAGATTTAATTTTGTGGCCATCTAAAAAAAAGTAGTTTTATGCTTTATATGTAAATTTGAAAGTTGTTTTAGTTTTCAAGACCAAATCAGGACTATAAAAAATGTTACACGTCTTTCTATTTTTTTTGGAACAATTTTTTTTTTTTTTTTTATTTTTAAAACAACATAATGAACTCGATTCTCAGATGACGAGGGTGTAGGTATGTTTGTTTATCAAATCAGAGAGTGAAAAAATATAGCATCCTGCTTAAACTATTAAAACTATTTTTTATGGATACAAAAAAAAAAAACTGGTTAAAATATAATATAAAGTATTTTGGCGGCATGCTATAATGATTCCGGTTTTTATAAAAGAAGGCCAGTTCCTTTTGCATACAAAATTTATTCAAACTTTCAAAAGAAGGAAGTTTGTGCGTATAAGCCAAGAAAATGTCAAAATTATATAAGTTAACTAATTAACTCAATCGCTCTAAATATATGCATTTTTTTATTGGTTGTCATTGTTGTTCTTTGAAATAATTAACTCTTTGACAGATGAGTAAGGTTCATTGAACTTTTTGAAGTGAAATTTACTTTTTGACAAGAATGTCAAAGTGAATCTGCTAAATGAATTTCTGTGCGTGAAATAGAAAAAAAAACTGACATTTAATAATGCTTTATAATCTGTCGTGAATTCTTTCTTACTAACCATACTTTTAAAAGTTGATGGGTAAATTTAAATGTTAAAAAAATCATTTACATGAGATGTATTAAAAAAAAAACCCAAACAAAATAACCAATTTAACCAAGAAACCCCTTTTCCGGTTACAGAACTTCCTTCATTTAAATGGCAAATATGTATAACTGGTTCACTATCCCACATAATTTTATAAATTCTAATTTAAAATCCCAATTTGCGGTTAAGATAACAAAAGCCTTTGAATATAAATAAAAGATTAATATAATTCACTGATATAGTTTTCATTATTAGATTCATTTAATAAATAAAGAACCAAAAAACTGTCTTTGATTAGAGAAAAAAAAAAACAAACAAATTAGATTAGAAACAATCAAAAAAGCTTGCTGTCCTCTAAATTAATCAGAATGCTTTTAACTTAAAAATAAAAAAAAATAAACAACTAAGAATAAACTAATAAAACTATTCCAATTAAAATTTTTTTAAATTTAAAACAAGTTCGTAATGTTAAAAAAAAAATTATTGTTATCGATGCCGATGAGGTGATCGTCACCTGGATATGACAGAGAAGTATAAACGTCAAGTATGTAAATTTTTTTTTTACCTTTCACCAAAAAATATTGAATATTTATCGATTTGTTTATATAATTTTGCCAAGCAGGATAAATTGGTAAATACTCATTTAGGTAGGTTAAATGGTAAGAAACAATCGAAATATATGGTGTTTTTTACTTAGAGGATTTGAATTATTTATTTTCTTTTCATCATGACAGCTGATCTTATGTCATTGAGCTGTCAAATATTTAATACATCCACTTTAAATAGCTACTGCCATCAAATCCTACTCGATGTCATGAAATAGGAAAGCCATCTTGCTTTTCGTGGCGTTTTTTTGCATTTATGTTAATATTCATTTTATAACTTTAATCACTTTTTATTTTAATTGTGGGTCACTGTGGTGTATGCGTACTATTTTTTCTATAGAAAAACTTAAAAAGTTAATAAATAATAAGTACAAAATTTCTATCCCAGAGCGATTAATCGAACGAATAGAATTTTATAACCTTTTTCTGATCTTTTGAATGATTATTCGTTATTACAAATTTTACACAGTGGGGAAGTCTTATATAAATCGTACAGATTTAGATGGAAATTGACACATCTTTGCTTTAGGTAAAAATACTCTTTTTTTTACTTGACGACATCGTAGCAAAAAATAAGAAAATAAGGACATGTTTTTAAGTGGTTCTTATGAATTTGAGCATAAACTTCTTAGTGATTCACCATAATTTAACAAATAGGTCGCACGTAATTGCTCTAATGGCAAAAGTTGCTTAGAATATTAAAGCTTTTTAAAAAAATCGTTTACAAATATTTTTAATATAATCTTTCAAGAAATTCAATAAAACAAGAAATTTTTTATTTAATTAGGTACAAATTTTTTTTTATAATGTTTTTACCCCCAAAAAAGTATGCTATACAATTTCTTATAAAAATTTTCAGATATATAATTTTTAGTTTTTTTTTTTAATAATTTTTCTTACAAATTAATTGACACATAAATCCAAAGGTCTAAAAAAAATCATTTAAAAAAAATTGATATTTTTCATTCGAAAATAATTTTTTTTTTTTATTTTTTCTTAATGATAATATTTTTGTACTTCTTAGTGATAATATTCTTGTATTCTAGCTAACAAGAAAATACATATCATTTTTTTTCATTATTGTCCATTATTTTTACTTTTTCCTTACAAACTTCGCGCCAAAAATTCAAAATTAAAGATTTTTGTAACAGTCAACAATCTAAATGAAACTGATTCGTGTACTTACTTAACGAAAGAAACCATTAATTGGTTGGTGTCTGAGCTCATTTTGAACTCAAACCAAAACTAAACAAGTTGAATTTTGTATTATGGCAAATTTATAGCGGCACTCACCTCTCATGCATTAAAGGTGAGTTTCTTTTTCGTTGAAATTTGAATTTCAAATTTCCGAGGAAACCCGTGTTTCTTTGGAGGTAGGAGGTAGTTTACAAAGTACTCGTGAGTACTTTCACGAGTACTTTGTAAACATTCAAACAATCAACAATGTCTATATAATTCGAACTACTCACATAGAAGATCAAGGTGGTAAAAAGATTGTAGTAATAGAGATAACAAACATTGTACAAAACCCTTCAAGCAAACAGGTCCGACCTCGGTCCGAATCCGTTCCGCCTGAGGCGGAGCTGAGTCCGACTTCGGATCAGAAACTGGTCCGAAGGCGGCTCAAATTAGTATGGAAATTATAATCACCGCGAAGTCGATTGCATATGTATTGGTGTGGTGAAAATCTCCATTCCGAGAAAACGGAGCCGAAGGCGGACCTGAGCCGGAGCAGCGAAAACCTACCAGAAAGAGGAATAAGAAAGGGATGACATTTCGCATTTGCGACCAAAAAAAGAACAAGATTTATTTTTTTTTTCACTGAAACTGTTTTATTTTTTATTTTATTTTGGCAAACGAAATTTTCACAATAAATACAATATAAAATACAATACATTTTTTTTCATTTTATTTCATTTGATGCTGCTGCTGTTGTTGGTGTTTTTTAGATTACCAATCGCATGTTTCACCTTCTAGATTTTTCTTCATCATTAGAGATTACATCTACAACACAAGAAGAAACAACATTTTAACCCAAACACTTTGAGCGATATATACAACATACCTTTTTTTGTTTCCATATTGTTTATAATTTGATATTGTTTATAATTATACTAATATTATAATAACAACGACACGAGACACGACGCGACGCGACTATACACTTCAACGAAACATAACAAAATGACGCTTTTGCTCTTGTTGGCTATGTCTGTTTCACTTTTTTTTCCATTTCTCACTTTCCACCACGATTCTCGTTCGACTTTGTGTTCATACACAAAAAGTTGCAAGTGTGTGAGTGCAACCCCGCGTTTCTCGGTCGGAGGTCGGACTGTCTTTTCTGGACTCCGTTTTCTTGCTTGAAGGGAAGCTTCTTCCCTAAAATAGAATCAACAAAATTGTAGTAGTTTTCTTGTGATGAATCTTTAAGGCACAATTTATTCACTCTCCATTATATCCAAAGTCTCCATTAAAAATAAAAAATCTGTCAAATCACATACTAATTTTAAGATATCTCTTTTTAAATGGCGACTTTAAATTTAATGGAGTGTGAATAAATTGGACCTTAGCAATATAACAATTAAAAATCAATTTTGAAAAGATCAAGAAAAAAAATTGGTAATATAAAATAATTTTCCCACCTAAATGTCAAGTCATTGTCATACATATAAGTGTCATTATAATAAAATTTTTGTCCTGAAAATAAGCAATAAAACGTGAGAAACGAAAATTCAATCTAATAGAGTCATTAACTTTAGCTACACAATTATTGTTAAGTAGGAATATATCCGTGTTTAAATTTAGTTGACATTAACTAAAACTGTACTTTTAATGAAAGCTTACGCTTTAGAATTGACTTTTGATGAGAAAATTACATTGCATTGTTCTTATAGGGAATTCTTTATTAGTTTTTTATCTAAAGTTATCAAGAGATTTTCCATAATTCACGAACAAATTAAATCAAATATTAGTTAGTGTCTGGTAAATAGTTAAGATAGTCACGCAAGGTATTAGAATAACTAACTTCATAAAACTACAATTGTTCTCACATATTATGAAATAATGATTATACCAGTTTACAGTTGCATATAGCTTTTAATTTAATTGGCTACCAACCGTTATTTAGTAAATTTCCTTCTTTTGTGGCTAATTTGTCTAAACAATGTTACGCATTTTGGATAAAATTATTTTTTTTTGTGTTTATAAACTAAATTTTTTTTGAGTTGTTTGTTTAAACATTGTTTATGTTTAAATTGGCACATATCGTGGGATTTTTTGATTGTGAGTGAGGGTTATTTGAATAACACACTGGATTTTTTATTACCACACTCTACCACGCCTCACATTGTTAAGTTTCGCAGGCATAGAATATTAATATTTGTGTGGTAACCTATGCACATCGCTTTCCAAGGTAGCATCATAGAAATGAGTAGTTTGAGAGTAATCAAACAAACCTTTTATGTGCGACAACTGTGAAGTACATAAATGTGTTAGTATGGGTTTACACAGAGACTGCCGAAGATCCTTGATTTTTTGACAAGAGAGACCAAAAATAGAAATGAAAGATAGATGCGTGAAAATCTAATTTTGTATATGGTGTTCAAAACAATCACGAAACATTCGCCATGACATAACTAAATAGCAAAATTTTCTTCTGTCAAAGTTGTTAAGTTTTAACGACCGTATTGTAATTTTTTTTTTAAATTGATTACAAAAATTTGACACTTTGACAGAAATGTCAACTATAACCTTAACTGGAGTCTACACTTCTAGGGTTTTTGTAGAGTTTTTGCACTTTTAAATTTTCACAGTGCTACAAATTTAACTTTAAGGCACATCCAAAACAATGAAGACAAAAATTAATAACACAGAGGTTGGGGACTCCCATAATACGCTATGTGTAACTAATATTTCCCACTTGAACGCCCAAGACAAAAAAACAATATCAGTAATCATCGTTGGCTTCGGAGAGCCTTTATTAGTTTCCATCTGATTGTTATAAATATAGATAAAGCCACAAAACCATCTTTAAACCAGAGTCGAACCAATCCGCAACAACCTTGAACCAAGGTTTAATCATGTTTGTCCCTAATAGTGTTGACATTTGACTCCAGTTGCGTGTCACCTAAACAATGTTTGTATAAAATTATAAGTTTTTTCTATTTTCTCATCCAAAACAAATTGTTTAAAATAAGGTCAATAATATTATCTAAGCTTTAGCTTATAGCTAAACTGCAGGTGGGTTGCATATTATTATATGCAACACAAAAAGAACGATGTCATTTAATAATAGACTGCAAAGATTGTTTAACAAATTATAAATTAAAAAGGCTACTTTATCAAAAGTAGTGTGAAGATTTGTTTAACCAAAGAATTTTTAACTAGAAGTCATTAATTACGAAGCAGAAAACACGCAATCTTAACCATATTAGGGGTATTAATAAAAATTCTTAGCATCTTCGTTAGCATCGTAAGACTTTTATTTAAATTTGTCAAATTGAAGACAAAAATATTATGGTAGCAAGTATGTAAGCAATTTGCGGACATCTCATAAATAAACAGGTGTCAACCAAATTAACCACATTCTGATCATTGCAATGTACTGAATGCTTAAATTATGACTTTTCTTAAAGAAGTGACAGATGAGAGGTCTAAAGGTTATTGTGCTTTTAGGAAAATAGCTGACCAAACGATGACGTTCCATAACTATGTAAATAATTCAATCAGCTTTTTAAAAAAAAAAATGGCTGCTCTTTTTTACATTGAACATGAATGTTTGGTCTCATACAATATTTTGCTTGTCAATTAGTCATGTCGTGTGATCGCAAACGAAAAATGCTGTCAACGTGTTGCCGGGTACGATAAAACTCGAATGTTTTAGACGCTGTTCACATTGGACTTAGTCATCCGATTCATTTTGACGTTTCTGTGTTGCTTTCTCACTCGCTTTTCGTGGTAAAAAATATGTAAGCAAGTGAAGGAGGATTTCTTAAGTAAGGACCCTTCTTGACAAGCTTTTTTTGAGTCCAATGTTAACACCGCCTTATTCTTTGACATTTTGGTAAATTTTAATGGTGCGTTGATTAGCCTGACTGAACTCGATTTTATAAGATTTATAGACAAAACTAGTGACAGAAATAAAGAAATTGATGCTCTGTAAGACTAGATTTGTTCAATAGGTCTTCAAGTGTAATAGGCCATAAAAAATCATTTTGTGGGTAAAAAAATTACACTGGTCAACAAAATTATACTTTCTTTTGTTACAAGAACCAAGATATATTTTTCTAGAGGTTTTTCCTGTGCTGAACTTGAATCTGAAGTCAGACAAATTTGATTGGCCTCCGTTTTTGAAATATTACCGTTATAATATGCTAAAAAACGTCATTTTGGCTGTTTTCGAGGTTCTGTTTTTAAAGTATTTTAGGTTTCTTGTTGTATACTATCAGAAAAGAGTTAATTACATCCCAAATTATACATTTTACCAGTTCAACTTTCCCCGTCCTTTTGCAGAACAATCTGCAACATCTCACTGAATAAATGCAATTTCTTTTAATATGCATAGTCCTTTTTTCATGATCCAAAACCAAGAATGAAAACACAGAAGCTCTTCAATTACCATAACTTTAAAAAGTAATTTAACTTTATTAATATAAAATACGTCTTAAAAATTAAATATCCTTAACTCTACAAACTCTAAAAAAAAAAAAACACAAAAATACTGCATACAGAACTTAATAATATACAAAGAACTAAAAAAAAACTTAACCACTAAACCAGGAAAGGTATATCCCACCAAAGTTTATTTTTCTCAACGAAGAGAATATCCTTTGAGTGTGATGTCCTCTATCACAGTAAGGTACAACTATACAATATAAATATTATTATAGGGGCATTGTATACCCGCCCCCTCCTCAAAATAACCTCCGCATCCTCTCAATCTATATCCCGAGAAACATCTTTCATCATCATGAGAGCTCCAGCTCCAACAATTCCACAAACACCCATTATGGTTAAAGGTAGTAGAGGTGAGACGTGCTCCTGGTTTTTTTTTTTTTTTTTAGTTTACAAAGAAAAAAAAGGGAAAAGTTTGAAAAACCCCATTAAATTTGAATTTTATTTCATAAAAATGATTTAAGTATGAGATAAAGATATAAAGTTGCCGCCATATACTTACTAGTAACCACATATACGGAACAAGTATTAGAGCAACGCCAGCAGCTAGGTTGCCCATGCCAAGGCCAAAGTTTCGCACAACTGTCGGATATTGTTGCGCGGTGAAAGTTGGGATGATTGCATTGTTAGCTCCGATAGCACATTTAGCTGTGGCGTGGCAAAGAGAAGAAGAGTTATAAGAACAAATAAATTTATGATTTATTATTTTTTTTTTTCCGTAAAGATAATCATGATTTTGTGTGGTTGAAAAATCTTTATGGTTTAGAATAGATAATGAGGATAATTATATTGCAACATAATAAAAACTTACCTATCATTGCTAGTCCAATGACGCCAAAGAGATTACCACCCGGAACTAAATTAGCTGCTAGACAACACACCCCAGCAATAAGCATGTAGGCTATGAGATTTTGACGAATACCAAGTTTAAGGACCACTACGATACTGGCACAGATGGAAATTGCTTCTATAAGACCTGCAATTGCCTGTAAAAAATTAATTTAATATTAATATAAGACGTAAACAACCCGATTTGTACTAAAAAACGAAAAAAACATAACTTTGGATGGAAATATATCTTAAACTAAGGATCTCAGGAGGTTTTAGTTTTCACGTTAGGATAGCGACAAAGAAGATCTATCTAACGAGTGGAGTATCTCCCGAAAAATTTGCGGGGATTTAAAAAAATGCATTTATTTTGAAAAAGACCCAACAATTCTCAAATCTTAGAATCTAATAACACTAAAGGTCTCTTTCAGCTTCCAACGATACCTCATTTGTAAACTTTCTACAAATAGTTTAGAAGATATCTTGCCATATATGAACCTGTCAAATCCAAACGTAGTCAACTGTTACTAAGTTAACTGCAAATTCTTTTAAACTGGGCCTTACTTAACAAATATTTTATTTTACCTTAAAGTACAGAAATAAACGCCAATTAACTGTAAAGAAATGACAGCTTGATGATCATTATTTATTTGTTTGTTTTCTTAAAATAAAAAACATCTACTTCTTATACTTTGACGTAATATCAAGTAGGTACAGCGACCTTTTATATTGATTCTACAGTATCTCTGGTCAATGTTTTAATTATTTCCAGCTTATATTTTTAAATGTTTTGTTTTATTGACAATCGTAAATCATCACAATCTGAATATAAATATTTTTATTTGCAAAAAATAAATTTCTTTTAATTTTATTTTGTTTTGTTTACGTTAAGGGAAGAATATTTTGAACTTGTTTGATTTTATTTGAAAATATATAAAATCTCATTCAAAATGCATAAATTAAGTTTAATTTTTAAATACATTTTATATAAACGAATGAAGCTGTTAAAAAAATTGAGTGGGAAGTTAAACATTAAAAAAAAAAGTTATACAATTTTAAAGAAAAAAAAAAAAATATTAGGTACTTACAATAAATATTGAATTTATTACAAGTTATGCAACAATTTAAATGTTTTTGTTTAAATTCTTTCAAAAGTTTTACATGACAAGGCTCTTTCAATAAATTTGTACTGAGTCCTAATTTTAAGGAAACAGGATTTTACTAAAAAAAGAAGGCACAGTGCAGTAGATTAAATTTAGTATTGAGTTTTTGAATTCCTTATTTTCTTCTTTATTAATGATTGTAAAATTTTAAAATACCTTTCTTTTGATGGATAAGGAAGAATTTTCATAAAATCCATTTTTTTTAACCTTGATTTTATCTCGAAAATCGGAACAAAATAAATTTGTAATTTTTACATAAATTGATAGTCCTGTTCATTGTGAACTCATATCTATAAACCAAAACTTGTTTCGATACTTTGATCAAAAGATATCGGCTTCGGAATGAAAAGAAAAGTAGGTAGTAAAAAAAATGTTTGGTCTTTGGTTGCAAATATCTCAGGAACTAGACCTCGAAGAAACTTTTTACTTTCAGCTTTCAATAGAGCTAGAAGAGACCTTTCTTTTGGTGTATCATTTTATGGATTTGGATGAATTTTTTTTAAATCCAATTTTTTTAGGCAAATGGTTAACCTTGATTTTTTCGTGAAAATCCGAAAAAAAAATAAATTTGTAATTTTTTTACATAAATAGATAGTCCTCTTCATTGTGAACTCATATCTGTAAACCAAAATTTGTTTCGATACTTTGATCAAAAGATATCGGCTTCGGAATGAAAAGAAAAGTAAAAAAAAAATGTTTGGTCTTTGGTTGCAAATATCTCAGGATCTAGACCTTGAAGAAACTTTTAGTTTTCAGCTATGAATAGAGCTAGAAAGAACCTTTCTTTTGATGTCTTACTCGATGGGTTTGGAAGAATTTTTTTCAAAATCCAAATAACCTTGATTTTTCTCGAAAATCCGAAAAAAAAATTAATTTATATTTTTTTACATAAATAAGGCCAGTTAATTTTGAACTCATATCTGTAAACAAAAACTTGTTGCGAGACATTGCAAAAAAGATATCGACTTCGAAATGGAAGGAAAAGAAATTAAAAATGTTTGGTTGCAAATATCTCAGGAACTAGACCTCGAAGAAACTTTTGGTTTTCACCTATGAATAGAGCTTAAAGAGACCTTTCCTTTGATATCTCACTCGAAGGATTTGCAGGCAAGGGGTGCACTCGAAAACGGAATAGATTTGTAATTTTTTACCACAAGAGAAAAGGGTTTCATTTTGTACCTTTCTACTCACTTAGAGAGTGATATTTAATTAGAACTTAACCACAAAAGGCGAACTAACAAAAAAATTCCCCCAAATCACTGAAATGGACATCAACTTAACGAACTTCCACGAATCCCAGTGCAACACACTTGAATTAAATTTCTCTTTCACATCCATTTCCAAACAAGTTTCCAAGGATAAACCATCCACTATAACTTCTCTATTAATGCAATTCTACTCTAGTATACGATATACCATATACGACCCCAAGTCCCATCAAAAGACCCCATTTTCTGAACTTACCGTATTCAAATAAACGTTGCCACCCAGATTGCTCAGATGCAATGTCAATCCAAAATAGATGATAATCAATGTCAGCCATACAATCAGAGTGAGTACGGTTGTACGCCAGTAGTCTTTGTTAAACACTACGACCAAGGGACTCTTGTTGCTTATATCAGCTCGAAGTTCAGGTACAGCAGGAGTTCTGGCAGCAGTTCCATTAACTGGATGACAAGCATCAGCCTCACTTTGTTTTGCACCACCCATCATCGAAGCAGGTGGTGATGATGGTGACGAAGTTGGCGATGACAGTGGACCAATACCACCACCTGATGGTAAGCATGGTGCAGTTGTTTCCTTTAGGTTGGCTTCAAGTGATTTCCGATAATTCGATGGAAGCGTTCGACCATTCATCCTTGCCGCACGTTCAATCAGCTCAACCAATTCATCGAGCCGACCTCGGGCCAACAGCCAGCGTGGTGATTCTGGGACACAATACCTTTATGATTGATTAGGAGAGAGAGAAAACCAGTAGGATAGTTAGTTAAAGTGTTATATATAAAGTATTCGATCATAAATATAGTTTAAGTGTATTTGTGTGTGTGATATGACAAGGACGAAATACATATACAAAGAACAAACTTGCGGCATCAACACACATGTTGATTTAATAAATTAGAGAAATGAAAATGGTACATCACAACTTGCCTCCCGTCGGTCTTTGTTCCCTCTCAGCTTGGCCAAACAATTAGAAAGTGGTAGAGTATAGTTGTTGTGTTTTTAAAAGTATGTGTGTTTGTTGTAGGTTATATAAATGGGGGCACACACAACAGGAGAAAGGATGCGAAAATAAATAAAATCAATTGAATCGGATAACAATTCTTCTTATTGTTGACTGAACAAAGATATTGGCTTCTCTTATTTGGATGCGGACGGATGAGGTTGGTTTGAGTTTGGAATGAGTAATGTCATTCAGTGCTGGATTTCTTACGTGAAGTCTTTGAGGTGTTTTTTTTGTCATAATTTTTCCTGATAAATTTCCATAAAGAAGAATTTTAGCAAAATTTTTAGCGCTTTTGTACAAGAAAACGATATTTTTCTTTGTTTATTTTTCAGGAAAAAGCTCTTAGGAAAATGTAGAAATGTTTGGTCTTGAAACGATAAGTAAGTAAATTTTGACAAAATCCGACCTTGTATAATACTTTGTACAAGAATGTTTGCTTATCCAATTAAATGTAGGTACCCAAAGATCAGAAAATGTTTTGTGTGCGATTAATTTTTTTTTTTTTTTTGTCGGAAGAAAAATGTAATTTAATGAGAGGGAAAATAGAAATCTTTAATAAGAGTTATTTACGTGCAAAAAGATAGGTGGAATAGGTACTGATTTTGTATTAAGCTCGGAAATGAATAATTTTCAAACCTATTAAACGGCGAACATACAAGATAAATGAGGTGACCAAAACTAAGTTTCTGATGTCCAAAAAGAAAATAAGGAAGTGAAATAAAAAACTGAAGTAGTACAAAACTAACAGTGTTTTTGATTTTATATAAAAATTACTCATACGCCATACACTTTTTTTTTAATTGCAAGTTATTGAAATTTTACTGAACTATTCTTCTCCAAAGTAAAAATTGTTTCTTAGAAGGCAATAAAAGTATAGTAAAAATAATTAATGTGAAATTATGTATAAGAAATGTGAAATAAGAAAATAAGGGCTTTGAAAGGCTAAATGCAAAACAGGACCGTGAATATTTATGTACGTATATCAATATTTTAGTATATTTTATATTGATACAAACGTTTTTTTTACTACATAAAATTTAATTTATTTAATTATATAAAGAAAACGACTTTTAACCAAAAGTTTCAGCATAAAAATTTGTTAAAGCAATGTGTCATATTGAACTAGGATTTTGTCGAAAGTGTTTTTTTTTTTAGGTTAAAGATGATTTTTTACCTCTATAATTAAAATTAATTAAAAAATATATAATAAAAAAGTGAAAATCAATGAAAAAGATCTTTATTTTTTAATTATTCTTCGAAAAATTTATATGAATTTATCTAGTTGCAAAGTTGCTGAGATTTTTTAAAATTAAAAAAATGGTATAGATGAGAAAAGAAACAGAAAAAAGTGATATCATTTTAAAATCGACTTAGTTACAGGTGAACTCCCTCTAAGCCAATTCGAAGCTTAGAAGTTTGATATAAATATTTTATTACCATTAATTTTTTTGTCTATTACTAAGGCCCTATAACTTTTATCTAGAAGTTTGCTGAAGTGAATCTCTTGATCCATTGACAAAGCACAAGAATATCGTAGCTATGAATAAGTGCATCTTGGAGGCTTTGGCAATACCTCGCAAAAGGCAGTTCCCATTGAAAAAAAAATTAAGTGGTGGATGCTGGGATTCGAACACAGACCTCTGACATAACGGTCCATCGCGTTAGCCTATTAAGTGCTAATTTGTGCAAAATTTGAATTTAAGTCTATTTAGAGTTTTCGGAATGACTTCAAATTTTCTGGGTTGCTCCGCTGACATATTTTTTAAAAAATGGCATTCAAAAGTCATTTTAGAAAAAAAGTGGAGTTACGAGGTTTCCTTATGAGACCGATGATATGTAGGAAGCTTTTTCAATGATTGAAGGTGTAATAAACATTTTCGTACCTAAATCAAGATTTTAGAATATATTAAGGGGGGAAATCCCTCTGGACGACACCTTTTTCAATATTTTTTTATGAAAAACTGAAAGCACCTGTTGAAATTTGGAAAAAGACAAGATATTACTGACATTGTTAAGTATTGAAAAAAATTTTTTTGAAATGAAAAAATAACAAAATGGCGGCTCTGGAGCCTTTCAAAGTTGACGCCTCTAGTTTACGCCGTGCAATGCACAGGTCCAGGAAATTATCTTAAATCAAAAAGGAAATTTTTTTCCGTTAGATGATATTAGTACGCATTGCATGAACCTAAATTTATTTTTTTTACATGAAAAATAAAAATTATAAATCAAAAAAACGAAAAAAAAAACATGTTTTTTTTACAAAGATGTAGTTAAAAAAAATATTTACTGTACAAATTTTATTCAACTTTTAGAATCATGTTGTGGCCAATAAGTTAAGGAGTAATTTGCTTCAAATTTCAAGTCGATAGCTTTTGAGTTACATTGCACGGCGAGGAAAAAAACTGTGTTTAAAGTTTTCGTTTTCGTACTATGGTAGGTTCGGAGCGCATTGGTTTCGGGACTATCTAGGCACTTTTGAGGCTTCATTTAAGGCTAAGACCACTGAAAATAGTTTCTTCGGTAGATAAATAAATTTATTACACAAAAAAAAAAAAATGCAAAAATAAAAAATTCCAGAGGGATTTCCCCCCTTAACAAAAAACAAGTGTTCAGTTTTACTATGTTTGTAAGTAATATAAAACGTTCTAGGTCCCGAGAAAAATATTTTTAAAATTATGTTTTTTTTTCGTCTAATTAAAATAGAAAATGTGAAAAGTCAATAAAAAAAACAAAAAATTATTTTGTATTGAAACACTGTGACCTTATAATTTGCTAAAATAAAGCCAAAATAGTAGGTTTACATTGTTTAACAGCTAAAGAAATCTAAATCGCCAACTACTTATATTTCCATCGGGAATATGGAACTTATAAATCAAATTAGATTTTTGAAAGCAGATTATCTTTAATTAGTGAGCCAAACAAGCTTGCTTGTAACCAATTAACGCCAAAAGATTTTTTTCTTAAGCCTCTTGACATCATTATTAATATTATTATTATTCCAAGCAAAGGGGGAATAAAATCAAACTGAATCCGTCACAAACAATTTATTTATTAGGTAATAATAAAAATAGAAACCCTTATAATATTGAGTAAGGTTATGATCAAGTTATTACATCAAAATACCTATCGCACGGTATTCGTGAGATGAATACATTTTTCGAATATTCCGCATTAATTAAATCATTGTTACCTGAAAATAACTTTGTTCATGACAAAAAAATGTAATAAATTTCAATGATTTCTCTACGTCAGAAGTCAAATTTGATTGAACGAAATTTTTAGAAAATCGTGCTGGAAAACCATATTTCCACGGATGTAGTCTTTCAAATTACCGCAAATGTTGTATATGCAAATGTTTGGTTAATGTAATAGATTTTTACATTATTAAGTTAACCGCAAATTTTCTCAAATTTCCAAACAATGCGTTACGTTGGTTGATTAGTTGAATCATTGACTATTCTAATCAAAATTCAGCTAGAAACCTGCCTTTTTGTCTATAAAGGAAATATTACATGGATAAATATTAACATTCCTTTTATAGAGAAAATCTAACAATATTCAAAGCCATTTTCTCCTAAACAATGTGAATTCCCCAAACATTTCTCAAAAGTGTAAATAAATTTTACACCTCCTAAAACATCAATCATTATTTGTTTAACACAAAAACTATAAACAATGACCGAATGAATCACCTCACCATGATGATGAGAATTTTTAGTGTACCTAACGTAATCATATAAAACTTACCAAATGAATAGCAATGCAATCCATGGCACTGATATAACCAATTGCATAAGGCGCCAGTCGCGCGTTAAATAAGCTATCCCCGAAGTAAGGATATACGAGATCGCCACCGGAAGGATATTCAGGATGCCAATTATAGTTCGCCATTTGCCACTAACCAATTCGACGACTAGAACAAAACTAACCACAGCAACAGTCATCGATGCAAATCCAATTATGACTCGCAATGTCATGAACATGGCTAAGGATGTTGAGAATGCAAGCAGGGTTCCTATACACAAACAAAAAGAGAGAATTTTTGATTTATTATGGTTGATTTTTGGAATGATGATGATTTTTGTTTAAAAGTGTGAAAGAATGAAATAAAATGGCAGGTAGCCATTAATTAATATTGACGTTTGATTAAATGGTAAGAAAATGCTTAAAGGAGGTAAATTATTTGGTTTCATCGTCGTCGTGTTCCGACAAAATTACGAAAAATCGTAAGGACGTTCAATAACATAGTTGTTGTGGAAAATTTGGTAGAAATAATGCTTGGTGACAAAGTGACAATCATCCAAAAAATATTTTGTAAAGAAAAAAATTTTTTTGGACCGTTTTTTTTTTTTCATTTCTGACTTGATTGTAAACGATTTAACTGAATTCAACGGTAAGTAAAAATTTTTGAAAAACACATTTTTTATTTAAAAAAAAAAAAATTAAAAATTGTTTTGAAAAATCAAGTTTTTTGAAAAAAGGTTCATGAATTTTAAAATTTAATATATTATAATTATTTCTTGTTAATAACACACCAAATTTTTGTTTGAAAACCGGTGAAAATTGAAAATAGTATGAAAAATCACAATTTTGCTTTCGGTTTTTTCGATTTTCTGATGACAAAATGTTTTTTTATCTTTTTCTTGAAAAGCCACTGCTCAATTGTTTTTTTGGTAACGAAATTATTTTAGAAAGGATTAATCCGGGATTTAAAGTGAATTGCCCCAAATTTTCCAGTTTTTTTTTGTTCAGTTTTTAATTTTCTGAAATTTCGCATTGTTTAAGTTTTCTTGTGTTTCCTAATTTGGTAATTTATAGTTTGCAATGAGAAATCCATTTCTACAATGATTTTTTTTTACATACGCACCGAAATTATATCTTGCAACAAAAGTTTCATTTATTTCAGTGTTTTGCACACTTTTTTACTAATTTGATACATTTTTTCAAAAATCTAAAATGTATTATCCAAAAACAATAAGTGTGTGTGTTGAGTAGAGCTTCTCATTTTTCTAAGATTCATTTTTTTTTAAACGCTAACCAAATTTACATACAAAGGTACTCGTCAAATGTATTTCTTTTTCCACAGAAATTTATACGACGTATATTTATGTAATTTCAAACAAAAAACATCAAAAAATGCAGCAAAATGTTTTTTTTTCCAATAAAATTAAGATTAAGGATATTACTTTTTGAATCTAATCACGAATTTAAATTATGCACTAAAAACAATTATCATTACTAAAATAACCTAAAATATAATGATGCAAATCAAAGGTCACTAAAAAATTAAATTGCTATTCATTTTATTATCAGACTAATATTTGATTATGAAGATTTGTATGGTCTGATAGCTCGTAATCTAACAGTTATTACTTCAGTAATTAATTTTTGTTTTTGATAAAATCATTGGCAAAACATACCAAGAGCCCACAGTAAATTCTGGGGGGTTACTATGAAATGAGCATACAGCTTTAATTTGGGTCAACTTGCTTGAGTATTATAAACTGGTTGAACAGAATGAAAATTCGCTTGTAGCAAAGAAAAACGTCGTGGTACAAGATGTCAAATAAATTCGCTCAAAATGTAGAAAAGATGAAAAGAATTATGTGGCGTACAAAAATGTCAATTGCCTTGAAAAAAAAATAATTTTAACTGAGTAACCACATTAGAAACGTCAAAAGTCATTCCGCTTGTAGCTTGAAGTAAAAGTCGACTCGACTTGTACCACAGCGAATTTCCTTGCCACAGCCACAGCTACGTATTCTGGCACCAATATACTAATTTCATACTTTTTAACTTTGACAGCGACACAAGACACAAGCCACAGACACACATTCTGGTCTACCAGTAAAACTGTTTCTCTATTTTTTTTTTTTTTCGAAAGACTTCAATTTTGACGATCCGATTAAAAAAACATCAGTTAAAAAATTGGAAGACTAGTGTCCGTATATAAAAAAGGTTTATACACAAATAAGCTATGCTCTATGCATATAATTAAGGTTTAAATGACTATCGAAACAATTTTTTGAAAGTTTTCAAAAAAACAGAAAAGATTTCTATAAATCAATCGTTCCACACCGGCCCACAAAAAAAAAAATAGTCAGTACTTTTGACCGGACCTAAAAGCCCCTTGACATAGACTGAAATTGAAATTCTTACAAAAAATTTCAAGATTGAAATTTTTGATACCAGGATTAAATCAAAAATAAAAAAGCTACTAGATAATTTTAGATTTAAACTAACCTATCAACTTACTGCACATACATTGTATTTTATTTTCTAGTCTCTGTAATTTATTACCAACAATAAGTGGCGCCCGGTGCAAGTACCTTCATTTTTTAATTGTCTTTTATATTTAAATTTCAATGCTTTTCTTTAAAGCAAATTGACAATAAAGAGTGGTTATAGTTTTTGATACAATTATAATTTGTTAATCTGAGAATTTATATCTGAAACGTATATACTTCCCATAATTAAGAACAACAAGTGTGAGAACAAATCCACTCATCAACTGCTGCACCTTCATGCAAATGTTAACCTATTTATATTAACCTTGCTTGTGTATAACCTCTTGTTAAATAAATAATATGCCTATACTCGATTTGATCATTAATCTAGATGCCTATATAAAAGTAATAACTTATAGAATTTTATTTAAAGACATACATATGTCGAAAAATTTATTCTCCGAATCAAATGAAATTTCCTGCCCCGATTGTATCAGCAAATGTCAGTTCAACACACGCCTGCTTGTCACACCTTTTTATTTTTAAATAGTTCATACACAATCGTGTATGATACTTCGTCGTCGTTAACCATTATGGAAAACAATAAAAATTCGAACTATTTCCATAATTTTAATTTGCATTAACTTTTAAAGGCATCCCATTGCAATCTACTTTTTTGTCTGAGATGTATTTTTATTAATTGCTCAGGAAAATGCATAAAAACGTGATCTAATAACAAACAACTGTTGCATGTAGCATTTGAATATTAGAGCTGCGCATAAGTGTCACTTTTAATCTTGTCGAACTCAAACATGTCTTTAAACTCACCCAACGTAGTCTGGACCAATGCAAATCCCATGAGAGTGTGTTTTCTGCCAAAACGATCTGATATCCATCCACTGCAAACACTGCCAACTGCAGCTCCAGCTAAAAAGCACATTTCCACCACACTTAGCAGATTCTTACGTTCGCATACAAGATTGTATTCTTCGACAATAGTCATTCCATAATCATCGGTGGAAAATTCAAAATTATTACATTTCGTCATGTTGGAGGCGTCTGAAGAGGTCGCCAGTTGGAGGTAGTCATTGTAGTTGGATTCCAACATGTCAGAGAATTTAAAGTCTAATATCGAACAAGCTCCTTGTGGTTGACTGAGATTCGTCCAACTCGAGACTGTCATATTTGGCATTCCATCGGGACGAGCACACCAAAAGTCCCTTGACATAGACTGAAAAAAAAGTTAGATTTTGGTTGTATTTAAATTTTGTACGAAAAGTGTCAAGATTGAAAGCTTTGGTAACAGGATTAATCTAAATATAAAAAGTAGCTAGTTTTAAGATCTCAAGGTAACCTTTCAAATTTATTGTTCATACATTGTATTTCATTTTTTCAAAATAAGTGGCGCCCGGTGCAAGTACCTACCTATTTTAATTATCTTTTATATGTAAATTTGTATTTCTTCTATAATGACACAGAACAGAAGGCAAGGTTAATGTTGTATATGACCTCAAAAGACACCTTAAAGGTGTATCGTGTATACATATAACTTTATAGTACCTATAATTTATTGATTTCAACGACTAGATAACTCGTTATGATTATTTCCCTAGTTGTCAGATAATAAAGTGAACTAATTTAAATGTGGTCTCAAATGGATTACAATCAATTTCATTCAAAGAACAAATGGTTTCTAGTTCGTATATTATATTTAATTGATAACAATTTATATACTAGTTAATAGGTAATTCATTATTGTTATAAATTCAAATTATTACTATTGAAAGTACCTGTGAACTAATTTTTATTTTATTTTAATTGGTATATAAATAGTTATTGAAAACGGATTTCATATAATGCAAAACAGAAGCTTGTGACAGTAAAAAATTTTAGAGATTGTTTCAGAAAATTCAATTAAAAAAGTAATTTACTATTGATTGATTGTTTATCAGTTTATAGATAAATCAATAACATTTCTCAACTATCAAATAAAAAATCACCAGATTACGATCTTATTACTGCACAAGTTATGAAAGAAATGCCTTTGAAAGCCTTCATAAAACTCCAATATATAATAAATGCATGCCTTAAGCAACGGTATGTCCCACACCATTGGAAAATTGCTGAAGTTTTTGTCATACCCAAGCAAGGTAAGCCACCTACAGAAGTGACGTCTTACAGACCAATATCGCTTATACCAATTATGGCAAAAGTTTTTGAAAAACTGCTTCTGAAGAGACTTAGCAAAATTATAGAAGAAAGAAGGTTAATCCCAAATCATCAGTTTGGCTTTAGAAATAAACATTCCACGATAGACCAAGTTCATAGAATAACGGATGTAATAGAAAAAGCATTAGAAGAAAAACAAGTATGTTCAGCTATTTTCTTAGATGTTGCTCAAGCCTTTGACAAGGTTTGGCATGAGGGACTTGAGTACAAACTGCAAAGAGATCTTCCCAGACAGTACTATGAAATATTAAAATCGTACATCTCAGACCGATTGTTTAGAGTAAGGTACGATCAAGAATATTCGGAATTGAAGAAAATAGAAGCCGGTGTACCACAAGGAAGTGTCCTAGGTCCTACCCTGTATTTACTATACACAAGGGATATCCCAGTTGGGAATCACACCATAATGGCTACTTTTGCAGATGATACCGCAATTTTGGTACCCGACAAATGTGTCTCTAGGGGAGCAGTAAAGCTGCAATATGCCGTCGACACAGTCAGAGATTGGACCGAAAAATGGCGTATCAAACTAAATGAAACAAAATCTTCACATATAAACTTTACAAATAAAAAGATAAACAATATTCCAATATTCATTAATAATCAAGCTGTACCTTACGCCAATACGGCCAAATACCTTGGAATGACTTTGGATGCAAAGCTAAAGTGGAAAGAGCACATCAAAAAGAAAAGAGAAGAACTAAACTTGAAATTTAGAAAAATGTACTGGTTACTTGGTAACAACTCTGATTTATCAACCCAAAACAAAATAATGCTGTATAATCAAGTACTAAAGCCTGTTTGGACCTATGGTATCCAATTATGGGGCTGTACAAAGAAAACAAATACCGAAATCATCCAAAAATTCCAAAACAAAGTCCTTCGTGGAATAGTTAATGCATCTTGGTACATAAGAAATAGCGATCTACATCGTGACTTACAAATAGAAACGGTTACAGAAGTTGTTAAAAAATACGCTGTATCCCATAATCAGAGACTGCAATGTCATACCAATTCTGAAATGGTGTCCGTCTTGAATACTAGAAACCATGTTCGGAGATTAAGAAGAACCAAGCCTCATGAGCTTATGGTCTAAAAAAACATGGGAAAGTATTAAAAGTTTAAACTTCCCCCAAAGTGATTTTACAAAGTTAAGAAAGAAAAATCTGATGTCGATCTCTAAAGATTGGTCCTGATAAAGAGGTGGTTTTAGTGGTTAAGAGTCCCACACTACTTGGTGTCGAATACTGCCAAGTGTCTTTTGAAGATTTCCTCCCGTCAAAAAAAAAAAAAAAAAAAAAAAAAAATATTTTGTTTTAGCGTGACATTCACCATCCTAAAAATCATATCTTTCCTATACAATTTTTCTAGACTATTTTTGTGGGAATTTTTACCCTTCAAAAAGTAAATTATTTAAATTTTTTTGAACATAGTAAGTGCGCAAGATCTGCTATTAGGTACTTCTTTTGTTACGGGTGTGATACATTTAATTCATTTTTTGTTCCTGATTCATGTATTATTCACTAACTAAGATATTTAAGAGCTTAAACATGTAATGTATTTCGTTGTCAATATGTTTTTGAAAAAGACGTTTTATTACGTCACACCCACCTTAACATTAGGTGGGTGTGACGTCAGTCAGTCTGTTTTGTGACTTTAAAAGTATTTGAAGTTAATATATACTGTTTTGCTATAATATACTATTTTTTTTGTATAATAATTTAAAAATTGTATGGGTGTGACATATTTTTGTTACGGGTGTGACATTAAATACAAAATGCAATTCCACAAGATACATTGATTGATAAAAAACTCGTTGGCATATAAGTTGCCTTATTAAATGGATGAAATATAAAATACAAATAGAATTATAATATGTACACTTAATTTTATAAGTCTGCTGACAAGTTTATTCTCGGGGTGATAAAAATTAATTAATTTTGTTTAAAACTGATATTTTAATTTTTTTGATTATTAAAACCAAAGTAAAATAATATTTTTAAAATCAGTTGAATCGTTCACAAGATCGAAAGGGAACTGTTTGATTTTTTGTTTCTTCCATCACGCTTGGCAGGCTAAAGGTCTACATATTTATTATATCGGCTGCGTTTATTTTGCGACCGGTCAGTAGTTGCTATTACTTATTGAAAGAATTCATTAACTTGTTTAATAGTAAAAAAAAAAAAAATCCATTAGCTCATTAGACATTTAAAAGCCCCTGTAGCCTTCAAACTTAATAAAATACTGATATGTAATAAATCTTCTAAACATTATCTATTCAGTGTCAAAATTAGATCTTGATTGGTGTCACATTAGCTCATACTAAATCATTCCTAATCAAAAATAAATCCCATTTATAATCAAAATTACAATAACTTAACACTAATTACATAGAATAAACTACAATTTAATTTGTGTATATCTAATCTAACTAATTTCAACACTCAACTACCAATTATTTCCTTAAACTATAAACAAAAAAAAAAAAACAATAAAATTTGCATCAAAAATTAGTTTGATTTTGAATAAATTGAATAACAAATTCACATCACAATCTTATTCGGTCACTAGTGCGTATGCGCAACATTTTTTTTTTCTCCTCAGAAAATAAACATGAATCGGAGTCGCGGTGTTTAACAAAAAGTATTATTTATTTATTTGTTTGTTTTTATTTATATTTTTCTTCTCTGTGAGATCAAGTTCAATGACATTGAGGTAGGTTGTAAAGTTTCATATTAAAATACAAAAAAAAAGTGAAAGCAAATAATCTGCACCTACTCAATCACACGCGATTCTATACACCGACTACGGAATTAAATTACAAAACTATGTGTGAACTGTTGGCTTATTTAGGTCATTTTAAAATGCAATAGCTGTCATTACAACAGCAATTGGCATGCACTATTTATTTTATTTGCAAGACACATTTTTTTTTCTTCGATTTATTATTTATCCATGATCGAAATGGAAATGCATACTCGAGTATACTTGAGTACTCCTATGTCATTAAGTAAGTTTGTATCACGTTCCAAAAAAGGTGTTTACTTGATCAATAGATAAGTTTGGTCTTGATGGAGGAGGGAAGAAAAAAAAATGCATTATGGTGAACCTACTACCTACCTAAGCCATAATATGCAAGTGCAACCAAGTGTATAATTTTGTCTACTTGTTTGTGATCGTGGATTGAAATTTTGCATTTCTAGAGTGACCAGATTTTTAATTGTGATGAAAATTCACCATAACAACTATACCTAATAGTAAAAAAAATCAGTTTTTGAAAAATTGAGTATGTTTGGAAAGCAATATTTTGGAAACAATTCTGCTCAGCGAGATCTTCTCAATCTCAAAAGATGGGAAATTTTATGAAGAATAAAATAGTTCCTAATCATTTTTATCAAAAACTATTCCTTTAAGGTAAAAATAACCAGCGAGTAAACAAACCAATATCTGGCCAGCTTAAAAAATATCTGCATATCTACTCTCCTTACGTCATGTAAGACACTCTTATAGTTAAATTAATCACCACTCCAAACGAATCCAAAGCTAAGTTATTGCAAATGCAAACGATTAGTGCTAGCAAATAATAAAATTGAAATAAATTTAGATGCATTCGTGATCAATATTGTTGTTGGCGTTGTTGTAAAATATTTAAGAGTTTTTTTTTTTCAATTACCTCTCTCTATAGTCTATCTACTTTAACTATAAATGGAATTAATTATAAAATTGACAGCTGTGTTGTTCATAAATAATTCCGTTGTAATAGAAAAAAAACATAAACAAAACAAAACATTACAAGCAGGTAGATACATAGGTAATACATTGTGGAAGTGACAGAAATCAAAGAAATTTATTGCTGAATAAGGGGAACAAAAATTAAGGTCGATTAGATTGAGCGACCGGAATCTATATATATATTTCTTTTTTATTACATACTTGGAGGTTTTTAATTAAAAGTTTAAATTGATTAATTTTTTTGTAGGTTTAAAAATTTAAAGTTTAAAGCTTTACATTACGGAAATAAGTTTGAACTATTCAGGGAAAAATGTAAGGCTTGAGTAATAACAAATAATTAAGAATCTTCTAGTCTTTTTTTTACGCTATTCAAGTTCTGAAAAATAATAAAAATTTTTAACTTGATAGGTTAGTGGTCTCGCACAGATCAAATTTGCAAGTGTAATGAAATTCCAATTATACCTTTTATGATTTTTAAATTGTAAATTATATATAATTCAATTGAATTTCGTCATAAAAGTTGTTTTGGAATTATTCTGGAAAGTGAAACAGACCTATTTTATTTAAGAAATAAGTGGTCCATTAGTTATAATCAAATAAATGACGTATTACACTTTTTGATGTATCAGTGCACCCATTTTAAACTGTTCGTCGTCAGAATCGGTTAAAAGTTATTTGTAAAAGTTGTGAAATCAGCTGTAACAATTTTTAGTTGCGCTATATTTAAGTAGCACACTGGTGTATAAATTGGTGTAAATTCATTAATTTTGGTGTAAAATTGAGGAAATTGAAAAAATATGGTGTATTTCTCAAAATTAGTGGTATAAAAATTATACCACTGTCTTTTCTGTAAAAAATTTCAACATTTTTTTAAGATTCCGTGCAAAAAATACACCGATATTCAGTTGTTTTTATAATATGCCATTAATGGTGCATAAAATTATTCGATTCTGAAATCAACCAAAACGGTATATTTTGTACACTCTCTTTGGTGTAGAAAGTACACCCAGTGGACATAAAATTCACCAGACTGCATAAGTGAGGGGCGCCATACTTTTCAATGGCCGCCATTTAAAAAAAGAAGAAAGCGATTAATTATTTTACTATAATAGTATATTTATCGACTTATTATCCCGAATTCTTAGTTTTTTCGATTCAGTAAATTATATTATAAAATAACTCTTCTAAAAAAATGTAAAACAACACAAAAATTATAATTTTTGAAAAAACCGATTTTTAAAATCGAAAAAATAAATAATTAATTCACTGACATTTTTAGAGGGGGTAGTATCTAAAATTGGTATACAGAATGTGTTTCGTTTTTAAACTAGGCAAACAAATTCATATTTAACCATTAGTTTCATATGGCAAAATTATGAAAGTGAATAAAAACTCATTTTCATTTATTTCATAAGAAATTTTGTGAATTAGAATTCATCAAACTGTTTGAGGTGAAAAATAAACATTGGTTCCAATTTTAAATCAGAATAATTTAAATGGTGTATTTTATCCATAGATTTATTGTGTATTTTTCAATTTCAAAGGTATAATTTTCACCAAAAAACCAAATCATTTAATATACCACTAGCGCCATTTATACACCAAAATCGGTATATTTTTTTAACCACCGGAGTTTATTATGTACGAGAAAATGGTGTATTTTTATATTCAAAATGGATATCACAGGAAGTGCAAAAAATACACCAAATATTTTGGTGTATTTTAGACTTTTGTGCTACTTGAGTAGGTAACATTTTTTTGTCATAGAACCGTTTTTTTTTTATGTCTTGTCGATTTCACTGAATTTTTTTTTGTAAAAACACGTTTTAGTAACTTCAATATTAAAATTTAAAAAAAAATATTGTATATTAGTTTAAAATCCGATTTCAAAGTTTTTTTTTCTAATAAATTGATTGCTGTACAAAAAATCTGTGGTGTATTACGTTGGTAATGGTTTTATTTCAAACATAATGCACACAAACAGTATTTCATTTGAATTTAATTTTAGTCATAAGCACTTGTATTTTTAGAAATATCGTTTATAATTTTTTTTTGTCAAAGTACTAAATGCAAATTAAGTACTAAATGCAAATTAAAATTTATGAATTATGAATAAATTAATAACTTAAATAATACACAGTTTTTTGTCATTTTTTTCCTTGTACAATTTATTCCCAAAAATATTTACGAAGTGTTTAATAATTTTTAAAATTTATATCATATTGTCTTAACTGAGTTGAATTGAAATAAAATTAAATTTTTAATTATCTTAATGCTAATTTTAATGACATAATTTGGTACAAATTTGTCGACAAGATATAAATTTGAAATGTTTATTTGATAAACTTGGAGGCATGTGCGTTAGTTAGTCAAGAGCGATATTTTCATTCAAAAACACAGTGACCGATACTTAACGAAAACTAAGATTCTAGATTTTTAATTTATTTGAAGAAGAATTTTGTATGTCTCTTACTGTACATGTGAGTATAATATCAATACTTCAAGTAAGCACTTATAAGATTCTGCATTTTTATTGTGAAACTAAATATTTATTCTCTCATGCAAATCGACCTTCAACAGTCTTTGGAGATTGTGCCGGTAAAATAAAAAAAAAATAAAAAACAATCCAATCTACACCAGACAGAGTGCATTCAACTCTTTTTTTTTTTAAACTCATCCAACGATGAATTGTGTTTTTTTTTTTTACAAAACCATTATGTCCTAACAAATTGATTAACAATAATTGTTAATTGATTTAATATTGCAATCATTACAAACAAGTGAAACCTTCTTTTTGGTCTACTGATTATTTTTGATTAACATTATTTTGGTATGCTAATTGCACAATGATGATTGTACTACCAATTTGTAAGTAAAAGAACACAAAACGACAAGATTTTTGATTTAAACAAATTATTGCATGGATTTTTTTTTGTTTATCTTTAAAGAATATAAAAAATTTATTTACAAATAAAATACTTAAAAAAAAAAGTATTAAATTTTTTGTCGGCTATTTTAAAACGAAATAAAAAAAAATTGTTAAACAAATAATAAAGGCTTTTGTTTGTTCGGCAATAAAGTTGAATTTTTATTATTTTTTTGTGGGAAATATTTAAATCATCTGAGTAGTAAAAGTGTTAATAGTCTATAAAGTAGATAAATAAAAATTGCGTATATTTGTTTGCAATTTGTAAAATTGTAAAATTTTAAGATCAACAAACTGCTTTGGATTTTTTTGTCACTCAAAATTTTAAAATTCCATTAAATTTAAATCTTAAAGAAGAGTTTTAAGTTTATGGAAATTTCAACATTCTAAAATCTGTGCAAACATAACCAAAACAGTTCAGAGTAAAATCGTTTTTTTTTTTTTATCATTGCTCTTTCACAAATTCTAAACTGGCAATTTAGTGCACTGGTTTCTAGTGCATGCACAAGCATTTCAAAGGTCAATAAAAATATAGTCATCCCTTTGGATTCATTGCTGAAAATTGAAAAATTTGCATTTTCCGGTAATATTTAAATAATAATAATAATATGTAAATAAAATATAATATTTAAAAAATAATAATAATATGTAAATAAAAAAAAAGGTTACACATACACCACAGTGAATCTTTTTTAGTTAAACCGACAAATGGTGAAAATAAATTATAAACAAAATGGCGAACATTTTTTGAAAATCAAGAAAAAGAAGAAGATTAAAAAAAAAAACAACACAATTTATCATGCGACAACTCATCATATATGGGGAAGTAACCTATCCTGAAAAGAGTCTTGGGATTTCGAGTGGTACAAATTTATTTTGTGTGTTGTTTTTGTTGGCAATATACATACTCAACGAATAACTCCCCAAACTATTTTTCATAGACTTCTAAAAATTTTCCACTGTCTTTTTTGATTACCTATTGTTTTTTTTTAGATTTTAACCTTGAAGACAATAAAAATTTAATGCTGCACTTTAATTACTTATTTTGAAAACAAAATCGTCATAAAATGACTTTATGAACTTATGTTTTATGTTTTTGTCATATAAATTAAAACTATTGTAAACAAACTTAGCATAATTTAGTAGCTATTAACTAAATCTGCAAAAAAAAAAAACATTAAAACTTGTATGCGGCATCATTTAAATTTGAGTCACATTTGTTTACTCATTAAATGGAAATCGTTTACGTTAAAATTGTTTATTTGCCTTTATTATGTCAATTTGCATCCAACACTCTCTAGCACAAAGGTATACCTACTTATCAAATTTTAATTGTCAAAGCATTCTAATTAATCCAACCTATCAACACCTTTGAAAACAATTGTTATATAGTTACAGAGCGGTGTATATTGTTTGTGATGTATAATTTAAAAACATTTGCTATTTAAAATGTTTCAATTAAACCGCGTTCGCTCTTTAATCCACCAGAGTTTAATCAGATTCAGCAGAGAGGTTATCTTATTTATATACAAACAAGGTACTACTGGCAATGGCACATGTGGTGTAGTCTGCCGATGATTTCTCAAAACGTTTACGAGATTAGTATCTTTTAGATCAGAATGTGTCATTAAAATAACATCAATTACTATTTAAAAAAAAGTTGAACTTGCTATATGAACATAAAATAACACACGACGACGACAACGAGTGTTGGGATCTGTGAAGTTCAATTAAAATTGCACGAGTTCTTACAATAGTTTTCGATTTGAGTAGAGTATAGTAGCTTTGCAGAAACTTGTTTATAAGAGTCTAGTCTATTGTCTACGAGTATTGTTGGATATGGATAATATCTTATAATTTTAAAGTACAAATTGGCTTAAGATCGATTAATGCTCAGCTCATGCAATGTGGTGGAATTTATTTTTTATGTTTGACTTTATTAATTGCAAATTAAGCTTATGAAATATTATAAAGGGTAAAGTAGCAACTATATTCAGGGAAATTAAATATAAAAATAAAATCAGATTTAAATTTTATACGTCATCTTGGCATTTAAAGAACTCGGTTTCATATTGGTCGTATAAAAAAAATTAAAAAAAATAAATGTAGTAAATTATTTTTTTATATATGATTTTTTTTTAAATATTTTCGATAAGAAAAAAATTACAGATTAACAACGTTGGAAAATATTGTTTTTTTTTCAAGTACATTTATGCAGTTATGTACCGTGTTTTACTTTACCTACAAATCTACTTTAAAACCAAGTGTCAAAAGTCATAACTTTAAAATGTAAGTAACAAGAGCGCTTTTTCGTCTTATCAGACTTCTTTTCCACTTTTATTTAAGCGATTTTTCCTATATGCCAGTTAAATGTGTTGGTTTAAACGAGAGCTTCATTTAAGCAGTTTCAAAATCGATGGATAAGAGGAATATATTGATTTTGAATTATCGAATCTTTTCTCCAGAATTTGTTTCGATGTTATCTGATTAATGATGGGCTTTCAAGATCTGCAACTACCCTAGTAAGTTCAATTATATCATCAATATTTACTGAATATAAATCGAGTATGCTAATACTCGAGTTGTAGAAAAAAAAAAACAGGGCTTTTGTTAAAACCAATAAATAACAAATAAATATATCAGGCATTAAGGGGCTCATCGCTGATCTCTGCTCTGGCTTGAACAGAAAGCTTCAGTGGCCAAAATCTTAATTAACTGAGCCAACCTAGATAAACGAAGGATGCCATCGTATTCAGCGTACTCGAGCGCTATTTGTCGGTTTTTTGAACTGTCACAGTGATATTAAAGCCGATGTTCAAAAGACTAATAACTTTATAATTCGCAAAGAAGGTAATTCTCAGGTGTTTTAGTTACTTCTACTATTAACTTTCGTAAATCGGTTACTTATTTTTAGTGCAGTTTTATAATTTTCACATGAACTTTTTGTTCTCTCCTATATTAAAAATATACACAATTTATTAATAAAAGTTGCAAAATAAAGTGTTGCAATTTTTTTTAATTATATTTTTTTATAAAATGCATTTTAATTACTATTGTATCATTTAGAATAAACAAAAATTAAACCTAACCAAATTTTCAAAAATTCAAAAAAATCGTTTAAGGCAGCAAAGGCATTGTACGAAAATTAGTATCAAAAGGAAATTGCCTTAGGGATTTTGCCATTTGACCAAACTGTTTTGGCAGATTTTTGAGCAAAAAAGTCGTTTTACGTACATAGGTATTACATTTTTGTTAGCGACGTAAAATTAATTATTTTGACTTATTTTGAAAATGTTTAACTTACAAAGATTTTTTTCAGGGTACTGGATATTATTGTGAAATATTACAAAACTCTGATATTTATAGTTCAAAAGATGAAAATCTGTTAAGCCTACCATACAAAATAAGTAGCTTATTTTTTAATCATCTTAGTAACACGAATTTATGAGAATCAACAAGAACGAACAACTACCTACTCTTAGGTATATGAATACTAAAGATCAAATACCTAATTTAAACCATAAATTCCTGCCATGCTAAGCCTAAAAGCATTAAATTATTGAATTCTTCTGAGAAATTTCTATCAGAGAAAAAGTATCGAAAAATTTCGGGAAAGTACCTTAAAAATAATCAGATCGAAAATTATGATAAATTACCCAAATTTTACATTTCATGAAAACATTAGCTGATAAACCACTTAGCGCCACTGAAGATAATAAACCCAATTTAAAGATAAAATTTAGGTATAGAAAATTCTTATTAAAGATGAATCCACATTTAATTCGTCATCGGAGAAAAATGGGTAATTTACAAGTTCTCAAAAAAACGTGAACTGTTTTACTAATTTTGTAGAAGAGATTAAAAAAAGTATATATATTTTCTTTGTGATGCAGCAGGTTTTTTTAATTGGTGCGGGAGTTATACATAGAGATTACTTTCTTGTTTTCAATACATTTTGACGTCTTTTGATAAACGGAAGCACGCAAACTGACTAACAATGTGAGAAAATGTATTTTTCGTGATCTGTTTTTAATAAATTGTTGCTAAAGGTACATAAGAAGTAAGTGATTTTATTGGAAAATAGAAAAAAAAGCTGAACGAAAAAATTTAGCAATATCAATAGACGGTTTTTTTATCATTCAAGCCAAATGTGTCAAAATTAAGTTTGACATAAATTTGAAAGCAATTTGAATTTGAATGCATTTTTTTGTATAGTTTGAATTTTTTTTGGACAGTTAACGAATTTTGCAGTCCAATGAAACTGTATAACCGACGACGCACGACGAAAAATTAATTTTATATGTTCTTAAAAAACTGCTTGACCAATACCACTGTGAAAATTAAGTGACCCTTTCTATGCAAAATCAATTTTAAAGTTCTATGCAAAAATGTACACTGCCTTATCATCTCTTAACATGAAGGTTGTCTGTAAAACTGGTCTTAAGGGAAAAATTTCTTACAGTGATTTACATTTCTGTATAGTACGGTTGCAATGATTAAAAAGTTCTTTAAAAACAACAGGACCTTGGACCAGCCATAGCTGCCGGAAATGACATTTCAATGGTAAATGTGGTAAGACAGTGCGCATTTAAATAATATTTTTCGTAGAGCAATCTAGAAAACTGTTCTTACGTCACGTTGTTGATTTTCAGTTTCATTTAGCTTCCTCTTTGTAAAGAGTGATTTGATGTTTTGAAGAGTCGGTAATACAGTTCGCCAGTTCTTTCAATTGGTTTAGCAATCGGTACTTAAAAAATACTACATCAATGTCGGCAATGCAGTTCGTTAGTCATGAAGCTTCTGTATAGTGCAGTTTCATCAAGCTTACATTATGTTCTGCAATGTCGGTTATGCAGTTCGACTTTCAGTTTATCAAATGCGTTATTGATAAAGGTATGGAAGAACTTCGAACAGACATTGAAATAGTCGTCTCAGAAAGGTATCTACTTCTAGGTTCTATCAAACTTATGACCCCACTGTCTTACCTAGTCAAAACAAATATTTTGTCAGTGGCTCCTTGAACTTTTAATTGAACTTTAATTGAGCCTAGTAAAGTATCAATAAAATTAACACTACACTGTTTAACCAGTTTTCTGTTTTTCTGAGCACCTTCTAGCGACCCGAAGTGAGCCATTTTTAACATTCTAAACGAGCTTCAAAAGGAAAAAAAAAAACTATTATTTATCAACAACCATCTTCTTCTTATTTAAATAATGTTGTTTACAATTTATATTTTTTGATGAGGGAAGATACAAATCGATTGTGTGAACTTTGAAATCATTAGAGTCGTAACAATATAGGTGAGTCTGAGATTGAGTAGAGTAGTAGGTAGCTTAGCTACACATATTGACGCTATAAAATGAAACTCGATTAACCACTTGAATTTTCTCATTTGGTTTCAATTTACCATCTGGACTGACAACATCTTACTCTCTCACAAAAAAAAAAAAAAAATAACCACAAAAAAGTCATCTCCCAACAACAACTTATTAAGACGAAAAAAAAAAAAAAAACCTATCTAAGACTGGATTTCCCTATACTCTTAAACGCATTTACTAACCAAACGAAAACGAATTTTTTAACGAATTTATTATTAATTTCTGTTGAATTTGAATTTTTTCATCTCAACAAAGAAATAAAATAGTGAGTGAATCAGTTTTATTTTTTTTCTTATTTTGTGGTGTTATCGATAAATCTTATCGATATTTTTTGTGCAAAAACATATCAAAACAACAAAAAAACTTACTTGAAATACAAACGAAAAGATATGAAAGGTGCAAACTAACTGAAACATTGACAAAATAATCGCCCACGTGGCTTGCCACAAACCGATGTCACCAAATAAATATGTTATTTGGTCAAATTTTAAAGCTGTAATCTTGGCAGAATCTTCTTCATCGTCATCGTAATCATCGATATTTGTTGTATGATAACGCGGTTTTCCCATATTTTCGAACTTTTTCAAAATTCTTCGCGAATTCTTCACTTCGGACACGCGTCCACTCGCAACACGATTCACTTAAAGACTAAATATTTTTTTTTTTTAAATACCAATGCCCCCCTGTGATGCGACACAGTCTCAAGGAATGGCTCTTATAAAGCGATCGGTACTAGTTTTACGGTCGATATTGTCGATATACCTATAACAGTGGGATACTACGAGTTTCCGGAACCCATTAATCTTTTAAAACATTAATGTAATCCATAATACACACAAGTTTAAGTTGGTGCTAGTAGTTATTAACACTAAGCGACATTGAGACTATAAAGAGAGAGACACCTTTCGAGAGTAATTATCAATATCGATGATTAAAAGCATTTTCAGCAAGTTGAAAGCAGTCAGCCAGCCAGCCAGCCAGCAGTGCAAACAACTGTGGTCACACAGCACACATTAGACCATTAGGTGCAGTTCTCAGAGTTAATATTATGTGTCAACAAAACCATGTCAATACGTCAAATAGAATGACATCTAGACTGACAGATAACCAATCGGTAAGGTACTTGTAAACGGAGTCTTATAGGAGTATATTTATTTGAAAAGTGCGCCAAAATGCATTTATGATAATAGAAGGGACTAATTTGATGATGTTTGGGGTGCAAATAAATATTTAATTTCAATTAAAAGGGGCGGCATGCATTTGATGTAATTCGATACCAACTTTGTGCAACAGGTGGCACTGTAAAAGATGACATTGACTTTTATGGTTACACATGCGGATTGATTGACTGATTGATTTGAAGTAGGTTTTCAAATAAGTAAAGATAATACAAAACATAAATACGATTGCAAATAAAACTTGTGAAGTCACCCATAAGTATGTGAATAGCCTTGTTGTCAATTGACAATGACAGTTCGTCTCTCTGTCATCATAAGACACGATGATAGAGTCCTCCATTATCATTACCAATATCAAGTGGTAGGTTCCTGTGTGTATAATGGATAAAGAGATATTGGTTAGTTGTAGAAATTTATATCTTATCGATCAGTTGATATTTTTGTGGGTTTTGCAAAACTGAGAGAGGGTTTATATGTTCTTTGATCTTTGAATGGAAAGCATTATTACTTGAAGATTGTGAAAGAGTATAATTGAATTTATATTTTTGGTGGAAAAATTGAACGATTTGATTATAGTACTTTGAACTTGGAGGAGAAATACATGCAGCTTATCGAAATTTAATCCAGTTTTCGAAGATATATCAAAAAAATTGTGTGAATTGATTGCTTGTTTTAGTACAGTGAATGGGCCATTGTTACCTTTGATTCTCTTGAACAATTCAAATCGAAATCTTGAAGTTTATAAAAGATGCCAGTTTCAACAAAATTCTTATCAGAATAAAAATTGTGTGAATACCAAAGTGTAAACTGATTTTAAGGTTCTTTGGTATGTTGTTCATCAAATTGTAATCATAATTGTTATAAAGTGGTAACACTGATATTATTTATTATTTTTTTTTTATTAGAAAAAGCAGTGGTGGATTAACAAAGTAAATGATAACGAAGTGAACATGGGACGGAATGAAATTTTATTAATACTCTAGGTTGAATATCTTTCAGTTCAATTGACTTCTGAGTTCATATTGGTTTCCCAGACGATTTGACTTCTTAGTTCTGTTGCTGCTAGATGTCACCATTGAAAGGTATAATTTATTTCGTTGCATCATTCTACATCAATTTTTTTTTTGTTTCGTTTAATATTCTACAATTTAATGTTTGGTATAAAATCGGAAGGACTCAATGTGTCGCAGACAGTGATGTATGAAATCCTGTACCTAACCTTCTACCTGGGATGTTGTTAACAAAAAAAAAAAAAAACAAGTTTGGATACAAATTACTCGGCAACCAGACCTCGAAGAAACTTCTATCAATAGATCTAAAAGAGACCTTTCTTTTGATGTCTCACTCGATAGAATTGGAAGAATTTTTTCAAAATCCAATTTTCTTAGGCAAGAGTTAACCTCGATTTTTTCTCGAAAATCCGAAAAAAAAATAAATTTTACCTAAATAAATAGCTCTGTTCATTGTGAAATCGTATCTGTAAACTTGTTTCGAGACTTTGATCCGAAAATATCTGCCTCCGAATGTAAAAAAAAAAAAAAAAAAAAAAACAAAACAAAAAAAAAAATATTTCTATTGCAAATATAGGAACCAGACCTCGAAGAAACTTTTGGTTTTCAGCTATGATTTTGATTTTTGATTTTTTTCTCCAAAATCTGAAAAAAAATAAATTTATATTTTTATACATAAATTGATAGGCCTGTTAATTTTAAACTCATATCTGTAAGCCAAAACTTGTTTCGAGATTTTCATCCGAAAATATCTGCATACGAAAGAAAAAAAATCTGCTACCGAAAAAAAAAATATTTCGATTGCATATAATTCAGCATCCAGACGTCGAAGAAACTTTTGGTTTTCAGTTATCAATGAAGCTAAAAGAGACCTTTCTTTTGAGATCTCACTCGATCGAATTGGAAGAATTTTTTAAAAATCCAATTTTTTTCTTGAAAATCCAAAAAAAAAATAATTTTTTACATAAATTGATAGGCCTGTTCATTGTGAGCTCGTATCTTCAAACCAAAGCTTGTTTCGACACTTTGATCCAAAAATATCTGCTTCCGAATGTAAGAAAAAAAAAATAATTCAAATGCAAGTATTTCATTACCCAGACCTCTAACAAACTTTTGGTTTTCAGCTATCAAAAGAGCTTAAAGATACCTTTATTTTGATACTTCATTCGATGGATGTGGAAGAAATTTTTTAAAGTCCAATTTTTTCTCGAAAATTTAAAAAAAAATTAATTTTTATTTTCTTACATAAATTAATAGGCCTGTTCATTGTGAGCTCGTATCTGTAAACCAAATTTTGTTCTGAGACTTTGATCCGAAAATATCTACCTCCGAAGTATGAAAAAATTTTTTTTTAAAGTTAAAAAAAAAAAATATTTCGATTGCTGATATTTCAGCGACCAGACCTCGAAGAAACTTTTGGTTTTCAGTTATCAATAGAGCTAAAAGAGACCTTTCTTTTGATGTCTCACTCGATCGAATTGGAAGAATTTTTTTAAAATCCAATTTTTTTAGGCAAGGGCAAGTTAACCTTGATTTTTTCCCAAAAATCCGAAAAAAATAAACTTGTACATAAATAGATAACCCTGTTCATTGTGAACTCGTATCTGTAAACCAAAACTTGTTCTGAGATTTTGATCCAAAAATATCTAAAAATTATAAAAAGTTTGAAACAAAAAAAAAAATATTTCGATTGCAAATATTTCAGCAACCAGACTTCGTAGGAACTTTTGATTTTCAGACCTTTCTTTTGATGTCTCACTCGATGGAATTAGAAGAATCTTTTTTAAATCCAATTTTTTTTCTCGAAAATGCGAAAAAAATAAATTTGTAATTTTTTTGCATTAATAGATAGGCCTGTTCATTGTGAACTCATGTCTGTAAACCAAAACTTGTTTCGAGACTTTGTTCCGCTCTCCATTAATTATAATTTTTTTTAATTACTTTCTAAGTGTCATAGGTACAAATATAGCTTTCTTTTCCTCTGTCAATTAAAGCCTTTTTAATCTATGTTGTTTTAAGGTGATGCCAAAATTTTTAAAATTAGAATAATTTATTATTATACCCACACACACGCCATGCCATATCGAATTGACATTATAAGCTTTTTAAAATAAACATTGTCTAGAAAATCGCTGTGATTAGATATGATATAGCCTATTATCATTCTATTTTGTGATAATTTGATCAAATCATCATCAGTGAATCTAATTATTGTCAAACAACCGCAAAAAACTTTAATAAGTATAGACATCAAATATAAATGTAAGTACATGATAATAAGCTTGTCAATAAAAAATAATAATAAATAAATAATAATAAAATTGTTCGACGTTAGATTCATGAATTGTCTCATAGGATTTAAGTGTATCTATTTAAGTATGTGCGATAGTAGTAAAATCAACAAATTTATTGACATGACATAAAAAATATATCATGTCTTTTAATTTCTAATTGTATTAATACCTTCACTCACATTTATCTGTCATGAAAGAAAAAACTTTCTGCCAAATTAACCTTGAAAACCTATAATGGCGATTTTATGTTTTTAGATCGGACACCTCAAAGCAATTTATCTGCTATCAGTTTTTTGTAATCTGTCAAAAAAGCTTTGTTTGCATTGTAGGTGATTTAAGAGGTGGTTAACAATGACCTTGCTCTGGGAGCTATTTGAGTTTGGTATTTCGGTAAGTTTAACAAAAGTGTTATTTTTTTCTTCTGTTTGTTAATTTATTTATAACAATGATTACTAACCACACAATACCATCTGTGAAACAAGATCAATTAAATTTGAAGTAAAAATAAAAGTAGTTCAATAAAATAAACAGTTCAAGGTATTAACTTCACTTTGAAAGAAATTTTTGTTTCATAACACTTTTAAAGTTCACAAACAAAGAGCTGATGAGGTATTTAATTTATTGCGCATTAGGATCAAAATTATATATGACAGGAAATTGATGTATCGAAAATGACAAATTAACAGAAAATAAACATTTTTATGACAAAAGTTATTATTTATAAGGCTTGGCCGCAGTGTTGCATTCCTTGGAGTGCCAGTCATCTTAAGATTTTGATTTGATAAGCAATGAATTTGGTACGAATGAGATTGGAGAAGTTTTGTGATATATGACTTTGTCAATGGGTCAATAACAACCACCCACTGTTTTGTCAAAAACATACAGCTTAAGGCTCTCACTTCAACTTATAAACCGAAAAAGGTAATAGGTTCATACAATTTTGGGTAATTGTGATATTTAATAGTAATACCAATTATACTTTTTAATATTGCTGTAGTTCAATCCTTTAAAAGTAGTTCAGCTTACAAAAATTGACTTTGTAAAAAGAAATATTTTAAAAACCGTTGTAACGATCTTGACTTCATTATCAAAAACTAAGAAATCTATAATTTCGAATTCTTGGATAAAGTCGCGTTCGATACAGATTAGAAAAATTAAGACGTGCAAAAAATGCAGACGTTAGACGAGAACACAGGACTAACTTTAAGAGTCTTAGTATTTGAAGGCTCTAAGGAGAGAAGACAAACTAACTTACTTTCCCTCCAATAAAAAAAAACGATAACGAATTACTTGGAAAAAATTATTCAATAACTTTAATACAAAAATAATAAAATCATAAAGTTTGTTATTCAAAGGAAATAAAATGCACGACTGGGTCACAAAATTGTTTATAATACTTAAAGATTTTTAAAAATTCATTAAAGAATATTTTTAATTTATTAATTCTAAGAGAAATTAAATTAAAACTTGAAAATAATATCAAATTTGTTTTGAAAATTGCAAACAAATCTCTTTAAGTATGCAATAATAAACATTTTCTAAATTATTATTAATTTTGAATTTTTAGAGTCGGTTTAAAAAAATATGTACGTAGAAAAATTTTCAAAAACTTTTCAAACAAAAAAAATTGGTTTGTCAATAAAAAGGAACTATTAATCGACATTATACAATTTAAGTTTACAAAAACTCGTTGATCCTTTTTTTAAAAAATTCATTTTTCCAAAAAATTATGTTTTTGAAAATTTTTCTTAATAATAACATTAAAAACGTTTTTGAACAAAAATTTTCTTTGAAATCGCGTGACGCCGTTTACGAAAAATTACGGTATCAATAAAAAGGTTTAATGGCAAGTATACCTACTGTTAATAACGACCAAAAAATTATTTTATTTATTACAAAAGCAGTCTCACCAAATAGTAATAGATACGATGAAATAGCTGGGTTAGTTAACTCAAGTATATAGCTATGTAATTTTGACATTTGTCAAACAGTAAATTTTTACTTCGATACAAACACTGAAAAAAAAAAATTAACTCAAGCTTGAAAAAACGTTCTTCAAACCATGATCAATTTGACCATAACACTGGCCGGCAACGAAAATAGAGCATAAACCAAACCCTACTTTTATAAAGGATTTTTTTTTGTCAAAATTTCACTGGCACATCACTTATTTGGAAATACTTGAATATTAAAAGGTCAAAAACGCGTTTTTTGGGTACGTCAAATTACATCACCGTTAAGTTATTTTTTTATTGCAAAATTGCTTATGAAAGCTCAAAACGCCATATTAAAACGTCCTTAAGGTCTTTATTATTTTTTCAAAATCATTTTTGTTCATCAATGATATTGAAAAAAGAAATTTATAAGATAAATATCTCAAAATCTTGCTTGTTTTTTTTTTCAAAATAATGAAAGGTTTTTTTTTTTGAAATAAATTCCAGTTTGCGTCTTCTGATTTGGTCCTAAAAAAATCAACATATTATGGAAAAATATATATTTTTGATTAAACATCAAAAAGAACTTAATTGGAAATTTGGAGCTCAAAAACTAGACGTGATAGAATGAATATGTAAACAGTTTCGAATTCAGCACAATAAAGTCAAAAAATCACCTAACTAAAAAACTTGCTCCTGAATTATTTTTCTTTTTTGCCGACCAGTGTAATTATGAATTATTAAGATGAAAAGAACGCACCTCGAAGTGGATTACAACAGTGCAAGAAGAAATGAAATGAACTTTAAACAAAAAGTACGAAAACCATGTATCGCTACCTGGTGGAAATTTCTGCTAGTTCAGCGAATTTCAAGAACTGCACCTGGTATGCCTACTGCTGATACACCGAAATTAGTGCCATGGAAATCTAAGATAGAATATAGAAGAAAAACAGTTTCCTTTTACGCTCACACGGCATCACTTTTACACAGCAGTTAAATCCTACGTGAACCTTAACACAAATCAACTGGTTTTTAATTGAAGTTCTGAGAGTGCCGAAACTGATTCTTGACTTCGTAAAAAGAAGAAACAGGTTGGAGTCATCTTGTCTTCTTTTTTTTTTTTAATAAGCAGCCATATTTGCCAGTTACATGATAATGATCCTTCAACGTAATTATTATATAATATTTGTTTCTAATTTAATCAGGCTTTTGCTTCCTTAAACATCCCTACTAATCTTTCGATCACAAAACACGTTTATTTCCCATCAATTTGAATGTTTAATTTTATTTAATAAACTTCAGTCATCAGACATTGATATCATTCCATCAGATAAATAAAAGCTATCAGTAAAAATTATTTTTAGTAATTTTAATATACAAAAGCTTACGTTTGAACGTAATTTATCTTAATCTTGAATTAATTATATAAAACAGATTAACAATATTAAGTAATTTTTAATTCCAATTTTTTTTTTATCACGCAAGCAAGTCTTAAATAAGAGAATAACTTAACTGTCAAAAGATTCACTATCTCAAATTGTTATTACCATATTTATAAAAATTTATATAAAAAGAAATAATCCAGAACAGAAAGGAAGTTGTTCTTCCGTATTGTGGTTTTTTTTTTAGTTCAGATGCATTTAAAAAAGTATTTTGCTGATAGGTTTTTATCTCCTTTGAAGTTCATTGGCTTTCTTTGTAAGGATGTGATTATCTAATTTGAATACGGTTCTTGTATTATTTTTATATTTTATTAAAATAAAATGCATAAATCAATGCAAGTTGAGATAAGCCGACTTTGTTAATAAAAAATAAACTCATCAACTTGATTTGATTGGGTTGTGAGAGTAATTTAACAAGAATTTTATTTGCCTTAGTCGGAATGTATGATATTTAAATAAAATAAATGCTACTGACTGGTTGTTTTTGCTTATTTTACTCTATATGACGTGTTATGAATTTATAAAACCAAAAATAATTTGGTAATTTTTCTGTAATAGGAATTATTTTTATATATTTTTATCAGGGAAACTCATTAAATAAAAATTAATTTTTAATTAGTTTTTTTTTTAAATTATAAATAAAGATATATTCAAATTGGTGTCTTGTCTCTAAAATATTCACTTGAGCTCTTTAAAAACTGATTTTTAATGTAATTTTTTTTGTAAAACAGATTTTGCATTTTATGTAAGTTTGACAATAAGAGCAAGTACATGCGACGCAGTCGTATAATTAATTTTGTTTTTTATTTTAAGTGAGATTTACGTACTAGTACGTGATATTCAAAGTAAAATTTAAACAATACATTAACATGCATTTAAAAAAATACACTTTTTTGATAATAAATATCACAATTTCTCTTAAAAGCACGTGCAAGAAAATTAAGAATTTTTTAAAGTGTCTGTTTCTTAGGAAAAAAAATAATAATCGAATATTTAAGTCTGAAAAACTGAGCATGACTAAAAATAAACTTGACTAGGCAAAGTAATAATCATTTTTAGCAAAAAAACAAAACCGACTTCCATGGATCAAAACTGGGTTTTATGGTTTTTAAAATAGTTCCTATGGCTAAAAGTGAACGAAATTGAAATGGGACCACACTGCAGCCACCAGCTTTCCAATACAAAAAGAATTATCAAAATTGGTTCACTCAGTCCAAAGTTATGCGGTAACAAACATAAAAAAAAAAAAAAAAAAAAAAAAAAAAAAAAACAGACGAATTGAATACCTCCTCCTTTTTGGAAGTCGGTAATAAAGTAAATAATTACCAGTCTTTTGAGTCAAAAAATTCAGATTACCGGGAAAGTTTAAGTGAGGTTTTTGGTTCGTCCATTTCCACATTTTTATAATAACAACTCGAATATTTCCCACATACAAATTTGCAAATTCAGCAAATATTTAGCTTAAGATCTTAAACATATTTGAGCGTATTCATAACCGTTGTTTTGTTTACCTTTAGACAACTGTGATTGTTTTAATCGTGAATAATGTGATATTTATTTTTATTAAATAAAGCATATTTTTGAATAAATTTAAACATCTAATGAATAAGTTATGTCTTAGGTCCGTCTCCTTCAATGAACAGTACCTAATTTTAAATTTTGTTTTATGGAAAAAATATACTTATTTGGTAAAAACTACCAAGCTAATGCTTATTTTTAAGACCACTGGTTTAACTGTAAAGTCTGGAACGGAAACCATTTTTAGAAATTGGTAATTTTTCAATTGAAGAAAATGTTACTCATACGCCATAGTGACCATAAAAAATTTAAATTGTATGAAAATAAAATTAAAACTATCCAGTACTCATCTCCACCACTCTGTGCATTAATGGACTATCCTAATCAAGTAAAAATCAATTTTTTTTTTTTTCTAAAAATAATATCTAAACTTTGAATTAAAAATAAAATTAAATAACGACTGTTGTAGATGAATTTTTTGTTTTTAACTCTTAAATAACTTTGATAACTTCGTATATATATTTTGTGCTAGATTATATAGATTTTCTTGTTAACTAAAAAAATATCACGACACTATTTCAATACGAGCAATTACTCACAAAATTTCAGCACTTTAAAAACTTTAAAAAAGTAAAGCGTTGAAATAATCATTTAGCAAAAAAAAAAAAAACACCTCTTAAACGCCGAATTAATTGAAATGATTTTTTGAAATTATTTTTTACATAATTATTTAACAGTCAAAAATATAAAATTACGTTCTTGATAGAAAAATGTGTTATCTACAAAAATTTCCATGACATTTTTCTCCAGTTTAAAGTATTTCAACCTTTAAGCTAAATTTTGTATCAAAGCTCTAGCTCTTAAAACCAGTTTTAAGGATGAATTTTAAATGAATAGTGTCCTTTAAACGAGTCTCAAGAGCTAGAAAATTTCAAAAAATATTAACTGATCGCTCGTATCGAAAAAAATTGTTAGGGATCTTCTTGTATAGATTAATTATGTCTATTTAATGAGTGTATTTTTTGCTAATTTTACTTCTAGATCTTATGTAAAAATATTTGGCGTATCAAATTGAAAATTTTTGTATTTCGCTTAACATCTAAACTTAATACCTACACACACGCAAATAAGTACCTATACTTTCTAGATATTAAACGCCAGTTTTATGATAAATAATAAAGTATTTACCTAGACCTATATTTTTAAATTAATTGACACTTAAGTTTCCAATGCACCTTAAGTGCCACTTACTCTAATCTAAAAATTGCCCTAAAACCTTTAGGTATTATGAACTAGAATCGGTTATTAATTCAGTTTATTTCTGCTAAATAATTAAGTTAATGGTTTATTAAATCTGCATCATACATATTAAAAAAAAAACCTATTAAAATATCATTTTTCATTTGACTAAACTAAATTCACTCAAAAATGATTGGCACAATTTCCTTAAACTTACATAGTTCACTCTTAACCTTCTTCATTTTTATTCACTTTCCACAAATTTTCGCTAAGACTTCGTATTATTGTGACCATCAAATTTGCTAATTTGCAATTTTTTGTTTTACCTTAATTTAGACCCCCTTTGGCTTGCCTAAGGGTTATAAAAAGATCTAAATTTTGTACTTCCTTAGGAAATAATATTGCATGAATTTTATGTCTTAATTTGAGCTTATTAAAGCTCCCATTTAATTATTTCTTGTGTTGATACCTGCGAGCAAAAAACTGTTGTTCCGCACACACAAAAGCAATGATAATTTCATTGATCCTCTCATCTTTTGACATAAATAACTATAAGATTTCAAAAAAAAAAAAAATTTAAAACTCTTAACACTGCTAATACAGCCTTATAATCTAAACTTCGACTTCTTGAGACCCTTCACTAAGTTTCTTCTTAAATTTAATAAAACAGATCCATTAAAAACTGTCTTTCATTCTTTCTTGTCACATTTTAGATTAAAATTTCTGAAACAAACACTCACCTGAAAAACAAAAGAAAATATATGAAAAGTTGTTGGCACTTCGAATAAACACAAAATAAATGTCCAAACAAATTGCCACCATCCAAAGTGTCCAATGTAATTGGATATAATATCACTATCAATATCTTCGCTAAGATCCTTGATAACTTCACAAGTTGGTTGTGGTGAAACACCATCAGGCACATCCAATTTAATAACATCACTTTTCCGCAAATCTTCGGAATTCCGGCGGAAATCAATTGAAATTACACTTATTTCCGGAGTTTTGGGTTGTTTCCGTTGATCCCAATAAGCTGGACCAGATTTTTCAACACCGTTGTGTGTGAATGTTAACGTACCACGCCGAAGGACACCGCTCATTTTTTTTTTTTTTTTTTTTTTTTTAATTTTTTTTGGAAATGATTTTATTAATATTTTTTGGAAGAAAAAAATATTTGTTTTGAACCGGTATGAATGCGGCGCAACGGTTGCAAACAATATGAAATGTTATCCGGGATGAAATGCGGCTTATAACTACTCAACGACGACAACAACGTTGGTTGGCGTTTGGTTTGGCGGCGCGCAACAGTGAGAAAATTCTTGTCTGCATTTGAAGTATTTTGTATAAATGAAGTGAAGTCAAGTAAAGTGAGCTTTTTTTTTCATTATTTCATTTGCAATTGATCGCTTTATATTATGCTTTCAAGTATCACAAAAGTGTTTGAATTTATTATTTGTGTTTTTGTTTTACAAGCTTGCTTAAAAGCTTTAGATAGTTGATCAAATCTTTGTAGATTTCTGATTGTGTTGTATGGAGAAGGGGCTGATGTACTTAAGGCTTTGTTAAGGTCGATTTAGTGAGCAAACTTTTAGATACTAAACACCAAATAGATAGACACAATATTGCAACTTGAGATTGGCGCCGGTAATATGAGAATAAGTAGCTAAATGAGTCGTAGATACCTGCTGTAATAGATCATTGGCTGGCCTCTTCTCCAAATATATTGTTGTAAAATGTTCGTTCTTGTTGATTCTCATGAAATCGTATGACCAAAGTGTTTTGTTGTTTTTTTTTTTTTCTGTTTTTGCTTATTCACCTATTTCCGTGCAATTTGCATAAAAATGCACGACTTTCTGAAATTGGAATATTTTCAATATTTTAGAATCAAAAATCCATATCGAAATTTTTCAAATTTGAGTTCAAGACGATAATTAAGAGCAGTTTTTCGTTTATATTTAATTATATGAGAACTTCGTGAGATCACATCTTGAAATATTTTTTTTCGAAACCATAAAATGACCCGTTTTAGTGAGACAACTACCGTTATTTAAAAGCTCTATAGAAAACACTTGTAGACCTCATAATTAATATTTTGTTAAAACGGTAGACAGAATGGAGTTTCCTGATACATACCTTACCTTATTATAGTTTGATTCTTTCTTGTGTGTTCTCATTCGTGTTTTATGCCTATAAATAAAAATAAACAAAACAAAAGTAAATCAAATCACATTCTTACGAGGTACATACATGAGTAAACAAAGATAGTCTGTTTTATTGCATTTATTGATGTTAATAAGTAGTGTTGACAGGTGAAAATTTTGACGGTCATCTAGTAAAGTTATGAGAATAAAACGATGAAAAAAAAAAACAAATAAGGACAAACAAGAGCCGAATAATAGATAAATGTGTTTATTGCGGATTTCAACGAATTTCTTTGCTAAATTAATTCCCTAAAAATTTTAATTTCTATTCAAAATTAAAATAATAACTAAAAGTCATTGAAGTTATACATTGAAATCATTAAATGTTGAAACAGTTTGATTAATTTTAAGTATAGCAAATAAATAATCAAAATATTTAACTAAAAATAGAAGATCAACTTTTTCGATTGGCTTTTATTCAAAAATTAAATTTAAAAATTAAAAAAATTATAAAAAAAAAATACTTGATTATTAGATGATTTTGGCTTAAAATGTTGAAAACAAAATATACATAGGTATTATTACATAATTAAAAATTAAAAAAAAATGTGTAGTTCAATTTTCTTTTCAAAATTTTGAGTTTGGAAATATATTTTTCAAAAAATATTAATTAAAACAGATTAGTTTAAAAACAAAATGCAAGAAAAAGTTACTGGATTTAAAAAAAGGTAGGCATAGTACGTTATTGTAATTGTAAGTAAAACCTTTGATTTTTAGTAATCAAGGGGCACGGTAGTGCCCAGCCAAGTTCTCTAGCAACTTTGGCACTACACCCTTATTTACAGGAAACAACTCAGGCCATTTTCGACCCTCCTCTAACTTCCACACCAAAGATGCCAGAAATTTCAAACTCGCTACATTTGTTGAACTCGCCGAACCCAAATTCCTCACAAAATTTCAGCTTCTTACGATGAATAGTTTCTGAGATAAAGGACTTCAAAAATCGCGAAAACCGTAACTGACTCACTGACTCACTGACAGATCATCAAAATTATGGAGACCTTCCCGCTATCGTAGAAACTTGAAATTTTACATGGTGATAGGACTTGTGGTGTATACAAAGGAAAAAATCGAAAGTTTGAGATTTTCAATTTAAGGGGCGTGGTAATCGCCCATTTTCGCCGAATTTTCATAAATTATTATAGAGCACTTCTGATTGTCGTAGAATCTTGAAATTTGGTAGAATGGTAGAGCTGGTAATTTATACAAAGGAAAAAATTTAAAGTTTGAGAATTTCAGCCAGGGGGCGTGGCAACCGCCCATTTTCACTGAATTTTCATCAAATATAGAGATTTTCAATTCTACAGCCATACCTTGCAAAAAGTAGTGAAATCACAACAAAAACATTATAGTTAAAAAAGAGCCAAGTTATCCTATGTTGAAATTATGCTGGCACAAAAAGTATTGAGATATAAAAGTGTACCAAGTTCTAAAGCTTGGGTTCAAATTCGTATCAATAAAATTTTGATTGTTTACTTGGCAAATTTTTGAAATAACTTTAAAAATCGGTATTTAAAACAAAAATTGTCAAGTAAGCAATCAAAATTTTATTGATACGAATTTGAACCCAAGCTTTAGAACTTGGTACACTTTTATATCTCAATACTTTTTGTGCCAGCATAATTTCAACATAGGATAACTTGGCTCTTTTTTTAACAGTAATGTTTTTGTTGTGATTTTTTTTTCAAGATAAGTCAAGTTTTTAGAAAGTACAAGAATTTTCAAAAAAAAAAAACAATACCTACCAAATAATGTCAAAATTGAAATAACCTCAAATTTAATTCAAAATTACATTAAAATTATTTTAATATACAAAGCTTGCAATTCTACCCAAAGTTTACTTACCTAAATGCATTTTGAAAATTTTTAGTAATATTTAATTTTAAATTTTTCGTAATAATGAAAAATATTTTTCATTAATTAATAATAAATAACTTACATTAAAAAATAAAATAATAAACATGATACAAAAACTACAATTTTTTAGCTTCACTCGATAAATCCGTGCTTTGGGCAGCTCTTATTGATTCATTCTCTATTTTAAAAGCCGGTTCTTCAAATTTTCATATAAATTGAGCAATGATGCGCTTATCTTTTTATCTACCAAAAAAACCAAAACATTTATCGGTTTCAACAGGTAATTGAAGAAACAAACTTTTCTAAGCCTTATGGACTGTGTCCCATTTGCCAAACTCGTGAGTCAGAGAAGTGTGGCTTACATAGCTTTTGACAGTCTTACGATTTATGTGTCTTCATATCTTTTTCAGACAGACAGTCTTGTTTTGCAAAGCCAGAGATGGCATCATGAAGCAAAACGGGTTTTATGTTGTGGTAGGTTAAGTCTTACTTTCAATTTCTGTTTTTTTTTTTTTAAGCTGGTTATGATCTGTATAAACAAAACTTCAATCCACGAGTTAAAACATGTGCCCATATTGTAGCGATGATAGAATGCTAATTGAATAACTAAACATTTAAATTTCTTTCAATTGATTTGATTAGTTGTTGATTTTGATAAGCAATTTGCATTTGCACGATAAACTTGTTGATAAAGATTGATTTATTGATTGATCCACATACTCACCTGGTAAGTATTTTAATTTCTTTTACTTCAAAGTAAACTTTGAATTTTTTAATTGATGAAGCAAAATATTTCCCCATTATCGCAAAAATCGAGAGTTGCTCTGGTTGAATGAACTTAAAGTAAATATTTCATCCATTCACATTTTCAAACATTGAAAAAAAAAAAAATAAAAAACTTGGAGATGCCGGGGATCGAACCCGGGGCCTTTCACATGCAAAGCGAACGCTCTACCACTGAGCTACATCCCCAGATGAATGTCAAGTGTCGTAGTGTATTTTTGTTATCAGATTATCACATTCAAATGGAGGTACACACCTGGAATACCTTAAAGTAAAAATGACACGTATTTTGCTGTCTTAAATAAACTCATTTTTATTCAATACGAGAGTTAAAATTACTTTTATATTTGAATTAAAGCATGTTGTTGTATCTACATTGAACAAATAATTTCGATTGGTTGTGTATGGTGGAATTACTGTCAATTGGAGTCTATGCTAATTTGAAATTTGTACTATCGTATCAGAAAATGTTTAAAGATAGCATATTTTAAGGCGTAAGCGTTTCAATTTAAAATTGGAACAGGGTGATACATTCTCTTAATAACACTGGTCGGCAACGAAAATGGAGCTTAAATCAAACCATACTTTTCTATAGGACTTTTGTGTGCTGATTCCGAATCTGTAGTCAAAATTTCACTGGCACGTCAAGTTTTCGAAATATTTAAATATTAACAGGTGAAAAACGCGTTTTTGTGGTACTTTTGGCGTTGAATTTCATCACCGTTAAATTTTTTTTCGCAAAACTACATAATGCAATATTCAAAAGCCAAAATTATTTTTTTCTAAAAGATATTTGGTATAGAAAGGTATGATATCTCAAAATCTTGGTGGTTAAAATATGTAACTTATGGTTTTTGAAGCAGATTTGAAGTAAATTTCAGTTTTCGACTCCTGGGGTCGAATTACGGCATACGTTCGTTAACGAATGGTTGCTATGTGTCCCTATCGTTTCCTAATAATTAAATAGAGACAGAAATAGTCAAAACGATAACGAATGATCGTAATCGTGTGCCGTAATTCGACCCCTGGTTCGGTTGAAAAAATAGCAAAATATTACGGAAAAATAATATTTTTAGATCAAATGTCAAAAAAAATAGTTTTTGGGACTTTATAGCTAAAATTGTGATGAGCAGAGCTCAAAAACTAGACTTGATGGAAAAAATCTGTAAACTGTTTTGAATTCAGCACACTCAAGTTTATTAAAATTAAATTACAGAGTTCTTTCTCCCGACTGTTTTTGTTTTTTTTTTTGCTGACCAGTGTAATTATAAAACAGTAGGTAGGTATGGAAATGAATGGTGTTTCTTCATAAGAAAATATTAATTACTTTTGTATTCATATACGAAATAAGTTGTATAAAAAAATGGTATAAAAAAGTTTTAGCGAATTTTGAGCTTCAAAATTTTAAATTTAATTTACTAAATTTCTTGTTTTACAATTTGTTTACTACCCATTGAAACCAATAAAATGGTGGCCAAATCGTAAATGTTTTACTACCAACTCTCACAAGGTATCATAAAAAAGAATTTGAGATTGGTTAAAAGTGCTATTTTTCAGCAGTTTTTCATCTTTCGAGGAATTGAAATATCCTTTTTTCCTATTTTTTTTTTAAATGCATTGATTGCTCATCGTCGTCACGAATGCAGAATTCCGCAAAGCTAATCGAGTGTTCACCTTGAGGGTTTGTTGGTTCCCGATTCAAAATCAGCTGGAGACAGGCTTGAGAAACAAACCAAAAATTCAAATGAATTACCAGGTACTCATGCGCAGACAGTAGGCAGCAAAAATGTTGACAAAAATTTGGTTCAGGAAGGAAGTTGTTGAAGGAGGAGCTTTAAATGTGTTGCAAAGGGACTTTAACTTTTGGGTTCAATGTATGTGCAGTGCTTTTAAAAAAATGCACATAACTTAAATACCTACTCCTATCACATGGTTGCCTGGTGTTTCTTTAAAAAAAGTCATCATTTGGACCGGAATGTTATGTTTATAATACTTATCAAGAACGAAGAAAAATAACAAAAATAATACTTATCACGTTCATGAGTGTAAAGGTTTTTTAAGTCCTGTTTCACTTGTGCTTACCTTTTTGTCCTTTTTCAAATATTGTCCAGAAAAAAATGTTTAGATTTATACTAAGTAAAAAAAAAAAAAACAACAACAATTCACTCACATTGTTTGATTTTATTTTTCAATAGAGCTATTACATCTAACATACTTTTTTTTTGTGTAACACTTTGTTTGTATTTTTTTTTTATAATATTATTGACATTTATTTTAACTTTTATACTCAAATTTTATTTATACAACATAAAAAAAAACTTAACAAATCTTAATTAAGTACAACATAGATTTTTTTTTATTTTATGTAGATTTAAATAACAAATTAGGAAAATTTAAAAACAGAAAATAACAACAAATTTAATTTCTAAAAGTTTAAGATGAAAATATTATGCGTAAATCGTTTTAATTTTTATTCGTAAATTTCAATTTTTTTTCAAAATTTTGAATTTCCTCAAAATAAAAGAAAAATCATCTCAATAACATAGCTTAACATACATACATAGAAATAAGTACATTACATTTACATACATACAATGGATATTTTTTTTAGATATAATTTTACCTATAAATATTTCTTTGCTTAAACATAAAACAAAATTAAAATAAATTATAATTATAATTTTCAACATTAATAAATGCATTTTGTTTTGTTTTAAATATAAATTTTTGTTTATATATAATTGACAATACAAATCTAACTTTCAATAATTATTTAATTAACTTTAATTGACTACACTTTTACATTTACACATTTAATTTATATTTATTCTTTTTTTTTTTTATATAATTATGATAATTTTGTTTTTTTTTTTTTTATTAAATTTTATAGTAATTTAATAAAAAATTTTGAACAGTTTAATGTTTTGTGTATTTTTCTGTTTTAAGTGATATTTTATTTCACTGGATTGAACTTTGTTTAAAAATGTTTTTTTTGTTTGTTTGTTTGTATAATTCTATTGTTTAACTGTATTTTTGTATTAAAAAAATGTCTTACACAAAAAAGGACCTGCCTGTTTTGTAATATAAATCCTTAATATCTAGTATTTATTTTTTTGTTGTATGTAATCTATTGTGTAAGGGATATGTTTTCAACTTGTTTATTAGTAAATATAAAAAAATAATTAATTAAAAAGCACCTTTTCTGTTTTAAACAAATGGACATTAAATAAATTATTATTATTATTTTTTAATTTAACAACAACAAAACAAAATAAAATATTATATAACAAAAATTACCTGGGACTAAGAAATATTTTTGGACCAGCCAAAAATTTTATTTATCTATTTATTTATGGAGACATTTAGATTTATGGATATTTGTTTTGTTTTTTTGTTGAAATATACACAATTTTGTTTTTTTTTTGTTTGCTTATATTTATTTTTGTGTTTTTGTGTTTTTTTTTTTCTGTAAAGACATCGATTATTATGAGAATGTTTAGTTAGAAACAGTTTTGTCAAGACCAACAACTTAATTTATTGTATAGACCACGAATTTATAATATATACGAATATATAAATTATTTAACAATATGAATCTACATATTTTATTTTTCTTTTTAACAACATTTATCTTATTAGTTTTTTTTTTTCAGAAATATTTTTTTATTGTTTTTCTCAATTTTTTAAATTTATTTTGTTTGGTATATTTTTTTTTTTTTGAAAATATTAAAATTATGTAAATAAATTTTTTAGTTTTACTTATTTTTGTGTTTTTAGTTTCAATTTTTATATTGAGAAACTACTTTTTGCTTAAAATATAATGATTTTTTTATGAGACTCACATTTAATCTGGATATGGATATTATTTATTGCATTGTTTGCTTGTGTGATGTTTTTTTTAATTTTTGTTTGAAAATAATATAAATTCACCTAACATCTGAAAAGAAAAAAATAAAAAAAAAATTAAATACCTAAAGTTATAAATTGCTTATTTTAAATTTAATTTTTTTGTTAATTTGTCAATTTTGATATAATATTTTTATTTTCCTCCAAAACCAAAAAATGTTTGACAGAAAAAAAAAATTGACAATATTAAACGGTTCATTTCAAATTCAGCATTAAATAAAAAAAACTCTTATTTGTATTACCTGGGATCGGGTCAAAATTCTGGCTTCAAAATTCTGCTTTTCAAAATTCTGCTTTTTTAACGAAAATTCTGTTTTTCAAAATTCTGTTTTTTTTTCTGTTCTGCTTTTCAAAATTCTGCTTTTTAAAATTCTGCTTTTAAAAATTCTGCCATTATTATACTTAACAAAAAATTCTGCCTATTCTGTTTTTTTTTTTTTTATAGCATATGCGTTGACTAAAGAAAAATACACCTCATTAATGTAATTCAACATTGGTACTTTCCTAAATTTTTTTGTTTAAGTGTCGCAAATATTTTTTAAAATGCATAGACTGATTTTCTTTAAATAAATTCTATAAATTATTGGAACCGATGTTGTTTGATACAAAATATTCCTTTTCTTATTCAAATTTGTGAATATTCATCTTTATTTGATAAATTAAAAAATTTTGAATTATTTTCGGAAATTTTTAGTATTAAAAACCTTTTCTTAATATTTTCAAATTTAATGACAATATTAATATTTTCAAAGAATGACAAATTACTAAGGTAAGTAATCATTTTTCAAGAAGTTGATTTTACAGAATTCGGCAAAAAATTAAAAAAGGGTTTGGAAAATGTTAAAAAGCGCGCTCTTTTTAACATTTTCCAAACCCTTTTTTAATTTTTTTGCAGAATTTTGAAAAACAGAATTATGAAATGCAGAGTTTTTAATAAGAGAATTTTGAAAAACAGAATTTTGAAAATCAGAATTTTGAAAGCGGAATTTTGACAAAAGAATTTTGACCCCGGCAGAATTTTGACCCCAACCCGTATTACCTATCTAAATAAAAAAAAAAATAAATTATATTATATGACAGAGTTAAAAAAAAGAAACAAAAAAATAATGGAATCCCGCAAAGCTAATCACAAAACATGAAAAGATTAGAAGTGATAACCTAACACATGCTTGTGGATAGATTTGAAAATAAGTTACTGAAGGCCCGGCAGATCGCTTGTTTGAAAATAACATTTCTGTCATTTTTGTTGCTAAACGATTTTAGAAATCAGCAGGAGATAGATTGGCTTTGGAAACAAGAAAAAATTCAATTGAATTACCAGGCAGTCATAAGCAGACAACAGGCATCCAAAATGTGGGTGGAATTTAAAGAAACTAAATTGGGTGTATCCATTTCAAGACGTTTACATGGCTTTGTAGTTGAGGGAGGAGCTTTGAATTTGCGCAGTAATGCTTTTAAGAACACTCACATAACTTAAATTCCTATTCCTATCACATGGTTGCCTGGTATTTTTTTTTTTTTTTAATTTCGTCATTTGGACCGAATTAGGTTTGCCTGCAATTCTTACAAAAATTATTTTGTTCAGTTAAATTATTGTATTTAAATAGGAAAGTCCTAAACGATGTTCTTTGGATGCTGAACACGTATTTGAACTTTTATAGTCTTTCCATGTTTTTTTTTTACAAACTGGCTGTATTGCCGATCTTTAAAGGGGACCTCTGCATCATTTTCTATTCACAGCGCCAAGAAGGATTTTGCGCAAATGTTGGGTGGACCCCTTGTACAGGGTCACAGCTTTATTTTATTTTGATTTAATTTGATATTAATTTTCCAAAGAAGAAAAACAAAAAGTAAAATAAAACAAAACCAAATTTTTGAAAACAGAATAATGATTTTTTTGATATTTTGGTTTAAGGTGTAGATCAATAATTTATTTTGTTTTTTCAATTTGTTTTTTTTTTTTTTTGAAAAATTAAAAATTATGCAAACAAAAGTTTTGTAGTTTTTTTTTTGTGTTTTTTTTAGAAACTACTTTTATAATAAACGGTACAGACCATATAGAACCTTTTTTTTTAATTTCTCAATTTATCCCAAACTGATATACCATTAATATACATACATAACTTCAATATAAATCAGCCATTAAATTTTGAAAACTAAATTTTGTATTTGAAAAAAATTGCCTTTGTTTTTTTTTTTTGAAAAAACCAAATTTTTTAAATTTAATTGCTATAAAATGTCATAACAAATTTTAATTATATTTTTCAAAACTTGGTACAGATAATTTTTACGTAATTCCCTAGGACCATTTTTTTATTTTTTTAATATCTCCAATTTAACGCATATCTCCCATATAACGTTTTCCAGATATTTCAAATTTCTCAAAAACGGCTCTAACGATTTCGTTCAAATTTGGTGTGCGCAGTACTCTTATTGATTCTAACTAAACTGCATTTTTAGTTTTTCTCAAAAAATGCCGAGAGCGGAAATATGGCGTTGCCGTTTTTCAAAAATTGACATGTTTTTTAAGTTCATATATTTCATCAAAGCATAAGTCAATTTTTTCAAAATTTACAGACATCATAGGTATTGAAGTGTAAAATGTAAAAAAAAAATTTAAAAAAAAAAGTTTTTCAAAAAATATTTAAAAAATTGAATTTTTTTAACTTTCGATTTTTTTTTTTTTGTTTTTATTTTTTTTCTCCACAAAATCTTAAATTTCCAATAGATATTTAAGATAAAGATGCTTTGAACTACAAGAGCAAGTACGTGCGACCCAGTCGTGCATTTTATTTTTTTTAACCTCAAGCCCTGCAAAATTCTAGATTCTTCGATTTTTTATAATTTAAGATTTTTGTTGTTATTTCAGAATGACGACGCACGTTCAGCGATCAATTCAAAAATGTACTTTATTACCCTTAAGTAATTTTGTTCGAAACTGTATATTGACACATATCAACAATTGTTTCCCCAACTTGCATTCGATGGCAGCGGTTGTAAATGAATAACACGAACAGTTGAAATATGATTCCCTCCAAATCAAACTTACTTTTCTTCAGGCGGATGCTGCTTAGTATGTTGTTTCATAGTTTCAGGCAGGAACAATACAACCACACCGCCGAATATACTCCAGGCGGTTAGTAATGTCATTAGCAGATGGCTTTCGATTTTTGTCTTAAATTAAAAAAAATATGAAATTAGAAGCTGGCAATAACTTTCTTATTCCATTTAAATGGAAATGTTATGAATTTAAATTGAAAAATACCAGCAATGACAAATATGGTGTCAATATTAACGCCAATCCAGCAGCAACATTACAAGCTCCAACACCAACATTACGTATCGCCGTTGGATACAATTCAGCAGTATAAACTGGCATAATAGTGTTTCCAGCACTAATTGTGAATTTTCCTATACAAAAAAAAAAACAATAATTTTCAAAAAAAAAACAAATATTCTGAAATCGTCACTTACCAATCATCAGGAATGTAATTTTCAACCAAAGTATATCATCCTGACCTTCAGTTATTGCCGCACACAAACATGCAATACCAGCACCAACCAATGTCCCACAGAAAAGCCATTTCTTGCCAACTTTCATAATGATATACATAGCAATGGCAATCGCAGGAATTTCGACTAGACCAGCTAAAGCCTATAATTCATAATTCAATCATATAAAAATTAAAATTTTTTTAAAAATTTATTTTTTTTTTATATATTTATAATCGTTTAAGAAAAAATTTCATTCTAATTTATTATAGCTAGACCCAAAAACACAAACAGAAATCAAGAGCGACATAATTCGGGCAAAAAGCCAGCCCTCTGAGTATAACTTTTTGAAATTCCAACATTAATAGTACACTGACGTCCGAAATGACGCACCATCAATTAATTCTCACGCAAAGATGAAATATTAACGCGCAGATCATTCATAGCAGACGCGAAAACCGATGATAATGACCGGCACAAGACAGTATCGTAATCTCTACGATTAGTCTGCGATCACTTTCGGTTTTATTTTGGCAAACAAACACGCTTTGAATTTCTTGCATGAAGGCATTTTCTGGCAAATGTACTTAAAAATTATGATCGATAAAGTAGAAATTCGTGTTGGAACGGACTCTGACAGTCAGTAGGAGGAAGAGAAGATTTTTCTTTGAAACGATCCATGACAACAGTTGTCATTAACAAGAACAAGAAGAATCGTTTTAAATCTAACATGACATCTGTTAAATTTAATCATTTTTAAGTAAATTTTAGAAAAAAGAATCTTCACTCACACCAATCTTTTTAAAAGTTGAAGCAAACACTATTGACGAATTTTTGATCTAGTATTTCCAGATTTTATAGAACAAAAAAATTGGCCTTTTCAAACTTCTCCAAACTCTAAAAACTTCTTCACTATGCCAAATTTTACAAAAACACTTACCGAATTCAAGTAAACATTTCCACCAAACGTGTTCATATTTAGAATCAATCCATAATAGACCAAATTCATTGTGAACCAGATTAGCCAAAAACATATCGTTATCCTTCGCAGATATCTCGATCGGAACAAACACCAAAAATCATGACGTGTACTCTCCTCTTGCACCGGAGGCGTTAATATCTTTTCATAATTCTCTGGCAGTTGACGTCCATTAAATGCAGCCGCACTTTCGACAATTTTTTTAACTTCTTGCACACGTCCTTTGCATAAAAGCCAACGTGGTGATTCTGGAACAACAAACCTTAAAAAAATTGATAAAAATTTGTATAAGTTTTATAAGGATCTGTAAACTATATAGTTTTTATTTTTACCATAAAAAGCACAAAAATATACCAGGAAAACCAATACAAAGTTGTAATTTTTGATAATCCTGTGTCAAATAGGCAATTCCTGATATTAACATATAGGATATTGGCAGTGGAAATAAATTGTACATTCCGGCAATAGTTCGCCATTTGCCATCGACATATTCAATGGCTAAAATTAATCCGGCATAGGTTACCGAAACAGATACCAGTCCGAGGAGGGTTCTCAATATTAAGTACAATTCAAATGAATTGGCAAAATACAATGCTAGACCTGCAAAATATAGAAAAAAAAAAAACAAAAAATAAAAAAAAACGATGAACGAGACGGATAAAGTTGATGGATTTATGACCTTTAAGTATTTTTTTTTTTTTTAGTTTTTCAAAAATAGATTCATATAGTGAGAAGGGCGATTCAAGTGTTTGAGGAAATCAAATGTCAATGTCATTTGTTTGTATAAAGTGTTATAGGTTAGATAGTTGGTTGGGGCTGGTTTGCACACAAGCACATTGCACTTGTGGACAAAGGTCGTAGCCTTTCGATGGTATAAACCCAGCAGCAGAGGGATTATAATTGGAAAAATCAAGGATAACTACATTTTTTTATAGCTATATATTTTTTTTTTTTTTGATTTTGTGTATAAAAATAGAAATTATAATAGATCATTCGTTTCAAGTTGAAGTGATTGCAGTGAGGTGTTGTTTAAAAATACCAATGTGAGGTAAAATGGGATTCTCTTTGCTGACCATAGTTCATTTCCATTTAAATATGGGAATATGATTTTTAAAGTTTATTAATAGGTACAAGACCTTTTCATGAAATCTATTTGTATCGTAGATTTAGGTACCTACTACAAAACCCGAAAATACAATTACAGAATCCGTTCTTAGTGACAATATGTGTATGAAAATTTCCATTACGAAATAATTCAGGTGTCGTTATTTATCGTTGGCAAATCGTCGATAAAAAGTTAGTGTAACTTGCTAAAGAGGGTCATTCGAATTCATGAGAATCAACAAGAACGAACATTTATTGAAAACTCGAACTCAAGCTGAAGTAGTTTAATTGAACAGCAAATTTGCACTGATTTTTGAAACGGATTAAATAATAAAAAATCTCATTTGTTTATTTATCTTCTGTCAAGAATCAAAAGCCTTGAGAGGAGTTTTATTTTATTTTTATTGTGAAAAAAGGAATTATTGAAAAATGTTTTTACCTTTAAAAAAAAAATTAATCAATAAACAAATTTCTTCTTCAGCTATAGAATCTATAAGTATCTATAAATATTATTGAAATCAAATTCTAATTACCTTTAGGTAAATCCTACATATTTTTTTTATTAAATAAGAAAAAAAAAGAAAACTTACCAAAAATTGTCTGCAGCACTGCTGATATGAATAACATGGTTTTCCTACCAAATTTATCTGACAAATAACCAGATAAGATGCCACCTGAAGCGACTCCCAACAAAAAGAACATCTCTGCAACATTTTTAAGATATTCTTTGTCACAGACTAAATTCCATTCTGATGTCCATGTATTGCCGAGATCATCATTCATATCATATTCCCAGGATGTACATGCTATTCTTGTGTTATTGTGTGGAATGTCTGGTAGATTGTCCTTTTTTTATAGAAAAAAAAAGATAGAAATGAAATACAATTTGAATACATTTATTTATTTAAGAAGATACAATAATTCAAAAGAAAATAAATATGAAGATATAAAATGATTTTATTTGTACCTAGAGATGAATAATAAATTTCAACTTACCTCCATGTTTGAATTTGAGGAAAGTGATATGCTATAATAATCATAGCCAACTTGATAGCAATTGTCTTTTGAATCACTAAAATTTCGCCACACATCAACGGGAATGGAACGAAGGTTTTCTGGTCGATTGCACCAAAAATTTTTATTGGCGGCCTAAAATTAAAAACAAAAAAAAATAAAATTAAAATTAAAGTAAAGCTTAAATATTGTAACAAAATTCTTAAAAAATTTATCCATTACACAAGTTTTTTGTATGTTTATGTGTATTAAGGAAATTTTATAAAATATTTAATTTTTGTATTACTTTTTTTTAAGTTTAAATAAATTTTAAAAATAGAAAATGCTAGTATCTATTATTTTTTGCAACTCTATAACCTAAGCGTAATTTTTATCAGAGTTAGCTCATATTTAAACCATAAATTCACCAATATTCAAGCTTTTGACGTTTATATGTATGTACACATAGAAAGAATAACACAAGGAATAACTTTACTTCTGGTATATTTAATCATATAATATAGTTAATTATACCAGAAATAAAGTTAAATAAACCAGGTGTCAAGTTATCCAAAAATAGATAAGTGTAGCAGTTTGAGACCAATTAACGGATCATCTACATATATTATCGAGTAGTTCTACTTTCCAGGCATTCTTTCGGTACTTTTACCTTTTTTTACCATCTTGAGCTTAACACCAAACTACCGAGCAGCTCTACAAGATATCAAAAATGTAGGGTCTCTTTATCCAACACAAAAAAATTGAATACATTTTCACCTAAACATTTTCGGCTAAACTTGAAACTGTCAAAACTAAAATGCGTTGTTAAGAGAGGTATGTCGAATTGGGTGCGCCACACAAAGGAAATTCCAAAATCTGAGTATGCAGGAATTACTTGCTAGTTTTATTGTTAATTTGTTGCTCCAATCCTTTTGTTGCTCCTGACTTTACCCCTTAAAATTCTGGAGGACCTAGCTTGACGTCAAGCTAAGTACGCCACAACGAAAATTTGAAGATCAAAATATGCAGGAATTTCATGCTAATTTCTTGCTTCAATCTTGAATTTGTTCAACAGTTTACGCAAAAAAGATTGTACAAAAAAGATCTGTCAAAAGAATATAGTGTCAAATTATAGAAGTCATTGAAACCTTTTCAAAAAGGTCCATATATCACGTTTTAAATCCAGCTCCTTCAAGTCCAAAATGCCTTCTGGATCTTAATAGCATTTGTGGAACATATGTGGATGAAACGAGAAAACGCATTAAAACTCAAAATTTCTATAAAGTAAGTATGCAAAAATTTCTGGTTAGTTTGTTGCTCCAATTTGTTGCCCCCGCCTTTACCCATTAAACTTGTTTTGGACCTTGCTTGACGCAATTTGGTGATTTCAAGGTGCCAAAACTGTGAGATTTTCGCTAATTCGGATACCGAGTTTGACCAGCAGAGGCAAAAAGTTAATGTAAGAGGTTAAAGTATCAAGTCAGAGTTTCCGATTGAAGCAACTGGTATAAGCTAAATTAGTTACATTTTCAAACATGTTCGGGAGAATACTTTCAAAAATTTTGAACATTTAGGTACAATGTACATTAGGGTGGGTCAAAAAAATCTAAATTCATTTTTTTGATTTGGTACTCCGAAAAATCGATTTCTAGACACCTCTAGAATATACACACCAAATATGAACTCTTTATATTAATGGGAAGGTCCTCCGCTTCGCAATTTTCCATTTTTACATCAAGCTTCTACTAAAAAAAAATCATTTTTTTATTAATTGACTTTTTAGCAAATTTCTTTGCATATTCTTGTAGGAAATTGAACGCTCTACAAAAAAGCCCTTATACACTTTTTTCGTTTATCTTACCGTTTAATAGATATTTGAGGTCCAAAAATCGAAAAAATCTTTAAAAATTCGTTTTTTGTTCTTAATTTCGTAACAAATTGAAAAATTATAATCATCAAACGCGCAAGACATATTCTTGTAGGAAATTGATTACTCCACAAAAAAGGTCTTATTAATTTTTTTCATTAATCTTACCATTCTAAAGATATTCGAGGTCAAAGTTAAAAAAAATTATAAAAACATTTTTTACTTTTAAAAATTTTCCAGTTCACTGAAAAATTATTATTTTCAAATTAGCAAGATATATTCTTGTAGAGGCTTAAACGTTCTACAAATAATTCCTTGACATCAAATTGATTGCTTTAACCGTTTAGAAGATATTCGTATCCAAATCACAATGCATGCGGGTCATAAGAAAACTATTGAAATCAGTGGGCATTGGTTTGGATTCGAATATCTTCTAAACGGTTAAAGCAATCAATTTGATGTCAAGGAATTATTTGTAGAACGTTTAAGCCTCTACAAGAATATATCTTGCTAATTTGAAAATAATAATTTTTCAGTGAACTGGAAAATTTTTAAAAGTAAAAAATGTTTTTATAATTTTTTTTAACTTTGACCTCGAATATCTTTAGAATGGTAAGATTAATGAAAAAAATTAATAAGACCTTTTTTGTGGAGTAATCAATTTCCTACAAGAATATGTCTTGCGCGTTTGATGATTATAATTTTTCAATTTGTTACGAAATTAAGAACAAAAAACGAATTTTTAAAGATTTTTTCGATTTTTGGACCTCAAATATCTATTAAACGGTAAGATAAACGAAAAAAGTGTATAAGGCCTTTTTTGTAGAGCGTTCAATTTCCTACAAGAATATGCAAAGAAATTTGCTAAAAAGTCAATCAATAAAAAAATGATTTTTTTTTTGTAGAAGCTTGATGTAAAAATGGAAAATTGCGAAGCGGAGGACCTTCCAATTAATATAAAGAGTTCATATTTGGTGTGTATATTCTAGAGGTGTCTAGCAATCGATTTTTTGGAGTACCAAACCAAAAAAATAAATTTCGATTTTTTGGACCCACCCTAATGTACATTGTACATTAGGGTGGGTCCAAAAAATCGAAATTCTTTTTTTTTGATTTGGTACTCCGAAAAATCGATTGCTAGACCCCTCTAGAATATACACACCAAATATGAGCTCATTATATTAATGGGAAGGTCCTCCGCTTTGCAATTTTCCATTTTTACATCAAGCTTCTACTAAAAAAAAATAATTTTTTTATTAATTGACTTTTTAGCAAATTTCTTTTCATATTCTTGTAGGAAATTGAACGCTCTACAAAAAAAGGCTTTATACACTTTTTTCGTTTATCTAACCGTTGAATAGATATTTTAGGTCCAAAAATCGAGAAAATCTTTAAAAATTCGTTTTTTGTTCTTAATTTTGTAACAAATTGAAAAATTATAATAATCAAACGCGCAAGACATATTCTTGTTGGAAATTGATTGCTCCACAAAAAAGGTCTTGTTAACTTTTTTCATTAATCTAACCATTCTTAAGATATTCGAGGTCAAAGTTAAAAAAAATTATAAAAACATTTTATATTTTTTAAAATTTTCCAGTTCATTATTTTCAAATTAGCAAGATATATTCTTGTAGCGGCTTAAACGTTCTACAAAAAATTCCTTGGAATCTTCCTTGTACATAAAATGTACCTTAAGCTTAATTTCAAGACTACTGTAAAGTGAACCATAATATTTTGATGATCACCTATTGTACTCACACGTCGTCGACTGTACTTCCTTTTATTTCTCATTTAGAAAACAAAAGGAAAATATACCGAACTTGCTCTTTTAAATTTAAAACTTAATCCTCAACGTCTTTGAGATGGTTAACTATAAAGTCTAAAGCTCTTTTGTGACCCATATGCATAGATAAACTTCCTGCAAAGAAGATAAATGTACTTTCTCCAGTAAACCGTCTGCTCTTGTTTAAACTTTCTTTTGTTCTAAACGCCCACATTTCATTACAACGAAACACAAGCAAAAAAATCCTTCCACCCTGTGCCTCAAGCTCATAACTACATAAGCGTTCCTAATTTGGCTCAATTTTTCCAACAGTCTTTCAATCTTTTTGCGGTTGTAGAGTATAGTAAAATAGGTTCATATAGCTTTTTATCCTCTTTACTCAAATGTATACTCAGTTGAGAGCAAACAGAAACACACATCCGTTATGTCTCACCTGCTGCACACCCCGGAAGTAGCTATATCATCAACATCGACATGGCACTTGTGCCATTAGAAGTCGGCAATTTTCTAGCTCAGCCATTCGCAAGTAATGACTTCCCTCAAAAACTGGTATCTTCTTCTATATTTTGTCTTCTTTTTTTCTACTTTTTTTGTGGGTTACCGTGCCAAAGGCGGCGACACCACACCAAACACACGAACGAACAACACGACGACGATATGAAACATCAAAGTCTGAGAAGCTATCATTTTCCATCCAGCAGCGTGCTTGAATTGATTTTTATCACCCAACCTCATTTCAGAGAACAGCGGTCGACTCTGAATTTTGGGGGGGTTTTTGTGACTTTTTCACCGGAGACTGAAGTTCTCTCTCATCTCTTAAACAATTTGAACTTTGTTTGAGTAGGAGGATTGTTTGTTTGCCACAACAAAAAACGAAACCTCACGATAAAAATCACATCAATATATTTAAGGCAGACAAAATTGTTTTTTCAAAAAAAAAAAAAAACCTCACAAAATATACCTTCCAGCATGCCTTCATCTTGATCTTTTAGGCTTTAGGGTTAGAGGCAGAGCAGAGACAGAAAAGGAGATAAAAATCTACATAAAGTTGTGCGAAAAAGCCTCAAAGGCTTTACAATTCGGTGAAGATATGCATATAATAGCATTTCCATTGCCATTCATGTATGATAGGTCTCATATGCGTGAACAGTTGCCAATGACAGGCATCTCAGCAGGCGATAAAAAGACAAACAAAAAAAAAAAAACCTCAACCGAAAAAAGGATATCGAATTTTTGATACTTTCGATGAACGAACACATTCTCAATCCCACTTGAAGCTTGAATGGGCTTGATTTTTTTTTTTTTAATAATTGAGCCCGATTACCTACCGCACCCCAAATCAGCCCTGAAGGATATAGCTGAAGAACATGAAGACAAAGTTAAAGTTGAAGATGATGATGATGAGGTTTCCGTTCCGACTTTGGCACCATGTTGCGTATTGTTTTTGTGTGTTTTTTCTTTATTGGAATCGTATGTTTATTGCTTGAGAAGTGATTGAAAGGATTTATGTTTGTGGGGAAAGAAGGAAGGAAGGGAGAAGTTGTTAAATTTTGGAAGCCAGAAAGGCATGTCAAAGAAAAAGAGACTTTTGTGATAATGCCATTTGAAATTGGATTGGTTTGCAATAACCAAAAACCATGACATGAGAGATATTGACTTTTAAAGGAAAATTGTGCCTATGAGATGATGATGCCGGTCTGTCAAAGGGGACTTGAAATGGAGGTCGTTTTTATATTGAAAAGTTCAACGAGATTACATTTATATAAACAAGAAAGTGGTTGAAGAGGAACAAAACGATTATCGATTAGAACTAGGGATTTTGAAACAATTAATACGATGATAGGGCAAAGTTCAATACAAACTGTTTCACTTTGACTGATATTAGTTTTTGGGAGGATGTGTGGAGGAATTGGAACCAGTTGTCAGAGAAGGTATAGAAGATGATGACATATAATTGTTAGAAATCTAAAATTTTTGGAGGTATGGTTGCTGAAATATTTGCAATCGAAATATATATTTTTTTCTTACATTCTGACGCAGATATAAACAAATTTTGGTTTACAGATATGTATTCACAATGAACTGGGCTATCTATTAATGTAAAAAAAATTACAAATTTATTTTTTTTTCGGATTTTCGAGAAAAAATCAAGGTTTTTGCCTAAAAAAATTGGATTTTAAAAAAATTCTTCCAAATTCATCGAATGAGACATCAAAAGAAAGGTCTCTTTTAGCTCTATTGATAACTGAAAACCAAAAGTTTCTTCAATGTCTGGTTGCTAAAATACTTGAAATCAAAATATTTTTTTTTTTCAAATTTTTTAATTTTTTTTTTTTTTTCATACTTTGGAGGCAGATATTTTCGGATCAAAGTCTCGAAACAAGTTTTGGTTTACAGATATGAGTTCACAATGAATATGCCTATCTATTTATCTAAAAAAATTTCATATTTATTTTTTTCGGATTTTCGAGAAAAAATCAAGGTTAACCCCTTTCCTAAAAAAAATTGGATTTTGAAAAAATTCTTCCAAATCCATTGAGTGAGACATCAAAGGAAAGGTCTCTTTTAGCTCTATTGATAGCTGAAACCCAAAAGTTTCTTCGAGGTCTGGTTGCTGAAAAATTTGCAATCGAAATATTTTTTTTTTTCAAACTTTTTCATATATTTTTTTCACACCCTCAAAAAAAGTTTTGGTTTACAGATACGAGTTCACAATGAATATTCCTATCTATTTATCTAAAAAAATTCATATATATTTTTTTCGGATTTTCAAGAAAAAATCAAGGAAAATTTAGGAAAATCCCAAAAAAATTGGATTTTGAAAAAATTCTTCCAAACCCATCGAATGAGACATCAAAAGAAAGGTCTCTTTTAGCTCTATTGATAGTTGAAAACCAAAAGTTCCTTTGAAGTCTGGTTGCTGAAATATTTGCAATTGAAATAGGTAATTTTTTTTTTTTTGAAGGAGATATTTTCGGATCAAAGTCACGAAACAAGTTTTGGTTTACAGATAAGGCTTAGTTTTTGTCAAGTTACAACTCACCTGATAAACTGGCGACGATATATGAAACGTATTCGGTACTTGAAATAGTGACAATAATATTGTCATTAGGAACTGCCATTTGCCAAAATGACCAACTAAATCCCCGATGACATCAGTCTCTTCGCCAGCTTCATCGTCTAATTCGTCATATGCTGCTCCAGCACCACCTTTATGATTATTTTCACCTCCTCCCGCAGCTACACCAGCTTTATTTAGACCAATATTGGAAGATGTCAAATTGATATTATTTGTTACGGCGATATTGTGTGGTGTAGGTGATGATGTTTCATCGGTGTTATCACCACCGCCACCGCCACTTGTCGAATTAATTGTCAATGATGGTGATGTAGATTTTATTTTCGCTGTCATTTGAACTGTGGTGGGCAAGCGGTTACTGTCATTTTCTGGGGACGGTTTATTTGTTGGCATTTTGATGAATTTGACTGAAAATAAATGCAGATTTTTTTAATTTTTAATTAAAAACAGTTTCGTCAAAAAAACAAAACAAACGATTTTGATAAAGTGAAAATTGAAGTTCAAAAAATTATCTTGTTAATAAAAACAAACCAGCAGATCTTTCTTCTTAAAATCCTAATACGTAATAGTTTTAGAAAAAAAGCTTGTAATCTCTTAACGTGGTCATTTTCATGACGTCAAAACATTATTTTACATATGACGACTATTCAGTAAAATAGTCAAATTCACCTTAACATGATAACAAGTCACTCAAAACAAAATATTATTGTTTACATTCAATTGAAACAAATAAATCAAATTATAGACAAATGTACATATTGTCAAATGAATATAAATTATCTGTCTAAATTGATGTAATATTGTATTCGCGCGCTTATAAAATAATAATTAATTTAACTCAACAGATTTCACTACATTAATTACCCCCACCCAACCCTCTATAACCGTAGCTAAGCTTTGTAGTTGATTGTAATGACAAATAATGACAGAATGCAACTTCAGTCTTTTAAGTGATTGATTACATTATTTAGATGTCAATTATTATTATGTCAAACTATTATAAGCCATGTAAAGATTTCAATAGCGATACGCGAATATATACATGCAATTTCTTTGGAATAAGTGCAATTTACAGTCTGGTTGTGGACGCAGGGGTGGAGTTAATTTTGGAGGGTAACTGAGGAAAACTTAGTGAATGTTCCTCTTAATACAAAGTTCATTTGCTAAATAAACTTTGAAGGCATTTTTCACAAAAAAAAAAATTCTTGTATTTTAGCCGTTTCCTCAGGAAAAAAGACTTTTTTTTTAACCTAAAGTTATTCCAAGAAACAAGATTTTTTTAGACATTTGAATCATTAATAACTTTTCATTTAACGCTAAAATCTTAAGAGTATTTATTAGACTGATTCAAACAAAATTTTTTTTCTTTTGTTCAAAGCATTGTTGAAAATATTGTTGGAAATGACGACAAAAAATACTGTAAAAGTTAAAGCATTTTGCATTTATGAAATTAAAAAAAAACGGACGCGAAAAATTAATTAAAATAATTTTTAGTTGAAAAAATGAATAATTCGAATTTATTGAAGAAATCTAATATGATAGTTTTAGGGGTTTGTGAGTTATATAAAAGGATCTGTGAAACCAAAACACAACATAGAATACAAATATTCGAAAATTTTGCCAAATTTTTTGAAAAACATAATAATTTCGTCAAAAAATCGGAAAAAAAATGAGAAAAAATTACTTTTTATATTTTAAAGTTGAATAACTTCGAAACGCGGGGGTTAATCAAAAAAATTAATAAGAGCTTTTTTGTAGAGCGGACAATTTTATAAAAGAAAATAATTTTTTCAAGCCTTTTGGATGAACCATTAAAAAGATACAAAATTCTAAACACAAATACACAATCTTTCCTTTTCGGCGGTACTAAATGTTAACATTAAGGGCTGTAACTTTTACAGTATTTTTCTTTCATCATTTCCAACAATATTTTCAACAATGCTTTGAACAAAAAAAAAACAAAATTTTTTTTGAATCAGTCTAGTATTTATATTCTAGGAAAAATTCATAATCTAATTCATGTTTTTTTTTTTTTATTATTTTTTCTTTTTTGGGTAGTTTTCGAAAATTTTGAACTTTTAAGTTGAACGACACAACCTTATAATAATTTCCAAATTATTATCAATGAAAAAAGAACATTATTTATCATCATGGAAAATCCGATTAATTGTCAGTAATATTTACATTCTACTTTAATACACAAATTCATTTTTCTTGTTTTCAATTTTTTATCACAAAAAAGGTTTGCCAAATGCAATTTTTTACGTTTTTAATACAGTTTCAAACTAAATTATCTTGTATTAAAATAAAATGCACAACTGGGTCGCACGTACTTGCTCTTGTAATTCAAAGTATCTTTATCTTAAATATCTATTGGAAATTTAAGATTTTATTTAGTGTCGAGAAAAAAATAAAAAAAAAATTTTTTTCAAAAACTTTTTAGAAATTTTTTTTTTCAAAAACTTTTTAATTTTTTTTTTTTTTACATTTGACACTTCAAAATGATTTCTGTAAATTTTTAATAAAATTGACTTATGATTTGATGAAATATATGAACTTAAAAAATATGTCAATTTTTGAAAAACGGCAACACCATATTTCCGTTCTCCGAATTTTTTAAGAAAAACTAAAAACGCAGTTTTGTTAGAATCAATAAGAGTATTATGTACACCAAATTTAATCGAAATCATTAGAGCCGTTTTTGAGAAAGTTGCAATACCTCGAAAACGTTATATGGGAGATATGCGTTAAAGAAGAGATATTAAAAAAATAAAAACAAAACGGGTCTAGGGATTTACGTAAAAATCATCTGTACCAAGTTTCAAGCAAATCAATCCATCCGTTTAGGCCCTAGCTTGATGTACAGATGGAAGCACAGACGCACACACGCACAGACCGACCGACGGACGGCATGACGAATACTACTTTTTTGATCTTCTCCATCATCGTAATGTTGGTTTTGATTATAAACTCGAATTTTTTTTTATACACGAAACCAATACTTGCCCTATAGAGCAAGTAAAAAAAAATGATGGTGACCGTTAAATTTTAATCCTGCTCAAGATAAATTTATATATTTTTAATGATTTTATTTATTTAACAAAAGGTTTTTAAAACAATTATATATGAAATAAATAAAAGTGCATTTATTAAAAACCTTTTGTCTTAATACCTACTATTGAATTCTTAACCATGCCTACACTTACAATTTTTTAAAGCAAAATTACAATTTAAAGAAGGTTAATGAAATCTTTATTTCAATAATTTCTTGAAAAAAATGTTAAAAAATCAAGAGGTCTTTGACTATTTATCATTCTCCTAGCTGCACAGTGGTGCATTTGGTGTTTTATGGCGTCAAAAATCATTTGCAAGGCCATTTCTTGACAAAAAGTCATAAAATTTAGAACATTGTATATGTCCCATTAAACAGAAATTTTCTCTAGTTTGAGTTTTTTTTTTTTTGGATTTAAACATGCAATCATATTGAAATTGCTGCGATTATTATAAGTGCGAGGTTTATTCAAAATTGTTAGAGCCGCTCTCAGAAAAATTGTAATACACGGAGATTTTTGTATGTGATGTCACGTTTCAAGCGAAATATGTATTAAAAAAACAATCTGCATTAAAAAATGTATTTAATTATTCCAGTATGTGCCTAATTGTCCTTTACTCTACAAGAAAATTGCCTTAACACTTACCCCCTTTATCAAACTAAGACCTTTTGTATGGTTCTTGAGTGGTGTTACCCCAGAAGTAAGAATAAATGTGTTACGAGATAAAGCAACCTGTCATACCGAACTAATTTAACAATTGTCTTGAATGAAAAAATCCCTTTTTTGCAATAAAATATAGTTGAAACTTAAACGGTCACTGTGGCGTATGCGCAACATTTTTGTTCTTTATTGAAATGTTCGGGTGGTAGATGCTGCTTTTTATAAAATGTTTAAATTACAATTATTCAACTTTAATTACAATCTCAGATCCAAAAAACTTATAAGGTCTCTAAAATTTCTAACACATTTCAATTGATATGAATAAAAGTTTAAAAATCAGCTTATATCTCCTATACTATACACTGCATTCGCCTCCAACCCAAACCCAGCCCTGTTCCCAATCTCATATAAGCTTCAAATGCATCCATTTAATATATTGTTGGCTTTATTAATGTGCACTGGTGTTATTTTGTTATTGTAACTTATTGATTATGGCGCACTCGTATAATATTTATTGATTGCGACTCATAACACAGTGTGTTTATTGATTGATTAATTGCAACATTGCAACCCACACTCTCTATGAGTTTCAAGAATTTCGTCGTCAATTCTATACGGATAAATAATTGAACTATGTTACACCTACATTAAATCCCATCTATAAACAAGGGTATAAGCTTTTATATATGAATGACTCTGAGATAAATGGATATCGTCTGTGTTAATATTATAGTGTATAAATGGTTTAAATAATTAATAATGACATGTTTTGTGTATCGATCTTAATAGTTCTTAATTGAAGATTATATTGATGTTTTAATAGGATTTTTATGTGCTTTTTTGCTGTATTCAAAAGAAAGTCAAGAGAGTGTTTGAATAAATAATGGGATTTTTAATTATTTATTCATTGAAAATGAATATCATTCTTTGAGTATTATGTCATTTTGTTAAGGATAACTCGTATAAAAGTCCATAAACTATGTGAATATTTTTTCTTACATATTATATCCTTTTTTGCTCAGGTGTATACAAAAAAAAAAAAAAACTTTACGATACCCAAAGGTATTATCAAGCCATCACATTGATACTCTCCATCGAACATAATAATCCAATGCCCACTAGGACACGTTCGCATTAGATCACAAAAAAAAAAGGAGAAAAAGAAACAAACAATCGATAAGGATAATTCCATGTAATCCCTTTGAATCATAGCACGTGCTTATTATGGCCGACAACCGTTCAATAAAATCAAATCTCCACATTCTCTCAGTGACATTGAACCAAACCAACAATATGATGGTGTTTCAATGTCCCTCTATAAAGGACCAAAAGAGTCCATCCTCAATGATGTAGTCAAATGAAAATAAATATAAGAAAATAAAAAATCCCTGAATCGAGTCAATACCAAGGCAAAAGGACTTAAGTCACCTCATTGGAAAGCTGTTACATGTCCTTTGGTTTAGCTTCTGTGAGTGTCACATCACATTGATCGACCCCATCATTGCTTTTTCTCTGGGGCAAACCCTTGACTGAGGACGAGGAGTCTTTCAAGATGTGTCTTCCGCATCTTCAATTACATAATCTTAACCACAAATAGTGACTTTGCATCTTTTGCATATAGAAACGACATGTGTGTTAAAGTGGATGCATCAGAAAAGAATATAGGGACACAATCCTTATGGGTTGCAACATCCTAGGAAACATCATTTACCATAACCATCATCATCATGCAACTGGTTGAATCCTTGAACTTCGACACTCTATCTTTCTAATGTCATCACACACATATAACCACACACAGGCAATATTTATATGATGTTCCACACACACACTTGCTGCATGAGGATTGAGAGAGTATGTGTGGTGTTTTGTGTAGTATTTGTTCAATTTATATTGTATAAAGGTCCTTTTACTCTCAGACCGACAGGTAACATTGTGGTTTTTTATTTAATTAGCCCTTGACCTGGCCGTTTAAAGGTGGGCTTTGTGGTTCTTCACCACATCAACTTACAGTTAGTGTCGTCGTCGTCGTTTGATGCATCAAAAAGTCAAAGTGTTATCCTTTGGCATCGCCTTCACCTTCTCTAATGGTGGTGATGGTGAATCGTTAAATTTTATTGCCAATTAATTTTGTGGTTTATGTTGGGAAGAAGATGTGGGTAAGGCAGTAGGGGATTTAAGAAATATTGTCGCCTCAAGGATGCTGTGGTTTATTGAGTAATAACAAAAATGAAAACATTGGTTTGGTGGAAGGAATATGTTACAAGGTCTTATTTATGAAACTAAAAAGTTATTCAACACGAATTTTTTCAGAACTGCTTCCATGATTTCTAACGCCTTTTTTCGTCCACTTTGGATTGGATTTTTTGTGAGATTTTCCACCTGATTTTTTGTTTGCCTAAGTTTCGATTTATTTCTAATTTAGCGTTGCATTTCTGAGCTTTGTTTTTTTTTAATAAAAACGCCCTTATTAAAATCTCACATCATACAATATAAAGATGCATATTTTTCTTATCAATAAAATACGGCAATGGACTTATTCAAACGAGTATATATTGTTGAATTTTCAAGCACGTAAAAGCACTCTTGCGCTAGGATCAATGATGGGTGCACCCAATGTATATTAACTGCACACAATGTATTTTATATGTGTTCGAGTATAAGTCGCGAGCTAATGGATAATTGGCACTTAAAGACACTCAAGGTATCCACTTTAGAGAATTTATTTATGTGTGTAGTGTCATGTGGATGTTGTTTGGGTAAGTAGTTACGTATATCAGGAAATAAATTTAAAGAGTAATTGAATTGTGTGTGAGAAAATATTTAATGGATTTAAGAAAATACGTATTGAATAAAAATAAAGGAGTTTTTGTCTTCGATATTTGAATCAGTAATGACTTCGGTAAATATAATATTCAAAAGTAATAGATACCATCTCATGTATTGATCAAATAGAGAAAAAAAAATATATTTTTAATTCAAACTTAATAGGTCACTGTGGTGTATGAGTGACAATTATCTAAAAACTTGATTTAAAAACTTTGGAGTGAATTGGTACAGCAAATGAGATGGTCATTTTGAATTCAATTATATTTTTGGAAGCGTCATTTATAATTCTTTCGATAGAACCATTTTCATCTTTTAATTTGTAACGATTTAAGGATTTAAAGTAAATTTCTTAAAAAAAAACAATAGTTTAATATTTTATGTAATTAAATAGTAGAGTAACTAAAGCAAATTATTAGGGAACCCGGCCGAACAGCTCTGATTTTGACGATTTTTTTTCTTAAAACAAATGATATCAAAAGATTCTCTAGGTAATTTAAGGAAAATATATAAAAGGCAGTATGGGAGAATCTTCCATCGTTTAAGCGATAAATGCAATTTTCTAACATTCTGACCTCAAACACAAAAAAAAATATTTTGAAAACAACGGCAACACCTACAATATTTTAAAATACATTTTTAAAAAGCCGGAAGCTCATTCTTATCTCTTAAATTTAAATCCACTAAATTTAATCAAGACTTTTTGAAAAAATGGTCCTCAAACTCAGAATTAAAAAAAAATGCTATTAGAAAAATTTAAAATGACTTTTTTCCAAACTTTTTCTAATAAAATATGAATTTATTTAAAAAAAAATTTGGCCATAAATATTATCAGTTGAATATCGAAGCAAAAAAGGTAAAATATATCACACTTTTGAAAAAAAAAATGAAAAATTACTTCAATGTTTTTTTTTTTATTAAAACTGAATTTTTGCATTGAAATAATTAATTTTCTCAAAGACTGTGGTAAATAGGAACTTTAAATTTTTGCTATTTAACTTTCAACAGTAAGGGTTATTAAATGAATAAAAAATAATTTTATGTTTAGATGTTGAACTTTAAAAAAAAATAAGTTACATTTTTTTTCAAAACTTTTATTAAAAAAAGTTCTTCGAAAATGAAATACTTTTTAATTTTTTTCATAAACCGTCATACATATTGACATTTCCTTTTATAATTTGAAATCATAATAAATGCGGCCAAAAAAATTTGAAAATAAATGCATTTTATATTACGACCAAGTTTAAAAAACGACATGTTAAAATTTTTTCAATAATTTTTTTTTCTTCAAAAATCTAAGTTCTATTACCCATCTTACAAAAGCCGTTCATTCAATTAACTTAATTTTTATTTTACATATATGACTAAGCTTCTAGCTTTTAAAAAATGTATATTTCAATATTGTAGGTGTTGCCGTTGTGTTCAAATATTTTTGTTTGTGTTTGAAGTCCCTCACTCCCATATATTTTTTTTTCTTGAATTTCCTAGACAATCTTTTGGCATCAATTAATTTATGAAATTTAAGAAAAATTTTTGAAAAAAAATTTGTTTTTGTTCACAAAAATCTTCAATTAAATTTAAAAAATCAAAACGGCAACACCGACAATTTTTCATCTATAGACTTTAAAGTATTTTTAATTACCAACTTTTGAAAAAAAAGATCATCAAAATCTAAGCTGTTCGGCCGGGTTCCCTAATATTGCCAATTTTTGATCTTTAGTTACTCCACTAAAATTATTTGATTTATTTTAATTAAATGAAAAAAAATATATTTATTTTTTTAGTAATAATATGCTTAAATTTGTTGGTGGAATTAATCAGGAGATATGCATTTGAAAATGTTCAAAAAAGTCGATGAAAAATACTACACGGACTCACCGAAATTAGCTTGAAAATCAGTCATTTGAAACTACGAAACACCCTGGCCTAAATTTTATTTCAAATTCATTGATTTTGCCTTAAAGGTTACAGGAATTTAAGGATAACCCATTAATGAATTTAATAGTTCAATGATTTTCTCCAAATGCGATTTGTTTTCTGCTTAGGTCAAAATTCTTTTTACTAACTCTCCTGCCAAAATTCAATTTCTCAAAATTTTATTTATTTTTTAATCGGTTTTACAAAGTTCTGCAAATAGAAAAAAAAATTATCTATGTATAGAAGAATTTTGAAAACTTGATTTCCTAAAACAGAAAAAATGCAGAATTTTTTATAAATCCAAAGAATTTTGAATTTTGTACAATACAAAAAATTTAATTTAACACTAATTTTGCGTCATTATTTTTGAGCTTAAAGCGAAAAAGAAGTGGAATTATCTTAGTCAATTTTGAGAAAAGTAGTAAAATGGACAATGCATGTACTAAAAAACAAATAATAAAACTCAGTAATATCTGAAAAGGGTGGAGAGAATGCAGTCTCACACAATATCTTTTTGTTTTGAACTTTTAATAATATCGGGTTGAAATGTTTCATTGATTTTACGTGGTTCTTTAAAGTACCCATTCTGTAAAGATTCACATCATTTATTCTCTTTGAACTGAATATAAAATTTCAACTTTATACGCTCTTCACTCTTGTGTATGTGTGTCACACCCCTGCAATGTTTAACAAGCTTAATAAAGTAACGTAACATGCATTCTTTGATTAAAATCCATTTGAAATGCTGTCTTTGTCATTTGTAGGATTATTCAACTGTCATTCATCTGCTTAAACTGAAACTATTCACAATAACTTTGTCTGAAACTTTATTCCCTGCTGAAGGTTAAATCTACTTTTATTATTTTGTTCATTCTGATGGACTCAACGAATAACATCCTTTTTACTCTTGTAAAACCTCTTTTGAAATTCATGCAACACGCAACGTAGACAACTTTCCGATCATATAATCCTTATTCTTCGAATAAAAAAACAAAAGAACAAAAAAAAAAAAAAAACAAATGAAACGAAGAAGAAAAGAAAAGGAATTTAGATTCTAGTTTATTTGTATCATAATCACAGGATATCATTCATATCCTTTTTTTTTTGTAAGCCAAACCCAAACCACCAACTACGACGAGGACGACTGCAAGAAAACCATTGTGATCGTTCACTCAATTGGAAACTTTCTTTTCTTCGAAAAAGAAGAATTAAAGTGGATTTCTTTTTCGTTTTTTTTTTTTCCTAAATTGATTGCAATTGTAACGAATAGGTATCAGGTAAAAACTCGTAATAGGAGGGTGGCTAGGGTATATCCTTTCCTATTCTTCCTTCGTTATAGTCGGGGGGATTTGTGGCATATTGGTCGTGAGTTAGTGAAAAAGTCTGTTCCCTCTAAGTATGGTCATTACTTTGAGGAGAATATACAAATGGATGGAGATCAATAAGATCCAGAAACAATATACGTACGGACCAACTTCAGTTTCCAAGAACGACAAGTTAGTATCGAAGTAGTACAGAGTGCACTTCAATGGAAAAAATATAACGAAGCCCATTTGTGTGTTCCTTCCTACCTTCTTTTGTCTTCCTTCGTCCATCATCGACTTTTGTTTTCTGTGGTTTTTATTGTTTTTCGATATCCTGTCATTTGATTGGCATTTCCCTTTTTTTTTTGTTTCTTTCTTTTTCTCTCTCTTTTATTTGCTTGGCGAATTGTTTAATTCGTTAATGTGATTGACTGGATATCGTTTTAGCTTTTCAAGGATTCGAAGGATGAGAAGAAAAAAAAAGTCTCTGTTATTTATTTTGTTCATGTTCATTGGCCAGTGATGATTTTTTTCACTCAATGTTCATACAACCGAAAAAGGATATTTATTAATCCTTTCCTAATTTTCTCATCTGAGGTTTTCTTTTTTTTTTGTATTTTTGGGGGATTTGTGAAAGTTAAATACTTTTTTGTATTTTCGATGAATGAAAAACTTTTAAGCTTCAAGATAAGAAAAGTCCTATTACAATGGGCAGTTTTTGATATTTTTTTGAGAGAAGTTTTTCTTTTGATGAATTACTAAATGAAATGGACAAGTTAAGCAGATTTTTGAGAATTGCAAGTGACAAGTGGATTTTTGGATACAAAAAAACTCTAAAGACTGATTTTGGTAAAGATAAGAATAAATGAGTAATAAACTGGGTTTAAAACAATTAAATTAAAAAGAGATAGACAGAATCTAAACGTTCTCAGAAAAAAAGACAAACAAAAAAGAAATATGACGGTATTTGTCGAAGTGTTTACTGATTTTGATTAAAAAGTGGGAAATCTTCCACAATAAAAAAAAAATCTTTTTCAAACAAATATAAAACCCAGACAAACAAAACAAATCAAACTAAATTAATTCGTTCAGATAGAAAATGCAACAATTCAATTTGTCATTCTAAATTTTTATTCTCTTCAAAGACGCCAAATAATTTATTCAAATTTATGAATAACAACAATTCTTATAAAAAAACAACAATAAAATTAAAAAAACCACAAAAGAAATGTATCTTTTTTTTTATGTAATAAAAATTAAGAAAGAATTCAAAAAAACATCCACACCATATAATCTACAGCTGTCATTTTGAATTGAACAAATTTATTATTTTAACTTATTGAACATTTGGCTCAGATATACTTATAATAAATCTTTAAAAAATTGTAGATATAAATAAATCAGATTCATAGGAGAAAAGCAAATAAAATTAATTACAACATTTATCTTTTGAAAAAACAAAAGAAGAAAATATAGTGAATTTACAATCAGGGCTGGATTCAGTTGAATTCAAAGCTAAATTTAAAAGAAAGCTCCAGCTCATAATCAAGTTTTTTTTTTAATTGCAAATTGTTAAAAATGAAAGGGTGTTTTTTTTTTGTAAATAAGGAAAATCAAAGGTTAAAATGGTTAATTTAAATATGTTTTCTTTTTATTTTGGAAGTAAGAATTTAAAGTGTCTATAAGAATAACATTATTAAAAGGGTGTTTTTTTTTACCAGAAAATTGATAAGTTAGCCTAGTGAAATTTGGCAGGAACATTAAACTTGGGATAGAAATGTAGAACAAAGAGACATCATAAAATAATTTTAAACAAATATCAATGAAACTTTTAATGAAAGGGTGTTTTTTAAGTGAAGTAACGAAAAATACCTACGAATAAAATTTCTATTCAAAATCTCTATGTGACCTTTGATCGAAAAAACACCCTTTCATCCAAAGTAATTAAATAGGCTCCTTTCTATAGAGATCATTAAATTATTTTGAATGATTTTGGATTTTTCACTTTTATCCTGATTATAATCTGACAGCATTTTTAACTTTAAACAAAATTACATGTTTTTTTTTTTAGTTATATTTGAAGCAAATGTGATCCTCTTATGGATCAAAGTACAACAGTGTTACTATAACTAAAATATGAATGCATAATTTAATTGAATTGATACAAAACTTACAAGAAAAACATATAAACTGTTCTTATGTAGACTTTGATGTAGAAATAAATGATACGCATTAGAGTGGAGCGTTTTTGGACTTTTCTTTCAGATCACTGCGTGCAACTCATGGTTTATGCCTTGTGCTCTTCTGAACATATTCTGATACTTTTTTTTTATTCGACAATGGAAAAATAAAAATCGGGAAGCCTCTGAAGATTGCTCGTATTTCACGAAAATCGATATTTTATGAGGCGTTAGAACCCATCTGAATTGACTTTATCTTTTTCATTCCACTACCAACTGCTCATAACTTATGCTGAGTGATCTCTAGTACCAGATCTGAACCCCTATTTTGAGTCGTTAAGTAAAAAAACGAAATCGGGAAGGCTCCGAAAAATGCACATTTTCGCAAAAATTCAGATTTTTTAAATTGTATAAAATCCCACCCAGAACAAATTTCTTTTACAACTTGTTTGTATTTGCTATATTTGTGAGAACCTCATTGAACCTAATAAGCTATGGAGCACTCAAACTGAGAACTTTTCTGTAATATTGACGTCGTTTATGGGGGATTTAAGAAAATGCTACTTTGACATCCCCTGACCCATTTCAATAGAATTTTAAACTCTAATACTACACTTAAAAACTTCGTCAATAAATTTCATTTTTATATATAACACTAAGCTTTGTAACTGCGTTTAATTTATGTCGATATCTTAGTTCAATCCTTAGATATTTGACATTTAGGTGTTTCCATAATTCTTGCCTATACTATTATCTTGCCCATGCTAAATTTTTATTTCGAAGTCAAAATGGCGTAATAATTATACCGTTTAACGATTTATTTTTATGAATTTAACAATATTAAAAACAAAAGTTTGTGGAAAACAAAAGATTGTATGGTATTTAAGAAAACCGTCTGCAGGTAAAGTTAAAAAAAAAAGCATGGGCAAGAATTATGGAAATACCTAAATGTCAAATATCTAAGGATTGAACTAAGATATCGACATAAATTAAACGCAGTTACAAAGCTTAGTGTTATATATAAAAATGAAATTTATTGACGAAGTTTTTAAGTGTAGTATTAGAGTTTAAAATTCTATTGAAATGGGTCAGGGGATGTCAAAGTAGCATTTTCTTAAATCCCCCATAAACGACGTCAATATTACAGAAAAGTTCTCAGTTTGAGTGCTCCATAGCTTATTAGGTTCAATGAGGTTCTCACAAATATAGCAAATACAAACAAGTTGTAAAAGAAATTTGTTCTGGGTGGGATTTTATACAATTTAAAAAATCTGAATTTTTGCGAAAATGTGCATTTTTCGGAGCCTTCCCGATTTCGTTTTTTCACTTAACGACTCAAAATAGGGGTTCAGATCTGGTACTAGAGATCACTCAGCATAAGTTATGAGCAGTTGGTAGTGGAATGAAAAAGATAAAGTCAATTCAGATGGGTTCTAACGCCTCATAAAATATCGATTTTCGTGAAATACGAGCAATCTTCAGAGGCTTCCCGATTTTTATTTTTCCATTGTCGAATAAAAAAAAAGTATCAGAATATGTTCAGAAGAGCACAAGGCATAAACCATGAGTTGCACGCAGTGATCTGAAAGAAAAGTCCAAAAACGCTCCACTCTAATACGCATACGCCACAGTGACCCACAAATCATTTGTACTAGTCTCGTGTTAAGAGGCCCATTGTCCATATTCCAGCACTGAATGCAACTACGAAAATTTTGAAAACTAATTCAGACAACATAATTAATTGAAACGCCAAATAATATAATATTGTTGTTTTTTGTTTTCTTATAATTTTAAGACTTTAGCTATTATTTCAGATATTTTATTATTGTCGAATTTTACGCGTGGCTAAACCAATTTATTTTCATTGTGGTTTTGTTTTCTAAAAAAAATCTAAAAATTCTTTTCTTGTTTGCGTTGAGAAATTTATTATTTATTTCGATGAAAAATTAAGAAGAAAAATATTTTAGGTGTGAATGCGAGCTATATGTTGTCTACTTCATTTAAATTTCTTTCCGAACAATTTATAATCATCTTAAATTTTCTCATTATAAAAATAGAAAGGGAGTTGATGGCAATTCAGACAAAAAAGAAATTTTATTTAAGTTATCATTTAGAGCAAGAACAGATTTTCCAACAAATATCTTCGAACTATTAGGCCTTGGAGAAGAGCTAACACTTTGATCATGAAAAGTATTTTATAACTGTAAACAAAATTTTTGTACCAAAAATATAAATTCATTCTGCCACCAGCTCGCTGTAATATTCTAATTTGTCTGCCAAATTGATTTAATTGAGCATATCTGATTCTGGAGACGGTCGACACGGACTTGCGAGCGCCCGGCGGCGCGACGTATGTGTTGCAACTTTCCTCAATCGTTGCCAAAGAAAAAAAAAATAAATATTTTTAGAATCTCTCGAGTCCGACAAAAAAAGTTCATTTGTGTTTATTTAGTAAATATTGAACTTAAACGCCATAACAAAGTAAAAATATTTACATATGGAAAGGATAGCAATTTGTTTATAGAAAAATAATATTAGTTTTTTTTTTCTTTTTTTAATTTTGATTACGAATTGTTGGTTAATTGAATTGGTTTGGTATTTTAAATTGTTTTCTGTTTCAAGTAAATTGTATGTGGGTGGGAAATTTTTAGAAATCTAAAAGCAATTTAAAAATTTTGCACTGACCCGAAAAAAAATATGCGTGTTTTAGAAATATTTGTATAAATAAATCAATTTTTAAAAAGTTTATTAGTCTTTGATGTATGTTTACTGAGGTTGGATCTGCGTTATAGCACCTTTGGAAATATTCTTATAAACAAAAATAAACAAGACACATTTACTTAAATCGTGGCTTACCCAAAATGACATAACCCCAAAAACATATCCCCAAGAAACATGTATCCAGACATGTTTCGAAGAGGCAGAGTTCTGAAGAAACATGTTTTTAAAATACATACATTGTTCACAAAACACATGTCCCTCAAGACAAATATCCCTAAGATTCTTGTCGCAAAAGAAACATGTCCCTTAGACACATTGTTCCAAGAGACATGTCTCTAGCCATAGATAAGACATTTTTCCGCACGAACATATTTCCAAGACACATTTCTAAAAAATTCTTGTCGTCAAGACACATTTCTCCTAAGCCATAGAAACATGTCCCCAAGGTACTTTTTATGAAAACACATGTCTCTAATAAACATAATCCCCAATTGATACATAATATGTCTCTAAAAGGCAGTCCCCAAAATACGTATTCGCCCAAGAGAAATGTGTCTAAAAGACAAGGGGACATTATGTTGCTGAAACATGTTGCCAAGAATCATTTCTTCATAAAAGACGTGTCTCCAAGAGATTTATCTTTTAGCAACATTTAACTAAGAGACATGAGCCTAAGGTTTTTTTTCCATTGTTTTGTTTGTAATTCAAATTCAAAACAAACATTTTAACAAAAAACCCATTCATCATTTTACAAAAGTCAACTAGTCAAACTAAAAGTCAAATCATTTCAAACAACACAGACAATCTGTCGCCACTCACTAATAATTCTTCAAAAAATTTGTATCTGTCTACATATTTACTCTTAAGTAAGAGAATAAGAATAAAAACAAACAAAAAAACAACAACAACAAAATATATTATTGATATAATGTCGCGTCGTCATTCATGAGACAGAAAACTAAAATAAACCAACGCCACACGTCACACACCTCCCAATTAGTATGCATCACAAACAAATTGGTTTTATTTTAATTTGAATTTTATTTGCAGTGTAAAGTGCATTAGAAAAATCTACGCTCTATATAAATATATTTTAGTATAGACGTACGACACACGGTGCGGAAGGTACGTTGTCGTCGTACATTTCGTGTTGTCGTCGTCGTGTCGTTTGTAGTTAGTCATACAAACATGCAAAATGAAATAATTAAGATGCCCACACGATGTGTTATGGCTGTGATGCTTTGTCCACGACAACGAGAATACCGCACTTTAGTCGCCGACAATCAGAAGTGGATTTGGTTGTTAACGTGCCTGAAAACACATTTTATTCTATGGGGCCCAATTTTTCTGCTTATTAATTGGGTATTTGCAATAATTCTGAAGAAGATTAATATAAGAAGCTTTTCAAGAACACAGTTTCTATTAATTTAGTAAATTTGCTGCTTTTGACTAAACAAAATTAGGGCGCCATTTTAGCCCAATTAAATGTGTTCAATAATTTCCAATATTTTATACAAAATTTGAAAGTTCTCAGTCAAATTAATACAGTTCCCATTATTCAGAAAGATCAAACCTGATGAATTAACAGATTCTTTCAAATGTTTTTGACATGGGCCTTAATTTTTTTTTTCTTCTATGAAATCTGTCCCTGTGCAACAAAAGCTTTCTGATGTGCTACACAAAACTATCTTGGTGGTGCGGCGCATCAAAAAGTTTCACTTAGACATTTGAAAATGTCGCACAGCTAAATTGACATGTTGAGCATGATATTTCTAATTATCTATAATATACTTTTTTTTTACCCACTTTGTGTTGCACCCTTCCCCTTTTATCATCAAATAATTTACGTCTCGATGTCAATTGATCAACCAAAAACGTGCTACATTGTTAAATATAATACATCAGAAAAAAAGAGAGAGAAATGACATATGTTAAGAAAAATTCGTGCGAACTTTTTTTTTAAGGGTAAAGAGAATAATTAATATTTTTGTTCATATTTATTTACTCACATTTTGTGTGTGACGACGAAGAATATTGTTTTGACACTTCGACGTTTCTGAATGGTCAAGGGTAATTAGTTGTCAGATGAAAATAAATAAAATGTTATGAGATGATTTTGAAATTGATTTTCAGCACACTTGTCTAAGTGAAAAATTATTTTCTTGTTTTCTGCAGAAAATGTTTTATTTTTTAAGAATTTTCATATTTGCAAATACCTATTGAAATTTTACCTTGAAGTGTTTTGTATGAAAAATAAATAGAAATTGAAAGCTGTCAAAATGTTTTGATTATCCTGTCAGAGTGAGGTTCAGTTTCATATAAGCTGTCATCGAACTGTCAGTGATACTGTTTATGAAACTGATTGGATATATGTATGAATTTAACATGTTATTGACATTTGCGGTTGCAAGATTTGTTGCTTTTAGAATCTAGACAGTAGACACTAAAGTATTATACAGAAGTTGTAGTGTTCAATTACACAATTAGCTACCTATGTACCTCACCTGCTATTACTGTTAAGATTAGTGATGCCGCCGAATAGTTGGCGAATATAGCCGAGTAGTTCCTCAAACTTCCACAACATTCGGCTGAATACCAAAAACCATATATAATTTGAAAAAGACTTATTTTGCGGTCCAGGTGCAACGTAGGAGTGGAATAGATGCACATCTTTGGCCAACTATTCGGCCGATACTCCTGATATCCAACTTTAGGGTTTTTCAGTACAGTTTTCAATTAAACCAATCACTAACATTCATGAGTTAACCCTCTGTCGGCACACTGCAGTGCACTGGTGCGAATTTGGTACGACAAAAATAAAAAAATTACAATTTTTTAAAAAAGTGGTCACAAGAAAGTGTCTTAATAAGGGTGAAAATATATATCTTTGGAATTGTGAATACAATATTCGAATTATTCAGAAAATTCTACATCAATTTCATATATGATTCTCTATAAAATATTGAGGCAGAAAAAAGTTATAGCGACATGAAAAAGTATAAACCAAATTCGCACTACGTATTGAACGATTTATAAAAATGCCTAAAATAGCGTTACTGGGACTTCCACCAGTGAGACATTTTTGCCTATTTTTTGTATTTTTCTGAATTTTGTCGGTGTTATTTCAGTTAAGCTATAGAAATTAAAAAAGAAATACACTCAAACTTACGTGTATTTTGTATGAGAAATCTTCAAATGCGTAGGGCGAATACTAAATTTTATTTTTAAGGGCTAAAATTTTTAATGAATTTTTTGTTGGGTATTTCCAACAAAATTTCAAAATGAAATTAAAAAAAAAAAAGATGTCATTTAATTTCTTGCACAAAAAATTAAAAACGCATCTTTTTTTTTAGAAAATGTATTTATTTTTGTCCTATATATTTCGAGGTCTTACTTGTCCATCTTCATGGTCTAAAAAATAATTACAGTGCACTTTAATAAATTTTATTAATTTTTGATTTTTCAATTGTTTTAAATGTCTAAAAAAAAATTAAGGAAATGGTTCATATTTTTAAATAATATGTTAATGGTATTTTTTTTGTTTTTAATTCAAATTATTTGTAATAAAATTTATTAAAACGCATTGTAATTATTTTTTAGACCCTGAAGATGAGGCAAGTAAGACCTCGAAATATATAGGACAAAAATAAATACATTTTCTAAAAAAAAGATGAGTTTCTAATTTAATTTAGAAGCAAAACAAAGAAGGTAATAAATAAAACATAAACTTAATAATATAATATAAAAAAATTGTTCTTTACTATGGGTGATATGCATAAAAAAAAGTAAATGCTTTTACTAGAGAGTTTTCAAGTATATACTATTTTTTATATGCATAAAAATCAAGTAAATGCTGAAAATTAATGGCGTTTTCGATTGGCAGTCCGGAAGCGTCCGGAATCATTCTGAAAAAGTTTTATTCACACAAAACTATCAGTTTTGTGCGAATAAAACGCTTTCAGAATGATTCCGGACGCTTCCGGACTGCCAATCGAAAACGCCATAAGTATTTACTATCAGTCATAGTAACTACTTTTTTTGGATGAACTTTTTCAGTAAATACTTTATTCCGTATGCATAAAAACTAGTAAGTACTTTTTTACTTTAGGAATTACTAGATTTTTTCAAGGTTACAAAATACCAACTTGTAAATCTCATAGCATATACTTTTTTTTATTTTAACACCGTATATGAAGCCGTGGAAATAATGAATAGCAGTATTAAGTCACATTTGAGGCAATCGGTTCTTGATATTTATTAAAATAGGGTTGTTAATTTTTTTTCCAAATGGGAGAATTTGTACCTATTAAATTCCCAAAAAGTCTATAAAAATCGAAGACCGGGTTTTGAATCAAATTATAAACAACTTTATCGTTTTGAAAGGGAAAATGTGGATTGGTTAAGTGAACACTTTATTGGTAAGTAATTTCCAGTAAAATAAAAATACTGATCAATAAGGTTTTTGCCACAAGAGGTAATTCATTACAAACAAAGAAGAAGAGCTTCCTTCTTTAAAAACCTCGTTAAATATTTCCGATATCTGTTTGATTACCCGCGATATCTTAAGATGAAATAAATCTTTAGCTCAAAGACAGCACTGGTCAAACAAAAAATTTTCTTTTTTTTTCCACAATAACTAAAATATACTTTTCTGAAGGTTTTTGGGGTACTGAGGTCGAATCCGAAACCTGAAAAATTCTATTTAACGATATAACATTAAAGGAAAAAAATGATAGCGAATAATTAAAAAAATATTTATTTTAGATGACAGTTTAATCAAATCATTAAAATTTCATTGTGAGTTTGATTGAGAAAAATATTTTATCAAGTCAATGCTCAAGTTGAGAAAAATCTTAACTTTAGTAACAACTATGAATTTCGCCCTTAAACTTTAAATAAAGTTAAGTTTGTTTTTGACTAATCAACTTAAACTTGAGAAATCTCGGGCAATAAAAAAGATATCGGAAAGATTTAAACAGTTTTTGGAAAAAAAAAATATAGAACCGTTAGAAATTTGTTTGTAATAAATTACCTCACATAAAAATATAGCATTAAAAACGGCCAAAATTACGTTTTTGGTCATTTTATAACGGTAATATTTCAAAAACGGAGGCAAATCAATTTTTTCTGACTTCAGATTCGAGTTCACTCAAAAAACCTTCAAAAATTACTTTGGTTCGTGTGGTTCTTCGTTTAGTGTCGCCCCAGTTTCAGATTTGTATTCATTAATAAATATTTTTATAGCCTCCGCCTTAGCTTTTTTAAAAGAAGGTTGCTGTGACTTACTCATAAGTACATTATGCACTTTTAAAATTCGCACAAAAGCTAAGTGCATTTGGCTTATTGACAAACCTTTCGTATTGCTACTCATCTCTGCTGCTGATTTACTTTTGACTCACAAAATAGCACGAACAGATGTTCACAAACTAAAATTTAGAAGCAGTAAATTTATAATGGATTAAACCGTAAAACTTCCAAAACAATTTATTTGTAAACACCAAACGAATACAAATAATCTAAAAAAAAGTATAATTTATAATATGTAATTAATTTATATTATTTATTATTATTTATTTATTATTTTATTATAATTTTTGGGTGAATTCTAGTATTTACTTGGATGAATTCAGTATATACTAAAAGTATTTGCCTGCTAGCAGGTACTTTTTTTATGCATACGAAATTAAGTATATACTATGAATTTTACCTTTTACTAGAATTTATAGTATTTACTTTCATCTTTTACTTTAAGTAAGTACTACGTTTTTATGCATATCACCCTATGTAGAAGATGTATTCACTTGTCACAGTTTTTCTTCACTTTTATAATGACGTCATTTATAATTTTAAAATCTTTTAGTTGTTATTTTCGCTTCCGTAAAACAAATTTATAGTAAGTTAATTGAAATAACTTATCTTTTTCATATTTGTAAATTTTTATTAGTTTCAGAAATATTTTTAAATGTTCTTCGTTTCTAATTTACTTATTTCTTCTTTGAAAAATATGGAAAAAAAAACCTGATCATAATTGCATTCACTTGTTCTACTTGTAAGGAATGAAAAGTACACCCTAATTGATTGTTTGAAATAGTGCCAATTTAAATAATAGTTTGTTGCTACAAAATGTATTCAATTTTTACACATACTAAATAAATATTCAACTTTATATAAATTTGCATTTGATATAATAATTTATTATTCTGTAAAAGTTGTTGTTAAAAATTTTATTTTATATGCTGCTTGTCGATTGAATAATGTTCTGCACCTGCATTCAATGAATTCAAATTGACTCTATCGATGGTGGATTTATGTCTTTTTGAATTATAAACACACTTCTGAGAGCACAGAAAGTATGCTTCAATATATTTACAGTGCAGGGTGTCTTTACTGACAGTCAGCAATTTTCTTTAATAAAAATACATATTATTCTCAAGAAATCACATTCTGAAAGATCGTAAGGCAATTTTAAAAATTCCTACACACCCTCAGTGTTTCGTAAATGATGGTTTTTCAATTTAAATTCTGAAGTTATCTTAATGTGACCATTAAAGAGAGCCTTTACTGTGTATTTTTTTTTTTATAATTTTGTATAAACTATCAGCAAAATTAATGATTTTGATGATATACACGAAAGCAGACTAAGAAGATAGTTTTCTTTGCTACAAATTGAAAGCTTCATTAAAGCAATAACACTTAAAATAATTTCAATGTTCTTTAGAACTATGTATATGTTTAATCTACTCGTGTCTGTCGTACATTTAATTTTTTTTTTCGACATTTGTGGGTGAGCGAAATGTTTACTTTACCGGATGTTTATGCTGAATTTCATTATAAAATTTCTTGAATGAAATATTATTGTTGTTTGCGAGATAAGAAATCGGAAGTCGTTCAAATATGCGTAGTATGTGTTCGAAAAGAAAAAAAAAAAACGCAAGTGTGGTTCTTGATAATAAATGTTTGCAAAAAAAAAATACAATAACTTTACATATCTCTAATTCAGAAACTATGTTGAACAGGATTTTTGAATGAGTTTAAAATGAATACAATCAAATTGATTGATTTGGACTTCAAAACCCCGGAATTTGTATTTTTTTTTATACAAAATGTTGGCCAGGATAAAATTTAAAATAGAATTTTTTGTTTTAAATAGTAAATTAGTAAGAAAATAAACTTAACTGATATCAAAAAGGTATTCTATCTCGGATTTGAGACATGAATCTTTAAAGTAAAAAAAAATCATGTGTGCAATTCACACGTGGTAGAAGTGAAACCTTAAAAAATCATTTTTCTTGCAAAAAAAAAAAAATAGAAAAAATCTACCTACTTTTATTCTATCACCTTTAAATCCATGTTTTTTATATGACAACCTAGATAAATTGTATATCATCTAAAAGCTTATTGTCTAAGCTTAAAATATATATATCGATCAAGTCTATGAGACATCAACAAAAAGAGCTAGAATTTTTTGAACTCGATCAATTTCCATAAAAAAAAGCGAAAAAACACGTATTTTTATCTTCTCACACTATTAAATCCATTTTTGTCCCTAACAACCTATACAAATTTTTACACTATCTGAAAGCTTATTTACCTCAAAATATATATATCGATTAGGTGTATGAGACATCTACAAAAAGAGCTAGAATTTTTTAAACTCGATGAAATTTCATCCAAAAAGCAAAAAAAAACCATTTATTTTTATGTTCTCATGCTATTAAATCAATTTTTTTGTTTGACAACCTATACAAAATTGTATACCATGTGAAAGCTTATTGTTTCACCTTGTATAATGATGTATAAATCTTATTTCAAAGATGTCTACAAGAGAAGTTAGAATTTTTTAAAGTCAACCATGTCGAATTTCCAGACTGAGATTACGGTACTTCCTACACTGGTAGCCGGTCATCGCCAACAGATCTCCACAGGTGTTTTGAGGTATTTTTAAATTTTTTTCAATTTAAGATTGTGTAACTTGTAGAGCACGTAACGTTATGTGTGATATATCAAATAAAAGCTTATGTTATCAGCATGCGTATTAAAGTTAAACCACATGTATGTGCACTAGATCAAAAGATATAACGTGTGTTGGAAAAGAACATCTTTTTACCGTTATCTCCGAATTTTGAATATGAAATTAATTGAAATTTTGTACAATTATAATTTATTTAATTACCTATCTACAGTACAAATTTTATTTATCTACCTATTAAAACAAAAAAGTTATAACAAGTTGAAGTCATGTCGCGTTTTCGTTTCATCTTGTTTCAAATCACTACGATACTAAAGAAGTTTTCACTTCAAAAATTTGATAATAACAGCTATCAAATTAACATTTTTGAGTGACAAAAGTCGTCCAACAATTAAAATATCAATTTTGATATGATTATCATATCATTTTGACATTTTTTAAATTTAGGTGTATATAGTGATAATTTCACTTTGAAAATTAAAATATCAATGTTGACTAGATTTTACGTTTCAGTTTATTATAATGATATTTCTTTCTTTTTCTTTTTTATTATTTTTATTATTTTAAGTATTTTCTCTCTTTTTTATTTAAAAATAAACAAAACATTACTGAAAGTAAATTCCGAAGAAAAAAATAACAAAAATAATAAAAATTATTTAAATTATTTCTATTTTAAGTGGAGCGATTGAATATAATTCAATTTTAAAGTTCAAGTGACCTCAACTCCAAATTTATAAAGCGTTTCGCCCAGGTACGACAGTGGGCTCATCAGTTAGATCTGTCGTACCCTTACTAAGACGCCTTATTTTGGTCGATGTTTACCGACACTATATAAAACTCACAGCATGAATATACTGTGAATTCTAATATTCAAAGGGAATTTGTTTAAATTCAGACCTTAGAAAAATGTATGCCCGTGGTCAGGCTGATATAATAACGAAGAAAAAAATAACAAAAATAATAAAAATTATTTAAATTATTTCTATTTTAAGTGGAGCGATTGAATATAATTCAATTTTAAAGTTCAAGTGACCTCAACTCCAAATTTATAAAGCGTTTCGCCCAGGTACGACAGTGGGCTCATCAGTTAGATCTGTCGTACCCTTACTAAGACGCCTTATTTTGGTCGATGTTTACCGACACTATATAAAACTCACAGCATGAATATACTGTGAATTCTAATATTCAAAGGGAATTTGTTTAAATTCAGACCTTAGAAAAATGTATGCCCGTGGTCAGGCTGATATAATAACGAAGAAAAAAATAACAAAAATAATAAAAATTATTTAAATTATTTCTATTTTAAGTGGAGCGATTGAATATAATTCAATTTTAAAGTTCAAGTGACCTCAACTCCAAATTTATAAAGCGTTTCGCCCAGGTACGACAGTGGGCTCATCAGTTAGATCTGTCGTACCCTTACTAAGACGCCTTATTTTGGTCGATGTTTACCGACACTATATAAAACTCACAGCATGAATATACTGTGAATTCTAAGGGTACGACAGATCTAACTGATGAGCCCACTGTCGTACCTGGGCGAAACGCTTTATAAATTTGGAGTTGAGGTCACTTGAACTTTAAAATTGAATTATATTCAATCGCTCCACTTAAAATAGAAATAATTTAAATAATTTTTATTATTTTTGTTATTTTTTTCTTCGTTATTATATCAGCCTGACCACGGGCATACATTTTTCTAAGGTCTGAATTTAAACAAATTCCCTTTGAATATTAGAATTCACAGTATATTCATGCTGTGAGTTTTATATAGTGTCGGTAAACATCGACCAAAATAAGGCGTCTTAGTAAGGGTACGACAGATCTAACTGATGAGCCCACTGTCGTACCTGGGCGAAACGCTTTATAAATTTGGAGTTGAGGTCACTTGAACTTTAAAATTGAAAGTAAATTCTTTATAAAATAGTGGTGATATTATTTTTTCTATTATAGCATAGGTGATATAAACTATGTGAAGTAAAATCTTATTGCCGATCAAATGTTATAAGTAAATCATACATTTTACTTCGAAAAAACACAAAGCGCCTTTAAATTTGTACACATTAAGAATTTTTTATTTAATAATTTTCAATAATTTAGAATGAAATATTGATATGATAAATTGATAAAAAAAATATTTCAAAAATGTCATATTTAAATATCACCCTGATAATAAAAATATTGTTTTGATATTTTAATTATCACACTGGTCTGCAAAGAAATCCTCCTTTTAATAAAACTATACTTTTCTAAAGGATTTTTGTATGCTGATTCCGAATCCGAAGTCAGAATTGATCTAGCACGTCACGTTTTTTTAGATATTCCCGTTAGAAAATCTCAAAAACCCATTTTTTTGCTGTTTTCGAAGAAATATTTTGGCATAATGTAATATTTTTCAATAAAAATTGTTACGGTTTATAAAAGAACTTATTTTTTTCTTTCAAATTCAGTTTCAATCTTCTCAATATCTATTTTCGTCTCCGAGATATCTTAATTTAAGTAAGTTTAGTAGGTTTGGCTTATCTTATCATAACAAAAACTGATCTCTAAAAATTAATATATCTTTCTCGCTAGAACAAAAATATACTTTTCTAATAAACTTAAGTGTGCTGATTTTGAATCCGAACTCAAAAAATTTCGGTCAGCTCTGGTTTGTGAGATATAGTGGTTTTTATTGAGATTTTCTAAGAAAAAACTAGATTTTGTGATACTTTAATGCGAATATCTTAAAATCCTCAAGTGATAGAATTTTTTTGACTTCGGATTCTAACTCAACACATCAAAAACTATAAGAAAAGTATACTTTTGTTTCTAAGAGAAACAAATTTGAAGCTTTACAAGGCAGTTTATCGAATGGTTTATTACAAATAAGATATTTCTAAATAGATAAATAGTATATAAAATTACAAAACACGTAAAAATTTTGTTTAATGTATTTTGTTATGGTTTTCTTTACATATTTGACTTTTTAAATATAATGGGCGTTGATATTTTACATTTTCTATAATTAAGGTGTTTTTGTTCATGTTGGATTTACTTAAAAGTAAAGGATTTCAATATTTCTGCTTTTTTTATAAATCAGTATTTTAAAATATGAGTAAACATTAATGTAAAAGGACATATTTGGTGTCAATCGATAGGCCATTTTACGAGGAATAAGTCCTTCAAATTTGAGCTCAATGCTACAAATATTTTTAATTTTGCACGAGTTCAAATAAATCTAAAAGGTTGATTTTTTAGAAACTACCCACATTTTTCAAAAATCATTTTTACAAAAATGGTACCTGATAGAATTTTTCTGAAACCAGATTTAGGTTCAGGAAAGTCTAACCTTTCATAATATCAAAAAAATATTTGAAGGAGAAAAAATAAGTTAAATTTTGCAGACCAGTGTAATTACTAATTTTTTTATGAAGGTTTAAAAAAAATTATTAGTTAAGACTCAACTCGAAAATACATGATAGTTGAGGCGCAAACCTGTAGTTCATCTATCTTCCGGTACTCTTACAGTCGCATGAGTAATCTGCGGTGTCACTTCTATTTGTAATTATTCAATGCTTTTTACCCTTCTCTGAAAATTCCATCTGCTGGTAGCAATCATAACTGATAACTGATTACAATTCATACCTAACGCCATAATGTACCCTTGCCCCAAGATAATATACACAAAACACACACACATTTATATAGCCATAGATTTTATGTGCGTGATGACAGTTGAATTTGTATGGTTAACAGAGTTAATCATGTGTAATAGCGCAGAGCCACCACCAACACCAAATTGAACATCACACGCTGGCCGTGCGGTTTATGGCTGATAAAATTCCAGCCATCAATTAATTATTCCGAGGTCACCATCAGTGTGTGGCTTTAGCCAACAACACGCATCATTCCCATAACACTCTACCATCTGGCCCCTTTTTCATTCTCCCTATATGTATTTCCCCAAAAAAGGAACACAAATCAGAGGCAGCCGCTCGAAGGCCGGAATTCATATATGCGGAATTTTGGCCCCCCTACCACAGCACACAAACACACACATCAAAGGACGACACAATCGAATCGAGTGACGCGCAATAAAATGGTTAAGGGCATTCAAATTGTCCCTTTAACAAAGAAAGACTGAAAAAAAAAACATTTAATTTTGCGAATTCCAAATTTTCAGTTGGTTGCATTTTCAGTTCAATATGATGGGGGTCGGTTGGTGGGTCAGTCAGTTGGCATTGGAGTTTTTTTTAATGGAGGTCAGTTGCTCAAATTGACCATAATAATGTTCAAACACAAACACACACACTTTCAACAGATGTATTTTATTCATAAAACACGAAATAAAGGATCAAAACCAACAAAAAGCTATTTGTTTCAATTTGTTGAATTATTACGCGAAAAAGATATATAATAACACCAGGATTTTTGTTTGCTAATTTGTGATAATTGGCAGCAGCTTTGTTTGGCGTTAATTTAATTTATGGGAGGTTTTCATTATAAATTATTACAAAAAAAAAAAAACAAAAAAATAAAAATGAGAAAGAAAAATATTTTAAATGCCGTTGCATTTAAAGTCCATTAAAGATGAATTGAGGAAAATGTTATAGAAATTTTTCTCGCAGTCATCGGCCTCTCACAAAAACTGATGCCGATGGACTTGAAGACACAGTGGGGAAAAATGTTTTCAAAACTGATACGAACAAATATTTAATTCAGAAAAAAAAAACATTAATTTTTTTGCTCTAAAGCTTAACTCCTGCGAAAAGTTTGAGTTTTTATTGTTTTTTTTTGCCAAGACGTAAATTTCATGCAACTTTAACTATTGAATAATTTATGAGCCAAAATATTGAGAACTGTAAGCTTTTCATGAAAACCAAGTAAAAGTTGAATTTGTATGCAATTTAAGTAATGTATAAATCTTTCCGACAATTTTGTCGCCGACAAATAATCTTGTTGGCCAACTGTGCAATGGTTGGTCGAATGAATGTGTGGGTTGTTAATTTAAAGCCTCTTCCATAAAGACAGACTGCAGCATAATATGTGATTCATTTTTGATGAATATGTTTGCTCGATTCAATAAGATAATGGTTATATTTTTTTGTTTGTATGAATTAATAATAAGAAAATGTCAGGAAGTGAGTTTTGTATTTTCTTGTGTGTGAAAGTGACTAACATAAAGCCCTTAAAATTGAAATTCAAAATCTTTCTTATTTGGGTTTTGATAGAGTTCTTCAATATGTATATAAAATAAATTCAAGGCACTTATTTAAATTTTTAAAAAATATTCACTGTGGCGTATACGTATTATTTTGTTTATTTTTTTGTGTTTAATAAAAAAATTTAAATCAAAGACAGACATCTTACAAGTCGGAAATATTTTCAATGGTTTTCAATTCACGATGCATCTTAAGATGTTGAAGAAATATTCTACTGGAACATCTAAAGATAAGTGATACAAAAATAATATTTAGTTTTTTTTTAAATATTTTTAAATGAATTGAAATATTTCTCTATGAAAATTGAATAAAATTGATTCAGCCTTTTACAAGGTATAGGCATTAAAAAAAAATCTACATACACGGGAAAAAAGGTCACCTTAAAACAATAAGATGTCCGCTTAAAATAAGTGGATTCCATTTAAGATCTGTTAAATTTAAGGACAAAAAATAAAAATTTTAAAATTTTAGTTGCAGATAAAATTTAGAGCAGATAGCTCTATTTTTTTTTTTTTCAAATTTTTTCCTGATGAAAAATAAAAACCATTGACATTAGTATTAAAATAGTTTTAAGCTCAAAAACGAATTTGAAAAAAAATATTCGCCTAGTGACCAAACAGTTGTAGGTTGGATCGCAGTGGTTACCAATTCTTTTTTTTTTTTATTAAAATGTATCCGCATAAAAATAAGATTATCTCTCGCTTAAATTATGTGGGTTTCATTTAAATTTGCACATTCAAGAAATTACGATAATTTATCCGCTTAATTTAGGACGGAAGTCATCTTAGAAAAAAACATACAGAAATCCGCTTAATTTCATGAGGAATCCTTTGTTTTTAGGTGGACTTTTATCTCCGTGTTTATATCAACGTTATTAATAACGCCAAAAATTAATAGAAATCATTAAAGCGTTCTAAACAAAACTACAAACTTCTGAATCCAAAAAAACACAGAATCCCGAATCCCCAGAATTCCGAAAATTCCGAATCTCCAAAGACTCAAAATTCTGAATTTCGGATTTCTGGTTTTCTGAAATTTGTTCGGGATTTTTCGAGATTTCGGTTTTAAGGAATTTGGACTATAACCCAACTTTAAAAATTACAGATATTATGGACAGTTTGGTGAAAACTTTTTTGGAATTCTTTATAATCCTATATGTTGTATATGTATATGATATATATTGATCTTGATTAAATCATAAGTAAAATACCGAAATTATTAAACATTTTCTTTAAGTGCTCGAAAAAAAATCGAACCTTAAAACTTTGTTTGATTAACTATTTTTTTTTTGTCAATAAGCCAATTAAACACGCCAAATAAGTATTTACTTTAAATCAATAATTTCTTTTTTATAATTTCAACTTACATAGTTGAAACAGAAAAATTATTTTATGAACTCCTAAAATAAATACTTTGGGCTCTTTGATAAAATGGTGAAATACATTGTCTTCACTCATTGAAAATTCCCATTTGTAATAGATTTATGGAGAAAAAAAAAATTAAAACATCAACATACAAGTTACATCCTTCTCCACAAAAAAAAAAAACACACATTTCCTGCACTCACTTCTCACTACATACAAAGTCAGTAATTAGAAAACACCTTGTGTTGTATGCCAATCACATGCAAATTTGTCACCGCTTTGTCGCACGTTCAATGAATTTTCCATCAAAAAATATAAATAAAAAAAAAAAGCGGCGGTACCAAATTCAAAGCAAACACAAAAAAAATAACCATAAATTATTTATATCATCACATTTTTAATTCATGAAAAATGAAAATTCTATTTTCGAAGAAGACGCCAATTTCGTTAACCCTCACTCTCTCGCTCGGTGAATGAATTTGTCTCATCTGCATATTTTGCATTTGAAATGAAATTCATCTTATTTCTATCTTTTTTCTGATGATTGAAAATATTTCCTCCACTTAAAATACTTTAATTTTTATTTTTCAATTTACCATCAGGTTTCTTTTCTATGTGTGTGTATTCGGTGATAAGGGGAAAGAAATCAGATTGTTGATGACGTTTCTTGTGGTAGGTATTTAATTGACGATAATCTTATATGAATTATATCTACAACACAAAAGATGTAACATTGATTGTTTGATACCTAAGTAAAGATTTTAAAATAAAACGTTCTCAATGTTCTTAATGCTATAAGAAAAACCTAAAAAATAATTAAAATAAACTCCATTCCACTTTAAAAAATGTATATTAATTTTATTTATGTTTGTTTGTTATTTATTTTATTTAACCAAAAGATTTGAATAAATTAAATATTTAAAACAAATTATATCAATCCTATGATTTAATTTTTAATAAAATAATTTTATAAATACCCAAAACAAAGTTTCTGGTGCTTTTTTAAAATTTTTGTCATTTTTTCCCAAATAAATATTACGCATACGCCTAAGTGAACCACCATAGAAATGGGTTTATGGAAAGTTTTAAATTTTATTTTTATTTTATGTATATTTTTTTTCCAAATGCAAATCTTGAATTTAATTTAAAAAATTTATAATCATATGAAAGATGTCATCTGACAACATTCTGATTCATAGATTTATTTATGAATCCTCAAGATTTTAATCACATGAATAGCATCAGACAACAAACAAACATCAAATTTTTGCTCTTCCTTCATTCCGAACGCATCATAATACTCATCCTGATTGTGTAGAAATAATAATCATACTGTTTTTTTTTTTTTGTATTTTTTAAAGAAGAATTTATAATTTAATTGTTTTGACATTTGACACAATTAAATTGGAAAGAATTATGAAAAACGATTGTTGTCATTAATTGAGCAGCAAAGTGCTGCTTCACTTGTCATTATACTCACAAACAAAACAACTAAAAACAAAAACTCTTTAGCATCACTCTGTTTGTATAGATAGGCTTTGTGTTCTGATGCCACCCACAATTTGTGTCTGGCAAAATAAAATGAACAGAACATTGAAACGCTCGAAGCGCGTTTTAACGCTTTATACAAAAAAAAAAAAAAACACGTAATTAAAAAACAACAACAACTGACAGTTTCACATGAAATCAAGTCACTTTTGTTTTTGTTGTTTTTTTAGGTGTAAATTCAGTGACTTTGTATGTTTAGAGTTGACATTCATATAATGACAACGAACAAAACAGATAAATGTCTGACAGAAAAACAAAAACATTACCACTTAGTAGCGTCGACGATGACAACGAAAGCATCTTTATAATCTCAGAAAAAAAAAAAAAATATGAAAATAATCGCAATGAAAGTGAGCGACATTGTCGTCAGCTGTGACCGCACATCTCAGAGAGGTCTACAAACTGTTTTTTTTTTTGCTTCAGTTTCGGTTTCAATTTCAATTTTTGTTGATTAGCTACTCGTGCAAAAAAAAAATGGGATTTTATATCAGCTTTGAAATAAAATAAAAATAAATACTAAAACAACGATAATTACGATTATGTACATAATTTATGTTTAACAAAATGAATTTTAATGACTTGTTTTTTATTCGCTTTCGGTTTCTATATTTGAGGTTGACTTAAAATAAAATTCTTATCAGAATGTGGTTTGACTCTAAGGTTGTTTAAGACTTTTCTTGCGTAAAATTAAATAATATTAAATGAATGAATATGTTGATCGTTGGATTGGAAATTTTAATTTTATTTCACTTTTGTTAAATTTTTTTTTAAAGCTTCATTTTTGTATATTTTCGACTTTATGCTTAAATTTTAAATTTCTACTTTTTTAAAAAATGATGAGTACAATTAGTTATATATCAGTGAAAAACTATTTCAAATCCTGTGATGTAGCCTAAACAGCTGGACCAAACTTCGTAGTTAACAGTTTTGAGTAATTCCCAAGAAAGAAAATTGAAATTTTTTCAGTATCTACAAAAAAAAAAAGTATTTACATATATTTTTTTTGTTTCTTAGAAGATTTTTATTCAAATTTTTAAGTGTTTCTAGAGGAAATCTCGCCCGCTTCGCAGACGTTTTTTTTGCCATTGAAGCGTAAGTATTTCATGAGTTTCTCGTAAACGATTAAGTTGATTTCAACGAAAATTCATTTTTTTTTAAACGGGTTGATGAATTTTTTGAAATTTCTTTCACACTTCGTTTTGTGACAAAAATAATTTTAAATGGTTTTTAATTATTATATTAACTAGTTATAAAAATTAATTTTAATATATTCTGACATTTCTGATGAAAATCCTTTAACCCTCTACTGCATGAATTGATATTAGCGGACGAAAAAATTAAAAAATGCTTTACATGGGTTCTTTGGGTTATTTTAAAACGGTTTTCATTAAAAAAATTTGTTTAAATTAATTTGTTTAAAAAATTTGTTTATAAGCCAAATTTGGCTTCGTGTGCATTAAGGGGTAAGAAATTTTACTAATTTTATTTATTCAGATTATGTAAAAAATACAATTAAAAATATCAAAAGATAAATATTTATCATTTAAAAACAAAACAAAGTAAAATAAATACATTGCATTACAAAAGGTTAAGAATTAATTCAAATTTAGCTCATTTTAAGACATGGAACCGAGAAAAGCAATTTGTTTTTGTCCGTTAGGTATATATATTTTTTCTGGTTCACTTGTTTTCCACTGTCGAAGTAAGTCTTGCTCCAACATTTTCACCCACTCCCAGATCTTACAATAACTTAAAAGTAGTAAAATGATTGAAAAATATTATAGGTGAGCCCCCCTCCCCCTAAAATTTTTGTGTTTACGCGGCTGGAAATGGGGTTAACATGAGAAAAATGTTTCTAAAAGCGAAGGGGCTCCATTTCTGAAGTAAAACATAGCTTCCAAGCAAATTAACAATGTTAAGAAACAAAATTTTCCAACAAAAAAATTTTACAAATTGTGTAGATTTACAACCCCTTAATGTATACGAGGCCAAATATGGCTTCCGTACTTTTTGCCCTCCCAAGAACAGGCCAATAATTTTTTTTCAATAAAAATTGGTTCATAGCATACACAATAACACAATCTATCAAAAATAAATTTTTAATTCCACTTTACTTCCAAACAAACCAGTAATTAACACTTAAAGTATGAATAAATTCTACACTTTCGATTTCATTGCACACGACTGATTGACTCACCTGTGATCATAAAATACACCTTTATTTTGTGTCGGACACACGAAAAAACTATCTCTATGGGTTCTCAGAAACACAAAGAAGAGGATTGTAGTTAATGTTTACCATTTTTTTGTGACAGAGAAGAGAAAAGTGCATAGAAACAGACAAAACCATATTTGGCTTCGTATGCAGTAGAGGGTTAAAAATCCAACTAAAATTATTGCTTTAATTAAAAATTAAAGGCGATATAATCTCTAAATTAATAAAATGCACGACTGGGGTCGCACGTACTTGCTCTTATGCTAAAAGTAACTCTTATGTTAAAGGTTTTTATTCAAGAAAATTAGAGAAAATTTAAATATTGATATTTTCAAGAAGTTAAAAAAAGAAGTAAAATCTGTTTTTAAAATTAATTAAACACCGTTTTAAATGGTCTTTTACAAAAAACCAAGTATGCCATTTTATTTCTTATATAAAAAGGAATTTTTAGAAAAAAATTTCAAAAATCGTTAGAGTCGTTTTTTAAAAAAATAATTTTTTATATATAAAAATTTTCCAACATTTTTCAAAAAATAAGTTGGTATGCCATTTTTAAGAAATAATTAATTTAAATATAAAAACGAAATTTCAAAATTGTTCACTAACCCGTTTTCAAAAAATTGATTTTTCAAAAAAAAAATTTGAAATATTTTTTTTTCAAAAATCTAAAAATGTGTTTTTTGAAAATTTTCTTAAATTTTAATTTAACCTTTACTAAAAGGATTTCGTGCAAAAATTTTCGTTGAAATCAGTTTAGTTTTATACGAGATATTCAGAAATCAAAAAAAAAACCTTTCTATGGCAGGTACCGTTAATAAAGGTCCAAAAATTATTTTTTTTATTGCAAAAGTTGGCTCTTATGTGTAATACTACACACACAAATTTTAATTAAAATCGTTAGAGCCGTTTTTGAAAAAAATTAACTTTTCTATTTCCGTTATATCACAGGTACCGTTAGTTTTGGCCCTAAAAAAAAACTTCAATTTCCCCTCTAGGGAATCGCCTAAGACTGTTAACTACCAAGTTTGGAGATAATCGCTCTAGTTGTTCTGGCTCTAGACGGACAGACAGACAGAATTGCCGGAGCCACTTTTTTGACATTCTCCATCATCGTAATGTCATGTAAAATTGTTATCTCGAGTTCGATTTTTTTTACGAATTCTAAACTTGCCCTATAGTTACGGTGACCAACCGTCCCGGTTTACCCGGGACTGTCCCGTATTTCTACAGCTTGTCCCGGGTTTTTATTTAGGAAACCCGGGACGTATAAGTGTCCCGTATTTTGTTATTTGTCCCGTGATTGTCCCGTATTTGCAAACTTTCTGATTTTTGTATTCAAAATTTTAAATAATTTAAATTTGAGTGACAAACGATTAAAAGCTATCCAAATATTCTAGCACGGGTAAGAATTTCCTTGGTTAGGTTGCGTAATGTGCAACGAAAAGCAAAACTCTCGTTTACGATTTCGTTGAGTGTGTTTTGTATGAACATTTTCGTTTCGTCTCTGGGCTAGGCTTTATTAGTTTTTAAAATTTTTCGCAAATTATTAAGCTCTAGCTTGTGTTTGTCAGGTTGAAAAGCTACTTATGGAAGAGTAAAGAACCAAGCTAAATTTCAAGACTTTTAAGCATGTTAAAAGTTGAATTTTACAATGTCAAATCATTAAATATAAAATTAAATCGTTAGAAAACAGCTCTTACGATTTTGATTAAAATATATTTCCTAAGAAGTTATGAACAATTCTTATTATTAAACCGTTTTCTTGATTTCTGATTTTGTAATCGGCTTACATTATTTCAAAGAATATGTTCGGATAAAATAGTTTAAGGGCCATTTTTTTCACTCGGAGTTGAACATAACTTGAAAATTTTTATATTAAAAATTCTAAAGTTTTGTTCGACTCCGAGTGAAAAAAATGGCCTTAAGAAATTTGATATCAAAATAAGGAACAATTATGAAAACTCATTTAAAAAAATTTAATTTTAATTTTTTTTTTTTTTGATAAATCAATATTTTCAAAACGATCCTACGAATTTTTTATCTGTCCCGGGTTTCCCTTCTAGAAATATGGTCACCGTACCTATAGTACCTATATCGCAAGTAAAAAAGACGGAAGTAATAAAAACTGTATTGAAATAAATGTTTCGAGAAAATATAAAAGAAATTTTAATACTTAAACTATGCAATTTTAAAATGATTTGACTCCTCAGAGTATGTTTGTTAAGCTGCGTCCACATTATGTTGATTTGTGATAATCAACACGCTTGATCAACAAAGTGGAGTAAATACGGACGTGTTGCTACATTTGTTGCCCTGAAGCCAACCCGATCAACGAATGTTGCAAACGTTCGAGCTTGATGACAGTGAAATGGCACTCAACAGAGGGTGTGGACGAGTAGTATGCTGGCCAAAAACTACAAAAACAGTGTTGATCAACATATTGTGGGCGCAGCTTTAAGATAACCAAAAAAACAAAAAAAACAAAAAATATAATGCAACTTTTTTATTTTAATTTAATAATTTTATTTAGGTATATAATAAGGTTCACAGCTTAAACAATGCAGGGTGTCCCAAAAGTATATAATGGTCCAAACGAAATACGCTTATAGGCTAACTTAAAGGCTTTAAAAATGTGGTAACTTGATCATTTTGAATTCTTTTAATAGCCTTTCTAAAAATAATGATAATGTTATCAGAAAAAAAATTTCAAACGAGTGTACATATGTACTGGATACACTTTCCTTTTTTGGATTTCTATGCTCTTTTCAGTAACAGACTCAATCACGTGTTTTCGTTACAACTTTCTGGGTATGTTTATGTTTAATCGCCAACTTCTCGCAAAGAGTTTCAATTTTGCAAAATTAGTTTTTGGATGGTTAAAAATTATTTTCGAAATATGGGTCATAAATGACCCATAAGAATTGCTATTGTTATATTTATGAAAATTGTTGGAAGTTTAAGACGTGCTTTTTCCAAATTTCAAATAGCGGTTTCAAATGGTTTCCAGTTTTTTGAGGGCAGAACAAGCTACCAAATTTTGAGAGTCCATAACATAACATTTTGGACCATAAAATACAAGTAAATTTATATTTTTTCTTTATTTAAAAGTTCCATAAAAGTGTACTCAAGTAGCACACTGGTGTATAAATTGGTGTAAATTCATTAATTTTGGTGTAAAATTGAGGAAATTGAAAAAATATGGTGTATTTCTCAAAATTAGTGGTATAAAAATTATACCACTGTCTTTTCTGTAAAAAATTTCAACATTTTTTTAAGATTCTGTGCAAAAAATACACTGATATTCAGTTGTTTTTATAATATACCATTAATGGTGTATAAAATTATTCGATTCTGAAATCAACCAAAACGGTACATTTTGTAAACTCTCTTTGGTGTAGAAAGCACACCCTGTGGACATAAAATTCACCAGAATGCATAAGTAGGAGACGACATATTTTTCAATGGCCGCCATTTAAAAAAAGTAGACAGCAATTAATTAGTTTTCTATAATAGTATATTTATCGACCTAATTATCCCGAAATTTGTTTTTTTCTATGCGGTTTATTATATTATAAAAGAACTCTTCTAAAAAAAATGTAAAAACAACAAAAAAAATAAAATTTTTGAAAAACTGATTTTTAAAATCGAACAAAAAAATCATTAATTCACTGATATTTTTGAGGCGCTCGATTTTTAGAGGGGGTAGTATGTAAAATTAGTAGACAGAATGTGTTTCGTTTTAAAATTAGGCAAACAAATTCATATTTAACCATTAGTTTCTTATGGCAATATTATGAAAGTGAATAAAAATTCATTTACATTTATTTCATAACAAATGGTGTGAATTAGAATTCATCACACTGTTTGAGGTAAAAAATAAACTTTGGTTCAAATTTTAAATCAGAATAATTTAAATGGTGTATTTTATCCGTAGATTTATTGTGTATTCTTCAATTTCAAAGGGATAATTTTCACCAAAAACCAGATCATTTAATATACCACTAGCGCCATTTATACACCAAAATCGGTATATTTTTTTAACCACCGGAGTTTATTATATACGAGAAAATGGTGTATTTTTTATATTCAAAATGCATATCACGAAAGTGCAAAAAATACACCAAATATTTTGGTGTATTTTAGACTTTTGTGCTACTTGAGTAATAGTTTTGAAAAAAATCAACAAAATAAAAAAATATTTTTTTGGATTACCTAACCTACTAAACAAATTTTCTCAAAATTTTAAAAACAAATGAAAAACTACAAAACTTAGTACCTACATCAATTAATTTATAAACGAAATATTGAAAATAGATTTACCATTGTAATTCAGTTCATTTAACCCCGAATTGTACAACCAAAGTTCTTTTAAGTACTGTTTGGAAAAAAAAAGTTACGTATACGCCATGGTGAACCTTAAAGTACGCAATATGGATTTTTGTGATGATGTTTAAGTCACACTCGTTTTTTTCAGATAGATCAAGTATATTTAATATATTAATAACAAAAGCATTTCTAGTTCTTAAATATGTTAAATAAATTACAAATAGGAATACCAACTTGGTAAATGTATTTGGTGTTTACGAGTAAATCAAAGATGATAACATAATCCCATTAAGATTCTATTTTATTTTGAATTCAAATACATATCTTTAAAGGATTAAATTAAATCCCATTTTTTTTTTTTTTCAAAACAAATAACAAAATACCTGACTGCACATTTAAATCTCAATTCCTCATAAGCACAAATCCCCAACATCACTCCAATTATATCAAAGAAAAATACTTCAATCTACTTTCACAAAATATCAACAACAAACAAAAAAGAAAATATAATCCAATCCAATACATTATAAAAAAAAGTCCAATCATTTCCAAAACTTCTTCTAACAAAAAAAAAAAAAAACCATCCTATCGCCTATAAGCTTTTTAGCATGTCCCAATCTCCAATAAATTCGACTGTATTATAAAAAAAAAGAAGAAGGATCCAAAAGGACACACCACTCCGCCATAACATCAATCGAATACAAAAATATTTGTGGCATTTTCTTACAAGAATATCTTTACGATACGATGGAGTATCTAAGTGAATAATATTTCAATCTCATAACAAGACACAAGCCAGAGGAATATCCTCTTTTACAAAATACCATCAGGATAAGATATAACAAAATATACAATTTTTATATATAAACAGAGCCTATAAATGAAAGAGAGGTGTCCTGGGTCTATCTATATCAACCATTCCATTATTTTCAAATCAGGCACACAGAAGACCGGCTGCTCAAGGAAAAAAAAGCAAAGAAAAAAAAAGTATCTAATTGCCATATACACCTATCTATATCTATTAGAATAGAAATGTGGGTGGTAGAATACTATACCCAGCCCGAAGTCTAAAAGAATCCTTATTCTAAAAACAAATCTGAAAAAAAAAAAAAAAACAAATAACAACTCACCCCAAATGAATCTTTTCCAATCTGTTACGAATTATATTTGCGTGTTGTTGTTTCAGGATATCTGTTGAATAAATACTCAGGATATTTTCCTTGTTTTTGCTTTACTTTTATTTGTTATTTGCTTTCTTTTTCTGTTCTCTTGTATTAGTGTTGCAAATCAACTCTATCAATGGACCACTTTTAATAATTATTATTCCTTCAAGCAAAGCAAAAGCAAAAAAAAATATATATAAAATATCTTTCTATTTGCAAGGATTCATTATTTAAATTACGATTTTAAAGGATTTAATATCCTTTTTTTTTTACTACGACACACTCACAGAATAATGTAGCACACAAACACGCACACGGAATAAAGGACAACGCACACTTTTCTATAAATATTACTTTAACAACTTTGCTATATTATTTATGCAACGACAATAAAGTCCAGACACGCTGCTGCTTTGGGGGGTGGGTGGGCCAGAGGGGGCGGAAAGATGGTTAGTTTCACAATAGTTCTCTGATAGTACAGTACACAGCATGTGGAGAGAAAAGGAATTCAAACTTGTGAAAGGATAACTCCAGCCAATTTACTGGTGGTCCTGCTGATACCAGCTTCTACACAGCATCACGGATACACGGCATCAAGTTGGAGAGAGCCCTGCTCGCTAAGCATGAAAGTAGCGTTAAACAAAAACAACAGCAGGATTATAAAAAAAAAAAGAGCAACACTTCCTGCACCACCCTCGTCGACAAGGATATAGGATATCAGAAAGGACTTTGGTCTGGTGTAGTTTACGTCAACGACGTCGCAATTGCAATTAAACGCAGCAAAAGCAGCAGCCCCACGACATCGTTGTTATAATCGTCGAAGAAGGATATCACTATGACACTTCAAGGAGTACGAGTACCTGGCTTTCGTGTGCTTAAATGCTTTGATGCACACTCACATCCGCTTTTGAACGTGACACGATGAACGTTTGAACAGATGAGAAAAGAGTTTACAATCCTTCCTCCGAGATACACAATACAGATCCTTTGGATAAACTTTGTATAAATTTCTTTTTTACTTTTTTTTTCAAATCAGGGGGCAACGTGCAAGGAGAGAAGAGAGATAGTTAAATTGCACTAAACGTCAATCATCCGCGCGAATAATAAATTACAACAATTTATTTGCAATTAAATAAAAAAAAAAAGGACCTTAAACAAAAAGATACAAAATGTATCTCAATTCTTCAAACGGATAAACGGAGGATATTCAATCGAAAACATTATTTCAATACACGACGGAAACCAAAGAGTAACTGAACATTTGAAATCATGTTGTAGTACTTTTATAAATACGACGAACGGCAAACGGCGGCAGCAATGAAAAAAACGAATACCGTATAAATATTCTTTGCATCTGAAAGATACACAGCTTCCTCTCAGATGTGTTTGATTTTTTTTTTTTTTGAAAAATACTCTCCAGAGCACAATTATTATTCTCTTCGGATGAAAGAGTCAAGTGGTATCCACATGGCGTTTGAAGTTTTTTTTTTGCGTGCTATCATCAACCTTCAACACCATCCACCCCCCCCCCCCCCACCCTTTGGATTTTTGTTTAGTGGAATGGTTTTGGTTTTTTGTCCTGTAAAGAGGCCATCGCATCACCTGTTGTTTACATTTGCGGGTGGCATAAAGGCACTTAAGAGAATCAGACTAATTCCAAAGAGAAATAGAGAGAGAGAGAGAGCTTTTCATTCTATTTGGGGGAGGTTAAAAGCTTTTATTCGTTTTTTTTTGTTTTTTTTTTTTGCAAAAATAATATTCATGGGGCTTCCCTTTTGATTCATTTGAGTGAGTTAGGCTGGCTTGTATACTTTTTACCCCCATTATATGGTTGGTAGAGATTGTTATTAGCTCATTAGAGGGTTGGTAATGGTGTGGATTGGGTGGCTAGCTATATTGGGTATGGGGGGAATGTGGGAAAGATAAATGAAATTTTCTTGTATAGCAAAGGAAAGCCACAAAGACGACACGAACAAGACAAACTATGCTAGGAATGAGGTATATCTTTGGTATTTGAAAAATTAGCTTCGAAGGAATGTAGATGAAAAATGTTGCACCTTTATTGGTGCGAAATATCGCTGATGATCATGATGGGGCCATGTGGTCGATATTTTGTAGGTAGTTGTTGTTGGTAAAATGGGGGTTTGATGGTTTTTATTTTGCGGTAAATAAATTATATGAAAAGAAATTAGTATATTTAACTAGAAGTTTAATAACTAGAGTATGTAGAGAAGTATAATTTTAGCGGATGCCAAACAGGATTCATTTTGCATTTTTTAAATAATTATGCTATGGTTAAAAAAAGAAGGGATTTCGAAGGAATTATTTTGAAAGTTAAATTTAAAAGTTTACTTGCGATATATGTAATTTATGAACATATGTATTTAATGTAATTACTATCAAGTTGTAGAAAAAAAGTTGGAATAGGAATCACACATGATATAACAATAATAGTGGATGCGAAAAAAATTGGTCTTGTAAGACCGTCTGTGTGTCTGTAAGTAGAACTATAGCCTAAACCGATGGACTGCTTCACTTCAAACTTGGTATAAAGCGTTTTTTAGAAATCCTACAGAGGAGTTTTTGGAAGTAACTTCTTTCAACCAAAAATAACAGTATCTATCACTACCGCCATGAACCAATTTCGTGAAAGTCAAATTTTCTCAAAAAAATTAAAATGTTTAGACATGTTTATCATTATAAACGGTCCCTGCCGGGGAACATTTTTTTTTTAAAGTGAACTTCTCCCAAACAAGTAATAACAAACAATTGTATACAAAAGCATATTTATACAATTTTAATATAAATCAAAAATAAAATTTTGAAAAACTTAGTTTTTGGATTTAAAAAAAAAATGTGATTTTTTAATCAAATTTCGATAACAGGATACACGGTGCGACACTGAAAATACACCCGACAAATTACATAGTGTAGGCTGTTTGTATGGTCGAATAATGCATACAAATATTTTTGTTATATTTTTGGAACCCTCCATTTTTTTTTTTTTATTTACAAAAAACCATTTTTACAGACTTTATGATGTAATCTATCAATATCTCAGTCATTTTTCTAACAACTCTCAATATGTTCTATGTTTTTGGAAAGAGGATTTCCAGACCTTTTGAATGATGTATATAAGTCTATGGTTTAAACGAATTAAGTGTAGGTTTTCATCCCACAAATCTTGAAAAAGTGATTTTTTTCTCAATTTTTTCAACTTTACTCAATTTTTTTTGCAAAATAAATCAAACAAAAAAATAAAGTAAGGTTATATTCTAAAAGAATATACATTTAGGCACAAATTCACAAATTGGCGTATTTTTTTTTATTGAATTTGACCAAAACTGCGGAATCTATGCTACTTTTTCGTAAATAGAAAATGTGGCTATTCATGATGTGAATTGCAAGGTGCACAATAGGGTGTTCGTTATTTTAAAATAATTAGAATGTCTATGCTCCAAGGATCTTATATGGTTGAAAATAAACTAAAAATAATATTCCCCAAGTTTCAAGTCTCTAACTTAATTCTAACACGTGCCGCCAACCGGTTGAAGTTTCTTGTGGTAATAACATTGCGTCTCTTGGACCTTGTTCGATCAATTTTAAATTCCAGCCAAACCATTTTTGTTCAAAAAATTTAAAACTTTACAGGCTCAAATTTAATAATTTAACCGAATGTCACTCATCAAATTTGTTTCTCAAGTGGGCTACCTAAAACCGACTTGTCGAGTTTGATAGTTTTTTTTGCATACATTGGAAGATTTATATATTAAAAATAATATTCCAAAGTATTTTTCAAAAAGTTTTATTAAAAGTTATAAACAAATTAAATTTTGTACGTCTTTTTGTTAAAATGACTGTATCTCAGTAATGAAAAAATAGAAATTAATGAAATTTGGTACATATGTTACCAATTTTTCAAAAAAACAAAAAATTATTTATAAACAATTGATTTTGTTATAAACAATGGAATTTTTACTAACTTTTGGGGTATGTACGAAAACCATTTTTCTTATATTCGATTAGAAATTTCATAAGCTTTCATTATCTGAAAGAAAATTTTATTGCAAATCATAAAAAAAAGTTGTGGATGTTTAAACTTTGCAAAATAACATGTTTTTTACAATGGTACGACTAAGTTATGTGAAACCAAAAATATATGCTGGCGAAAAGTAGAGCTTGCTTCACCGATTACAAAACGCTATTTAAAAATTCCGTAACACCTAAAAAATTAGAACTTAGGGCCAAAAAACGGTTTCTTTTTTAGACTTTCATTTCATCAATTTAAGATTGACTGTTTTAGAAAGAACACACTTGAGAAAATTTGACTCTATATGACAAAAAATTAAATTGAATATTCAATTTTCGGTAAATCTTCGAGATCGTTTACGTTTTTGAAATAAGTGTATATTTTGTTTCATGATTTCCATGATTTCCTCCACCTGACCCTGAGCCAAGGCAAACATGTTTGGATTGCACCAAATATTCGAATTCAATTTAAAAGCCGAAAATTTCAAATAAATTCCTATCCATTGAAAAACATGGTCAATACATTGTGAAAGAAATTTTTGTTTGAAAAGTAAATTCAATTTATGATAGGAGTGTATAAAAGTTTCTGACACTTCTGAGTTAAAATTTCCTCTCAAAAAGTCAAACAAATCAATTTTAGATTTGAAAAAAAAAAAATTCTTTTCATCCAATTTAGCCAATTCTTAACAAGAAATATTCACTTTCCACCCACAAATTTTCAATTTAACAAATCAACAAATCCAAATATGAATATATGCATCCAATGTTTGGTAAATTGTATATAAACAAAAATGCATCTGAGTGGAAAAAATATACATGAATGTATTTCAATTTATTCGAATTGTATTTCTTACTACAACCACAATATTATGACCAAGTATTGCTGTCGCAGGAAAATAAATTATTTAACGCATTTAGACGAATGACAGATTGACTTCAGTTTTCTTTCTTTTACTACTCATCGGTGCTTATTGTCTTAGAAAGTCTTAAAAAAGGTATTTTTTTTTTCACTAGAGTGCACTTGGTAATCAAAAATGTTTGATAATTTTCACCAAGTTAAAACTGTCAAAATTCTGAATAATTTCTGACACTTAGCTGACCGTTTGCAGATCTCCAAGAAATAGACAAAATATTGAAATCACATGGAAAACTTGACTATAAATGAAAAAGTGTTAAAATCAATACATTTCTTTCTAATTTGCTCAGAGAAATGCAAAAAAAATGCATTTTCACAATCATTGTATAACAGTAAAAAAGTATAAAAGTATAAAATTATAAAAGTATAAAAGTATAAAAGTATAAAAGTATAAAAGTATAAAAGTATAAAAGTATAAAAGTATAAAAGTATAAAAGTATAAAAGTATAAAAGTATAAAAGTATAAAAGTATAAAAGTATAAAAGTATAAAAGTATAAAAGTATAAAAGTATAAAAGTATAAAAGTATAAAAGTATAAAAGTATAAAAGTATAAAAGTATAAAAGTATAAAAGTATAAAAGTATAAAAGTATAAAAGTATAAAAGTATAAAAGTATAAAAGTATAAAAGTATAAAAGTATAAAAGTATAAAAGTATAAAAGTATAAAAGTATAAAAGTATAAAAGTATAAAAGTATAAAAGTATAAAAGTATAAAAGTATAAAAGTATAAAAGTATAACAGTATAAAAGTATACTTATTTTTCTATTTTTTCTTTTTATGAAGAGAGATGCAGCTTACAATGGACTATGCTTAATTGAAGTAAAAAAACTGTTATACATACGAGTATAAAAGAATTCACATTTCGTTTCGTTAAAAGTTTATTTCATTACAGCTAAGGGAGCTTACATTAAATCTAACATTTTAATGTAGTTTCCGTACGACCACCACCTGAGCAACTATTAACGACATTATCATGTACCTTAAGAAGGCGCCACAATAAACGTTCCAATCATATCCACTCCCGCCGCATTATGCATGCATGTTCATTTAATTGCTCATTCAACAAGTATAGTCAGACTTTTTAACATGAAATTTTTTATTTTATGTGACGGAATTCTTACAATCTTACTAAAGTCACGACCGCACGATTGAATATCGGTACCTGTTCGAATATTGTTTACACTAGTGCAATTTGATTGAATTGGCCATCTGAATAACGTCACGAATTTAGTTGAGTCTTGAGTTATAATCTTATTTAATACTGATGTCTTTTTAAAGTAGTTACCTCGCAGACATTCAACTAGGTTAAACGAGGACGAGGGCAAATACCCCGAGAAAAGTTCTAGATATGAGCATAAAAAATGCAAGTTATACACTTTTAAATTCTTGTCACGTCTCACGTGTAACCTCTGGTAGCCATGAACTGACTTTGAATTCTCAACTCAACAAAAAAAAAAAAAACTTAAATTCCATTTTCTACACCGAAAGAGCAAGGCCTCCCTAGATCCCTAGCATCCAGATGATGATGATGGCTATCAATCAAAGCGACGGGAATTTAAATGAATGGGATTAACGAATAACCTCCCTCATCCCCAGAGACAGAGTCAGAGAATGATGGTAGCTAGGTAACTCATCATATCAGAAGGTTAAGGTAGATGTATCTTTAAGTGCATTTAAATTTGTGCAGCCAAGCTTTGTTTCATTAAATTTTAAGCTCATTCACCTTCCGCGAACGATTTTATGTACCAAACCAACATCCCCTGTATTATAACTAAATTAACCTTGTTTGGTGCTCGACGATGATGATGATGATGACGACGACGACGACCGAGCAAATTTTCTACCCTGAAACTGGTGAAACGACGACCCTGACCTACCGCAAAACAGAAAAGTCACGAATTGAAATCACGAGAGCGTGAAATAGCGTAAATTCATTCTCGAAGCATAGAGAAGGTTGGCGTTTTTGGAGAGATTGAAGGTTGGTTGGGGTTAATACAGTGAGGTGGTGAATGAGGTATGGACGCGAATGAGAACCGACATCACACTGGTGTTGCCATTGTCGATTTTTTTTTCTTTGTGTATTGTTAATTGTTTTTTGTAGGGGTTGTAGTTTTTTTTTTGTGTGATGGAGCGACAACCGGAACCAGAGTAGATGTCACCTGTGTAATCGACAAAATGGACTTGACGTTGTGGAAATTGAAAGTGAGTTATACAAACGATAAAGAATGGAAGAAAGATTGTATAACAAAAGTATCAAAGGCAAATTGATTGATTTTTTTCTATTTGACTAAAAGGTTTTATTTTTTTAATTTGGCAAACAGTAAAATTGGTGTTAAGAACCTGTCAATCTAATGGTTCTTATGATGTACACATTGAGTGACCGAAAATAGGGCCTTGTAAAACAAATCCGCTTTAAGAGAAATTTTTGAAGGGTTAACAAGTGTTGGTAAAGAAAAAAGGATGGGTAAGTGATTTGGACATTATAATTCAAGCGGAAAGCTAAACAGTCCTCAATTAGCATTTCATAACAGAGCAGACTACAAATAGAACTCTAGGTTAGGTTAGGTTAGGTTGCCATACATTTAGGGGCTTATAAATTGCTACTTGTATTACCTTGACGCATTTCCATTCCATCTAAGTGGATAATAATTGTTATTTAAGACAAAATTATAATAGTCGGCGAAGCACGAAACACGAATCGTAGCTAGAACTGGGCCCTATTGCACCAACCAATTTGCACTTTGCATTTTGCAAACTTTACACGAGAAATGGAAATTGCAAAGCTTTGCAGAATTTAATATGGAAAGTGCAAAGTTTTTTTGGTTGGTGCAACGAAATCGAAGAATTCTCTGCAAATTGGCAAAACTTTGCACTTTTCAGAAAAGTACTTTGTGCTATGCAAATTGGTGGTTGGTGCAACAAAATTTGCAAAGAAGGAATTTTTGTTTTACTTTTCAAAAAAAATAATTTCCTCTTTGCAAATTGGAGTTTGGTGCAACAGAATTTGCAAAATTAAAGTGCAAATTTGCAAAATGCAAAGTGCAAAGTGGTTGGTGCAATAGGGCCCTGGTAAATTGCAAGTTAACATAGTAAATTTTTCCCGAAACTGGCAAATCGCTGCTAGAACTGGTAAATAGTAGGTATACCTAATGGCAAGCAAATCCGGTTGGTCGCATCCAAAACTGGTACTAAATAGCAACAAAAACTGATAAATCACAGGTTGAATTGATATATCGTAGATAAACCTGGAAAATGGTATCGGAAACTAGTGATTCGCACTTGCATATCACAGACAAACTGGGAAATCAAAGCCAAAGCTGATGAATTGTAGCGGTGGAGAAAATTGTAAATCACAGATTAGCCAAGAAGATCGCAACCTAAACCTGTAAATAGCAGGCCAACTTAGTCAACCGCAGGGAAACCTGGTAAATAACATCAAAAACTATTAAATCGCAGGCAAGTCCCAGCAGAAACTGATAAATCACAAGTGAAATTTCCAAATTGTAGCTGAAACTGGTGGCCGTGAGAACTGGTAGGCAAATCACAGCTTAAACTGGTTAATCGCAGACGAATCTGTTATATCCCAAAATCGTCGCTGAAATTTGGAGTTTACAGTGGAAACTGGCAGGTGAATCGCAGCCATTAACGAGTAAACCATAGAAGCTCGCAATACGTTGCAAGCATTAGGTTTTATATAGATTTCAGGAACAGGAATCCAGAGATCTCCTAACGGTCGAATCACTACTAGATGGCGCAAAAAAACTGTGGTCCCAAAACCTAGACATTCCTAAGGAATTAGCCGAAGCTCAACGACAAACAAATGACAGCATTCATCATCATCTTGCCCGAGTGTTACCTAGCATTTATTTTTAAATATTGATTAAGTGAGGACAACCACTTCAAATTAGTCAGATCCTGACACCCTCTTCTCCCTCTTTACAAAACCACCCATGACGTATTTTTCATTCTTGCCCAAATACTCTACAATAGTCAAATTGTGTTGCCCTTATCTTCCTGATTCCAAAATTACCCATGACAGACATTTTACGTGCTTTCAGACGTACAGCTTCAAATCCCCCAATATATAAAGAATTAGAGAAAAATTTTTCTTTGAGAGACGTCAAAATAAATCGGTTGAGTCAGTCCAACGTGATTATGAACACGTCTAATTTGTTTAACGTGGGAATCAGACTCGTCATCGAATTGACCCTTGCGACAATATTTTTACTGACTCACTTTTTTACGTCCGATCGACAGCATTTCATTTGCTGACAATGTGCATTCGACTGCATTCATGATTATTTTTTTTAATGACGTCAAAGATTCAAAGCTGCAATAAATCAGAGATAAAACTGTGTTTTTTTTTGATATGACAATAACCCTGTGGGACAGACAATTGACAACTATTTACCCTATCAGCCTCTCTAGTCTATTACTAAACTTATCATAGATAAATTGGATTCTTAGTAAAAAAAATTTATATGCATCACTTACATACTAAAAGAATGACTATAGATTGGCGGCAGTGATGGTTGGGTGACTAACTAAGTGCCAAGTGGTGCCATAATCTAAATTATTTAATTTGACATCTCCATATTATAGTCGTTATACCGTCATAGAGTCGGTTCATCTAAGTTCTTCATAAAATATATTTTCAAATAGTTTAACATCATGGTCAACGATATATAAATCTACTATTTGCAAAAGAAAAAAAAAAACTAAAGTATTAAAGTTTGTACGCGCCAATTGAACTGGAAAAAACAACGACTGTTTGTAAAGTTCAAGTGTACTTGGGAAAAAGTATCTCTACAAGTTTGCTGAACAATATAGTAATATAAAGAATTAGAAATAATTTTATTCGTTTTAGCCCTGATTTTTCAATCGTCAGTTAGACTATCAGAAGAATAAATGTCAATATAAAAAAAACTTTTATTCCTAGGAATAAGCTCTAACTGAGGTTTATCTGACTATTGAAAAATTGGCCCTTAATCATATTAGAAGGAGTACTTTAATCTAATGTGATATATACGCATTTAAAATAATTGTTTTACATTTTGCACCCACGATCAAGTGGCATTAATCTAGTCAATGACCCAATTAATTAAATTAATGTTGTTGTTTTTGCAAAACTATACATGTTACTACAGTTGTTGTATACTGCAGTACCATTTTTTTTAAATTTATGGTGAAAGAGAGGTGTAGGTTCCTTATTATGATTAAGAAAGAACTTCCTACAACAGCCATTTTAGAGGCCAAACTCAAACCACCATAAAGAATTGCTATTTTTATGAAAATCTACCGAGAATAATTGGTATTTTTGAAAAGTTAATTCGAAGCTTAAGAGCAATAACACCACCGGTCTTTTAAATTATTTTCTTACAAGTGGCTTGGACAGAGTTTCCTTGCCAAATATCACAAAAGCTCGTTTTTGAAATCTATATGGATGTATCTAAAAAAATACTAGGTAATGATTTGTTGCTTAAAAGCAATTATCTCATACACACAATTAAAAAAAATTATCAACCCTTAATAAAAAAAAATTGACTTAAAAAAAAAGATTGAAAAATTAAAAAATGTTTTTTTTTTTTTTTTTTTTTAATTTGTTTCTTAATTTTAAAGTTTTAAAAACGTTTTTATATAAAAATATTAATTGAAATCGGTTGAATCGTTAACAAGTAAGTCAAAAATAAAGATAAAGACAGGAACATCGTTAATTTGTCACACTATACACACAAAATTTGACTAAATTCTTTTAAGCCGTTTTTGAAAATAAATGATTTTTTCGGTTTTTCTCACTATGGTATGTATTGTTTATTTTACATAGCTCTAAAAAAAAATTTTCAAATTTTTCCTCAAACGATTTTAACGATTTCAACGAAAAATAAAATGCACGACTGGGTCGCACGTACTTGCTCTTGTAGTTCAAAGCATCTTTATCTTAAATATCTATTGGAAATTTAAGATTTTGTGGAGAAAAAAAAAATAAAAACAAAAAAAAAAATCGAAAGTTAAAAAAATTCAATTTTTTAAATATTTTTTGAAAAACTTTTTTTTTGTAATTTTTTTTTACATTTTACACTTCAATACCTATGATGTCTGTAAATTTTGAAAAAATTGACTTATGCTTTGATGAAATATATAAACTTAAAAAACATGTCAATTTTTGAAAAACGGCAACGCCATATTTCCGCTCTCGGCATTTTTTGAGAAAAACTAAAAACGCAGTTTTGTTAGAATCAATAAGAGTACTGCGCACACCAAATTTAAACGAAATCGTTAGAGCCGTTTTCGAGAAATTTGAAATACCTCGAAAACGTTATATGGGAGATATGCGTTAAATTGGAGATATTAAAAAAATAAAAAAAACGGACCTAGGGAATCACGTAAAAATCATCTGTACCAAGTTTAAAGCAAATCCATCCATCCGTTTAGGCCCTAGCTCCATGTACAGATGGACGCACAAACGCACACACGCACAGACCGACGGACGGCATGACGAAAACCACTTTTTTTATCTTCTCCATCATCGTAATGTTGGTTTTGATTAAAACCTCGATTTTTTTTTCTACACGAAACCAATTATACTTGCCCTATAGAGCAAGTAAAAAAATACAACGCTTTTTTGTAACTGTAAGATTTTGTAAAGCCTGAACTATGTACATCAAAACACAAAGTCAAAAAAGTACATAAAAGTAAACAAGATGTTTTTTCTTCTTCCCCCTAGAAGCTTGTTTGTAGGGTAGAAGGGGAAGCATTTGCCAATGGGGTACCTTTGCCACCCCAGGTTTTTTTCCAAACCAACAGAATATTAAATACCGAAAAATCATTTTCTGTTGCACATTTATGATTGCAAACTTTCCACAAAGTTTGACAGCTTTTTGCTGGACACGAAATTTAGTTTAGTTTTTTAATGCTGAAAACCAAAATTTGAAGATACATAACCGTCGTAGATTTTAGGTATTTGTCTTGTTAAATTACTTTTTCATACAAATATTTTTTAAAAATTATGTGTACTATGCTGTGTAGAAGTGATTTTTTTGCTGTTTAAATTATAAAAAAGTTATAAGTAAATTTTTGAAAGATTAGGTTGTGGGGTGCATTTGCCATTTGTTTTTGGGTAGGTTTTGCTTTTGCGAGCTTCCTCAAAAGAGGATGGCAGGATCCTAAAAAAACAATTAGTTCTTCGTATTTTCAGCTAAAAAGAAGTTTTGTTTATAATTATTGGTTTTATTTGTATTAGCTTTGATATTTAGGTAACTGGCAATCCATCCCCACCCCCGTGGCAAAGTCTCCCACATGTGGAGGCTTTGCCACCTCACTTTTCGTTTCAAGATGAAAAAAATATTTAAGTGAAGATAATAAAGTCAATAATAATATCAGATATAATAATATTAAAACAAACGTAAAAACTTTGCGTTAAGTCAATCCTTAATCCTGGCAAATCCTCCCCCTTCTACCCTATATATCTCTCTTTCATTTTAAAAAAGTATTCGATTCAAAAAGCTTGAACAAGACCAAGCTTTCAATTTTCACAAAGTTTTAAAAACAAATACACTCAAACAATATTTTATATCCTTTCCGTAAGGTACCTCTTCGATCACATAGTTCCTGTCATTTTGCAAAAAAAAGCTCTTTTGACAAACAATTGAAATTTCAAATACAGTCGATTCCCTATAAGTCGTACTTCGTTTAGGTCAAATTTTCCTCTAACTCAAATTGTTTTACCGTTTTTAATGAAACCGCCTGCAGCAAAAAGATTAAATAGATTCCTCTTAGTCAAATTTCATTCTCGAACCAATTTTCGTGTCCTGTGACAATTCGACTTAGATGGAGTTGACTGTAATTTGTTTATTTTTAAAATTTTTTTTTATTTGAAATTTCAAAACTTCAAAAACAAAAGAGCTTTTTTAGTTAATTTTTTTCCAATAAATGTCAGGTAAATATACATGTGATTTTTATATTTTGAGCTTTTTTTACTTTTTCGTACTTTTTTGACTTTGTGTTTTGATGTAATGTATAGTCCAAGCTTAAAATTTTAGAAAAACATATTGTTGTATTAAAAGAAATAAATTTTTTTTAACAAAATCTTATTTTTTCAAAACGGACGTTCGCTGAATTTTGTTAAACTTTGTTTTTTTTTGTGTCGAATAATTATTTTACGTACATATTTTTTTTTTTTTTTGAAAATGTTTGAAAATTTTTTGTATAAAAAAACTATTAAATACTAACTTTACATATATAAAAAAAAACTATTTCTTGTACAAAACAATAATTTTTTAATTTTTTACCCAAAAATTCTTCTAAAGATTAAAACCATTTTTTTTAATTTAAAAAAAAAAAAACTTTACTTTTACTATTTTTAACATGAAAAACGGGCCCCAGTCGTGCATTTTATTTTTGTATGCGAATTCTTTATGAAAAATTTTAAATTACTACTTATGTTATACTTCTCATATCAATTGGTTTTATAGTGGAGTAACTAAAGCTCAAAAATTGGCAATGTTAGGGAACCCGGCCGAACAGCTTAGATTTTGATGATCTTTTTTTTTTCAAACGTCGGTAATTAAAAATACTTTAAAGTCTATAGATTAAAAATTGCCGGTGTTGCCGTTTTGATTTTTTAAATTTAATTGAAGATTTTTGTGAACAAAAACAAATTTTTTTCAAAAATTTTTCTTAAATTTCATAAATTAATTGATGCCAAAAGATTGTCTAGGAAATTCAAGGAAAAAACATATATGGGAGTGAGGGACAATCTTCCATAGTTCAAGCGATAGATGCAATTTTCTTATTAATTGACTTCAAACACAAACAAAAATATTTGAACACAACGGCAACACCTACAATTTTCAAATATACATTTTTTAAAAGCTAGAAGCTTAGTCATATATGTAAAATTAAAATTAAGTTAATTGAATGAACGGCTTTTGAAAGAATGGTAATTGAACTCAGATTTTTGAAAAAAAAAATTATTGAAAAAATTTTAACATGTCGTTTTTTAAACTTGGTCGTAATATAAAATGCATTTATTTTCAATTTTTTTTGGTCGCATTTATTATGATTTCAAATTATAAAAGGAAATGTCAATATGTATTACGGTTTATGAAAAAAATTAAAAAATATTTCATTTTCGAAGAACTTTTTTTAATAAAAGTTTTGAAAAAAAATGCAACTTATTTTTTTTTTTAAAGTTCAACATCTAAACAAAAAATTATTTTTTATTCATTTAATAACCCTTACTGTTGAAAGTTAAATAGCAAAAATTTAAAGTTCCTATTTACCATAGTCCTTGAGAAAATTAATTATTTCAATGCAAAAATTCAGTTTTAATAAAAAAAACATTGAAATTGAAGTAATTTTTCATTTTTTTTTTTCAAAAGTGTGATATATTTTACCTTTTTTGCTTCGAAATTCAGCTGATAATATTTATGGCCAAAAATTTTTTTAAATAAATTTTTATTTTATTAGAAAAAGTTTGGAAAAAAGTCATTTTAAATTTTTCTAATAACATTTTTTTTTTTTAATTCTGAGTTTGAGGACCATTTTTTCAAAAAGTCTTAGTTAAATTTAGTGGATTTAAATTTAAGGGATAAGAATGAGCTTCTGGCTTTTTAAAAATGTATTTTAAAATATTGTAGGTGTTGCCGTTGTTTTCAAAATATTTTTTTTTGTGTTTGAGGTCAGAATGTTAGAAAATTGCATTTATCGCTTAAACGATGAAAGATTGTCCCTTACTGCCTTTTATATATCTTCCTTAAATTACCTAGAGAATCTTTTGCTATCATTTGTTTTATGAAATTTAAGCAAACAAAATGGTTTTGTTAAAAAAAAAATTAATTTTAATTTTAAAAAACAATACGGCAACACCGGCAATTTTTAATCTATAGACTTTAAAGTATTTTTAATTACCTACGTTTGAAAAAAAAAATCGTCAAAATCAGAGCTGTTCGGCCGGGTTCCCTAATAATTTGCTTTAGTTACTCTACTATTAATTAATTTATTTAAGCTAACTTTTTCAATTAAGAAAAAAAGTTACGCATACGCCACAGTATCCGTTGAATTTTAATCTTAACAAAATAACAAAATTAAACAAAAAACAAACTTACCATTTGGAATTGAATCTTCCTGCTCCAGCAGCAGTCTATTAGCTTCATTATCCTCATCGTTGATAGTTCCAATTTTCTTCCAAGTTTTATTGAAAGGAAAGTATTCAAATAGTTCTCCCTTCTCTGGGGCGTCATTGTTGTCTTTTTCACTATCCATTATGTATTACTTTCACTCACTTTTTTTTATAGTTGTTAACTAGATTTTTAAAATTCTTTCTTATTTGTATCTTTGCACATTGAATATAATTTGTTTTATATACCATATGTGCATATTTTATGTATGAATGTATTTATTTTGTATTTTTCACAACATTTCGATTTGGTACTTTTTATGTGAAGCACAATTTATTTTCAAATAAATTCTTTCACTTTCAAATTTAATTTTTTTGTGATGATAATTTCAAGGCAAAATATTTACTTGTGATAACAAAGTTTTATTTTTGTATTGTTTTGAAGTAGGAATTGCAATTATTATTCAATTAATGAACTTGTAAGAAACTTTCTGAAGTACCTTTTTATTAAAACATTATAAAAAAAAAAAAAAAAAAAAAAAAAAACGATATTATTTACAGTTAGAGAAACTTTAGTCTATTTTATACCATTTAGGCCCAATTTATTGACTCTCCATTAAACTTAAATCGCCATTGAAAAAGGGAATTTTAAAATTAAAAACCAATTTCGTTTAATTCAGTCTCTTTTAAGGATTTTTTTGAAGTTTGGCATCATTAACTAATTGAGCATTAAATTTAAAAGTAGTTTTAGTTAAAACACCAAAATCGACCTTTTAAGAGGGATTTTTAGAGCTAATGGAGGTTTTAAACAGAATTTCTATTTATTCACTCTCCATTAGTGTCAAATGTCATTTCATTAATTTTTTTATTTGAATTATTATTTTATTTGAAAAATGTCAAATGAGCTAAAGAATTATTAAAAAAAAAAAACATCACAATTATGAAAAAAGTCCAGACTAGAATTTTTTGTAGGTATACACACATGCATTTGTACCATAAAAAAGAACAAAATTCAAAGAAATTAATGCATTTCTTGTCTACTTCGCACAGATAATACTAGATCTACTAGATTATATTCTCCACTTCAAAACTAATCATTTTTGAGATGCTGCATAATACATACATAACATACATAAAATTGCAATTGAAGCCATGAGAAGAAGAGATATAAAGCTTACTTCTAAACCAATGACACGAGATGAATGCCGATAACACTTAAATTTAAGTTGTTATTTGACACCGATGGAAAAAATTAAAAATTTCACTTAACTCCTTCTTCTTCTCATGGTTTCAATTGTAGGTTGTAGCATTCTTTGGTTACCACTGGTATATCGTTAATCTCTTTCATTTTCTGGCGTTTTCAGCTGCAAAATACTTACGGGTCATAGTTTTTTGGTTTTTCTTCCAATTCAAATCTATTTGATTTGACAAAATTGTAGCTTTTGACAGATTATTTTTCAAACAATATAAAAAATCCCTAGGATATTTTTAACAGAGTTTTAAATTTAAAGTTTCCATTAAAAGTAAGGACTTTAACTAAAGAAGAGTGAATTAAATGAATTTTAAATGATGTATACTTAAAGGCGACAATAGTTTAACGAGGCCGTTAACTAAAGCGATAAATTTCAAAATTTAATGGAGGCTCAATAAATTGGCCCTTAGTGGGGAAATTTGAAAAGTTTGGCTACAATGTCTTTTAGATTTTTTTGCGAAATTCACCTTTTGGCATCATTTTGGATCTAAAGATAAGTCTTTAAATGTAATAAATTAAATTTCATATAGGTATTTTTATTTTATGCTTGAGAATTGTTTTGCAAATGTTTGATATTAAGACGGTTTAAGTTTAAGCTGAATTTGTTTGCCCAAGATTAATGTACATTTATGTAAATATGACGAAAAAACTGTATAGCTTTGATGTTGATATTTGATCAAGCAACAGGTATGACAAAAAAATGTGTTTTTGCAAACAAATATAATTAATAACTTGCTTAGGTATTTATTGACAGATTGATTGATTGAAAAACTGTTGGCATAACGAAATGTTGAGAAAAAACTTGAAACTGAGGGAAATTTGTTTAACTACATTTAAAGACTTTAACGTCTTTTTAAGACAAATAAGAACTGAGAAATTTAACAAAATACAAGAATTCAACATGGAATTCAACAGGTTAATTTCGCAAAATCGAAAATTTTTTACCAAAAATATTTATCGTATGAGCAAAGAAAATTGTGGCTAGTAAAAATTCACTGATAAGCTAAACATTTAAACATACAAAAAAAAATGGCTGCTTGGATTTACCACCTACATAGCTTTTTAGCTTTTTTCGGTCAGTTGTCATTATATTGAAACGAGTAAAAAGAAACTATACCATTGATTCCAACACTTCTAACACTTAACGCTTGTGTGCAACTCGCATGCATCTCAAATTTCAATATTGACTACCGCAGACGAGACATGAAGAACACGTGTTTGCTACAGCGAATATAGTAATGACAGGGCCGGCACCATTGACTTCAATAGGCTCTATAGTCTAAGAGCCAGCGACCTAAAGTTTGCAGGTAATTGCTTAGTATTCACCCCTATGAAATATGTTTAAGGACATCCCCAGGCATGTTACTGCAAAAGAAAAAATCTCGTGACACGTGGCAAAAACAGTCTGCCAAGCACTTGAATGTGAAAAAAATTTTAAATTAAGAACTCGACCTTAAATCAAAAAAAAAATATTTAAAGAGAACGGCAACACTTACAAAACTAAACGATACCTTTTTTTAAAGGTAAAAAGGTATACTACTTTTTGGTTTTTATATAAATGTTTTTTGATGAATAGTTTTTGAAACAAAAAATTTCAAACTCAAAATTTTGAAAAAAAATTCAAAAAAAGTTCAAACAGTTTTTTTTTTTCATAAAATTTACCCAATCAAGTATTATTTTTTTTTTGTTTTAATTTCTCTTATATATTTTGAGTCAAACACCGAAAACTAGAAGTCAAAATCTCTTTTACTTTTCGAGAAAACTGAAAATTACCAAACCTTCTATTTTTTCACCAACGCCAAAATTACGGCTATTAATTATGTCTTTCAGAAAGGAAGTAAGATGTTCACGGGTTTTATTGCAGGAATCGTTCAATGGGTTATAAAAAAGATAAAACCGCGGAGTGCTATTAAATGAGAGGGTGGGAACTGGAGATAGGGGTGCAAAAGCCCCCTTTTTGGTTTTTTCAATATATCTCGTAAACAAAGCATAATTTTGAGATATTGTTCTTAACAAATTTTGTAGAGAATTAAATTTCCTATAATAATAATGTTTTTTAAAAATTTATAAAAAAATTTCCTTACCAAAACAGTCAAAACAAACAAAAAAAAAATTTTTTTTAAATTAATTTTTTTTAGTTTTTTTACTTTTTTGGTTGTGTATTAAGTCATATGAAATATGTTTAAGGACATCCCCAGGCATGTAACTGCAAAAAAAAAGTCTAGTCAGCCGTGGCAAAAACGGTCTGCCAAGCACTTGAATGTGAAAAAAATTTTAAATTAAGAACTCTACCTTAAATCAAAAAAAAAAATATTTAAAGAGAACGGCAACACTTTCAAAACTAAACGATACCTTTTTTTAAAGGAAAAAGGTATACCACTTTCTGGTTTTTATATAAATGTTTTTTGATGAATAGTTTTTGAAACAAAAAATTTCAAACACAAAATTTTGAAAAAAAATTCAAAAACAGTTCAAACAGTTTTTATTCCAAAAAATCTACCCAATTAAGTACTAACTTTTTTTCCAATTCTTATTTCACTTATATATTTTGAGTCAAACACCGAAAACTAGAAGTCAAAATCTCTTTTACTTTTTGAAAAAAAAAACTAAAAATATCGAAAACTGTGTTTTTTTGTTCGGGATCAGTATTCTCAGGGATTTTTTCTGAATTGTTTTTTGACTTTTGGCTTTTTTTAGCACAGGCCATTCCATTTAAAGGGAAAGAAAGTCTTAAGTACACTTGTCATTCCACAATGTAAATATTTTGTACCCTAATCCAGTTAAAGTCTTCATATTTATTATTGGCATGTATCAATAGCGTTACAAAACTTACCTTAATCAATATCTAATCCCTCTAACGTTATGGAAATGCCAAAATTTTTAACAAGCTCCTGGATATTCATATAAAAATTGCAATATATCGAGAACAAGGTACATATTGAAAAATTCATCAAATACAATAAAATATTTTATTAAAAAGGACAAGTTTTATGCAATTAAAAGAAGGCAGAAACAAAAAACAAAACAAATGCAAGTAGCTATGTATGTTTATAAAAGTATTAAAAAAGATGATTTATTCTATATCTGATGCAAAGTCATCATTTATTGAATCATCCGTACCATATTCATCTGAAACAAGGAAAACCAAAGAAAATATATAGTAAGAAAATTTTAAAGTACCTAAAAAAAACTTTAAATAAATTATGTTGTAAACTTGTAGATTATAATGTACCTGTATCAGTGGTGCTCCCATCAGTCAATGTTGGTTGTATTATGACATCATTTACCAATTTGGGGGATTGGTCCCCTTCGAACCAAAGTAACTCCATTTTCCCATTTTGTTCAACCCAGCCGTGATCTTGAGGCCTCAGCAATGTAGGTATTTGCAAATACGCGTTGTTCCAAATAGTTGTCACATACTGTGCCCGAAGTAACTGCTGATACAACTCTGCTTTGCACGGTGGTAAATTGGAAGCATCAACATTTTTTAATTTTTTAGCGAATGTCTCGTTTACGCTTTTAAACTTGTAAGTTTTTGTAAAAATTTCATACCTAGCATCATTTACAACTGTTTGAACTGTTTTTGAATTTTTTTTCAAAATTTTGTGTTTGAAATTTTTTGTTTCAAAAACTATTCATCAAAAAACATTTATATAAAAACCAGAAAGTGGTATACCTTTTTCCTTTAAAAAAAGGTATCGTTTAGTTTTGAAAGTGTTGCCGTTCTCTTTAAATATTTTTTTTTTTTGATTTAAGGTAGAGTTCTTAATTTAAAATTTTTTTCACATTCAAGTGCTTGGCAGACCGTTTTTGCCACGGCTGACTAGACTTTTTTTTTGCAGTTACATGCCTGGGGATGTCCTTAAACATATTTCATATGACTTAATACACAACCAAAAAAGTAAAAAAACTAAAAAAAATTAATTTAAAAAAATTTTTTTTTTTGTTTGTTTTGACTGTTTTGGTAAGGAAATTTTTTTATAAATTTTTAAAAAACATTATTATTATAGGAAATTTAATTCTCTACAAAATTTGTTAAGAACAATATCTCAAAATTATGCTTTGTTTACGAGATATATTGAAAAAACCAAAAAGGGGGCTTTTGCACCCCTATCTCCAGTTCCCACCCTCTCATTTAATAGCACTCCGCGGTTTTATCTTTTTTATAACCCATTGAACGATTCCTGCAATAAAACCCGTGAACATCTTACTTCCTTTCTGAAAGACATAATTAATAGCCGTAATTTTGGCGTTGGTGAAAAAATAGAAGGTTTGGTAATTTTCAGTTTTCTCGAAAAGTAAAAGAGATTTTGACTTCTAGTTTTCGGTGTTTGACTCAAAATATATAAGAGAAATTAAAACAAAAAAAAAATAATACTTGATTGGGTAAATTTTATGAAAAAAAAAAACTGTTTGAACTTTTTTTGAATTTTTTTTCAAAATTTTGAGTTTGAAATTTTTTGTTTCAAAAACTATTCATCAAAAAACATTTATATAAAAACCAAAAAGTAGTAGTAGTTTTACCTTTAAAAAAAGGTATCGTTTAGTTTTGTAAGTGTTGCCGTTCTCTTTAAATATTTTTTTTTTGATTTAAGGTCGAGTTCTTAATTTAAAATTTTTTTCACATTCAAGTGCTTGGCAGACTGTTTTTGCCACGTCTCACGAGATTTTTTCTTTTGCAGTAACATGCCTGGGGATGTCCTTAAACATATTTCATAGGGGTGAATACTAAGCAATTACCTGCAAACTTTAGGTCGCTGGCTCTCGGTCTACTACGCCTTATTCGGTATAGCTTTCCTATTTAAACGAATAAATAATTCTTCATAGCTTTCTAGCTTGGCTGATCTAGAAAAAGCCTTAAGTAAACAGTTCCCATTTTAGAACGGGAAATCCTTTTAATGTTTTTCGAAATTTCAGTATCAACTTATTTACCTGCTAATTTTATAGTTTTATCTTTTGATCTAAATAAAATCTAATTTTCGAACATTGATCTGAAATATTAGGTAACGTGTCTATTTTAACGTACCTAAAAGTATCCTCAACAACAAATGATATCTCGAATCAGTGTGTTCATCATTTTTTAAACTATTAACACTTACTACGTTTTTGCACGAAAAACTTCCTGTGTCCTAGTATAATGTAAAATTGAGCAGCATGATTTGTCAAATGTGCGCTTAACTTTTTGTTACAAAATTCAAAGTAAGGACTTTCGGCACTAATTGTAAAAAAATAGAGCCCAATGTTGTAATGCGGTTAAATTATGAGTAGGCTCGTATTAAGTAATTTTAATTAAAAGTTAACTCAATTTTGAAAAAAAAAACTGACCGAAATTCAACAAAATCCGACTCAGAAAAACCAATTTAAAAATTGAGCAAGTTTAAGTAAAGTTACCCAATATTTTTTTTTTAATTTTATTTTATTTGAAATTTTATGTAAATTCTTCGATCCGCACCAGATGCTGTTGATTAAGTTCACTTTTTTTTTACACCTGAGGAATTTCCAATCAATGAACACATTGAACACGTTCGATTTTATTATCAAAAAAATTAAATTAGAAACTATGTTTACCCAAGCAAATAACTCACGATTACATGACCTTGCCAAACACTTTGAAACAATTTAACTGTGTCGCTTCAACACTTTTTGATTTCATAACTCTTTTCAAGATGAAAGAGGATTCTTTTAAACTCTCACAATAAATTCAAATTTCGTAACAACTCATTGAACTCTGGTAGAAAAGTATCTCAGTTATTTCCTGAAAAATTTTTTTTTTTTTTTTTTTGTTAAACTCAATTCACACCCTTTCGTTCACAAGAACCCTCAAATAAATAGTTCCCAAAAAAAAAACATTCATATAAATAAAGTGTCACCGGAAATAACAACAACGGTTGTTCAAATACTTTCGGTTATCCGCAAAGTTAAATGCGATGTATTTGGGGTGCGCCACCACCGTAACTATTTCAATATTTTGGAATTCTTTTAAAACACGATTAGATTTTAACATTATTTTTTTTTTTGTTAATTTTCTAAACAGAGAACCGTTCTGTGATCGAATAATCTCGATACTGTTATGGTAGTCGATTACCGGCAAACACTGGGAGCTATATAGAGGAGCAAAATAATATGTGAGAAAAGCGCATTGATTAGCTACAGCACGATACTATACTACTACAAATACCTCCCTAACTGTGACATTCTACCTATACTCTATATACATTATAGTAAAGTTTAGCTAGCGGCGGGAATAAAAATAAAAAAATAAAAGAGGCTTGGCCCACCACCGATAAATAAAAAAGTCGTCACTTGCCGCTGACTTTTGAAATAAATCGCGTTGAATGAGTTGAGCCGCTTTTGTTTGCCTGCTGGCTGACTCCTACTAGGGTTTTGGTGTTGTTGCCGTTGTTGCTGTTCAGGAGCATGCATCTAACAGTGTGATCGAAAAATATTGTTTTGTTTTTATTTTTGTTTATCTACATAGAAATAAAACAAAATTCAAATGAAAAACAACCTTAAATCAATTACTTAAGAGCAGTTATTTTCCAAAACTGTGGGACTAGTTTTATGGAAACTATTTTCTTTAATAAAATTCAACTAATAAGAAACAATCAAGTAGTTTTTACAACCAATATTATTATTATTTTGAAATTGAATAAAAATTGATTTAAAAACAAAAAAAACTTTAATCTGATTTGGAATCGACTTAAAACTGATTTGCAATCACTTTGAAACTAAATTGCAATCATTTTTGAACCGTTTCGCAATTTTTTTCTAATTTGTTTCAGAATGTGCCAGAGTCTAAAAAGTACGTGCGTCCGCTTCAGAATAAAAATGCTGCGAATGGTAATGGAAACTTTGAAAAAAAAAAAAACTTGATAACCAATCTCATTCTCTGCACTTTTACTTTTAAATTGACCGATAACACCCAAAAATATCACATACATAAAATCGCTGACAGAAGTCAAAGATAGAAGTCAAAACGTTGACATGTTTCTAAAACAAATATCGAAAGCAAACGTATTTTGAAGTGAAAACTTCTTTAGTATCGTAGTGATTTGAAACAAGATGAAACGAAAACGCGACACGACTTCAAATTGTTATAACTTTTTTTTTTAATAGATAGATGAATGAAATTTGTACTGTAGATATGTAGGTAATTAAATAAATTATAATTGTACAAAATTGATAGTTACAAAATTCGGAGATAACGGTAAAAAGATGTTCTTTTCCAACACACGTTATATCTTTTGATCTAGTGCGCATACAAATTTGATTTAACTTTAATACGCATGCTGATAACATAACCTTTTATTTGATATATCACACATAACGGTACGTGCTCTAGAAGTAACACAATCTTAAATTGAAAAAATTGAAACATACCTCAAAACACCTGTGGAGATCTAGCGATGACCAGCTACCAGTGTAGGACATACCGTAATCTCAAACTGGAAATTCGACATGGTTGACTTTCAAAAATTCTAACTTCTCTTGTAGACATCTTTGAAATAAGATTTATACATCATTATACAAGGTGAAACAATAAGCTTTCACATGGTATACAATTTTTTATAGGTTGTCAAACAAAAAAATTGAATTAATAGCATAAGAACATAAAAATAAATGTTTTGTTTGCTTTTTTTGATAAAATTTCATCGAGTTTAAAAAATTCTAGCTCTTTTTGTAGATGTCTCATAGACTTGATGTATATATATATTTTGAGCTAGGACAATAAGCTTTCAGATGGTGTAGGTTGTTATAGGTTTTTAGTTAAGAAAATGGATTTAATAGCGTGAGAAGATAAAAATACGTGTTTTTTTCGCTTTTTTTGATGGAAATTGATCGAGTTCAAAAAATTCTAGCTCTTTTTCTAGATGTCTCATAGACCTGATCGATATATACATATATTTTGAGCTTAGACAATAAGCTTTCAGATGATATAAAATTTATATAGGTTGTCATATAAAAAACATGGATTTGAAGGTGATAGAATAAAAATAGGTAGATTTTTTCAATTTTTTTTTTTTTGCAAGAAAAATGATTTTTTAAGGTTTCACTTCTACCACGTGTGAATTGCAAACATGATTTTTTTTCATATAGACTCTGTACTTTAAGAATTAATAAAAAAAAAGTTCATGGATTTCACCTCCAGATGGCACCATAATCAATTTCATGCAACGTTAAATAGTATTTGACTAAAGAGCAATCAAGATGCTTCCAAGCATATCTTATTTCTCAAATAACCATAAGTAGTTTAGAAGATATAATGCCACAGATGAAAACACAGTTTTGGAAAACTAATAAACGAAAAATATTCCAAAAAATATGTATGTAAGGTATACCTAGTCCAATTTTGTGTGGAAATATATTTAAAAAGGAAATATTATAAAGGAATATCCTGTACAAATATATACGGTGCATACTTACGTACATACTTTTGTACGTGAAACACATAACATTCTTTTATCTTTGCCGTATCAAATAAAAATGGTATTCCATCGCAACATCGCTGTAGCACCGCCGCACCACGTCCGCACCATGATCAAACTTCTTTAAATCACCGCACCAGCACCGCAATACGTCCACATCATGATCACCGCACCGCCGCAGAACGTCCGCGCCATGATCAAAAATTCTGCTGCGGCGATGGTGCGGCGAAGTTTTCCAGTGCAGCTGTGGTGCGGCAGTCAAGAATTTTTGTTTTTTCTTCAAAAATCTAATTTCTATTTTTGCTCGGGTAATTAATATCCTTTAAGTGCACTTCTTATATAATTTTGTGTTCTAGTAATGAATTTCTTGCGAATCACCCTGTTTATTGTCTTGGAATATGTTAGCATTTTTTTGTGTTAAATTAAAAATTCTCTTTTTTGATGGTTGGTGCTTATTTTGCATGGAAAAATACTTAAAATTTAAGTCACTTAAAAAAGAAATAGCCTTTAGCTTTTTTTATGATTCTAAGTTTGAAAAGAAGAAGGGGTCGATAATAGCGGCTATACCGCATTTAGTATTAACCAGTACCCAAATTGTTTCATTGTTCAATGTCCACGACCTAGCCACAGCACCGTAGACTTGCACCCCCACCCTTTGCCTAAGTTGTATCATACATTATTCTATCAGTATAAAAATTTTAGTACTGTTGTGTGATGTGGTGTGAATGAATTAGCTTAAATAAATAGTCTGAGTGATGTTGAGTTCAAAAGTTGAGGGTTATTTTCATGTATTTTGTTTTTTTTTTCATATGAATACTTTGTTGATTTATTGTTATTTTGACCGTGTCCTCTCTCTCCCTCTGTAGGGTAATTTGATTATTTTAAAATATAATTTTTTTTATTTTACATGTGTCTTTTTCAACTGTCAGTTGTTGACACTGATAGCTCCTTGCGTTCTTTTTCAAATGTCAAAAACAATTTATATCAAAATGGAAATAGTTTATGTTAATTTATTAGTTATTTTTCGTCGATTTATTTATACTTAAAGTTGTTATAAACGTGACTTGAGTTGAAGATTATTGTTTTGATTTTACACGATGCATGTTTATCAAAGTAATATGAAGTATGTTGACGGTATGTCACACAAGAAGACGCATTTTCATTCATATTTAATTAAAATGTAGTGTAAAACAGTATATCAAAGCTTTGTCGGTAAGCCGACTTTGAGAACATCAAAACTGCATAATATACTGTTCAGAAAAAAGTAGGGGAGTAAAAAAGCTCAATAACAATAACAATGGCTTACTTTTGACATACGCACATGGAGAAAAAAAACACCTAAAAAGAAGCGGATTCCTGCTAGTTTTTTTTTTCAAAATGACTTCCATCTTCAATTGAGCGGAAATCCACTTAATTTTAGATAAAAATCTTCTTATTTTTACGAGAAAAATAAGAAAATTTGCATCTTCTTGTTTTTACGAGAAAATACCACCAAAGAACAAGCGGATTTCTGCATTGTTTTTTGTGAAAATGACTTCCGTCTTAAATTAAGCGGAAATCCACTTAATTTAATATGAATATCTTCTTATTTTTAAGTGCAAATAGGAAAATTTATATCATCTTGTTTTTAGCAGAAAAAGACCACCTTAAATCAAGTGGAATTCTGCAAGGTTTTTGGCCAAGATGACTTTCGTCTTAAATTAAGCCGAAATCCACTTAACTTTAAATAAAAATCTTGCTTTTTTTCATGAGAAAAATAAGATGATTTTCATCTTTTTGTTTTTACGACAAAAAGACCACCTAAAAACAAGCGGATTTCTGCATGCTTATTTGCCAAGATGACTTTCGTCTTAAACTAAGCCGAAATCTACTATAAATTTAAGATGAATATCTTCATAATTTTTCTATAATAAGAAAATTTTCTATTTCATTTTTTTCTTTCTTAAGCACTTTACTTTTATTTATTTAAAAAAAAAATACAAGATTTATAAAATATATCCAATTTAAATGTTTACTAGTTTAAAATTTTCCCATTTCAATATCAACAATGGCCATATCCATGCTCATCTATTGTGTGTAGAATCCTCTTTAGAAGCAGCCCAAAAAAAAAAAGAAAAAATCCAATCGGAAAACATTATTTGAAAATGGAATTGAAATTGCACCTTGAAAAGGATGCTTTCTTCGTGTGAATCAATAAAAAAAAAAAAAACATGAGAGGAGAAGAAATTTTTATTCAAATAAAATTTAAATGCGATTATCATTTCCCTAATGGATTTTGTCAATAACCAAACACAATTGTAATCCACTCACTCAATGAAAATAAAAATACAAAAGGATTACTTTTACCTTTACACTAGGTTAGGTGTTGATGTTGGTTTTTCGTCTTGTTACTTTTTTACTTGCGATTGATGTATAGGTACAATAAAAAAGGGATCGGGTCAAAATTCTGGCTTCAAAATTCTGCTTTTTAAAATTCTGCTTTTCAAAATTCTGCCAGCATTATATTTGAACAAAAAAAATTCTGCTAATTCTGTTTTTTTTTTATAGCATATGCGCTGGCTAAAGAAAAACACACCTCATCAATGTAATTCAACATTGGTACTTCCTAAATTTTTTTATTTAAGTGTCGCAAATATTTTTTGAAATGCATATACTGACTTTCTTTCAAATAAAATATGTATACTAATTGGAACCGATGTTGTATATTCCTTTTCTTATTCAAATTTTTGAATATTCATCTTTATTTGATAAATTAATAAATTTTAAGTTATTTTCGGAAATGTTTAATATTAAAAACCTTTTCTTAATATTTTCAAATTTATTCATTTATAAAACAAAAATTAATTCGCATTTAAAAAATGACAAATTATGTGTGTAAGTAATCAAATAAGCAGATAATTTTTCAAAAAGATGATTTTACAGAATTCTGCAAAAAATTAAAAAAGGGTTTGGAAAATGTTTAAAAGCGCGCGCTTATTAACATTTTCCAAACCCTTTTTTAATTTTTTTAAAAGCGCGCGCTTTTTAACATTTTCCAAACCCTTTTTTAATTTTTTGCAGAATTTTGAAAAGCAGAATTATGAAAAGCAGAATTTTGAAAAACAGAATTTTGAAAAACAGAATTTTGAAAAGCAGAATTTTGAAAGCAGAATTTTGACAAAAGAATTTTGACCCCGGCAGAATTTTGACCCCAACCCAATAAAAAAGAATTTCCAGAAAGTTACAAAATCATGTCTGGTCTGGTATAGGTAGATTAAATTTTATAAGTTTTGAATATCTATAGCACATTGACTAGGCTTCGAAAAAAGGTAAAAATCAGAGGTATTTCATTTAAAAAGGACGTCGATTTTATCGTACGGCTCCCATACTGTCAGATTAAGACTGGACTGAAAATCCAACCAAACATTTTTTTGTTTCTTTTTGTCAAAAGTCGATATCTTTTGACCAAAGTTCCGAAAGAGTTTTGGGTTTTACAGATATGAGTTCACAATGAACAGGGCTATCTATATATGTAAAAAAAATCACAAATAAATTTTTTTCGAAATTTCTAGAAAAAATCTAAAAAAAATTGAATTTTAAAAAAATCCTTCCAAATCCATCGAGTGAAAGATCAAAAGAAAGGTTTTTTAAAGCTCTATTCATACCTGAAAACCAAAAGTTTCTTCGAGGTCTGGTTGCTGAGTTATTTGTATCCAAACATATCTTTTTTTTCTTACTTTCGGATGCAAATAACAAAAGTCTCGAAACAAGTTTTGGTTAACAGATACGAGTTCACTATGAACAGGGCTATCTATTTATGTAAAAAAATTACAAATTTATTTTTTTCTGATTTTCGAGAAAAAATTGGATTTAAAAATATTTCCTCAAAACCCATTGAGTGAGACATCATAAGAAAGGTCTCTTGAAGCTCTATTCATAGCTGAAAACCAAAAGTTTCTTCGAGGTCTGGTTGCTGAGTAATTTGTATCCAAACATATATTTTTTTTTTCTTACTTTCGGATGAAAATATCTGCAGACAAAAATCTCGAAACTAGTTTTATTTTACAGATATGAGATCACAGTGTACACAGTTATGATTCAATCTTATCGCTGCTTTAGTTAATAAAGGTAAATGTCATTTTGACATTAGCTAAAAAGTAAGTTAATTTTCGTTCTCATACAAACGCTGGAAAAGAGGAAAAATTTCAAAAAATGTTTAACTGTTTTTTTTTTTATCAAACTCACTGAACTATGAAACAGTAATGAGTGGGTCAAAATTATGCTCCTTAAGGTATGTTCAACGTATATATGAGTTACAATCAAAATCAAATGGTCATACAACATTTCAAAAAGTACGATCAACTAAAGGCATTGCCTGTTCCGAGGCGAAAATTAAAAAAAAAAAAAAAAAAAACAATTGTGTTGTTCACATGTTTTTCAACGTTTTTTTTTTTTAATTTTTATTTTATCAACATTTAATAGATTTTGGTAAACCTTTTTCTCCAAAACGAAAGTTATGCCTTATTTCCTTATTTTTTTTAAAGAAAAAGTTCTTTAATAAAGAAAACACAATCTTATCAGTTATTCACGCTCAGTTTCCAATCGAAATTCTTAAGTCAACTTAGCTTTACTCTCAAATCAATATACATACTTACTCATAAAGACACACGTTTACCCGTAAACAGAGTCTTATTTTCTAAAAGCGATAAGAACAATTGAATGAAAACACAAAAATAAACAAAAATAACTAAAAAAAAAAAAATTCATTCCAACAGACACGCTGCATTATTACTTGAAAAATGTTTAGGTTCAATAGTTAAATAAAAACTCTAACAAGCTGTATCGTCTTCGTCGTCTCTGACTGAGCTTGATTGCACAGCCAGAATTTTTACGTCAATCATTAAAAAATATTTGTCATTTTTATTATTTCAAAAACTTGTGTTTCCAATTGAGTTCTTCAATATTTGAAATTCATTAAATAACTTAACAAGAAGAAATAATATTCAAAAACAACCATGACCCTTCTTAACTAAGACGAGCCTTTTAATATCTTCATTCGTGTATTAAATTGAAAATAAAAAAAATCGTAGACATAATTTTTTGTTGTGCGATAAGTTTACTTATTCATTTAAAAATTGAATGATTCGTTTGTGAATGCAAAAAAAATAAAAAACTTTTGTGAGATAACCTTGCCCGTCTGGACTTTCGAATCGATTTTATTGAAGAAAACAGAACATACAAATTTAATTTAGAAAAATCATAAAATACAGTTTGGAGTCTAAAGAAGACTAGAAGTCTAAAATGTCTGACCAAGGTATGTAAATTTTGATAATTAGTTGCATTGTGGAACATATTGTTATTGTGGAACGTATTTTTTTTTAAATATATTGAATTTGACGTGAACTTAGCGAAATACTAATTGGGAACCTTATATGAATGATTTGGCACTGCGTTTTATGGTAATTCGCTGAGTTCATATTAAGTTAGCGAAATAACCCGACAAGTTTCAAGGTAGCATTCGATAAAATGTTTATAATATTTTTTGCTAATTCCTTGCTAATGTTTTTGTTGCGATATCCATTCTGTATAGGTATTGCATGATTCGCTAAGTTCATAAAAAATTAACGAGATCCCTACAAAAGACTGACCCTTATCAAAAGAAATTTGTGATTTTTTTTTTATTACAGAATAATTACAGCTACATAAATGTAAATTAAGTTTTTTTTTCTTTTATTCAAGTTTGTTAGGAGTTTTCGCTGAGTTCCTAAAAAATAAAGAAGACCTTCCTAAAATTGACATCTAGTCCATTTGTTGTTCATTAATTAGTTGTTGATTAATTTTTAGTGATAATTTGTAATTAAATTTTCCTATTCTTTAAGTGTAGTAACGCGATTAAAGTGTATGAAGTCAGGGAAAAATATTAGGAAAAACGCATTGAACAATCTATGGGAAATTTATAGTTTGTTGCTTTTTACTTGCGATATAGGTACTATATATCAAGTTATGCATTCGTACAAAAAAAAAAAAGTTGAGATAACATTTTTCCATGACATTACGATGATAGACAATGCCAAAAAAGTGGGTCCCGGAAGTCCGTCTGTCTGTCAGTTTGTCAGTCTGTCTGTCTGTCTGTCTGTCTGTCTGTCTGTATAAGGAACTAGAGCCTAAACGGATGGACCGATTGACTCCAAACTTGCTATGTAGTAGTTTTTGGAGACTCTCCAGAGGGGTTTTTGGAATTAATTTTTTCGGACCAAAAAAAACGGTAACTGTCATACAAAAATTTCGGAAAAGTTTAATTTCACGAAAACGGCTCCAACGATTTTGTTAAAAAAATTCAAATGTTAGTTTTTAAACAATGTCTATCTTTTGAAGAAAATTTTTTTTTTTGAAAATCGTTATTAACGGTACCTGCCATAGGACCGCTTTTTTCAAATCGGATTTTCTACAAAACTACTTATTGTATTTCAACGAAATTTTTTATACAAAAGCATTTATATAATTTAAATATAAACCAAACATAAAATCCAAAATAATTTTTGGATTTTTAAAAAAATTTTGAAAATTTTTTTTTGAACAATCAAATTTTCGAAAACGGGACTTTGAATTTTTTTGAAATTTTGTTTTTAGATGTTGATTAGTTATTTCTACAAAATGGCATACCAGTTTTATTTTTAAACTTTTTTTTCAAAAAATTATTTATAAAAAATTAGTTTTTTTAAAAAACGGCTCTAACGATTTTGAAAATTTTTTTTCTAAAAATGCACCTTAGTATATCAAATAAAACTGCATACTTGTTTTGTGGGGCGATTAAATTTCAGATACTGTTTTATTTTTTTGAAAAATGAATTTTATTTTATTTTATTTTTGTTTTTTTTTTTTGTTTTTATGTACCTACATTTCCCAAGTTTCTATATAAAAAGTCTTAAAAATTTAAGCAACTTCAACTCTAAGAGCAAGTTCGTGCGACCCAGTCGTGCATTTTATTTTTACTGTAATTTTAATTCATTAAATTCTTAGGTATTTTTTTATTTTTATGGGTGATTCTCTAAGTTAAATGAAAGAAGCTATCAAATGGTCAATCTTAATTGGCCTAAACCTATTCAAAGAAGAAGGTTTTCAATTTCGTCTTGAGTTTTCGCTAAGTTATAGGATATAGGTATTGAAACTAACGAAGTTTTTCATTTTCGAACCAATTGAAGCAATTTTTTTTTTCAGTTTTTTCGTATGTTTACATACTTGCAGTGACTGCTTTTTATTCCGTCAATTCCATTATAATTTATGAACAACAACAACATCTTGAAGGTGCTACCACCAAGTGTTTTATGGCTAGAGTTACAGTACTGTTTCACGGACGCCAATCCGATCATCAGACTCCTTATTCAAGCAAGAAGCAATTTTCGTAGTTTGTTTAAATAAAACAATTTTTGTTTAGTGTTCTTTTCATTTATAAAATTCGCTTATTTTATTTCAACTTAGCGAAAAAAAAACAATTGCCGAAAGAAGGTTAATCATTCAGTTCCTAATTCCTTCAAGCAAATACAGTTCCTTAACTCCTATGTTGTTTTTTTTTTTTTTTTTGAATATTTCGCTTTTTATTGGCAGTTAGCGAAAACTACAATGCTTAGTTAACCTAAAGCCAAAAACAAGATTTGCAATGTTGTAGTGCTTAAAAATTTCAAAACATTTTATATTGTTGAATTTTTATTGTTTTGTATTAGATTTCGCTTAGTTGCAGTGAACTGAGCGAAAAACAAAATAATCGCATTAGACCAATCAAAGAACATAAATTATTGCTTATTTTCTTACGACAACTTTAATAATTTCACTCCTTGTTACCTTGCTTTTGAAATGTTTCGCTAAGTTTACGGAGTCCTAAAGCCGTTCAAAACCAGTTTTAAGTTTTTTGTGGCTAATAGTAATTTGTTCATCCTTCATTACTTTGTGTGATGTTTCAACAAGTTCCCATGAAATCAGCGAAAAGAAAATTGAACACATTCTTTTTTCACTTTTTCAGCTAAACGTGTACCCGATCCAGTTTTTGATTCAATCGGTGATGCTGGAAAATGGCAAATATTACTTCTGTTACTAATATCTCTGTCAAAGTTTCCCGTTGGATGGCATCAACTTTCGAATATTTTTTTAGCCCCACCAATAGATAAATATTGTGGTAACCCTGGAAATACCACAGATATTTGTTCACCAGACTGCAAGGAAGTCATCTACGATCGAAGTGTTTTTGAGCAAACTATCACCATGGAGTGGGACTTGATTTGTGACAAAAAACATTTTGCCAATTATTCACAAACGATATTTATGTTTGGCATATTGGTGGGAAATGTCAGTTTTGGCATATGGGCCGATAAGTAAGTTTAATTTAGGCCAGTTCAGGTTTCTGAAAGGTCAGTTCTACCTAGCTAAAACTACAGCTTCTTTAAGATACAAAAGAAGTTTTATAGAAGCTTTGAAGCCTTAAAGAAGCTTTATAGAAGCTATAAAGCCTAAAAAGAATCCTTTTGGAAGATATATAATTTTATAGGAGCTTAATGGCCTAAAAAAAGGACCTTTTTAGAAGTTTTATAACCTTAAAGAAGCATTATAGAAGCTGAAATGTTAATTGGATGTGAAGGTTATTAACGAGTATTTTTTTTTTGTGTGGCTTCTTTATGGCACAAGTAGATTCGGATCTTCGTTGAGAGAACAAATTCTCTAAGACCTTAGAAACCTGAACTGGTAAATTTTGTTGATATAGAAAAATAAAGTTAAATAATTTTCTCTTTCCAGACATGGCCGTCGAATACCGTTTTTATTTTCTGTTGTTCTTCAGTTGGTGTCTGGCGTCCTTGCTGCATTTTCCCCTTGGTTTTGGGTGTTTGTTTTCTTAAGATTTCTGTGTGCCGTTGCAACAGGTGGCAATATGTTAACAAGGTAAGTCTTCAACATTTTGTTTCTGTTTCTAGAAAAATCTACGAAAAAACTCTTTATTTTTTAGCTTCTGCCTCATCATGGAAATCATTGGGCCAAGTCGCCGTGAAGTTTTAACAGGAATCATCTATCAAGTTCCCTTCAATATTGGTCATGCTCTTCTTTCAGTTGTTGCGTATTTCATTCGAGACTTTAGAATGTATCAATTCACGCTGTCAATCTTTTCGGTATTGCTTCTCTCGTATATCTGCCTTATTCCGGAATCTCCACGTTGGCTCATGATGGCTGGCCGAATTGATGAATCAGTACGAATTCTAGAAAGAGCTGCAGTTGTCAACAAAAGACCAAAAGAAAATGTTCGTCCGATTGTCGAAGAAGCTGCCAGAGCTCGTGCTGCCAAGGCAGAAGTGAAAAAAGCTAAATTTTACGATTTGCTAAGAACTCCCAAACTAAGACTGTATTCACTATGTATATTCTACAACTGGTTCACTGTTGGCTTCAATTATTTTGGAGTGTCTCAATACATCGGAAAGTTAGGAGGAAGTATTTTCCTCAATGTTGCCATTAGCGCTGCTCTTGGAATTCCCGGAGTAATAATGTCTGTACCGGCTTGCAAGTATCTTGGACGAAAGCCGACTTTGGTAGCTGCAAATCTAATCATTGGAATTTGTATGATAGCATTTATATTCGTTCCTGCCGAACAATCTCAACTGCAGGTGGCGCTAGCGTCAATGGCTGTTTTTGGTGCTGCCACATCATTTCCCACAGTCTATCTCTATGGTGGGGAGGTATTTCCAACAGTTGCCCGTAACTCTGGCATGGGATTTGCATCAATGTTGGCTAGAATTGGAGCAATGACAGCGGCACATGCTTCAAGTTTTGAAACATTTGGCATTTGGGTGCCACCAGTGATATTTGCTAGTTTGGGAATGCTAGCAGCGCTTTTGACTTTATTGCTTCCCGAAACAAAAGGTGAACCTTTGCCAGAAACACTTGAAGATGCTGAAAATTATGGAAAGAAAACGTAGTAGAATTGTTTCTTAGACAATTTTTGTAGTAAATTTTTTATATAAATTTATTGTACTAGAAGAATTTTGTTAAATATTATTTAGTTATTATTAAATGGGCTTTTTCTTTAAAAATTAAAAACATGGAAAGAAGAAAGTTTACTGGTTTAATATGAAACTTTGGATGCTGATATCTCCGAAATAGACCATCGAAACCTGTTTTCTGAATCAATACACCTTTCCAACAAAGTAATTTAAAATTTTTAAATTCAAATAAAAGTTGAAAATCAAACATTGATGCGAGAAATACCCGTTACTTACCTTATGCTCCCTCTGGTTCCTTAGATATTTCAAACCAAACATTTTTGTTTCTTACTTTTTCTTACATTGCGAAGCCAATATCTTTTGACAAAAGTTTCGAAACAAGTTTTGGTTTACAGATATGAGTTCACAGTGAATAGGTCTATGCATTCTTTGAAAAAAATTACAAATTTATTTTTTTCGGATTTTCAAGAAAAAATCAATTGCCTAAAAAAATTGGTTTTTAAAAAATTTCTTCCAAATCCATCGAGTAAGATATCAAAGGAAAGGTCTCTTTAAGCTCTATTCATAGGTGAAAACCAAATGTTTCTTGGAGGTTTGGTTCCTGAGATATTTCGAACCAAAAATGTTTTATTTCTTTTCCTTTCATTCCCAAGCCGATATCTTTTGACCAAATTCTCGAAACAAGTTTTGGTTTACAGATATGAGTTCACAGTGAATAGGTCTATGCATTCTTTGAAAAAAATTACAAATTTATTTTTTTCGGATTTTCGAGAAAAAATCAAGGTTGCCTAAAAAAATTGGTTTTTAAAAAATTTCTTCCAAATCCATCGAGTAAGATATCAAAGGAAGGGTCTCTTTAAGCTCTATTCATAGGTGAAAACCAAAAGTTTCTTGGAGGTTTGGTTCCTGAGATATTTCAAACCAAAAATGTTTTATTTCTTTTCCTTTCATTCCCAAGCCGATATCTTTTGACCAAATTCTCGAAACAAGTTTTGGTTTACAGATATGAGTTCACAGTGAATAGGTCTATGCATTCTTTGAAAAAAATTACAAATTTATTTTTTTCGGATTTTCGAGAAAAAATCAAGGTTAACCCCTTGCCTAAAAAAATTGGATTTTAAAAAAATTCTTCCAAATCCATCGAATGAGACATCGATAGAAAGGTTTCTTTAAGCTCTTTTCATAGGTGAAAACCAAAAGTTTCTAAGAGTTCTTGTTCCTGAGATATTTCGAACCAAACATTTTTTCTTCCTTTTCCTTTCATTCCGAAGACGATATCTTTTGACGAAAGTATCGAAACAAGTTTTGGTTTTCAGATAGATATAAGTTCACACTCAACAGGCTTATCTGCATTTAGGTTACAAATAATTTTTTTTTTTAGATAAAACATCCTTTATCCTTCACAAATAAATCGTTGGCATCTTAAAACAACAACAAAAATACACAAAACAGCAATTATTCTTTGTGTACAATTATTATTTATAAACTAAAAAACATCTTATGTTAACATAATAATTCTATAATTAGTCTATGGTTATCTTAAAAAAGACATCTTATGGCATCTTTCAATCTTTGTGTGTCGGAATATAAACTCTGCTCTCAAACGTCTCATTTTGCATCTTTTTCATTTTCAGCCTTGTTTTTCTTCTTTCCAAAATTCTCTCCATCTTCGATAGTTTCCGGCAGAGGGGCGCCTTTAGTTTCTGGCAAAAATATCACTAAAACAGCTCCAATCAATGGAACAATACCAAAGATAACTGGTGGTATCCAATGTGCAACAGATGCAGTCTGTGATACAAATGGAGCTGACATTGAACCAATTCGAGCCAACATCGATGCAAAGCCCATACCAGCATTTCTCACAACAGTGGGGAACATTTCACCACCATAAAGATAGACAATTGGGAAAGAAACAGCCATTCCGAAGACACCAATCGATGCGAGGACCACTTTCAAGAAGGCACTGCTAGGAGGGACAAAGGCTATCGCCAACATACAACATCCTGCAAGAGTGTTCGAAACCATCAACGAGATTCTACGACCCCAGTATTTTCCAGTAAGAATCGAAATCAATGTTCCAGGAATACCCAGAGTTCCAGCGATAGCAACGTTTGTGAAGATATCTCCACTTAGTTCACCAACATACTGTGACACTCCGAAATATGTCAAACCACAAACAAACCAATTTATCGTTATACAAATGGTCTTGATTCGGAGATTTGGAAAACGGAACAGATCGATGAAAGTTCCCTTCTTCACTTCTTTCTTGGTCGTTTTACGGCGAGACCATTCTTCCAAATCACTGCGAATATTGTGAATGGGAAGGTTATTTGTAATGGCAGCTTTTTCTAGAACTTTTGTAGCCTTATCAAGTTGTCCATCTGACATTAGCCATCGGGGAGATTCTGGAATAAGCCAGTAGTAGGAGATGAATATCACTGAAATAATTGACATTGCAAACTGGTACCATCTCCAATCACGGAGGAAATATGCAAACACAGGTAGGGTCATGTGTCCCAGGTTGAATGGAATCTGATAGAGAATTGACATGATTTCACGTTTCTTAGTGCCAGTAATTTCCATGACGAGAACGAAGCTTTAAGAGTAAAAATAAACATTAAATTTGTTTAGTTTAAAAGGATCACAGGTTAAACTTACCTTGTTATCATGCTTCCTCCAGTTGCAAGTCCAAGTAAGAATCTGAAGGTACAAAATACCCAAAACCATGGTACGAAAGCATCAAGAACTCCACAAACTAACTGCATCAATACCGAGCATACCAAAGGTGGACGTCGACCAACTCTAGAATTTCAAATGACTCATTATTCAAGTCTCTATTTGAAAAAAGTGTTTCTAACTTACTTATCAGACCATATTCCAAATATAATATTTCCAACTAAAATACCAAACATAAATAGTGTTTGTACAATACTGGCTAGGTAGCGTTTACTACACACTAAATTCCATTCTGTGACAATGGTTTCTTTGAAGATACTACGGTCGTATACCAGTTCGGTACATTCATCGGAACATTTGTCGGTTAGATTATTTGGTACAGCACATTCAAAGCTAACTGGTGGAGCTAGGAAAACTGTGGCCAGTTGATGCCAACCAACTGGGAATTTCATCATGAAAATCACCATACATATCCAAATTTGCCATGGACCCAAGTCACCTATCGATCCGGCAACGGGGTCTGTGATGCGGGCTTCGTAGTCGGCTTTTTCTGAAAGTGTAAAAATAATAAGTTATTTTTTTTCATATTGAACTTAAACTATAAAGATCAAATCATGAGTTCGATAAATGAAATCAAAAGAACTTAAAGTTTTCAAAAACCTCTAAGCTTAGATTCAAGCTCTAATTCTAGCCCAGTATTAAACTAAGTGTTCACAATGTAGATCTTACCACCCCTGATCCTGATCTGAACCCTCTTTTTAATACTCATGGGACCCAGGAATCTTTAGCTTTGGAGTTTGATTCAAAAAGGTTTTACATTGCAATTACAATAATTCTGTTACTATCATAGAATATACAGGGTGTCCCGGAATAAGGTAAGGAAAATTAAAGAGGTGATTTTTGGTTAATGGTTTAACAGTAACGCTCTATCTTTATTCTTTAAAATTGATACCACTTGGCGATGATTTAAGAAAACCCTTACTTTGGTATGCCTTTACGGATGTTAACGATAACACTGGTTAACAAGGGTTCTGTTGCCGAAACAAAAATATACTTTTCTGAAGGTTTTCGGTGTGCTGAACTCGAATCCGAAGTCAAAAAAATTCTAGCAGCTCCCGTTTTTGAGATATAACCGTTAGAAAATTCAAAAAAACGTTTTTTTGAGTTTTTTGGACCTTATTCTATTGTATAAAGAAAATTGTTTGAGCATATTTAGTAACGGTTTCTATAAGAACTCTTTTCCATCTTTCGATACCTGTTTAAATCTTTTCAATATCTTTTGTATTGCCCGAGATATCTTAAAATGAAGTAAGTGGGTTTGGCTTCATATATCATAATGGAGATAATGACGTTATAAAATTTATAAAAATACCAAACAACTGAGGATATCTCGGGCAGTAAAAAAGATATCGGAAAGATTTAAACAGATTTAAAAAGGTGGGAAATAGTTCTTATAAAAACCACTACTAAATATGCTCAAACAATTTTCCTAATATAAAAGAATAAGGTCCGAAGTGCTGCATTTTCTAACGGTCATATCTCAAAAACGCGAGCTGCTAGAATTTTTTTGACTTCGGATTCAAGTTCAGCACACCGAAAACCTTCAGAAAAGTATATTTTTGTTCTGGCAACAAAAAAAAAGTTCAATTTTGTAAACCAGTGTAATTTTTCTGTTAACCTTGATAAAGGTTTTTATTTAGAAAAAATGTTATTCTTGGTAAATATACAAATACAAATATGCAAATTTTAAATATCTTTTTTGGTTGCTCAGATCTTAATTTTTAAAGCTTTTCATTTTTTCTTGCCCATGATAATTTTTGCATTTAAGCCCAATTTTCTTCGAGGAAGGTTTAATAAACATATTGTTTCATTAATTTATTCTTATGAAAAAACTGTAATGAAGAAAAAAGTCACTTACAAGTTTGTTTTGTGATTTTTTTTTATACAAAAAAGAGAAAATTTTTCAATAGTCAGATATACCTCAGATAGAGCTTATTCCTAGGAATAAAAGTTTTTTATATTGGCATTTATTCTTCTGATAGCCTAACTGACGATTGAAACATCAGGGCTAAGGTTAAAAATAAAATATTTATTTTTGTTGTTTTAGTTACAGTATTTTGGGTTTTATTACGATTTTATTTTATAACGGTAATATTTCAAAAAAGGGAGCTCACCTAAAACCTTTGAAAAAGTATATTCAATTTGATAAATTAAACACATTTATTTAAAAAAATTATAGGTATTGGCTATTTCTTTAATGTTCAGTCATAAATGATAACAATATGTTTTTAAATCTCTATAAATGCTCATTCTCCTGTAAATTTTTCCAAACATATTTTTCAAAAATAAATTAAAAAAAAAAAACCATTTAACCTCAAACATTCATGCCTCCCAAAAACCTACACTTAATTAAATGTGCAAATTTAGACCAAAGCGCAACTTGCACTTTACAACTTACTAAGTTGATTGCATGTGAAAATTTATTTATAGTTTATTCAATTCCAAAGACTTGTGGCCTGTCGTGGGTGTGTGTGGTTTGGATGCACAAAATTAATTGAGTTAAATAACAATAAAAAAAAAAAAATGTGTTTTAATCAAATTATTTAATTGTAATTTTAAATTGCATGAAATATGTACATGGAGCAATTGAATGATGCATATGCTGATAAAATCAAGAGTGATGCATTTTTTTGTATGAAAAGAATCACACAGATGATAGATAACCTTGCCATTTGTTTAACCTGGAATACTCGAAACTGACTGGCAAGTATTGGTTTCGTGTAGAAAAAAAAAATTGAGGTTTTAATCAAAACCAACATTACGATAATGGAGAAGATCAAAAAAGTGGTTTTCGTCATGCCGTCCGTCGGTCTGTGCGTCTGTGCGTCTGTGCGTCTGTACGTCCATCTGTACATCGAGCTAGGGCCTAAACGGATGGATGGATTTGCTTGAAACTTGGTACAGATGACTTTTACGTAATTCCCTAGACCCCTTTTTTTTATTTTTTTAATATCTCCGTTTTAACGCATATCTCCCATATAACGTTTTCGAGGTATTGCAAATTTCTCGAAAACGGCTCTAACGATTTTGATTAAATTTAGTGTACGTAATACTCTTACTGATTTTAACAAAACTGCGTTTTTAGTTTTTCTCAAAAAATGCGGAGAACGGAAATATGGCGTTGCCGTTTTTCAAAAATTGACATATTTTTAAAGTTCATAAATTTCATCAAAACATAAGTCAATTTTATTCAAAATTTATAGACATAATTTTGAACTGGCGAATGTAAAAAAAATTAAAAAGAAGTTTTTAAAAAAAAATTTTTAAAAGGTTTTTGAAAAAAATAAATTTAAATGTAATTTTTTTAACTTTCATTTTTTTTTTGTATTTTTTCTCGACACTAAACAAAATCTTAAATTTCCGATAGATATTTAAGATAACGATACTTTGAACTACAAGAGCAAGTACGTGCGACCCAGTCGTGCATTTTATTTTTCAAAAATTCATTAAATTGAACTTTTTCTTTCCTGAAATGTATGTAAGTGGTAACTTCCTTCCGAAGAAAATACTATGAATTCATTCCAAGATTTCAATTAAATGATTTTCTTGAAGATAAAGTATAATTAAATAATTATTTTCTTATTTTATAATAAAAAAAAAAAAAAAACAGGATTTCAACTTTTCAACAACAATTTCATACCAACTTCATTTTAAGTTAAATGCCAAATGCATTATCAGGAGAAGAAATATTACTTTGTCTCATCATCTTGTGCAGAAAATTCCAATAAAATTATTATACATGGTTAATAATTAAAAAAATCCTGTTCTGTCAGAAGCACAATTTTCATATTTGGATTTTTCAATTGGAATTTTTTTCAATGGAATTAAAAGACAAATATAGGAAGAGCGAAAGATATCAAAGAAAAATCTGTGTGATTGTATAAATTGATGAAAAAGCAAAACAATAATAATAAAAAAAAAAAAAACAAAAACAATAATTGCATGCCAGTTGTTGTATGATAGATTTTTAATTGTATAGATACGTAGAAATAACAAGTTGACTTTATTTGTGTATATTGACAAGAGAGAGATCAGATTTCTTGAATGAGCTAGCTGGAGCTAGCTTTATTTACAAAATATAGGTACGTAATACAATTTAGCTTTGTATAAAAAAAGGCACATGTTACATGAATTATTATATTTACACTGAGACTGAGAGAAAATATCGACAAAAATTTACATTTCAATAGAACAAAATTTAAAAATATTAATTTTTGTTTTCACCAAAAAAATAAAAACAATGGTTTTACAAAAAATATGATTTAAAAACTTTACAGGAAAATTAATGTAAAATTCTGTTAATTTTCGAAAATTTTTTTAAGTGTAGCTTATGAAAAAATGTACTTTGATTTTAATCAAAAATTGACATTGTTGATGTTATTAGTTTAGGTACGTGTTTACAAAGTTGAGCAAATAAATAAGTTTAAAATACACCGAAAAAAATTTTGATAATAACAGCTATCAAATTAACATTTTTCAGTGACAAAAGTCGTCCAACAATTAAAATATCAATTTTGATATTTTATCATATCATTTTGACATTTTTTTAATTTCTGGTGGGATAGTGAAAATTTCACTTTGACAATTAAAATATCATTTTAAAATTTTTTTAAGTTTAATTGGATAGTGAAAATTTCACTTTGACAACTAAAATATCAATGTTGAGTAGATTTTACGTTTTAGTTTATTATAATGAAACTTATTTCTTTCCTTTTCATTTTTATTATTTTTATTATTTTAAGAATTTTCTTTCTTTTTCCAAAACATTACTGAATGGGAATATTCTTTACAAAATAATGGTGATATTATTTTTTCTATTATAGGTGATAATAATTGTTTATTATTTTCTCCCAAACTATGTGAAGTAAAATCTTAGTGCCGATCAAATTTTCTCAGTAAATCATACATTTTACTTCGAAAAAACACAAAGCGCCTTTAAATTAGTACACATTAAGAATTTTGTATTTAATATTTTTCAATAATTTGGAATGAGAAATTTATATGAAAAAATGATAATAAAATATCAAAAAAAATTTCCAAAATTAGACATTTAAATATCATCCTGATAATAAAAATGTTGTTTTAACATTTTAAATATCATAAAACACATTTTATAGAGCCTTTTTGGCTGATATTTAAAAAATGTTAATTTGATATTTAAAAAATGTTAAATTGATATTGGTTTTTTTTTCGGTGTATAAAAATGTTGGTTTCTGTCTGATAGATGTTCTTTTTTTTTTTATAAAAAGTTATATATTTAAATTGGTTTATCACGCTCACAATATTTATACTTATTAATTAATTAATTAAAATATTTTCAGCTAAATTATAAGTTGATAAAATCATTGATGTTTTTTGTATACTAAACCAAAAAAAAAAGACCATATGCATTGGAATCGACATTAACGTTTCGTTATACTGAGAAAAAGGAAGCAAACGCAATACTTTAACTTAAACTTTAATAGGAACATCATTTTGACTTAATAATCAATATAATCTTGAATTTAATTTTTGTTACGAGTCCTAAACTTGCCCCATAGTCGGTGTATCATAAACAACAACTAACTTTACTAGGAATCAAAGTGGCGTTTTCTTTCAAATAGGATTGCTCCCTGACTCGATTTGACCATTGTATCTTTACACGCCGCTGTTTGATATTAAAATAAGGTACCTACATTATGAACAAAACGGAAAGAAAACGAAGAGCCATTAATTAAGAATGTATAACAAACTAGAAAGAAAAAACTATAAAAGGCATCTTCATTAAGTAAGAAAACTGGACACGTTTCTTATATTATTTCTTATATGTAAAAGTGAAGAGATTTTAGTATTATGTATTAAAATATTTTTATCAAAAAAAGAACAAAAAGTGACACTATTGTTCTCGAGATAAGAATTACAAGAGTCTTTTTTTAATGCTGAATGCAACTAAGTACTCATTATTCTTTTAAAATCACAACTTCGCTTTATGAAAGAGCTTCTAAAAAGCAATATAAGAAATTAAGATAAAATTATTGATAAAAAAAAAAACAATTTTATTTCAACCTCAAGGATACACTATACCTACATCCTCTTCTTTTTTTTTTTTGCTTTTCAATAAATTAATAACTTCTAATCAACCGGCACAGTAACTAAGACAATTTTGTTCTCTTATAAATTTTTTCAAGGACCTTTTTCACAAATTTTTACTATCTCTCTCTTACCTTTCTCTTCTCGCTCCTTCCTTGACATAGCCATCTCGATTCCTGATTCAGACATTTTGTATAAATATTTCCTGATCCTTTAAAAGTGTCAATTTAGTATTAAACTCTTGAAAGTTCAAGACCGCTTGATGATCACTTTCACAATAATAAATTCCACCACTAACTTATAGGTTATCACTTTCTTATCAAAAAGGCTCTTATAAAATCGCAAAAAAAAAACCCAAACAATAAAATAAAACAATTATCACTTATAGACGGCGATATGGTGTAAAACAAAAAAATTAATCACAGCCCTTGTGAAGGGATCAATAGATTTTGAAACGCTCGTTTGATTTTCTTATCTCACATGTAAATTTATTATTCATGTACAATATTCTATCATCGATTTTATAATAAATATAGGAAAATGATCTCGCAGCGTGTCGATCGTCGATAGAAAACTGCGAACTATTGTATACGAACGAGTTGCGATTAATGTAGGTATAGAATTTATTTGGAATTTACTAGATTCAGATACATTTTCACTCTCTCTTATTAATGAACAAAAATGTATAATTTCGGGTTTTAAAGTAGCTCTGTGTAAAATTAATCTACACCCGGTTGATAACTTTGATAGTCGGATCGTCACGTATTTATTTCGCGCAATCTATCTGAACGACTGTAGAGCAATTTTTCAACTGAATACGATTCGTACTTGAGGCTACAATTTAATAGGAAACCCTGTAGAGCAATAGCTTAGCTTTTGTATATGTATTACGACGACTACGAGTACCATCATCATCATCAATAGCATCAGCATCGCAGGCATCAGCTCAGCATTATGCGAAATCTCTTTATAAACAGGGAGGGGTATCGCCTATCTCGCACTTCTCGCGATCTCGCATGAGCTGTTACTAGAAGGCCAGACTGGACGCTGGAGATGAAAGGCTGGAGTCCATTATGCGGATCATTGCACTGTGTGTTGTACAGCATGTAGGTAACTCTATAGACAAATCTCCTTGTGTACCTCAAAAATACATACATATCTACTTTTGATGATTTTTTTTTTGTCTTTAAGAAACCAAGAACGCATAGTATCATTGGAAGCAAGGTTACCACTATGGAAGAATTTTTTTAATTTTTTTTTTTTAATTTTTGTGAATTATACTGACCACTTAACCTTTAAGTACTGATAACACGATTTTTATATTGAGAGAGTATATTTAAATGAAATAAAGTACATTACTCAATATTCGTGAAGTGCAAATAAAAAAGTACTCATAATTTAAGTGGCTTATTTTAAATGGTAAGAATGTAAATGTAAATAAAATGCACGACTGGGTCGCACGCACTTGCTCTTGTAGTTCAAAGTATCTTTATCTTAAATATCTATTGGAAATTTAAGATTTTGTGGAGAAAAAAAGAAATAAAAACAAAAAAAAAAATCGAAAGTTAAAAAAATTCAATTTTTAAAATATTTTTTGAAAAATTTTTTTTTTAATTTTTTTTTACATTTTACACTTCAATACCTATGATGTCTGTAAATTTTGAATAAAATTGACTTATGCTTTGATGAAATATATGAACTTAAAATATATGTCAATTTTTGAAAAACGGCAACGCCATATTTCCGTTCTCCGCATTTTTTGAGAAAACTAAAAACGCAGTTTTGTAAGAATCAATAAGTCTATTACGTATACCAAATTTGATCAAAATCGTTAGAGCCTTTTTCGAGAAAGTTGCAATACCTCGAAAACGTTATATGGGAGATATGCGTTAAAAAGGAGATATTAAAAAAATAAAAAAAAAAACGGTCCTAGGGAATAACCTAAAAAGCATCTGTACCAAGTTTCAAGCAAATCCATCCATCCGTTTAGGCCCTAGCTCGATGTACAGATGGACGCACAGACGCACAGACCGACGCACACTGGGGCAGCTCCATAGAGATCAGTGCGCAAAAGGTCACTTTTAAATGTTGTCGAAAGAAGAAAAAACTTTTTCTTTTCTGAAAGTATACAGTATTTATGATATGAAAAATCAATTTTTTTTTTATTTTCATGCCTTGCACTATGTTAGACACGCGATCAAAGTTGAAAATTTCGTTGTGAAATTTGCTATTGGGAAATAGTACATAAATAAGTTCCTTTTGTTTTTTTAGGCCCAATTTATTCACTCTCCATTATTTTTAAAGGCTCCATTAAAAATTATAAAACTGTCAAATCGCATACAAATTTTAAAATTTCCCTTTTTTAATGGCGACTTTAAATTTAATGGAGTGTGAATAAATTGGACCTTAATAACTTTGTTATTTATTGTGCCATTTAAAATATAAAATATGTCCATGGAAGGTAAAGATGTGAAGATTTATTTTTTTATTTTAAAAATGAAAAAAAGAATCCTTGTAATTAATTAAGGGATATGAAGTGCGAGTGTTTTTTTTTTAGACGTTGTTTTAGTTTTTGTACAATATCTTCCGTGGCGGCAAAAGTTTAGCAAACCTAATAATTGGCGAAGACTAAGACATACTTCCTTAGTATGAATGTGAAAGCAGAAGTGCTAAACTTCTGCCGCCTATATTTTTTTTTATTTTAGAAAAATAATGTTCGCGATGGGGAAAATACGATAATTTAGGCGACAAGAATTGATAACGGTATTTTGTAGAAGAGTTCAATACAATCATTTTTTACTATGGGAGAGGGGGGTCTATCTCCCCCCGTTTAGGCGGGAGGGGCAATTTTCTGAAATATGACGAAAAATAAAAAAAATTATTAAAAAACAACGGCAACACTTACAGTTATGAACGATACCTTTTTCAAAAGCCAGAATAATACACTTGATTCTAATTCTTAAATCAAATTATTTAAATTAATTGTTCTCTAAATAATCAACTATAAAGTCAAAATTTGGGAAAACAATTTAAAAAAAACACATTCAATACTATTTTTACCAAGACTGTGAATTTAAATATAAAATTAATCGATGAAATAAACTGCCTCAATTAATTTCTTATCCAATTCTGAAAACCATATGCTTCTATGACTCCTAGTTTTTGAGAAAATTGAAAATTAAAAAACTACCTTTTTATCAGATTTGTATTTTTTAGCTGTTTTCGTTTTTACATAAACATAATGTTTGCAAGCAGTATGTCCCCTAGCAACCCCCCAACCTAGGCTCACTATTATAGTATTTCGGGTGGGTGCGATTTTGGGTGTAGGCAAATTTTCTTTAAAATTTAAGTTTTACGAATCCAAAAGAAGCTTTGTACATACCCAACCTTGCCCCCACCCCAAATCTTTTACTGTGCCCAAGCAGGGTGGTTGCAGGGGGGTTTCAGGGGGATAGCATGCGGGACAAAGAGGGTCTTAAAAAGGGAGTTAAGTTAAAAAGGTGTTAATATTAGCGAAAATAGCCAAGAAAATGAAAATCTGATACAAAGGTAATTCTCTTATTTTCAATTTTCTCGGAAACTAGAAGGCATTGAAGAAAATGGTTTTCAGTATTTGATAAATAATTAGTTGTGGCAGTTTATTTCATCGATTAATTTCATATTTAAAGTCACAGTCTTGATTAAAATAGTATTCAATTTGTTTTTTCAAATTTTTTTTCACAAATTTTGACTTTGAAATCGATTATTTCAAAAACAATTGATTGAAATAACTTGATTTTAAAAATCAAATTTAGTGTACAGTTTCTGCTTTTGAAAAAGGTATCATTTATACCAGTAAGTGTTGCCGTTGTTTTTTAATAATTTATTTTTAATTTTTCGTCATATTTTAGAAAATTGCCCCTCCCGCCTAAACGGGGGGAGGTAGACCCCCCCTCTCATAGTAAAATATAATTGTATTGAACTCTTCTACAAAATACTGTTATCAATTCTTTTCCCCTAAGTTATCGTACTCGTGCCTTTTTTTCCTGTGTAAATACGCATGTTTATGTTTAAGCAACTTTGTCTTTTCTTAGTAAAAATTAAATTTGAGCTCATTTTTACTATTTTACATAACTGTTAAACACAAAAAGTCACTTTAGACTCTTCAAAATAATTTATCGCACAAAACCACTACTTTTGCCCCACTGTGCGACGGACGGCATGACGAAAACCACTTTTTTTGATCTTCTCCATCATCGTAATGTTGGTTTTGATTAAAACCTCGATTTTTTTTTTCTACACGAAACCAATACTTGCCCTATAGAGCGAGTAAAAATGTAAATTTCAATGAACATCCAGATGAAAACAAAGTTAAAATATACTTTAACCACTTCTAAAATTAAGATTTGTAGGTACGTGACAATCCTATTTAAACGAAACAAATTGTATTACTTTTTACTTGCGATATAGGTACTATATATCAAGTTATGCATTCGTACAAAAAAAAAAGTTGAGATAACATTTTTCCATGACATTACGATGGTAGACAATGCCAAAAAAGTGGGTCCCGGAAGTCCGTCTGCCTGTCTGTCTGTCTGTCTGTCTGTCTGTCTGTCTGTCAGTCTGTCTGTCTGTCTGTCTGTATAAGGAGCTACAGCCTAAACGGATGGACCGATTAATGTCAAACTTGGTATGTAGCGTTATTTGGCGACTCTCCAGAGGTTTTTTTGGAATTAATTTTTTTGGACCAAAAATAACGGTACTTGTCATATAACGATTTTAGTAAAATTGAAATATCTCAAAAACGGCTCCAACGATTTTTTTTAAAAAATTCAAGTGTTAGTTTTAAGCTAAGGTCTATCTTTCAATGAAAAAATTTTTTTTTGAAAACCATTATTAATGGTACCTGCCATAGAACCGTTTTTTTCAAATCCGATTATCTTCGAAAGTGCTTGTTCGATTTCAACGAAACTTTTTGTGAAGAAGCATTTATATAATTTAAATACAAACCAAAAATAAAATTTCCAAAAAAATGGTTTTTGGATTTTTAAAAAAATTTTGAAAATTTTTTTTTGAAAAATCAAATTTTGGAAAACGGGACAATGAATTTTTTTGAAATTTAGTTTTTAGATGTTGATTAGTGATTTCTACAAAATGGCATACCAATTTTATTTTAAAACTTTTTTTCCAAAAAATTATTTATAAAAAATTAGTTTAAAAAAAAACGGCTCTAACGATTTTGAAAATTTTTTTTTCTAAAAATGCATGTTAACATAAAAATCAAAACTGCATACTTGTTTTGGAGGGCAATTTAATTTCAGATTTTATTTAATTTTTTAAAAAACGAATTTTTTTTTTTTTTTTAATTTCTATATAAAAAGTCTTAAAAATGTAAGCAACTTTAGCTCTAAGAGCAAGTTCGTGCTACCCAGTCGTGCATTTTATTTCTACTTAACTTTCTAGTTTAATAGAGCAGGGAAGTATTTAACCTATTTTTTTTATAAACCCTAATACCAAGACCTTTGAGTTTCTTAGCTCATAAAGTAAGTTGAAATTTTTTTGGTTTCAAATTGGTGTCAAATGAAAAATAAGTTGATACTTTAAAAATGGGAACTTTTATCTAAATACTGTCGAGTGCTATTTCTTAAATATGATCATGATCAAGTACTCTCAAATGCCAAAAAAATACCTAAGCCACACGCTACCGGTGTATTGAAAAAAAAAACACAAACTCCACATTCCGCCACGTACTCAAAGAAAATAAACAGGATCAGCCAAAGAACTAAGCTGTTTCAAGGAAAATTATAAGGCCCATCATCATCCAAATAGATTTCCAGTTTGCTGCACAACACCGAAAACTTCGATGCCAAGCTGGAAATTTTAGAAGGAAAAATCTTTCAAATCAACAGGTTGCAGCCATATCCCAGCAGCAGGAGGTTCTAGGAAGAAGGAATAGAATTGACAATCCATTAAGAAATCTATCCAAAATCAGGAAAGTCCTCCTAACTCACTGATAGAAAGCACATAATCAGTAGTCCAAATAATCTCGACCTTCGACACCCGATACGTACGTTAGCTAAGGATCTACACGACTAGGTCTTACTCTTTGTAAAATTGAGAGCCTGTTTTCTCTGCTATTTTAAAAGATTATGAGGCTTTTGATAATTGTGGACTTGTTTTTCACGGCTAATTGGGAAATGCAGGGTATGTCCTTTAGGGTATTTCGGCTTATTTTCCATTTGAATAAGAAGTACAAAAATGGGTATTGATAACCTGTAATACAGTACAATTGACATTGAGTGTTGATGCACAAACATTTAAATTTAGAGATAGAAATGTCAATACTGTGTCCAGAAAACAACTCCAAAAACTAAGTTTGACAGCCAAACATGTACATAAATGGTTTGTCCGTTTCAATGTGAAAAACTTTAAATTTTTTTACAAAACCTTAATTTGAATATGCAATCATTCTGCAATTGTGTTTGATTCTTGGAAGCTCATTAAATTCAATTTCAAAAATAATTTAATTTCAATTTTTTTCATTAAAATGGCAACCATGTTTATCAATAAACTAAAATTCCCCTTGAAATATGTATAAACTTCTCTCTAGAATAGGAAGGTGGGTAAAAACATTTATTTTATTTTTATTTCATTTTTATTTAGCTGGAGATACAGTCAAAAAAATTTTCATTTAATTCAATTAAGAACTTTTTTTTATTTTTTGATTTACACATCCCACCATATTATAAGAGAAACACGAGAGAAAGATTGTTTCATTATAATCCATATGGGTAATTGAGTGATAATGGGTTTATTTTAGTATCATTTTAAACTACAGAATTGTGAATTATTGGTAGCAAAAGATAGAGGATGGTGACAGAGTGACAATGACATTTATGGTTGATACTTTGATAGAGAGAACAGAGTTTATAGGAAACTGAAATGATGATAAGATGCCAAGGAGTAATAACCTTGACCATTGATTAATTTTGATAAAAAAAAAATAAGCTTCACGTTTTCGTAGTCAAATTAATAATCTTGGGGTACATTGCAATGACATCCTCCCCAGGTGACAGATAATAATGTGTGCAAAAAACGCGCAAGACATTTTATTGTCAATTTGAAAATGCAAACATATTTCATTTCGTTAAGACTTTCTTATTGCTTTATTGAGAAATTGTCAACAAGACAGCGTGCATCCTTTTTGATAAACAAAACAATATACCGCGAGATGTACACATTTACCTCTCACAACACGTAGGTATTTATCTTCAAACGGCAGTAGATTTATTTGGGGAAAAATGCATATTCGTTGGCTGAAAGAATAATATTGACGGTTTTCAAGGTATCATGAAGTGGCCGAATAATAAAAACTAGCCGATTAAAGTTAGTTAAAGTTAAAGTAGAAAAATAAAAGACAGGTCATTCAGTAATCCAAATGAGTTTTGGGTCACTGTGGTGTATACGTAACATTTATTTATTTTCTATGGATATCTTTAAAAAGCATCAATATAAAATTTCTATAAAAAAAAACACATATAAATTCGGATTCATGCATTTCCTGATTGAAAATGAAAATTAATTTTTATAAAATAAGATTTATTATACAGCGCTGCTGCAACACTCGATAAAACAACATTTTAAGGAGAAACCCATTTTTACTCAGGTATTTTTACTTTAAGGCTATTTTTAAAAAAGTTGTTTAACTTTTAACAACTGCATAAATTTGGAAAATGTGTTCAAAAACCTTGTTTGCTGTTGTCTTATAGCTGCCAAACCTAGACACAAAAATAAATTACCTTAACGTTGAGTTATGATGTATTTATTTTTATTAAATAAAGGAAATTTCCCAGAATTTGAAAAAAAATTAAACAGTGTCTAAGTAGACAAAAATCTAATAAATAATACACTGTAAACTCAGCCCAATGAGTAAAACCTGTTTCTGAAAAAGTTTACACTGTAAAAAATTGGCCTATAAATCAGGACAAGCATCAACTACAACTATGGAGTTTATTCTAGCTGGCCACGTATAAGTACTATCGACGCAAAAATTTTGATATACCTGCTTTTCAAAATTTTTAATTGCGAGTAAGTTTAGGATTCGTAAAAAAAATCGAACTCGAGATAACAATTTTACATGACATTACGATGATGGAGAATGCCAAAAAAGTGGGTCCGGCAATTCTGTCTGTCTGTCTGTCTGTCTGTCTGTCTGTCTGTCTGTCTGTCTGTCTGTCTGTAAGAACCTCGAGCTACAGCCTAAAATACTGGAGTTATTTTCTTCAAACTTGGTAATTAACAGTTTTTGGTGATTCCCTAGAGGAGAAATTGAAATTTTTTTTTTAGGACCAAAAGTAACGGTACCTGTCATGTAACGGAAATACAAAAGTTAGTTTTTTTCAAAAACGGCTCTAACGATTTTGATTAAATTTTTTGTGTGTAGTAAAGCACATATAAGCTTTCCTTGGAAATAAAAAAATATTTTTTCTACAGTTATTAACTGTACCTGCCATAGAACCGTTTTTTTGATTTATGAATTTCTCGTAAACTACCAAACAGATTTCGACTAAAATTTTTATACAGAAAAGTTTAAGCAATTATTTTTTAAAAAAATTTTTAATTTTTCAAAAAACACATTTTTGGATTTTAAAAAAATATTTCAAAATTTTTTTTTGAAAATTCAATTTTTGAAAACGGGTCGGTGAAAAATTTTGAAATTCCGTTTTCAGGTGTAAATTAATTATTTCTTCGAAATGGCATACCAAGTTTTTTTTTGAAAAATGTTAGAAAATTTTTATATATAAAAAATTATTTTTTAAAAAACCGCTCTAACGATTTTCGAAAATTTTTTTCTGAAAATTCCTTTTTATACAAGAAATAAAATGGCATACTTATTTTTTTGTAAAAGATCATATAAAACGGTATTTAATTATTTATAAAATCAGATTTTTTTTTTCACCACTTATGAAATTCCGTGAAAATATCAAATTTTAAATTTTCCTTTATTTTTATGAATGAAAAGCTTTAACATTAGACTAACTTTTACCATAAGAGCAAGTACGTGCGACCCCAGTCGTGCAATTTATTTAACTAAACAATAACGAACTTACCTTCATAGCACTGATTAGAGAATATAATAAATATTTTTAGAACAATTGTTATTTTCTCATTTTTTATTTATAAAATAAAATTTCAATTTATCTTTTTCATCACTTTTACACTTCATTATCTTATAATGAATTGACGCACTCTGATGCCTACGATATTTTCTCCAAAATTCTAATTAATGAATTAACTACAACGCCACCACCACCTTCCGTCTGGAATCCTTCAAATTATAAACAATGGATGAATGAAACATTTTTGTATTTTTGCACTGTATATCAATATTATATCTAGAAATCTAAAACTTAAAATAGAACATACAATCACTACAAAAATAAATATATAAACAAAAAGGTAAATATTCAAATTTTGTTTTTGTTTATGTGACCAAACAGATCGAAATATCTGCAAGTTTTTTTTTTTTTTGTTCAAGAATCTAAATTGAATGCTAAATAAGATTGGCAACATACATTTAATACCTAAATCTATTCAAAATAAAGATATACAAAATTGAGAAAAAATAAAATAAAGCGAAGGTCTTTTGTTTTTGATGTACTTTATTTTTTAGTTATTTAAAATTCTGCATTTTAATGCCAAAAAAAGAGAGTGCGTTCCCGAAATAACGTTTTGAGAGTAATAATTAATAATTAAAAAATTAAATATTGGTGAACCATCTTTTTGTTGACATCAATATTTATTATAAAATACAATAAAAATCTACTTCAATTGAATTAAACACATTTTACTAACTGCGTTCCCGAAATGATGATATCTACTTATGTATATCAAATTGCACAATTCTGTAAATTTAACAACTTTTCAGTTGACACTCAAAAAGATGGATTCTGTGACAAAAAAATAATGTCAAAATTATGGTAAGTTGTCACACGTATAAATGAGATATTTACTACTTAAAAAAAAAAAATTGCAGTCAAAAGACGGGTTCTTAACCAATTGACTTAATCTTTTTGATTGATTTACTTTTATAGTTAACACCTATACATTAACTTTCAAAAGTCAAAAAAAAAAAAACGTCAGTTTCTATAAAACATAGACTTTGACGTTTGTTATTCAAATGTGATGCAAGTTTTACTTGTTTTTTGGTTGTAGGTATAGAGGCGTTCCCGAAATGATTTTTTTTTTTTTTTTTAAGATATAATTTCAAATAAATTTTACTGTGGTTGCATGTGTGATTTAGACATCTCTTAACCAAATCTAATTACTGGCATTAAATTATAATTAATAGCTCGTAAACTATTCAAGCAAAGTTATTTAAAAATAGACAAACAATCAATTGCTGTGATTTTTAATTATTCAATCGTTCATCCAACGACAAAATAGTAATTGAATACCTGCGCTACAATAAAATCTCATAATGCATAGTTATACGAATTAATTTTTCATTTAATATAAATGTCATTTCATCTTTTTTAATTCTGACATTCGGAAATATCAACCAAGTTTATTGGGTTTTCTATATTTATATCATTTGTGCAATGTGCTATGAAAATTAGTCATTAAAACAGAGAAAAATTCTGACCCAAATAAGCCTTGCTATGGTAAGCAAGTGCCAATGATCTCCCGCATGAGGTAGGAAAATAAAAAATTACCGTGTAAATGCAGTTTTTCTCTGTATTTTTGCCACCCATAGAAGTGTCAATGAATATGTTGCAATCTTAGGAGGCAGTAGTTGGAACATAACGGGTTTTCCCTTACTGACCAAATTCATGATAATCCAATACGTAAATTAAACTATCCAGCAAAACCGGCATTATTTTCTGGGGAAACCCCTTTTAGAAGTCAGTAAAATAGAAAAAAAAAGACAAAAATTCTGTTGGTTCAATTTGATTATGATGCTGTAATACCTAGTTGCACTTGCTAGAGGTTTATAACTTACCGTAAATGCTTATTATAATAAATTAATAGCAATATGATAGCTGGTAAGCAAATTAGAAGAATGAAGAAACAATGGGTGTTTCAATGGTTTGGTTAGTCAGAAAATATATTTAATCGGTGGACTCCCCTACTAACAATTTTGCTTCTATAATGCTTTACAGAAGCATCAATTTCATCTGTTAAGCTTTATAGAACCAAAATTGTTTGTCGGGCATGCCTTTAGAAAAGGAGAAGCATTATATGACAGTAAGATTTTCTAGTTTGTTGGTAAGTTGAGTGGTCGCTAGTTCGCTAAAATCGCTGTTGTGCAGAATTTTCTTTTTGTATGAAAGAAAAGGTCATTCTAATTTTTTAGTGGGACTGTTTGGTCGTCATTATAGTACCGAGGAAAAATTACTTTACCCTCTCATGTTTACTATTAATTTTTCATATAGATTATACTTGTTAACATGGAATCACTAAACGTCTCTTTGTTATTGGAATCACAAAAAAATCAAATAAACAAGCCAATATTTGTGCAAACAATTTTGTCAGTTATGTTAATGTTGAATGTCACTATAATTAAAATAGTGTAAACATCGGCCTAACAAAAAATTTCAATGTAAGTAAGTATGTTCGTTCTGTAATCAGTTCAAGTTTGCGTTCATAGATTGTGTTAAAAAAACACCCTACACTAGCGGAAATGGTTAATTTTTTGTAAAGGTCTAGATACTCATTATTCAAATAAATTAGCACACACGTTAGCCGATTTTTTTTTTAGCAAATGGACTTAGGTACATATAATGTTTTAAAAATAAACAAATGTTATTCCTTATTCCTAGGAATAAGAAGCTAAGGCACACTTCCGATTTCTGGGTACTGAAAGCATTAGAGCCAAATTTTTTAACTGGCGCTTGCAAAGTTTACTATTCAGTGCCTACTAACGTAGCAATTTGAAATTAATTTCGTGCTCTTTTTGGAATTGGTCATTGAATTCCACAATTTTAATCACGTCAAGTTAGAAACACGTGCTTGAAGATTAAATAATTACAAATTTGAAATACATTCTAAACGACTCTTTAAGAAGTGAAAGTTAAAAGCTTTATGTAAATAGTTTTTTTGTCTGAAAGTTAGTGCACGTTCTTTGGATGCTCTGAATGTTTATATTTTATAAACCCCCCTTATTGACTTTTCCTATAAGTGCTTTTGAAAATTGGTAGATAGTAATGAGGTGGTGAAAATAAGCACGATGGTTGGGAACTCAAATATCGTATAACTTTGAGCGACAGTAATTAATTTTTGCAAATTCTTATTTGGTTATCTTATAAAGTTGCAACGATAGAGGAATCGAGAAAATAAAAAATTTCTCCTTCGTTAAAAATCTTCAAACCTTATTGATTAGCAAAATTCTTTTAGCAATGTAGAGTGAGAGGGATGGGTTTTAAATCTGTCAAACAAATGTTTTAATTTATGTTTTGTTGAAAATAAGACGACACACAATTTGTATGCTTATGACAACAAGTGAGCTTGTTAAAAAAAGATGTCTGTAGGTACTCACACTCTTTCATGCTTTAAAATTAACCGAACAAACAATGTGTCAAATGAAAATTGACATAGCAAACAAAACATTATTATGCGAAGGTTTTGAATGAACAACCGAAGACATGCAGTGATTCACTTCCGGGAATCTACTTGATCCACAACAGCATGATGTTTCAATCCCTGAACACTCTAATGTCGAATTCCTTTCAATTTTTTGAATCGCCTCAAAAAAATCGAATTTTTGGTTTTAAAAAGGAACATGAAAACTAGAGCTCTTGATACCCGGATACCCGAGTACTCGCCCGAGTACCCGGGTACCCGAGTTTTCGGGTATTACTCGAGTACCCGGGTACCCGGGTATTCGGGTACCCGGGTAGTTCGGGTACCCGGGTACCCGGTTGTTTAGTTACCCGAATACCCGGGTACCCGGGTACTCGGGTATCAAAAGAAAAAAAAAGGATTTGTTAGGAAAATTGTTAATACTGAGCATTTTAAACGGTAAATAACACACCATAGGTATAAGATTGAAGGCAAAAATTAAACTCAAAACAGTTCTCCAGTCAAAGCGAAGAATCGTCGTCAAAAAGAGTTTTAAATTGGTTTACTAGCAAAAAGCAAAAGACGCAACATCCGCATCGTCTCCATTCCTCTGGGTGGCCGAACTATTCCCACCGGAGAAGGGTCCGTGCCGTGTGCAAAGATACCTTTCATTTTGTTTATTTTGATTTTTATCCATAAAAATTTTCCAAAATATTAAATCAAAAAAAAAAAGCGGAGAAAATGAGGTTTGAAAAAAGCTCTCATAGAAAAAAATAATCAAAAATTTGTTTGACATGGTTGTATTGAAATGTTAATATTTCGAGATATACGCAATGCATTTTCCAGATCAAAGTCTTAAATGGATCCTGATAAGATTGTTGAACAAATATATATATAAAATTACCACAGTTTTTTCGAAAACTTAGAAATAAAAATAAAAAAGTTTCCACTTTTGATTTTTTCAAAATCGAAAAAAAATTAATGTGGCTACCTTCAAACGCTTATACCACAAGAACGACGCAACTAATGTTAATGGTTATGGGCTTAAAATGTAGCTAAGAACATTCCAATGATTTTTGGTTTTTTGTAAAAAAAAAATTTTTTGAATCCAACATGGATGCCATGGCCATACAAATGGTTTTTGTTTTCTTGTGAAAATTTTTTTTTGTATCTAACATGGATGTAATGGCTTTTTTGACAGACAGCTGCCAAAGTGTATGTACAGTGGTGCCAAATGTTTGCATGGATTTCAAAAATCCCGATGTCGTTTTTTTGCACAAAATCTATATAGATAAACAAAAAAACACACCTAATGTTAGTGTTTATTGTCTTAAATTGTAGCTTAGAATATACCAATCATTTTTGGTTTTTGGTAAAAAAAAAAAAAATTTCCACCCATCATAGATCCCATGGCCCTAATACTCTGAAATCAAACACTTCCAAATAAAACAAACAAATGGCTTTATTGTACCCGAGTACCCGGGTACCCGGGTATTCGGGTATTATAATACATGAAACTACCGGGTACCCGGGTACCCGAACTACCCGGGTACCCGAATACCCGGGTACCCGGGTACTCGAGTAATACCCGAAAACTCGGGTACCCGGGTACCCGGGTATTTGTGAGGACGGGTATTACCCGGTCGAAATCAAGAGCTCTAATGAAAACAGACCGAATTCTTTTTGTGATTGTATGTGTGTCATTTGACAACAATTTTTACACGAACTTCAAGCTGAAACTAAAACAATTTCTGCAAAATAAAACCAGAGATTCCTTTGATCAATAATTTTGTTTATTTTCTTCGGTAATATAGATTTATTTTAATCAGAATCAAAGGGAAATTGCAGTTATTATTAAGATCTGAGTGAAGATGAAGTAGAAGGTTATTATTTTGGCCGTATGCTGTGGTTTTACAGAGAAAAAAATTTTATGACGACAATTACGAGAAGAAAAGTCACAGTAATTTAACTTTTTCACAAGAACTATGCCAGGAAAAAATATATTTTGATCGCACATTGTTTTTTTTTATTTATTTCATATTTTTCCGCAATAAAAATAGGATATTCAATTAAAATTTACTTTTTATTTGAAGTTGGTGTTCTCAAATAAACAAACAACACGAAGAAAACTTTCAGCTTGACGTTTGAGAAATGTCAAATGTTCCAAGTGTGTGTGCAAATCCGTGTAAATCTCTCAAAAAAGAGGGATTAAAAAAAATTCGAATTCTGCTTCGTTTGAGGCGAATTTTTTTTCTATGGAACATGATTTTCAGAAAAAATTCGCTTCGAGATCGCCGAAAATTCGATTTTTCAATTGAAAGGAATTCGACATAAGATGAACTGCCCTTCAAGCAAGAAAACCGAGCTCAGAAAAGACACTCCGACCTCAAAACGTGAAAAACGAGGTTGCACTCACACACTTGCAACTTTTTGTGTATGAACACAAAGTCGAAGGAGAAATCGTGGTGAAAATACCAATGCATATGCAATCGGCTTCGCGGTGATTATAATTTCCATACTAATTTGAGTCGCCGTGGGACCCGTTTCGTAGTCGAGGTCGGACTCACGTCGGAGCCGATTCGGACCGAGTTCGGACTCGTTTCCTTGAAGGGTGTATTATCGGTTCACGAAACCACCTTGCCATTGTTGACATATTGTAAAGACAAAATGTCGTTTTTTGTGAAAAAAAAACATGGATGTCGCATTTATACTTAATACTTTCACCTACGGCTTACTTTCGAAAAGCTTCACTGCACGGCAAAAATCGGCTCGTGCAAAGTCGTGCAAAAAATTGACATTGGAAAATGAAAAAGTATACAAAAGTGAAATGGAAAAATTACAAAAATAATGCAGAAAACTTATTTGTTTGGTCTTAAAAAAACACTTTGTTTACTCTTTCTTAAAAACTTTACGTACTTTTGCAAAAAATGGCCAGTGTAGTTTTAAGCCTTACTGGCTTAGTACAATGGTGTAGCTGTGGCTGTAGCTTGTAGAACTGTCAAAATTTTACTGAGGGAAAATCCTACAAAAGTTGGCGGCAGCTGAGCAAAAAGTTGAGAATTCTTCAACGTGCGCTACAAGCTACAGCCACATTTACACCATTGTATTCAGGGAGTTAAGAATGTTTAAGAAAATGTTTTTAATTTAAGCGTACAATGCAATCCGCAACTGGCTGTAGGGAAATTTATTATGTTTGACGTTTACATTTTGGGAAATTAATAGAATTATCCACAGATAGTTTGAAGTTACTAAACTCGATGTTATAATTCCATGTGGTGCATTGAAAATTGAAATCAAATAGATTTTTTAATAAACTTTACAAGTTTCATTTACAAATTTGTAAAGTTTTGGCTGTTCTCTTAAGGCTTGGCCACACTGGAAGGTATGCGGTAGCGGTACCGGGTAGCGGTGAGGGTACTTGTATGAAAAAAATTTCAAACTGACACATCAAAATTCAGGTGTGGAATTTTCTTAGTACAAATATCGTTACCGCTATACCGCATACCCTCCGGTGTGGCCAAGCCTTTATTCAAAATCAGTGAGAAAAATTCACAGTATGTCAAATACAATTTAGTGTATGTATGTGCCATGTGAATAAATCAAATAAAATTTTACTTACATATTTTTGTTTTCTTTAGGTTTGAAAAGGATTTTTTTTTTCAATCTTAAGCCTGGTACGCTGCTCGCGCTAAATTTTAGCCAAGATAAAATTTCCATACAAGTTATCGATAATTTGTATGGGACTCATTTTAGCTCGGCTAAATTTTTTCGATAATTTGTATGGGAGCTAAAATTTAGCGCGAGCAGCGTACCAGGCTTTAGCTAACATATTAGAAGACCAATATAAATATTTCCCTTTATAATGGCCAATACTCAACTTTTTAATCTATTTGACTTTTATGAGTTAAGGCCGTGTGTGAATTGCGTTAAATAGTTAAATATGTGTTAATTTTTTGACACTATTGAGGTTAATAAAAAAAATTCAGCTGTATGGATTATTGTTTAAAATTTTTTCTGCCATGATACTCCTTTTTAATAAAAAAAAAAAACAAAACAAAACCATCCGCAAAAAAAATTTAACCCAAATTTAACCAGGTCCCAGAGCCCAATAAATTTTTAACAGCTGAAAATTTTGTATTCACCTCAATAGTGTCAAAAATTTTACACTGTGTTAACTATATAATGCAATTCACACACGGCCTAAGTCAAATGCTATAAATTTTATATCATAGCTCTATTTCAAGCTTTTCACTAAAAGTGCTTCTAAATCTGGCCCCTTTAGTCCGTCTCACTTCTGAGGTGAAAATAAAAGGGAAATTTTCTTCGGGATCAAATTTTATCATTTTGACATTTCACCTAGTCACCACTCCTAACATTTGTATTATCTATGGCTGGTGGTTTTTTTTTTAGCAAATTTGTGTTTTCTCCTAGACGTGGTGACAACTACTGACAAGCAAAAAAGTAAAATCTGTATAAAATCAACGATTCAAATCGGAATAAAAAACAAAAAATTATTAAAAAAGTAACCAAACTGACAAACAAGTGAACAAAATAAATAAAATAAAGAATCTATAATTTCTTCAACTTCAATAAGGGAATGTTCTCATCTGGCTCACCTGTAAGAATGAATGTTATGCAGCAATCCACATCCAATTTTTCCTACGGTGAACGCCCTCAAATGGGTTTAGATGTCGAATTCGGAGCTGATCCAGCTTCCGGTGGTTTCTTCAATACCGATTATAAAAAACATGATGATTTAAAACAAATGTTAGATAGTAATAAAGATGGACTAAAACTGGAAGCAATGAAAAGAATTATAAGCATGTTAGCAAGAGGTCGTAATGCATCTGACTTATTTCCATCTGTTGTCAAAAATGTTGTCTCAAAAAATATCGAAGTAAAAAAATTAGTTTATGTTTACTTAGTTCGATATGCTGAAGAACAACAAGATTTAGTTTTACTATCAATTAGCACTTTTCAAAGAGGTTTAAAAGATCCAAATCAATTGATTAGGGCAAGTGCATTGCGAGTGCTTTCAAGCATTCGAGTGCAAATGATTGTGCCAATTGTCATGTTGGCAATAAGAGATTCTTCTTCGGATATGAGTCCGTATGTTAGGAAGACTGCTGCGCATGCAATTCCTAAATTGTATTCATTAGATCCTGAACAAAAGGATGAATTGGTTTTGATTATTGAGAAACTTTTATCCGATCGAACCACTCTCGTGGTGGGATCGGCTGTAATGGCTTTTGAAGAAGTCTGCCCGGAGAGGGTTGATTTGATTCATAAAAACTTTCGAAAGCTTTGTAATCTTTTGGTCGATGTTGATGAATGGGGTCAAGTCATTATTATTAATATGTTGACGAGATATGCCCGAACCCAGTTTACTAATCCAAATGCCAATGAACTTAAAGATGGTTTGGGTACAGAGAATTCTGAAAAATTCTATGACCACAACGATGATGATGAGAATTCATCGGATGACGATAAAAAGAAAAAACGACGATCATCCTCAAAGGCAACTATTTGCTCATTAGACTTGGATCATCGTTTGTTATTACGTCAAGCGAAACCATTGTTACAAAGTCGTAATGCTTCAGTGGTTATGGCTGTGGCACAGCTCTACCATCACGTTGCTCCACATAATGAAGTTAATATCATCGCACAATCGTTGATTCGTTTGCTTCGTGGTCATAAAGAAGTCCAAAGTATTGTATTGACTTGCATAGCATCGATGTCAACAAAAAGGAAGTCAATATTTGAACCATATTTGAAATCATTTTTTGTCCGGACAAGCGATTCAACACATATTATGTTGTTGAAGTTGGAGATTTTAACTAATTTGGCATCGGTTACAAATACTCCGATGCTATTGAGAGAATTTCAAACTTATATTAATAGCAGTGATCGGGTATTTGTTGCTGCAACAATTCAAGCAATTGGACGGTGTGCAAATTCGATTAAAGAGGTGACTGATACTTGTTTAAGTGGATTGGTGCAGTTGTTGTCGAATAAGGATGGTAAGATAAATTTTTATTTTTATTTATAAACTAATACAAAAATCAATTCCTACTATAACTTCATATAAATATTGAATACTTGAATAGGAAAAAAAGAAACTAATAAGCATTTAATTGTTTGTTGGTTCCTCCTTGTTCGACATGCCATAATTTATGTTACATCATTAAAACACGCTAGAAATATTAATTGCTTAATATAATCGTGGTAATTGACTTACGGAAACATTTTTCAAATTGTTAGTGAAGCAGTGTAGGAGATTCAAACGAACAAAAAAAAAAAAATAAATAAATAAATATTTCTCGAGAGGATCATGATTCCCCCACTTAAATATGTGTCATATTTATATAAAAAAAAAGCGGCGGCAAAGCTTCAGGCTTAAGATCATTACATACAGTGACGAGCAAAAGTGGTCAAATGTTTTGCCTTTTTAAAAAAAGTTGTTTAAAACTTAGTGTTCTTTACATAAATTAAATCGTTTTTATTTTATTATTTTTCTATATTATGCCACCATTCATTTTCCTGATTAAAATTTAAAAAAATGCTTCATTGTCCAAAAATGGAGAGTATCATATTGGTATTTGGACTTGACCAATTCTGCTCGTTTTGGAAAAAGGCTTTTGTTTCAATATATTGAGTCTACTAGAATTATTTTTAACCACTTTTAACAATGCCGCGAGATAGGATCTATCAATCTGTGAAGAAATAATTTTAAAATTCGGTCGTATTTCAGCTTAATGGAAAGCTCAAAGCTCATCGCTTTTAGACTTGTGTTTTTTTTACTGCGCTTACAATTTCTTCAAAAATTTTAACAGCTTTTCAGCCAGATTATATCAGGGTCTTATGCTGACTACGAAACTGTCTAAAATTTTTTATTTCTGAAGCAATATTTGACAATTTTAAAGGTTTTGGTGGGGTCTTCATCTAGTTGAAAAATTATATTAGACAACACGGAGTCTTCTTTTGCCAAAAAACTTGGTAAATTGTTTCGTTTTATATCAGGATAGGTTCGCTTGTTCATTATTTTTTCAAAATTAGCTAGCAATCCACAAGATAACACCGGAAAATATTCTTGAGTCCATAATAATTTATGTCCGTTCTATAAACTTGATACTGCTGAAATGTTTTTTCCAGTTTTGGATAGTAACTAGATTTGCATTCTATTTCTTCTGAGTTCTCGTCAATTCAATCTACTTTTCCCATTGGTTATTGATTCTTTTTTGTGGTTATAGTTAAAGTTTTAGTAAAAATTCATCTAACCTAACGATTTTTGACTTAAAAAAAAGGTTTGGTGATGTTCTGTTTGAGTTTTTGGGGGGAGTTCCCGACCTTTGATAAAATTTGAAGATATGATGAGGAGGAGAATCTATCTTGATATATAACGGTACAATTTAACAAGTTTTTTTGGCAAAAGAAGACTCCTTGTCGTGTGATATAATTTTTCAACTACATGAAGACCCCACGAAAACCTTTAAAATTGTCAAATATTGCTTCGGAAATCAGAAATTTAAGACAGTTGCGTAGCCAGCACAAGGCCCTGACAAATCTGTTGAAAATTTTGAAGAAATTGTAAGGGCAGTAAAAGAACGCAAGCCTAATAGTGATGAGCTTTGAGCTTTCCATTAAGCTGAAATACGACCGAATTTTAAAATTATTTCTTCACAGATTGATAGATCCTATCTCGCGGCATTGTTAAAAGTGGTTTATAAAGAACACTAAGTTTTAAACAACTTTCTCAAAAAAGGCAAAACATTTGACCACTTTTGCTCGTCACTGTATCTGAGACCAACTTAATGATGATGTACTTGCATTTGTTAGTACCAGGAGTGTTTAACACTGTCTATTGGTCTTATTGGGAATGACATAACTGTCGCAATCATGTTCTATTTTATTTAAAGATGTAATCTTTAACATGTACACTTCCTCGGTTCAACGTAGTTTTAATAAATTGAAATTGTAAAAAAAATGTTCTTTTCTTCCAATTTTTGTTTGTTTGTTCAAAAATGTTTGAATATTTTTAATACACTCCTGCTCAAAATTAACGCACACTTTTTTCTTCTTTAGTCATACCCCTAAATCTTATTTAAAATGGCTTTTAAATTATTTGTTGTATTTTTTTGTGTTTGGTTATTATTAAGCAAGTCAGAAAAATGCTAAACTGCAACAGTATTATCAACCAAAAAAAAGATGAACCAAATTTAGCAATTTAAGGTCTGAAAACTGATATTAAAATAATTTTTGTTTTTTAAGAAAAAAAATTTTTAAAAATGGAAGCACGTGACAGTTCTTTCCAATAATTTTATTCAATACTTGGCATTGTCTCCTCTAGCGCTTATGACAACTTGGAGTCATCTATTCATTCCACGAATTAACATTTGAAGGTTTTATTGTAACTTTTCTTTCACTCCAATTTTCTGTGGATCAAGAATGCTTGGAGGTGGATTTCGGCCGCAAATGCACTTTTTTCAACATTTCCTAGACATGTTCTATTGAATTCAAATCCGAATATCTGTGTGGTCAATTCAAGGGTGGCATATTTTAATCTTGAAGATATTTTCAAACCACTCTAGCATGCATTATCGTGCATCAGACTGAACTGTGGACCAAATCTAGGGGTGATTGGAACCGCATGGTGTTCGAGGATATCAGTCAAGTATTTTTGGGTATTTAAAGTAGGTCTAGGAGAGCTCACTAACTCCGTAGGTGTTGTAAAGCAGAGTTTACTTCATGAAAATTTATGACTCATCTCTAAAAGGTTAGCGGGTTGACAGATAGACTTCAGCATATCTCTCCAAATCTTCCCCACAAACATTTTACTCCATACCTTCAATTTAAGATCACTCCTGTCTTATTTGAGAAAATAACCACGATACTGTGAGACAAAGTAATAGTAGGAATTTTCTGTAAAATAAATATGATGTGCGTTAAATTTGAGCAGGAGTGTAGTTAAAAAAATATTTTTCTAAGGGCCAATTTTTCAATAGTCAGTTAAACAGTCAGTTAGTACTTATTCCCCAGATAGAGACAAAATCAATTTTTCAACGGTCAGATATAGCTTATTCCTAGGAATAAGACATTTATTAGAGGAATAAAACTATCTGCTTCTTTCAGAGACGAATAAAAATTATTCTAAGGAATAATCTCAACAAAAATATTCTGTCAATGCTCAACGCAGTTTTGAAGAAAATATTGATAAAATGGATTTCTTTGAGATTATTAATTATAAAGATATTTTTTTTCACAAATTTAAAGCCTATGCGTTTAAAAACTACAATAGTCTAAGAGCCCACAGCAAATTTTGGGAGTGGAGGTATGTATAACCAAAATGTGAGTATGCACTTTTATAGCCTTATGCGTTCTAATAACGAATTCAAAAGTCTGTCAGCTTTAAATCGCGGCTTTGTATTGTTTTTAAGAGGTTGAAAAATGTGAGTTTTCCAATTCATATAAGTAGGCTAAATTCACAATATTTCATATTCTTTATACAGCAACTGATGCTCTGTCATTTTTCCTAAGCCTGAAGACATCGATCTTGACGATACGATTAATAGAATATAAGCTTTTTAAGCGGCTTTGTTTTGGAGATTTTTCTGTTTAATTTTTTGTTTGTTATTTTGAACTCAAAACTCTCCACGAAGAGAGTTGATATGGATAGTTAAAAAAGCTTATATCTTGATTTCTATTTGTCATATCACCGAGATTGAGGTATTGAGGCTTAGGGGAAATGACAGAGCATCATTCCTTATATTCAGAATGTGAATTTTTGCTTATTTAGCCTACTCACATTAATTGGAAAACTCGCGTTGTTTAACCCCCCGAAAACCATATAAAGCCGCGATTTAAAGCTGCCAGACTTTCGAAGACGTCATTAGAAGGCATAAGGCCATTAAACTGCATACTCACATTTTAGTTATACCTCTACTCCCAAAATTTGCTGTGGGCTCTCGGTCTACAAGGGAACACAAGAAAACAAAAATAATTATGAATAAAAATGACGTTTAATTTTGAATATTTTTGAATTTGACATTTTTTTTCTTATTCTGTAGAATAGATTTTTCTTGATTGAAAAATTCAATTTTGCTATCTGATTGTTGATGAGCCTAATAACTCTATTTGTCGAACAGTTAACTGACTGTTTATTAGAAGATTGAAAAATCGGCTCTAAATGACTTGATTTTTTAAGAAATTTGTTGTTTTTTTGTAAAAAAAACTTCTAACTCTAACAATTGAAGGCCTGTTACTTTACAGCGCTCGCATTTTAACTCTTATTAGAATGTTTACTTTTTCCAGAAGTGTTTCATGTAAATGCATCCGTTTTTTCGTTGCATTCATAACCAAAATCAGATTTATTTTTCTATTTCATTCACGTGAAAGTCTCAAAAAAGAAGCGTTAAAATAACAGTTAGGATAAAATTTTAAGAAATATTTTGATTGAAATCTTCAATAACGAATAGAACCAATGGTTAACGATCCAAAGATAAATTCGATTCACATGAAGAGAAAACTGAAACTTGGTATAGATGATTTTTGTGTAATTTCCTAGCCCCGTTCTTTTCTTTTTTTTGATATATCTCCTTTAAAAAGTGAACCTCCTATACAAAGCCGGAGAGCTCAAACCGAACCTAGGCTATTAACTCCCGATGCTTTCTTGAGTGCATTTAGGATAGTTACATATAACAAGCAACGAAATGATTTTTTGACCTACAAAATTAATAAAGGAAAATAGAAGCAAAAAGAAAAAATTAAAATGTTTAATTTAATAAACATTGAAGCAGATTTTTAGAGTTCGATTTTTTATGATTGTCTCTAAAAATTGCCTTGAAGGAGACAAGAGACGTAAAATATAAGAGTCCATTAAAACGGGTTGGGGTCGAAATTCTGTATGTTGCAAAATTCTGTATTCAAAATACTGTATGTCAAAATTCTGTATGTGTAAAATGCTGTCGGAACAAAATTCTGAAAGTCAAAATTCTGTATAGCAAAATTCTGGTTGGTCAAAATACTGTATTTCAAAATTCTGTACATCAAAATTCTGTAAATCAAAATTCTGTAAAAATTCTGTAAAAAAATATCGTTTTGATAATGTAAAAAAGTGCGCGCGCACTTTTTTACATTATCAAAACAATATTTTTTTACAGCATTTTTACAGAATTTTGATATACAGTATTTTTCCGTACAGAATTTTACAAAACAGAATTTTGCATGTCAGTATTTTGTTCATACAGTATTTTGACGTACAGAATTTTGTATTTACAGTATAATGACGTATTCTGTACGTCATTATACTGTAAATACAAAATGGTATTACAGTATTTTGACCCCACAGAATTTTGTCGTACAGAATTTTGACAAGCAGAATTATGACCCGCTCCCCATTTAAACCTATCTGCATTATTCACTTCACTGGGCACTGGCTAAATATTTAGTCAACGTCATTTTCTGAACGGTGTTACGGACACCTTAAAACATCATTGCGATTGGCCTTTAAATGTCGTGTGTATCAAAGGATACAACAACTAAGGAAGCTGCGACGACAGAAACATAGTCCTTGTGTCCGTGTGCGACATTAGCACGACAAATTATGGTAAAAGTCATTGAGGAACTTAAACTCTTATAGGAGGGCAGCGATGGCACCCAAAACTATGCTCACCGTCCGCTCCTTATAATTATAGGTATGTGGTTCAAGCGTTTTTGGCGATCTAGAGCTCGTGCTCGTACGATGTGCCCACTGACGACGATGGTAGAAATCAATTCATTTTTTTTTTATGGGATAAATTTTATATTTTGATATGTTTGTCACAAATTTGTTTTAAAGGTTGAGTCGAGGTACCGATAATGGAACTCCTCGAATAAACCTCAAATTCCTATGGTGGGGGAAACAATGTCCTGAGAGCTCCGTTTCCAGACTGTGTTCGCTGTTCCTACAAAAAAAAATAAAGAAAAATTGTTGAATAATTAGTGGGAATGGGTTAAATTCATTAGTACTCACCTGTTTGTTATGTTTTTTTTGTTATAATCGGCGCAAAATGTAAATTTTTTTAAAGAAATTGGATCGACGCCATCCACGCGGAGCAAGAAACCAAAATAAAATGCAAAATAAAAATGAATGCGTTCTAAAGCGAAGCCGAATATGTCTACGATCTAATGAGAACGTAGATTATCTACCGTACCGACTACCGAGGTGGATTTATGAATTAGGTTTGTGGATTAGATAATTTGGGCTTAGAACCCGTTTCAAATATTTTTTTTTTAGTTGCAGGAATAGATGATAGAGGGCGAAATAGATTCTCGTCTGAGAAAAAGAAAGACAATATGACGTCATTCGATTAAATGCTGCATTAAATCGGATGATGTCAATTGCACATAGAAGACATAGTGGGGGTTATGTATGATAATGAAACAGCTAATAGCGCATGATGGTCATGGGTTGAGTATACCATTGAATGATGGTCATTTCTGTGTCAACCTCCAGATAGTGTAGAGTACCTAGTGAGTTTTCTTTAAGAAGTTCGAACGTGGTAAGTTTCACTTACGAGATAAGAAAAAAGTGCAGTGCGGCAATTTTTTAAACATTTTTTTTTCGAAATAGTAGTTCCGCCGGAAATAATATAAGCCACATACTCTAAGGAGCAAATAAAAAAACGTTGAATACAGGAAGTTGAATAAATAAATAATAAATTTTCAAAAAAAGAGGGTAAGTGATAATTTCTTAAGTTATTAAAGACATGACCTGACCCCAAATCCATTTAATAGGGAATTGGCGGTCACAGACAAGGTCGTGGCCGCCGAGGTTTAATCCTTTTTGAAGGATTTTTTTTTTTTAAATCTTTATGAGATCCAGTTTTATGGTGTATTGGAAGGGCACACCACCCTAACGACCTCCAAATACCCTACAGAGAAAATTGAAGTTCAAGCTGCGCACTGGATCGAGAATTAAATTCGGTTTGGCAAATATATATAGATATAAATTACCTAGCCAAATTACAGCCAAATAGAGCGGGAGTAGCTCCGTAAGAGTGATAGAACCTCGCTTTTGGCGAACACATAAAAAAAGTAAATTTTAACAAAATCTAAAACGTATGTACGAATTTTTTTTTGGCGTGATATTGTGTTTTTTTGATTTTTCTTAATTTACATATATATATATACTTATACCTATTTAAAATTTATTCTTTAAATTTTCAATTTTTTTTTGTTCAATGGTTTTTTTTGTTGTTGAAAATTAGTGGCAACTAGGTTTTGAGTGATCTTAAAAGGTAAAAGTTTTGAAGTGGTGTCGTAGGGCATTAAAACCACGAATAGCCTTTTCCTCCTTCGTGGGCGAAATTCGTACCTTTTTAGAGTATATAAAAACCGCTATAGACTACTATACAGAGCTCTATATAGGTAGGGAAATTAGCGAGAACGCGGGCGTTTATAAGGCCGAGAAAAGTAAGGTCATACTTTTCATTAAAAAAGGGGCTAAAGGTTTGCCATAAGGTTTAATGCCATATGCCAAATTTGCTAAGTTATAATTATTTTATTTTGTTCACATTTTTTAGTCTGCCAATAATTTTTTTTTGCTCATTGAATTGTTCCGTTATAAGTTTAACGTAAATTTCTTTTTTTTTCTGTTATTTATTTTTTTTTGTACCTTGTGGTATCGAATTCAAGATATTTATTTTTTTTTTCAAATCCAATGCGACCAAAAAAATTGTAGTTGATGATTTTTCTATTATGAAATTTCGAAAAATTATTCTTAATAATAAATGTTTGTGAATCACGCCAATGCGAATTTTTTTTATTCAAACTTAAAAAAGTTTGAGATGGCCTGTTAAGGATTTTTCAGGGGGTGGAAAGGGGCGGATAAGTGTTCTTCAACTAGGATGAAGTGAAGGCGTGAAGAAGATGCCTATTGAGGGGAGTCCCAATGGACGTTATATGGGCTCCAGGCTGGGAGGGGGCAATGCTGCAAAACATCAGCAGCACAACAGTAAACTGGTCATGGTTGGAATGGTAAGAGAAGTATAAGTGTTTTTTTTTGTTTTCCCTTTTTGAAATTAAATGGCACGATTTATGTTTTTTGTTGTGGTTTTCTTCGGGTCCCAGGACAAGATCCCCTCCCATATCCGGCGAGCTAAGCCGTGCGTCGCCAGCGTGCCAGTCCTGAGTGTCGAATCTCCTTTTTCCTTTTTTTTTCTATTCTACCCTACACTCTTACCTAATGAAAAATTTTGTCATGGTCGCACCGGCCATCCTACCTATCCTATTCCCTGCTCACTTCCTATCCCTGATCCTTAAATCCTTTTGTGAATCTTAACCCGCAACAAAATGGCGCCCAACGTTAAGTGCAAGTTTTTCGTTCCTGTTTGGAACTTTTTATCTCCGTAGACTCATACAACGTAACGTATGTCATGATGGGAATAGCTCTTAAGAATGTCCAATCATTTGCGACGCTGCGTTGGATGAGACTACTGAGATCAGAATGTTCTAAATTATATGTTGTCTACTATTGACTGCGTTGGGAGAATCCGAATTTCGGCATGTCTTTAAATAGAAGGTTTTGACGTACTATTTAAATCGCGGCAGACTTTTGGGTTTTAACAGCGTAGTCAACGTCGTGTTCTCACCTGTTGAGGCTAGTGAAGCGGTGGTGAATTGTATGTCTTGCTCAGGATAGCTCTTAAGCATGCCCGACCAATTGCGACTTTTCATCCCCAATCCACTAACAACAGCAGAGGTGAACATTGTAATGTATCTATGTCGTCGAAAAAAATTTCTTCTGCTTTCCAACCGAATGGGTCAGTCTACGAGGTAGATAGATAGATACGCCTTTACTTCCGTTCCGTAAATAGGCAAACAAAATTTTTTTTTTGAAGACAACCGCCTCCTACACCCCCGTATGATATGATACAAAACCCCGAATACAAAATCAATAAAGAAAAAAATAGATCAATACAAGATCATTTAAAATAGTTAAAAATTGAATTGGAATAAATCGTTTGTTTTTGTGTTTAAAATCAGATTGGTTATCCTTCGGAAAGAATAGATAGTTGACTTCGTGAATCCCTAGATTTTGGGTTTAGAAATCCAGTAAGATTGACTTAGTGAAATTAATTGATAAATATTAAAACATATTTTTTTCTTTAATTTACTATAAGGTAAAAGTATCTATTTTAGATAATAGATAGTTTTTATAAAATAGTAATAAGATATAGGATAAGAGGGTGAAGGTAATAATCAGTTAAGTTTTTGTTATTTTAGTTTCAACGTTTTTTTGTTTTTTTTGGTGTTGGGTTTTCCATATATAAAAAGAACAAAAGAAAAAAAACATTAGTTTAGTTTTTTTTTCATTCATAAGTAATATTAATTACTTATATAGACTTATTTACATTACTTAATTATATAGTATAATCCAGTCAAATAAGGGTTTAACCTCGGAATGAATGTTAGTAGAAATTTTTTTTGCTCAATATCTTCCTTTTGCCATTCTATAACATATCTCAAAAGTCTAGAAAAATCTCATGTCCGCTTGTCGCGATTTCAAGGTCAAATCGCGAAATGGAGATTTTCAAAATTAGCAAAAATAGGCTATGGTATTATATACACATATGATACATGATTTCAAGGTATTTTTTAATGCTGATTCCAAAAAATCTAAAATCAAGACAATCTGACGTCTCTGGAAAAAGTTATACCTGTTTTACATCTGTCAACTCATATTATTATAACAGTTGCAAACTTACTGCCGAAAAACCCTTAAAAGTTATGGTAGATGAACCAAATTTTGCATGAAGATTTTAGAATCCATCATTATTAAAAATCGAAACAATCCATTATAAAAAATATATATGCCTACGAAATAATGGTATTTTTTGATGGAGGGGCAAATTTTAGGATATGCACTAAAAAAGATTCTTGTTCATCTTAGGAATAAGTGCTAATAGGCTAATTTTTTCATTTTAATCTTTGTTTGGATATTCTTTAACTACCCTCAAAAATCTAAAAAAATCTCATGTCCGCAAGTCCTAATTTTCTTGGTTTGAAAATAAGGTGCAGATTTTAAAAAATTAATAAGAAAAGTTTAAATTTTTATATGTATACCAACATAAGCGACATGATTTAAAGGTATTTTTTAACACTTATTCCAACAAAACTCACAAACAAGTCAACCTGACTGTCCCTGAAAAGTAATGCACCTTATTCATGTTGATCTGACACAAATATCTGAAGTGTAGTATTTCAATTTTTTAAAATCTGCACCTTATCTTCAAACCAAGAAAATTAGGACTTGCGGACATGAGATTTTTTTAGATTTTTGAGGGTAGTTAAAGAATATCCAAACAAAGATTAAAATGAAAAAATTAGCCTATTAGCACTTATTCCTAAGATGAACAAGAATCTTTTTTAGTGCATATCCTAAAATTTGCCCCTCCATCAAAAAATACCATTATTTCGTAGGTATATATATTTATTGTAATGGATTGTTTCGATTTTTAATAATGATGGATTCTAAAATCTTCATGCAAAATTTGGTTCATCTACCATAACTTTTAAGGGTTTTTCGGCAGTAAGTTTGCAACTGTTATAATAATATGAGTTGACAGATGTAAAACAGGTATAACTTTTTCCAGAGACGTCAGATTGTCTTGATTTTAGATTTTTTGGAATCAGCATTAAAAAATACCTTGAAATCATGTATCATATGTGTATATAATACCATAGCCTATTTTTGCTAATTTTGAAAATCTTCATTTCGCGATTTGACCTTGAAATCGCGACAAGCGGACATGAGATTTTTCTAGACTTTTGAGATATGTTATAGAATGGCAAAAGGAAGATATTGAGCAAAAAAAAATTCTACTAACATTCATTCCGAGATTTACCCCTTTTTTCTCCTTATTTTACTGTATTAGTAGGTTTTGTTTCAAGATATTATTTTTGTTTTCGTTTCAAATCAATCATATTCTTGAAACAGTTTTTATTTTTTTTGGTTCTGGGAAAATTTTCTTTTGAATAAAGATTGAAAAGTTCAATATTTTTTTGTTAATTTATTTATTTATTTCATTTATATATTTCATTTGTTTATTTACGTTTTTCGTTACTTTTTTTTTGGATTTTTTTTCTGTTGCTGTTAGCAAAGGAAAATTTATATATTAAGTTCAAGCCTAAGCCTGAATTAATTTTTGAGAAATTGTGTTTTTTGTTTCAATTTTTTTTGATAAAGTCAAGCATTTCAACTAAGGTTACATTGCTCTGCGTGATTGGTTTCAAATTTTGTTTTTTTTTATAACGAGTTTTTTTTTGCGTTGCCAATAATTGGGTATGAGACCCGAGAAAAAATCAAATACTTCAATTAAAAACATAAATACAACTAGGGATAGAGTAGTCACGCGATCTTTAGCGAAAAGAATATTAAACAATACCAGTAACATGGCACCCGTGAGACATTCTCCGAAAAGCACTCCAGCGCCTCCAACAGCTGGAGCAAATTTGTTTAACTTCCCTCCTCCACCCTTGCCTAGACCTCCTAGTGAGGCCAGGAATACCGAATCTCTTTCAGCACCATCGTATAGCAGCTTGACTGGGTTAGCTTCATCGGTGGCTGGACAACCCGACGGGTCAGATACCTTGGTGCCAAGAACTGACGATCCCCAATCAAATCGACCGTCTATTTCAAACGACTGGAGGCTAAGTTTAGGGAATAATAGTGTTCCAAATTTAGGAGCTGTAGGGAATCGCGAATCCGTAGGTAATCGAGAGCTCGGAACTATGGATTGGGTCATGGAGTCAAGGCGAACCCGAAGCCTGATAGACAATTTGTGCGCTAGAAACACAGAGCCCCCAAGCGATCCAAACCTGGGAAACCTTGTTGGTTTCGAAAGTGCAGGGTTGCAACCTGTTACTGAACCGGTTCCAATTAATACACCGTTCCAAACGTCCGCTAGGTCCCAAGCGAACGAGCCAAGACCAGCACCCCCTTTAGGTGAAAATTTTATGTTAGGAACTGGTGCTGTACGCAAACCAGTACCACGAACTGTAGATATGCGAACCAACACGTGGGTTCCACCTAACAGAACCCTAAATGATCCTAGAAATGAACCACATGAACAGAGACCTGTTTTTAATAAAGAATACAATACAAATAGAGTCCACCGTGAAGATGAGTTGGTAACGGAAAATCTAAATATACCAGCTGAATTAAGAACCGTTATAAATCTTGCAGTAGTTAAAGCCTATGATTCATATACCAGTTCTATGATAAGTGAAATTTCAGAGTCATTGAAAGTAGAGGTTAAGAAACATTTCGTTGAGTTTCTCGCCGATATTAATCATGCGGTTCGAGAAACACCTCCCACCGAAAAACAAATGCCAAAGCTTAGCTCTAATAAAGCTAAGCCAAAGCCAATCAAAAATAACCAACTAACTACAAACGCACCAACTAGGCAAGAACCATTGGTAAATCAAAGCCATAATTTTGGAAATGATTTCTATCAGCCGATGAACGGCAATACACAAGCGTATAGCGCACCTCAACAGTCGTTTGCTAACTTATACCAGCAAACCGGAAATCCTCCCGATGAGTTGTATAGACAGCCTAATTATCCTCCTTATAGGGTACCTATCAAGGTGGATAAATGGGTAATAAAGTTTGATGGCAAACCTGACTCACTCACGGTGGAGGATTTCATATTTCGAGTAGAGACTAAGCAACGTCAGTACAACTGCTCATGGGCTGAAATTATTCGAGACTTTCCTCTTCTTCTCGTACCCAAGAGTAGTGCCGAGGATTGGTACTGGCGCTTTCAAAAAGCTAATTTCCACTTGGATTGGCCCATGTTGCGTGAAGCATTATTGCGTCAGTTCCGAAACCCAAAAACCGATATGGATGTCATGAAGGACATAATGGACAGGAGGCAAGGTACTTGGGAAAACAGCGAAGATTACTTCAATGCTATTGATAAGCTCAAATCCCAACTCAGAGTACCAATTTCGGAGCTTGATTTAGTACGAGTACTAAAAAGAAATTTAAACGATCGAATAAGTGGTCTTGTGTACCCACAAGCCATTTACTCGATCGATCATTTGAGGTTCGTTTGTAAAGATGCTGAAGGAGTTGTCAATTTTAGAGGACGAGATGCTCAAAAACATAATCGACCACCAGGCCGATATAATGCAAACGAAATATCCTATATTGAGGAAAATTTAGATGGTCCGCCAGAGGTCTTGGCGGCATATCAATATACCGGGTTCAAACCTAAAAATAATAGTAATTTCGGCGAGGCGAGAGCGCCTCAAAAGGATTACAAGTCTTCAACTAAAAATATAGTATGTTATGGTTGCGGTCAAGAAGGAGTTATCGCACCGAAATGCCCTAACTGTCATCCGGAAAACCGTCCGAGGAACACGACATCAGTGGGGGTGTCGTGTTCAACACAGACAACCCAAGAGGACCTGGAGAAGAACTAGGTGAAAATATTAATAAAATTTTAAAAAGAAGAGAAAATGAAAAAGTAATAAAAGATGTTAAAAACGATGAAAAGCTCACGCGTTTGAAGCCTTTTCACATTAGGGTTAAAGAATACAATTTAGCTAGAGATAGGATTTTTAATAATAACCAGGATGAAAATGTTTCAAAAAGAATTTTAAGAACGCGCGAACGTTTCAAACTAAGAAAAGAAATTAAAAATAAGATTTTGTCTACGGTAGTAGATACAACCACTGATCTCAGACCTTACGCTAAAATATCTATAATGGGAAAAGAAATTTTAGGGTTACTGGACAGTGGGGCCAGTGTTAGTATTCTAGGAAAAAATTGCATGTTATTTGTTAAGCTTTTAAATTTGAAAATCACCCCTTACAAATCAGAGGTTAAAACAGCTGACGGTAAAGGTCAGATAATAGTAGGAAAAATAAAAACTGAAGTTATCTACAAAAACAATACCCAAGAGATTACGTTTTATTTAGTCCCCAATTTAGACCAGGAGTTGTATTTAGGTGTCGATTTTTGGAGAGCGTTTCAGATAGCCCCATCAGTAGTTAGTTCAATTTCCGTTCCTGAGGAACCCGGCGAAGTAAAGAACGCACATCAGCTAAATCCGGAGCAAGAAAAAAAGTTAAAATCAGTGAAAGATAAATTTTTGGATTATGACCGCCATGGTCTAGGTAAAACCTCACTGATGGAGCATGTGATCGATACCGGAGATGCGGTTCCGGTCAAGCAGCGTCACTACCCTGTTTCTCCTGCGGTACAAACCGTTTTGTATCAGGAGATAGACAGAATGTTGGAGCTCGGCGTGATTGAGGAAAGTGAGAGCCCTTGGTGCTCACCCGTTGTACTCATAAAGAAAACAGCGGAGGACGGGAGCATAAAACACCGTTTTTGCCTCGATTCGCGTAAAGTAAATGCGTTAACCAAAAAAGATGCTAATCCACTTCCTCACATCGAAGGGCTTCTCAGTCGTCTATCTGATACCTACTATATCAGTAGTGTAGATTTGAAAGAAGCATTCTGGCAAATACCGCTTGAGAAGGAGAGTAGGGAGAAAACTGCGTTTGCGGTACCGGGGAGATCCTTGTACCAGTTTACGGTCATGCCCTTTGGACTGTGTAATGCTGCCCAAAGGTTATGCCGTTTAATGGACAAGGTGATTCCTGCACGACTCCGGGAACGCGTCTTTGTGTATTTAGATGACTTGCTCATAGTTAGTCCCGATTTTGATACCCATATAGCACTTTTAGGTGAAGTAGCTGAATGTCTGAGAAAGGCGAATCTCACCATCAACTTAAAGAAGTCGAAATTTTGTTTTAAGGAATTAAAATATTTGGGCTTCATAGTTGGTGGTGGGATGGTGAAGACTGATCCGGCTAAAGTAGAAGCCGTAGTAGATTTTCCGCTACCCAAAAATTCACGGCAAGTTCGCCGTCTATTAGGTCTTGCCGGATGGTATAGACGATTCATTAAGAATTTTTCAACCCTAACCGCTCCTCTAACCGATACTCTTAAAGGGAAAAATGCAAAGTTTCGAATGACTGAAGAAGCAATAGTAGCTTTCGAAGAATTAAAAAAATCATTAGCCAGTTCACCAGTACTTGTGCGACCCGACTTTTCAAAAAAGTTTTATATTCAGTGTGATGCATCTGATTCAGGGATAGGTGCGGTGTTGTTTCAAAGAACGGATGTTGGTGACGAACACCCGATTTCCTATTTCTCCCAAAAACTCAATTCGTGTCAACGAAATTACAGCGTGACCGAGAAAGAGTGCATGGCGGCGGTGATGGCAGTTAAAAGATTCCGGCCCTATGTCGAGGGTATGGACTTTGCTATTATCACCGACCATGCCAGTTTGAAATGGCTTATGTCGATGAAAGACCTTAGTGGCAGACTAGCGAGGTGGTCGCTAGAATTGCAATCTTATACCTTCGACATAGAGCACCGAAAGGGATCTTTAAATGTAGTGCCTGACACTCTTTCTCGGGTACATCTGGATAGTTTAGAGATAAAAGACGTAGCACCCATGATTGATTTGGAATCCGAAGAATTCCAATCAGATGAGTATAAACAATTAATTCAAATAATTACCGACCGCCAAGATCAATTACCTGATCTGAAAATAGAAGACGGTTATGTATATAAACGGTTCCTACCGATCAGTTACGAGGGAGATTATTTTGAACATAGCTGGAGACTATGGATCCCAGCCGAAATGACCGAAGAGTTAATTTCCAAGGCCCATGATCCTCCGCAATCCGCTCATGGTGGCGTTGCAAAAACCCTTCACCGGCTTACGCAGTATTTTTACTGGCCAAACATGACGGTCCAAGTGAGAAATTTTGTGTCAAATTGTTCCGTGTGTAAGCAAAGTAAAGCCAACAACCAAATACTTCGTCCCCCTATTACTACGAGTTTTGTTCCCGATAGGCCTTTTGAAAAATTGTATATTGATTTTTTAGGACCGTACCCGAGATCAAGACTTGGTAATGCATATATATTTGTAGTCCTTGATCATTTCTCAAAATTTGTTTTTCTTAAACCTTTAAGATCGGCAAATACAAATAATGTAATTAAATTCATGCGTGATGAAATATTTAACGCGTTTGGCGTTCCACAGGTCATTCACTCTGACAACGGCAAGCAATTTGTGTCGAAAGATTTTCAAAATCTTTTAGAGAAATATGGCATACGGCATTTGAGAACCGCAAACTATTCACCGCAATCAAATGCATCCGAGAGAGTGAATAGAACTTTATTAGCTGCCATTCGCTCCTATTTGAAACAGGATCAGCGAGATTGGGATGTGCACATAAGTGACATCGCAGGAGCTCTGCGAAGTTCCATACATTCATCTATCGGCGTATCTCCATACTTCGCGCTTTTTGGGATAAACATGATGACGCATGGGAGTTGCTATGAACTCGCCAAAAAGTTGAATATGATAGAAGATAACGAGTTGTTTATCTTGGCCAGAAAATTACGGTTGCAATGCGTGAGAGACAAAATTAAAGAAAGTCTAATCAAAGCTAATGAAAAGAGTGCGAAAACATACAATCTTCGATCCCGCAATGTACGCTTTATACCCGGCCAAGAAGTATACAAACGTAACTTCATCCTCAGCGATTCATCTAAAAACTTAAATTCCAAACTCTGTCCGAAATTTATAAAATGTAGAATAATAAGACCGATAGGTAACTCAATGTACGAAATTGAAAACTTGTCCGGAAAGAAATTAGGTGTATTCCACGCAAAAGACCTAAAACAGTAGAAAAAAAAAGTAAAACCCTGTGATAAAAAGATCCAATCTTAACCCTGTGCAATATCCATGTCAATGTCCGTCCATCAAAGCTTAAAGTATAGTGCAATACAAAGCGATAGTTTAACCCCACATATCTATTTATATACCCAAACATGTTTACCTGAATGAATATTAACGCCAAGTACCTGATAGTTTTAGAAACCTAGAAACCAAAAGAACCTCTGTGATATTTAAAAACAAAGAATTTGTAGATCTGTGATATTTTAGTTTAATTATTTATACCTAGTATGCTTCCAATCTGTGATATTTTGCGTAGAGAAACTAATTTTTTTATTTATTTATTTATTTATTCATATTTATTTTAAAACCCGTACTGATATTAACGACCTGTGATAGTAGATTAGAAAAAAAATATTTTATTTATATAGCTTTGCTAATATTCAATTAGCATTGCTAATAATCAAAACAAACTTAAAAGTTCAAACGCAAAATAATTTCACTATAGACAAATCTACCAAGGTCAATGACTTTTTATCTATAACTTCACGTTGAATACATACTAGAATAATAAAAGTATCTTGAAATAACAACTCACCAAAAGATACAAATTGTAACTTAAGTTTGTTGCCCGGCTCATTTGGGGTGGGTTAACTTCCCCACGTTCTTCATTAAAAATCAAGTTACCGGTGCTCCTGCCAACGTCCTCGTTGCTGTGGAACAGACTTCCGAGTCAGTTGGTTTGTTACGGACACCTTAAAACATCATTGCGATTGGCCTTTAAATGTCGTGTGTATCAAAGGATACAACAACTAAGGAAGCTGCGACGACAGAAACATAGTCCTTGTGTCCGTGTGCGACATTAGCACGACAAATTATGGTAAAAGTCATTGAGGAACTTAAACTCTTATAGGAGGGCAGCGATGGCACCCAAAACTATGCTCACCGTCCGCTCCTTATAATTATAGGTATGTGGTTCAAGCGTTTTTGGCGATCTAGAGCTCGTGCTCGTACGATGTGCCCACTGACGACGATGGTAGAAATCAATTCATTTTTTTTTTATGGGATAAATTTTATATTTTGATATGTTTGTCACAAATTTGTTTTAAAGGTTGAGTCGAGGTACCGATAATGGAACTCCTCGAATAAACCTCAAATTCCTATGGTGGGGGAAACAATGTCCTGAGAGCTCCGTTTCCAGACTGTGTTCGCTGTTCCTACAAAAAAAAATAAAGAAAAATTGTTGAATAATTAGTGGGAATGGGTTAAATTCATTAGTACTCACCTGTTTGTTATGTTTTTTTTGTTATAATCGGCGCAAAATGTAAATTTTTTTAAAGAAATTGGATCGACGCCATCCACGCGGAGCAAGAAACCAAAATAAAATGCAAAATAAAAATGAATGCGTTCTAAAGCGAAGCCGAATATGTCTACGATCTAATGAGAACGTAGATTATCTACCGTACCGACTACCGAGGTGGATTTATGAATTAGGTTTGTGGATTAGATAATTTTGGCTTAGAACCCGTTTCAAATATTTTTTTTTTAGTTGCAGGAATAGATGATAGAGGGCGAAATAGATTCTCGTCTGAGAAAAAGAAAGACAATATGACGTCATTCGATTAAATGCTGCATTAAATCGGATGATGTCAATTGCACATAGAAGACATAGTGGGGGTTATGTATGATAATGAAACAGCTAATAGCGCATGATGGTCATGGGTTGAGTATACCATTGAATGATGGTCATTTCTGTGTCAACCTCCAGATAGTGTAGAGTACCTAGTGAGTTTTCTTTAAGAAGTTCGAACGTGGTAAGTTTCACTTACGAGATAAGAAAAAAGTGCAGTGCGGCAATTTTTTAAACATTTTTTTTTCGAAATAGTAGTTCCGCCGGAAATAATATAAGCCACATACTCTAAGGAGCAAATAAAAAAACGTTGAATACAGGAAGTTGAATAAATAAATAATAAATTTTCAAAAAAAGAGGGTAAGTGATAATTTCTTAAGTTATTAAAGACATGACCTGACCCCAAATCCATTTAATAGGGAATTGGCGGTCACAGACAAGGTCGTGGCCGCCGAGGTTTAATCCTTTTTGAAGGATTTTTTTTTTTAAATCTTTATGAGATCCAGTTTTATGGTGTATTGGAAGGGCACACCACCCTAACGACCTCCAAATACCCTACAGAGAAAATTGAAGTTCAAGCTGCGCACTGGATCGAGAATTAAATTCGGTTTGGCAAATATATATAGATATAAATTACCTAGCCAAATTACAGCCAAATAGAGCGGGAGTAGCTCCGTAAGAGTGATAGAACCTCGCTTTTGGCGAACACATAAAAAAAGTAAATTTTAACAAAATCTAAAACGTATGTACGAATTTTTTTTTGGCGTGATATTGTGTTTTTTTGATTTTTCTTAATTTACATATATATATATACTTATACCTATTTAAAATTTATTCTTTAAATTTTCAATTTTTTTTTGTTCAATGGTTTTTTTTGTTGTTGAAAATTAGTGGCAACTAGGTTTTGAGTGATCTTAAAAGGTAAAAGTTTTGAAGTGGTGTCGTAGGGCATTAAAACCACGAATAGCCTTTTCCTCCTTCGTGGGCGAAATTCGTACCTTTTTAGAGTATATAAAAACCGCTATAGACTACTATACAGAGCTCTATATAGGTAGGGAAATTAGCGAGAACGCGGGCGTTTATAAGGCCGAGAAAAGTAAGGTCATACTTTTCATTAAAAAAGGGGCTAAAGGTTTGCCATAAGGTTTAATGCCATATGCCAAATTTGCTAAGTTATAATTATTTTATTTTGTTCACATTTTTTAGTCTGCCAATAATTTTTTTTTGCTCATTGAATTGTTCCGTTATAAGTTTAACGTAAATTTCTTTTTTTTTCTGTTATTTATTTTTTTTTGTACCTTGTGGTATCGAATTCAAGATATTTATTTTTTTTTTCAAATCCAATGCGACCAAAAAAATTGTAGTTGATGATTTTTCTATTATGAAATTTCGAAAAATTATTCTTAATAATAAATGTTTGTGAATCACGCCAATGCGAATTTTTTTTATTCAAACTTAAAAAAGTTTGAGATGGCCTGTTAAGGATTTTTCAGGGGGTGGAAAGGGGCGGATAAGTGTTCTTCAACTAGGATGAAGTGAAGGCGTGAAGAAGATGCCTATTGAGGGGAGTCCCAATGGACGTTATATGGGCTCCAGGCTGGGAGGGGGCAATGCTGCAAAACATCAGCAGCACAACAGTAAACTGGTCATGGTTGGAATGGTAAGAGAAGTATAAGTGTTTTTTTTTGTTTTCCCTTTTTGAAATTAAATGGCACGATTTATGTTTTTTGTTGTGGTTTTCTTCGGGTCCCAGGACAAGATCCCCTCCCATATCCGGCGAGCTAAGCCGTGCGTCGCCAGCGTGCCAGTCCTGAGTGTCGAATCTCCTTTTTCCTTTTTTTTTCTATTCTACCCTACACTCTTACCTAATGAAAAATTTTGTCATGGTCGCACCGGCCATCCTACCTATCCTATTCCCTGCTCACTTCCTATCCCTGATCCTTAAATCCTTTTGTGAATCTTAACCCGCAACAACGGAAATTTAGATATCCCAGTAAATCGAGTTAGTGAGACTTTTATTGCCTAACTTTTCAGCCAACTTTCCAGTTGGAATCAAAGTTATTGAGCCTTTAATAAGCGATGAAGCGTATTATTTTGATTGCATTTCCTAAATCGTTCGACTTGAGTCCAACTGGTCAGAGCATTGTATTTATTTGAGTTGCAACAAAAGCAAGATTTCGCTAAGTTTTTTGTAAGGCAAATTAATACAATGATCTGGTTCATGGGGATAGTAAAATACTATTATTTTATTAGTAATCGTTTGCTGTTGTAACTGGACAAAATTCTACGAACCTACTATTAAAATATTACTTATTAATTTAATTTATTCATTCAGTCAGCTTTATTCTTTTAAATTTTAATATTTTCAGTGCCTGGGCCCATAACCTTTTGAAAATATTCAATATTTAATTTTTAAAAATGATAAAACAAAATTCAAGTTTTTAGGGACTTTTGAAATAGCAATATCATAATAGCCGAGCTTAAGTTAAGAAATGACTGTATTTATTTAGTTCAAATTTTTCAATTCTAGTATTTGTCCCGTCTAGTTTAATTCAAACTAAAAAAACTGTTTCCGACTGAGTTAAGAACCAAATATGTAGTTTCTAACCATTTTGTTTATTTACTTGGATTTCAGTTTATCCCTGTTTATGGTCAAATGACTCTTACATTTGTGTTTTGTATAACTTCTAATTTCTGTTTTTCCCTGTCATTAACAAATCCGGTAGTCTGAATTTTCTGTATTTAGGTTGGAATTAAATTTATATCAATTTCTGTATACAACTTTTGATAAAGGTTTTAAATTGTCCATCATTTCTCTTTTTCAGAACATATTGTCGCTGAAAGTGTAGTTGTCATCAAGATGCTCTTGCAAACTAAAGCAGCTCAACATTTTGAAATAATCTCTCAGATGGCTGGTCTTCTTGACTTTATCACTGTTCCAGCTGCACGAGCTTCAATTCTCTGGCTTATTGGTGAATATAATGAAAAAGTACCGAAAATTGCCCCCGATGTTTTAAGAAAGTGTGCAAAAACTTTCTGTGATGAGGTAAGTACAAATTAAAAAAATCTAAAAAAAACAACAATTCAAATCGCTCTTTTTTTTTCAATTCTAGGAAGACGTTGTAAAACTTCAAGCTCTCAATCTAAGCATGAAACTTTATTTGGTCAATCCTCAACAGACATCTCTGCTTTGTCAATATGTTTTCACTTTGGCACGTTACGATGCTAACTACGATGTTCGTGATCGTGCTCGTTTTTTGCGTCAATTTATTTTCCCTGCCCATGACCTTAGCACAATATTCTCGAAAAATGCCCATAGCATCTTTTTGTCCCCAAAACCAGCTCCAGCATTGGAAGGAAAATATCAAGGCAGAGATCATTTTCAACTTGGTTCTCTGTCACATTATTTGAATATGCGCGCCAATGGCTACAGAGATTTGTCTGATTTTCCCCGAGTTGCTTCCGATTCAACGCTTCGTAATACTGTACCCTATGAAGATGAACTTCATGCACAGCAAAACTCATCTCAAGAAGTAGTAGACGCTGGCAAAGAAGGAAAATATTTTACAAACAAAAAAGATCAACATTCCGAATCTTCGGATGAATACAGTTCGAGTGAAGAATCATCTGCCGAAGATGAAGGTACTGTCAAAAAGACAGTCACCACAGAACAAAAGAAATCAGATGAAGATTCTGATACTGATGATCATTCAACAACGGTCAGCAGTACCTCTCAATCCAGTTCGGATGATTCTTCGTCTTCAGACAAAGGAAGCTCCGAATCGGAATCCGAAAGCGAAACTGAAAAGGCTGACGACAAAAATCCAGCCCCTCAGCCGCAGCCTGTGAGTGAATTAGATCTTCTCCTAGATTTAGGTGACATTCCAACTGGAGGAACTATCATGACTCCATCGCAAGGTGGAGTTTTATCACCAGGTAAACAAACAAATATGTTTAGTTTTTTCAGATTTTTTTATTGAAAACGATTCATTTAAAGGAACTCCAGGAACTGGCTTATATTCTCTTGTAGAAGTCAACCATATCGATCTAGTGGGTCCGTCCTATATTAATCACAACCATTTGACACTTCTGAATAAGCTATCTGGCAATGGTCTGGGTGTTACTTATCGCTTTACTCGTTCCCCGCATCTTTTCTCATCTTGTATGGTGTCAATCGAGTTAGTTTTAACCAATCATTCCAACGAAGAATTACTAAATATTCAAATGGCTCCACCGAAATCACTTCCATCTGGTATGAATGTCAAAGAAATCGATCCGATTCCAAACCTACAGCCGCAACAAAGTGCAACTCGTCTTTTGGGTCTCGATTGTAAAGATTCAACTCAAGTTGTTGATCTTGAAATCCAGTCGAACAAGGGTAGTGTCAAAATCTCCCTTAAGACACCCATTGGAGAGCTTATTCGATCGGTTTATACTGAAGAGAAATACTTCCGTGAAGAATGTCAAAAATTACGTGGAATGAATGAACATCAGTGTAACGTACCATGCCAATACACTGATGACCAAAAATCACTAAAAACGAAAATATTCCAAAAACTAAATGTGGCCAGCATTAAAAGCTCTGATCCAGATTCAATGTACTTTGTTGGTCAAACATTGTCATCAAAGAGTTTAGTGCTTATTTCATTTATGCTATTGCCGAATGATGTCAAGGTTTTGGTTAATTGTGAAAAGATGGTTATTGCATCGATGGTGCTCAATGAAATTCGAAATGCAATTACTGGACAAAATTGAGCATTTTAGTCTTAAAAACTTAACACTTAGCTTACTTAAATATACTTGTTTATATGCTTTTTTCATGACTTAAACGTAATAAAAATACTATTTGTGTCATATTCATCAGTTGCTTCTAGAAAAAAAAATGTTTTTTTAAATTTTGAATTTTTAAATTGAAAAAAAAAAAAAAAATATGTGCTCTTTTTAAAGAGCGAACAAAGGCTCGACAACAGCCAATTTTAAGAAAGCCAACAAGGTAACAACAATCAACTATTCACAGCAGCTTCAATTTTGTATTCCATGGTTTTGAAATCTTCCATTGCATATTTGATTTGCAGAAAATGATGAAATTGCAAGAGAGTAAAGCTAACTATGCAGATGATAGGTAAGTAAAATAGAATTTCACTTTTGCAAAAAATTCAAGCAAAAATAATTTTGCATCGTAAAGAAAAATCGGCATAATAGTAATGTTAGGCATTTGAAAGTTTCACTTAGAGTCGTTTGCTGAATCGAAACTTAAGCATTTAAGTTCTACGTAAATCCTTATGTGACAGTTTGCGCCGAGGAAAAAGTAGGAAATAAGATTTTATGTTCAACATAAATCGATTCAGCAAATGTCCCTTAAACAAACAAAATAATTTTTTTTACGTGGAACTTTTGCCAAACACGACTTTCCTTCTGTAGTTAAATTGAAAAGAAATTTAGGTTAATTGGTCTTGAGATCTCTCTAAAAATATGAGACAGATCTCATGAAAATATAAGTACTGAAAAGAGATTAATCTAATTTTTTTTTTGCATACGACCCAATGTGATTTTTTTTTTAATATTGAGGAGTGTTTAGATGGACGAACAAATTTAATTTTATCGTTTTCTGGATCCTTGTTTGCATATAGAGGCCACAGAAAAAGTCAAATTTCTCTAAGGCTAATACGAGGAGTTTTTGAATTATGTACTGTCTGTTCATTCTACACCAATTCTAGTGCTGATAGGTACTGCATGATGTTCGAGGATATCAGTCAGATGTCTTTAGAGACTCAAAGCAGTTCAACTCAAGCTTACTAACTCCGTACGCGTTGTAAAGCAGAATTCTTCCCAGGAGTATTTGTGACCCATCTCTGGCATGTTCTCAGTTTGGTCATAGGTCATAGGTTTTCATCGGCGGCGTTTACAGCAACCTAGTTCTAGGGCGAACTATAATTGCAACGCCTTAATTTACACTACAAATTATGGTCTTCTTGTTATTGATAAATAATTTTTTTTTCAGTACTGAGACCTTTATGTTGATTCTATAATAGAAAACAATCACAATTTCAGTAAATATTCACAAAAAGGAGGATTGCAACCAGGTTACGAAACTTTCATGGAAGATATCTCGGGTCGCATTGAGATGTGCAAAATCAGGAAAGTGACTCCCAGTCCTTGAAAATACTAAAATTTTTAATGATAGTGGAGCTCAATATGACGTCATCGTTGCTGATAACATACATAACTTTATCGATTCGATGGAAACAAGTTGGATAGCAAATAAGTGACTAGTGTAAGTGGAATTCATATCATCTTTTGATGACCTTAAATCAAATCATTAAACATATAGTCGAGCGAAAAAAATATCTCTCGAAGGTCATTATACCTCAACGACTTTTACTCTCCCCCATTCCCTTACGTGGAGTTAGTTAAAAGAAATGAAAAGAACCTAGTATTTCTGCCGAACAAAAATAAAGCTTAATTGAGACGCATACTGCAAAGATCTTGAAAACTTTAAATTCCACGAAAATACTTTTGAAAACAAAAAAAATGGATTCTTAGATGACAACCCAATTCAGTAATGCAGAAATAACGCAATTGAAAAACGCTTAAGCACTGGAAATTGCAAACGTTCGTCAACTAAATAATCACGCTGTCCAAGGAGATGAAAGTGTCAATATAGTAAAGCTCCTTAAAAAAATTCATCAAATATCTTGGAGTCATGAGCAAAAGACTTCGGATGATGGAAACAAAGCACTGATGTAAACTGTCTATTAATGAGCTAGGTTTTTCCCTACGAAAAAAGACAATCCTTTGGTCAAAGTTAATAATGACTCCAAGGCCTTAAAATTTTCATCGCCAACATTTAAATTGATAAAGGCGAATTTCACCTTTCCTATAAATTAAGGTCAAAGAAAACCGCTATTTTGTAATATATGGCTTCACCACAATTCCTGAATCGATGATGATGAAAAAAGTACAATACGATGGCTCAATTCCACACGCCGCAGAGCTAAAATAATCTGGTAAATACATTTTTTCTTATAAAGTAGTAATGTTATATGGGGATATTTCGGAACCAAGTGTGGTTCTTAAATCTTCAAAAAAAAAAAAAACAAACAAATCAACAGTATCAACCGGTTAAATTGTATTTATTATTCATTTAATATTTGAATTCTTAAGTTCGTCCAGTTTGAAGTTACGTATTGCCGAAAGTAACTGATCTCTAGGATCCACAGATAACGATGATGGCATCTGTGATCTCTGTTTTGTCACAACTGCTCGAATAATTGGTGGTGGAGGAGGTGCTTGAGGAACAGCCGCTACTGAAACAGGTGTTTCTGTCCGCGAGCTGCTGTGTATAAAGGTTTTTGGTGTGATTTGTGGTTTTGTTTGGTTATTTTTGAGGGTAAAGGGTATTGGTTTTGAGACATCAGTATCATTAGTATCTTGTAAAGGTACAATTTTTTCCTTAAAACCGGTCTTTCGCAAAGTACCCTGACCAAAAACTGGTGGCGGTGGCGACGACGGCGACGGAGTTTGTCTGATCACAGAACTTGAATTAAGTTGTGTCATCGAAGTCGGTCGCAATATGGGTTTCTGATTGATGGGCGGTCGATTATCTTGTGTTAACGAGCTGTTCCCATTTGAAACAGCTGAAGCTGCTGTTGCAACAGACCAAGACGTTCGAGAGCCCAATATAAACTTTGGAATTGTATAAGTTGGTATTGGATTCTGCGGTTTTGAATAGTTTGAACTGATGCTGTTCTCTCTCAGTGTCACCTTTTGAGTATTTCTAACAAGATCCAAATCTCTACCGGAATTCATATTATTTCTCTGCAGCACCACCAAATCTGGCTTACTAACCGCTATACTTGTTGGTGGTGACTTTTGGCCGCTCTTATTTTTATCCAAATTGCAGTCTTGTTCATCTTTTATTGAAACCTGAACCTTTGGTCGTTCACTCCATGTGGAAAATTGTATATTCGGTGGCCCAGAATACCGATAGACTTTCTCTTCACTCGATTTAATTGTTGTATTTGTTTTAAATATATTATTTTTACTCTTTGGTGATGGTTCTTCCATTGGATGGATATCACATTCAATTGGGGGGGTTTTTGATTCATCCGAGCCGCATAAACTGCTTTTTCGTGAATTCAAAATAGACTTCATGACTCCAATGCTTTGGAGACTTGGTGATTCACCAATGCTGAGTTCACTCGACGACCGACGTCGACTGAAATAGTCATCGGTAGTGTTTTGATTTCGCTGATTTTTAAATTCGAATTGTGTCAGCGATAGAAATGAAGAGCTACGAGCTGCCAAACTGTGTTTGGTTGATTGTATTGCTGTGTCTGGTATGCTTTCTAGCTCTTCATCACCTCCTAAACGTTCCAATGTGGTTAGCAATGGTTTTTGTTTGTTAGAAAGGTTTGTTTCATCAGTGCCGTTAGTGATGGTTATCGTGTTGTCAATAACTTTGGAATTGGGTGTTTCCAATTCAACGACAGGTTGTGTGATCAATAGCTTGGTATCTGATTCGGGGGTTTTTGGAATTTCTTGTAATTTTGGCAAATCTGGTTTTACCGGAAGGGTTTCTAATATTACTTCTTTAATTTTCTCGATGATTTCTGCGGGTTTGGGTGAAAGTTCCTCGCATTTGATGACATCAATATTCTCTACTTTTTTTACTTCCTCTGTTATTCGTTGTTCTTCTATATGTTTACTAGGCTCATCTTCGATAAGTGTATTGTTTTGGTGCTCTTGGGTCTTGGTTGGTACACTTGACTCTAGATTCTCTTTAACAGGACTGCTAAGAGGCTGTTGAGCTTCCGCAATTGACAAATTGACCTCAATTTTGACTTCAGGTTCCACTGGAATATCCTTTATGACCTTTTTTTCAGATGAATCAACCAAGTCTGGAGATTTGACAGTATTTTTCTCCGCAGCAGGAGAACTTGGTTGATGTGACTCTTTATTTGTCGACGCTACCTCAATGACTTCAGAGGTCTTATGATTTGACAAACTTTTCACGATAGTCTTTCTAAGGCTTAGATCATAAACCTTGACCATTTCATCATCTTCAGAGCTTGATTCAATGAATGACTTGTGTTTTGATTCTAAACTTGGCGTAGAACTCTTCCACGATTCTTTTCCATCTAAAATGGGCTCCTTAACCTCCTCATCAACAAGCTCGATAGGAGCTGATTTAACCTCTTCGGTTTGTAAGACCGAATTTGATTCAGGTGTTGGACTTGGATTCATATGAATCTTGGTTATATTTTTGGAATTGTCAACTATGGGTTCTGAAATTAAGTTCTCCATTGAAGCTGACCTGGGCAAAGGCACAGGAGTTATTAAAAGCGCTGTGGACACTTTATCTTCAGGTTGAGTTTCTTCAATCAATTCAATTGGAGGTTTTGTTGATCTTGGTGGAGCCACTGGTACTGACTTTTTCGGTAGCGTTTGGACTTTTCTTCGCGGTGATGGCTCGGGTTGGTTGATACTTGAATTATTTTCAATGCCATTTGGCGAAGTATCATCGTTTGTTGAAATACATAATGAGCTTTGACTTTTGAGTAAAATTTTTGTCTGAGTCGTTTCTTGGCATTGCTCATTAATACAACCTTCATTGGGTTGATGTAGACTTCCTTTGGTATTGCCATTGCAGTCAATTGATATATTGCTCTTACTTAAATCATTGTTATTGTTGTTTGTGCCTAAAACAGTTTGTTCCAATCTTGAATCTAGATTGTTCGATGATGACACGAATTCTGTTTTGATAATTGAACTAGACTGATTTGATGTTGCTGATTCGAAAGTTTTTGTCGAAACAGCATCAGAATCAACAGTTAAAATTTGACTTGGCGGCCTTGGTGCCAAACGTTTTTTCCGAGTTGGAACAACTGGAGCCATTGGCTTTGTTGGAGTTGTTGCCGGTGAAATATTGCGATATGTTGTATCAATTCCAGATGAACTCATAGAATTGAGTGAGTTTATTGAACTATACAGACTCGGGGTATTTGATATGTTTTTGGAATTTCTGCTAAATTTTGACGAAGAAAAAGAATTGTGCCTGGATGATGATGTGACATCTTCAACTCGAAGTGTATTGTTATTTTCTGATTTGGTACATAGACGAATTTCGGAAAGTCCTACAGCTCCGATTGTAAGGTCACAACTAAAAATTTGACTAGGATCAGCTGTAAAAATAAAACATCATTAGGTTAAGAACTTTTAAGGTTGAGAAGAGTTTTCTAACCTGGATGCTGGAACTCGTATTTATCCGCGTCGAGTTGTTTATTCTCACAAACCAATTGCATTAGCTTATGTAATCGAACTTTTGCACCAAGTCGTGCCACATAGAGCTGATCTCTAGGCAGCAAGACTGTGATGCGAAAAGTTTGCTCAAATGGTGCATTGCTTGTGGCAATTGGTAAAGGTGTTATCCTATTTTGATGTAATTGACTAGAGTCGTTGATATTTACAGTGGATTTGGTGACGCTAAGATTTGTTGTTGACTTGGATAAGTTGCTTGCTGATAGTAAAGAAAAAATAAAATTAATTAATATAATAATAAATATTTATTTTAAATTGAGACTTACATTCTCTTTGCTTACCAAGCAATCGATTGATAGTGGAAAAACCATTCTTCATTGTCATAGAAAGTTTAATAATAAAAAAAAAAAAAAACAGAATGTTACTATAATATCTTGAAACTGCTGTGCTTTTCTGGGTGGTGGCCTCCTTTTTGCGCCAGTTTGTTTTTGTAATCTCAATTCAAGATAGTGAATCTTTCTTTCATTATTATAGCATGAGTGCAGAATTGTTTATTTGACTTATATCTGTAATAGAGATAAGAAAAAAGTTTTTTTTTATCATTTTTGTTTATTTAAAAGAACTATAATTAATTTGTATTAAATATTTTTAAGTGCACCTGGCACACATGATATGAGGTAGTTTATTCTTTTGGGAATTTAATATTAAAAAAAAAACAGATTTTAAGTTTATGCTGTGAATCGAGATTATATCAGTCAGTATTTTTAAAACAGATGCATTTTGACACTCTTAGCCAGACTTCTATGACTGTTATAAAATGACACAACCTTTTCCTTTTCAACAAATAATGCATTAAATCCGTCATTCTAGATTTATGTTTGCCAACAACAACGCACTAAACAAAAATAAAACAATCAAATTTACAGAAATCTATTAAAAAAATAATGTTACGCATACGCCATAGTGACCCTTTGAATTTAACTCTAAAAATTGATGTAGAATTTCTATCGCTGATCCAAATCTTGGGATGACTTTTTAAAGTATTAATTTGTTCATTAAAAATTTTATATAAATATTGTTCAACATTGAAATCTTACTATTCAACGATTATGGAGGGACTCCAAAAAAGTTTTTATTTTCAAAAACTGTTCTGGAGCACTCTATATTTTTTCACCTTTGGTCCTGTTACAGCTACTTAACTTATACAGTAGCGAGCAAAAAAAAAAAATGCAAACGAAAGAGGTTTAAAGAGTTTTCAACAAGAACTAAGTTACCAAATTTGGCATATTGAAACTGTTTTATTTTCATTAAACAGAGTCAATTTGTGGAATATTTTACTCCAAAACCATTATTTGGTCAAAAGTCTACCTAAATATGCGTTTTTAGACGAGCAAAAAAATGCAAATGTACATTTTCTTTATTTGTGAATATGGAAATGCCGTTAACTACATAATGGACTTGATAACTTAAATATTTAGCTTCAATTTATTGTTTTTTAGGTTCTAATTTGAAAACTTCGCGTTGAAAAATTCGATTTTCAATAGAAAAGAGCAGTTTTGTCTTTGTTCACCAATATTTCAGGAACTAAATCGAACAGAAAATTTAGGGTAGAGTTACTGAATTTGAAAATCCAGGAAAAAAATGGGTTTGTTGGCTTTTTGATAAATCAAAATTCAATGTGCATTTGATATTTCAATTGAATCCATTAAGACATCGTTTAATTTTATTCAACGGATTTAAAGAAACAAATTAAAGGATCTTATTTTTTGCTCCCTTAAGCTCACAATTTTTCAGCGCTTTTTAAAATTTTACTGCAAACTGAGTTTGAATTTGCTATATTTTTTAACATTTTTATGTATTTTTACAAAAAAATAAATAAAGTAATTTTTATAAATACCCATATGATGTACATAGTTCTAAAAAGTCGAATAATTTTTCAAAGTACTTGGCTGAAATAAATGGAATTTTTATTTTGCAGTGCTGCTGTAGTTTAACTTTAAGAAATTCGAGTTACTTTCCTTTCATTTCTCTGATTTCTTTTCATTACACTGATTTCAATGAACCCCTAATTTTCATTAGTTAAGCTCAAAGTGTTCGATTCTCTTTTTGTTCTCTCTGTTAGTTTTTGTTTCACTGATCACCCCTAGCCTCAAACGTCTATATATAGTTGTTTTATTTTCATTGGCAGGGCTTTCCACTGATAGGAATTTTTCAATGAGATCTATAACTGACTTGTCAAAAACCATTGCTAGCTATAACTGGCCCTTTTACAAACACTCAAAAAAACGAAAATATGGGACAAAATGTTTTTCCTTGTCATAATATGCAGTGAAATTTCTTTACGAGTCCTAAGCTTACTTTTATAGTTACAAGGATCGCAATGAGAAGAGAGGCGATATATTTTTATAAAAGTTGAAAATGGTTTAAGACCATGTTCAAGCACTGGTCATACTGACACCATCGCTGCCAAAGTAAAAAAAAGTTAAACCTCGCAAGCTGGTGACGTTTGCCTTCACTCTTTCGGTTTCACCCAAGTTTCTTTTAAATTTTTGATTTTTTTATGACTTCGTTAACTGGCGATTAAGCTTATTTTAGGTTTTTAAATTAACAATAAACAATAAACAACTAGTGGAGTAACTAAAGCTCAAAAATTGGCAATATTAGGGAACCCGGCCGAACAGCTTAGATTTTGATGATCTTTTTTTTCAAACGTCGGTAATTAAAAATATTTTAAAGTCTATAGATTAAAAATTGCCGGTGTTGCCGTTTTGATTTTTGAAATTTAATTGAATGCCAAAAGATTGTCTAGGAAATTCAAGGAAAAAAAATATATAGGAGTGAGGGACAATCTTCCATAGTTCAAGCGATAGATGCAATTTTCTTATTAATTGACTTCAAACAAAAAAAAAAATATTTGAACAGAACGGCAACACCTACAATATTCAAGTATACATTTTTTAAAAGCTAGAAGCTTAGTCATATATGTAAAATTAAAATTAAGTTAATTGAATGAACGGCTTTTGAAAGAATGGTAATTGAACTCAGATTTTTGAAAAAAAAATTATTGAAAAAATTTTAACATGTCGTTTTTTAAACTTGGTCGTAATATAAAATGCATTTATTTTCAAATTTTTTTGGCCGCATTTATTATGATTTCAAATTATAAAAGGAAATGTCAATATGTATTACGGTTTATGAAAAAAATTAAAAAGTATTTCATTTTCGAAGAACGTTTTTTAATAAAAGTTTTGAAAAAAAATGTAACTTATTTTTTTTTAAAGTTCAACATCTAAACATAAAATTATTTTTTATTCATTTAATAACCCTTACTGTTGAAAGTTAAATAGCAAAAATTTAAAGTTCTTATTTACCATAGTCTTTGAGATAATTAATTATTTCAATGCAAAAATTCAGCTTTAATAATAAAAACCATTGAAATTGAAGTAATTTTTCATTTTTTTTTTTCAAAAGTGTGATATATTTTACCTTTTTTGCTTCGAAATTCAACTGATAATATTTATGGCCAAAATTTTTTTTTAAATAAATTCATATTTTATTAGAAAATGTTTGTAAAAAAGTCATTTTAAATTTTTCTAATAACATTTTTTTTTTTAATTCTGAGTTTGAGGACCATTTTTTCAAAAAGTCTTGATCAAATTTAGTGGATTTAAATTTATAAGATAAGAATGAGCTTCTGGCTTTTTAAAAATGTATTTTAAAATATTGTAGGTGTTGCCGTTGTTTTCAAAATATTTTTTTTGTGTTTGATAATAAAAACCATTGAAATTGAAGTAATTTTTCATTTTTTTTTTTTCAAAAGTGTGATATATTTTACCTTTTTTGCTTCGAAATTCAACTGATAATATTTATGGCCAAAATTTTTTTTTAAATAAATTCATATTTTATTAGAAAATGTTTGTAAAAAAGTCATTTTAAATTTTTCTAATAACATTTTTTTTTTTAATTCTGAGTTTGAGGACCATTTTTTCAAAAAGTCTTGATCAAATTTAGTGGATTTAAATTTATAAGATAAGAATGAGCTTCTGGCTTTTTAAAAATGTATTTTAAAATATTGTAGGTGTTGCCGTTGTTTTCAAAATATTTTTTTTGTGTTTAGAATGTTAGAAAATTGCATTTATCGCTTAAACGATGGAAGATTGTCCCTTACTGCCTTTTATATATTTTCCTTAAATTACCTAGAGAATCTTTTGCTATCATTTGTTTTATGAAATTTAAGCAAAAAAATGGTTTTGTTAAAAAAATTTAATTTTAATTTTAAAAAACAATACGGCAACACCGGCAATTTTTAATCTATAGACTTTAAAGTATTTTACGTTTGAAAAAAAAAATCGTCAAAATCAGAGCTGTTCGGCCGGGTTCCCTAATAATTTGCTTTAGTTACTCTACTAAACGTATAAACTGATTTGAGTAATATTTCCTGATATTTTCACAAAAAATCGAACAAGTGCTTCGTCCGTGATTTCTGTGAGACCAGTTTTTTTTTTTAAATTTGTGGCCCTTAAAATTTAGCTTGAATAAAGTAATCGAACATAGATCAATCGCTCCATGATCAGTGTCTCCAAAATCCTTCTTAAACAAAAAATTTATAAATAATAAGATCTTCCATCAATCTAAAGACAGTATTGTATTGTACTCAACTCGTGTGTGGGGGGTTTTTAAATATTTTGCTTATTCAGTGAAATCGATCATCAATGAATGATCAGTATAAGCTCACATAGTCTTTGTTTTCAAATCAAATAATCAACAATATTGTTTGTTTATCTGTCTCGTTATTTGAAATCAATGACTCCCATGTGTATTTTTCCACTCTCTCCCTTCCCTTTTATTTATGGTTTTTGTTATTATTTTCGTCTTAAGTTATATTTATTCGTAATTAAAACGAAGAAAGTTTAAATTTTTTAATTTTGGGCTGTTTAAAAACTTATTGCATTCTAATTAAACATCGTTCATGCTGTTAAAGTTCTTAAAGAATAATTATCTCATTAAATATTTTTGTGTACATCAATTAATACAATTTTTGATCAATTTTAACTAACCTGCGTAGATATGTATTTCGATAAATTTATCAGTTTCAAAAATTCAAGTGTACATATTATTCCCTTTTAACTTTGTTGTGTAAAATTCAAGGTAAAATTGATTAAAAATTGTCAAGTTTTTATTTTTATAAATTCAAGGTTAAAATACCTTGATTCTTTCTGTACTTCGTCTAAAGTATTTATAACACATAACACACGTTCATAATAAAAAATTACATAATAAAATAGTTTTCTATTTTTTTTTTCCACACATAACAAAATCGACATTCCTTTAATGTTCTTATCTATTTGCTCTAAGAAAATAAATATACACCAGACTAGAGAAATTGATTTTTTATGTACCTAACATTTTTTTTTTAAAATATCTATACTAGTAGTTAAGGGGTTTTCATCTCATCTCCCCTTACCGCTCTTTTTTTTTTTATAGAGAACGCGTTCTCTTTAATTTGTTTGATTCGATCATTTTTTTACGTCAATTTTATCGAAAAATTGTAAACCTTTTTTCATGCCATTTTTTTTTTTTAATGTGAACATTTTTTTATGACACTTGAACTAGGGTTAAAATGTTTTACATTTCAAGAACTTGAGCCATAATAGACACTCAGGTTAGTAGTGGGTTCAAAAATTTAGTACAACTTTCTTCAATGGCTAGGTTTTACAAATGTAGGCCCTCAAGTTTTAACATATTTTTTTTTTATTCAACTTGCAAAACCTTAGAAACCAAATTTTCACATTTTTTTTTGAGACCTATGGACCCATTGGACCCTATTTTTATATCAACTTATTTGACTTTTCTCTTAAATTTGTGTCTGTCGAAATTTAAGAGAGTAAAAATAGTCACTTTTTATAAAATTCAAATAAACTGACTATGCAAATTCAAGTCTTGCTTATTTTATTGATGAATTTTAAACCTTTTCGCGAGAAAAAAAAATTATCATTTGACCACACCTTTTTTTTTTTTGTTTGCTTCTTCTTCTTGAAAAGATGCACTTTTATATTCGTCTTAACTTTTATTTTTCTCCTCAACGCTTAATAATATACAATATCTTTTTTTTTTTCTAATTGAAATCCGACACGTTTCTGCTAGCCGATTCGCGTTAGACTAACCAAGGAAAAGGTACGTTCATGCTAGTAGCTTTTTTTTTTGCTGCTGGTGTTGTTGTTGATTACATGCTTTTCTTCTGGCCTTTTATTTATTTTATCAAAGCTCTTGATATTTACTATCTTATCATTATCAAAAAATAAAAAAAAAAAACAGCAAAAAAAAAAATTACAAACAGATCACATCACGCAGCACATTTCGAACTCCCGTGTTTTAGATATTTTTTTTTTCTATTTTTGTTTAAAAATAAGTAAAAACATAACTGATTTTAATTAATAACAAGGTCAAATATGAATTTAGCTGCAAAAAAAAAAAAAAATCAACAATCAAAATGTGTTTATATGCAAAAAAAAGATAGATAGATATAAATAAAAGTTTGTCTCTGTAAATATTGCAGGAGATAGGTACACGGAAAAAATTAGCTACATCAAAATTAATTGGTTCTTATGGGGGCCTCATTCAACCAATAATAATTATAATTAAAACAACCTATTAGTTGTAGTTACTAAAGCAGGCATCAGATTAAAAAAATTGAGCTACCATATTATTATCATATTTACGTTATCTATAGTAGGTTATTTTAAATAATTAAAAATAAGCAATGGAAGATAAAATTTATATATTAAAAATGATGAGAGCTAAGCTTGATTTACAATATCATTTTTGTATTGTGTTAATGATCTAGATTTTAGATCTTTCAGAGATTTTGTTAACAAAAGACTAAAATTAATACGCATTTTGAGTTTTAGAAATTGAAGAGACGAAACGGGTGAAGATTGGCCAGATAGAATTTTTGTTAACCCAAAAAATGATATAGCCCAGATGAAAATTCAGATAGCGAAATTGTTAACCCAATTCATACAATTTAACAATTTACATATATGGTCAACTGGAAAAAGTTAAGATGTTTGATACCTATTTCTACCAGCATTCCGTTCTTGGAGGTATTCAAGGAGCTGACAAAACATTGGCAAAAAAAAACTTTAAAAATGTTTTTTTAAGAAAATCTATGAAGAAGGAGTTTCAATTTTTTTCCCCATTTTTTCAAATGGCATATATTTTTATACCTATAAAATACTAGGTTTTGCTGATTAACATAAAGGCTTTTTTAAATCTCACTTTAACCAACAAAATTATTAATTGGTTTATTAAGAGTGAAGACTTGCAATTCCAGTATGTCAGCACTTTATTTAATAAAAAAACATGACAAAATCTAGAAAAACGGATGCCAAACTTCACAAATACCAACATTTTTATTAAGAAAAAAAAAAAAAAAAAATACAAAGAATATTTAAATCAGAGACCAGAAATAACAGTCAACCTTTATTTTCAATCGGTTTCTCTCTGAGAGTTACCACATTACTTTAAATAGTTTCGGTTAAGGTTTGAGATTTATTTTTAAAAATCAAAAATAAAGGTTATCGGTTCAGATTTATTTTTTATTTTTTTAAATATCTCTCAATGGTTGAGATTTTTACAAAAAAATAAATGGATAAGGTCAACCTTTAACCGTTTTCGCTGAAAATAAATCAAAAATAGTCATTTCAAAGGAAAATGTCGAATATGTCAGTAATGTCTTTATATTGCAAAAATAAATATGAAAAGAATGTTTTTTCTAAGTTTATGTATTAAATAATGTATGAACTAAATAGACTCTCAAAGTTCGTTACACCCAAGATTATATCTCTTTTCGTTTAAAGTAAAATCTAAAGACGAAAATGTGTTTTCCACTGTGATTTGAGTCGCTGGGACGACAAGCACAACCAATGCAATTTCGAATATTTCAGGAGACCGATGTTCTAATATCTAGGTCAAAGCGTTCAGCTTCCAGAAGCGTTTTCGCCCGCCCAACTTTAAACGGCTATATCTCGGAATTTTGAAAAAAAAAAATGAAAACAAATTTTTTAATGTCAAAAGGTAGCGGGGACTCTAATCTACATTTGGGTACAACTCCCATCCCTGTAGGTGCACGCGTTCTCAAACTGGGAGAACTTAAAGGTAAAATAAAAGTTAAGCCCGATTCTGAAAAAATAGGCATGATGTGGCGGTTTAACATGGAATATCATTTTTTTTTAATCTGACAATGTGCAAAGCGTAGGCCCATGACACAAGCAATCATTTGGCATCAATCCCAAAAATTGCTCTCAAGCGGTTTAGCTTTCAGGAGCGTTCAAAGATTCGGGGATTTTTCGAAAAAAAAATTTACCCCAACTTTCAAACTCGATTTTCTCGGAATTTTGAAAAAAATCCAACAACCCGATTATACAACTATCGGGTAGCTGAGAATATAAGCTTTCATACGGCACCGCTTCCATGTCTCTAGGAATTGATACATTTGCAGATGAGATTTATTTTTTTCTCTCAGCGATTGACCGAAACATAAAAATATACAAAATAAAGGTTTCTCTCAGACCTTGACCGAAATTTTTCTTTTTTAAAAATAAAGGTTATTATATGACCTTTATTGAAAATGACGACAAATAAGAGTTATTATGGAACCTTTCAAAAGGTTGAGATTTATTTCTGATCTCTCATTAAAATTTTTTTTGTTGCAATAAATATTTATTTTTTGGGCGCCATAAATTATTTAAAAAAATTACTTACATATAATTGCAATTTAACTAAAAAAAAAAACTAAAAACCTGTAAACAGACTAGAATATTCGTCATCGGTATGCAGTCGTAATGCAGTATGTCGTATTTGTCATCGTTATGAATGACTAGACTATGGTATGTTAATGGTACTCAATACATGTAACGGCAAGTACCTACGTAATATAGATAAGCAAGAAGCGCGTTCTTTCATTTTCATTTTCAATTAAGTTTATCAGGCCAGCGCAGCGTGGGAGCCTTAAGGCAAAGTAGTCAAGTGGAAGGAATGTGCGCATTTTTGTTTAGCGACAGAGGCAGTTTGGGCAATTCCATTATAACTCACTTTATATTCAGACAAGTTTCCAATAAACGCAAATATTTTTTTTTTTTCTTAATTTTAATACCTACTAATTGATACTAACAAAAATAACCGAATGCAGCTTACTCATTATTTTTCTTACTAAGTAAAATATTTATTTTCACTTTGAGCATTTGCTTTGAAAAAATAAAATTCTGTTCGTAACTCATTTAAAGAAATTTTCTGCAAAAATTACATACAAAATTACAAACTTTTAAAATTCAGTGAGAAATACAAAATCTGTTCAATATTAAAAAAAAAACATAATATTTGACACAATTCTTACTATTTTGAGGGTTTCGGACTAAAATCTTTTTTTTTTTTTTTAATATATTAGTAACCTGTGTCAAGTTTTCAAACGACTAACTTCTGCCACGACTGACTTCAGCACATTCGAACTGACTAGAATTACATAAGTGGTGGAGGCTGGGAATGGAACACAGACCTCTGGATTACTTTTTGACGGTAGGTATGCATCTTTTCAAGTAAAAATGGACCTGAAGATTTTGTTAAAACCCTTTTGAACCCAAGCTAAGAAAATCAATATTAAAAAATGTTTTTTCAGTATTATCGTGTCGAAGACATCACAACTAAGAAATATGAATAGCAAAAAGTTATTTTCCAAAATAATAAATAGCAAAACTAATGTGTTACTCTCATTTTACATGTAAGTAACATGCACTGCCTATGACCAACAAACAAAATCGGACAACTGAGAAAATAACTTTTTATGAAACTATAATGTATGCTACTTCTTCTAAGCCAAAAAACTAAACAATTTCTGCATTAACATTTTTTAAATCTTTTTTTCAAAATTATGACCATATATAAAAAATTTTTTTTTACAAAAAAAGAGAAAAAATGTGAATTTCAGTCCCTTTTTCGATAAAAAAAAAATAAAGGTATAATATTTGACTAACTTTTTGTAATAATCCAGTAACCAGGCATTATTATCTTTCAAATAAGCCATCGAAACCTAAAAAATTATTTAATTTAATATTTTTTACGAATTTTTAAAAATATGTTACATGAGAGTAACGATGGGTCCGAAAGGGTTAAGTAAGAAAATCTATAATGTCACAAATAAAACCTACTTTTTGAAATACAAACAAGTATTTTTTGAACCGTTGTTAACGATAAATTGAATTTAAACAAAATTTTCCAAAAAAAAAAAAAACAGTTTTGGTTTTTCTAAAAAATTATTTTTTTTTTTTTGAAAAATCAATCAAGTAGATGAATTTTCTTCAAATTTTGTTTTTTTATCTCCATTAGAAATTTCTTTACAACATTCAAACAAATATTTTTTAGAGCGCTTCCAAGGATTTACAATTTTTTCCATAATTTTGTTTCTATCTTAGTACCAGTGGCGTACGTTGAGTCGCCGGGGCCCCGAGGCAAGACTAAAGTTTGGGCCCCTTTGATATTTGGGGGCCCCTTAGATACAAAAAAAAAGTAAGTATACGCCATACATTTTTTTTGTATGGCTTATTTATTTTTAGGTTTAATATGTTCGTTATGCACTTTGCTATACTTACTTAAAATGTCTATCATAAAAGTAGTAAATACTTGAAATAGGGGCCCCAAAAATTAAATATTTAGAGACCTCTAAAATAAAAATTTGTATAGCTTAGAATTAATAGTTCTTGGGGCCTCTGTTCTGAAGTAATATGTACACATCTGATTTTCTATCATCAAACATAGTTTATTTCTTTTGAGGCCCCTGAAAAATTATTTTTGGGGCCTCAAAATTAAGTGCTTAGAGGCCCCTAAAATATTATTGGTATTGGGGCCTCTGTTCCGAAGTAATATTCTGAATGCAACCAATAACGTAATGTTTTTATTTTGGGCCCTGATGTATTTGTGTTGGGGCCCCTGAATTGATATTTAATTTTACATTTGATTGTTTTGAACCACTGAAGTAAAAGGTTTTGATGATCCTCAAATAATATTATTTGTCATGCCATCAAAAAATTTGGTGAATATTTTTGGGCTCCTTAGTAATAGAGTTTGGGGCCCCCAATTAATATTTGATTGCCTTTCAACTAACGGGGCTCCTGAAAAATTATTTTTTGGGACCCTTCATATAATATTTTTGGAGCCCCGAAGTCATATTTTTTTGGGGCTCCTAAAGTAATATTTAGTAATAATTTAGTAAAAAACTATTTTTTTTTTTAAATTTAATTTTTTGGGGGCCCTGAAGTAAAGGCTTTTGGGGCCCCTGACCTGAAGTTGTTTGCTTTTTTGGGGCCCATAATGTATTGACTTGAGTAATATTTGGTATGCCATTAACAAAACTTTTTTTGCTTTTTTAGGGCCTCTAATGTATTATTTGTGGTTGCAAAGATTTTTCAAGTAATATTTTTTGGAGCCCTAAGATTATTATAATTTTTCTTTGAAAATAGCAGTTTATTTTGTTGGGGTAACCTTTTTTTTAAATCAATATATTATATTATCTGCATTGTCTCCAGTGGGGGCCCTGGATTCGGTCGGGGGCCCCGGGGCGCCGCCTCGCTTGCCCCAAGGGAGTGTACGCCCCTGCTTAGTACCAACCATTTGATTTGTACTTATTGCACTTTAAATTCTTTATAATTTTCAAATGCCCTTACTACAGCTTTCAAAAAAAAATTTCTTGAAGTTTGTTTTTTTTTTATATATAAGTTACTACTTGATATTACAATTCCAATTGTTTATACAAATTCGCCAAAAATTGTTAAAAAAAAACAGAAATTCGTCACAGGTTTTCCTAAAAATAATATATTCGAGTTATGCAACTATGAGACGACAGCCCAGCCAGCAGCTGGCCAATATCGTAAAACGGATACTATGAATATTGGGTGTCAATGGTTTATAATCATCATTATGATGACCACATATTGCAGTCACTGCAAAATAATTCGTATTATGTCGATTACCATAATTAATCAATGACGTCACATTAATCGCAATCCCCGATCTACCCCTTAGACACTACTTTAAAGCTAACCATGCGACATCAATAATATATTTTTAATTAATGAAAGGAATTTCCTAGCGTTAATGATTTCTCATCGTTGGTTGGTTGGTTGGTTGAGTAAAATATACAAGCTTGACTTTATACTATAAGTTATAACGAATTAGTGTGCGAAAAAAAATCAACATTCAGCAATGCAATCTTAAAAATCGGAAAAATACCAATACAATCGCCATAATAATAGATTGATTTAAGACATGTGACAAGTTGTTACTCAATGTTTTATTCTCAGTAAACAAATATTGTTAATTCAAGCCTTGATCAAAAGCTTTAGACTTTTTAAAATTCATCGTGGAATGTGATTTTTTTTTTTATATAAAGTAACATCCAAATGTTTCAGTCGTTGTATATAAACAACTTATTTAAAAATAATTTGCGTATCAGTAAATTATTGTGAGATAATTTATAATAATAAATTAAAATTAATTAAAAAAAAACTACTTAACTTATAACAATGACTCTAATACAAGCACAAGATCTATAGAAATCATCTTTGTAAGAATAGAAAATACATTTACTTGTTTTATAGCTTTAAGTGATTTACAAGTTTGTTTTGATTGGAAAAATCCCTTTTAAAGGAATACAAGATTTTATTTATAGATTTACATAGATTATAGTTTAAATAAAATCTTTATAAACTTGAATGAATAAAATAAATGGACTCTAATTTTGTGAATTTATAAGTTTGAAAAATATTGTAAAAATATTGTAGAATGTTTGCAAAAGTCTAAAACTCTATTTTTTTTAATGAATACTATTCTCATAAAATATTCAAGTTTATTAAAGTTTTTGGTAAGATTTACATAAATTTACAAAAAAAAAAAAGATAAATATTAATGATAACTTGATTGTATACAGACTTATAAGTTAGACAAATTATGTTTTTTATTTTTAAAATCTTTTGTTATTTTTTTTTTTTCCAATAAACTAATAAATTCAAAACTATCGAACTTGATTTTCCTATTAACGACAGTGTTTTTTGTCGATTGAACTGGTTTAGTTGTAAATAAAAACAAAAAGATTACGTATACACTATAGATAGGTGTCAGTTTTATCAACCTTAATAGAAGATGTTTTGAAGGTCATTCATTTCGTTTGCAAAATTAAGGCGATGTAACTTTTCTTTGAAATGCTTATGTTGAACAAACAAAGTGACCTCTAGAGGTTAGTCTTAAAATACGCTCAGTGAATTTTGAATGAGTTATTGATGCATTCATCATGAAAGAGTCATTTTTAGTAAAATTTAATGCTTGATCAAAATTCTGAATCAATACGGCCTTGCTTTGAGCAATTAAGAAAAAAGCCATAATTATTTCTTATCTACGAAAAATGTCGAATTTTCGAACGGAAACTAAAATTATATAAGCAGAACTTATTACCACTTCCATAAAGAGCAACTAGACCAGTAAAATCCTATTCAAGGAAAAAGGGATTGTGGGCTCTAAAAATATAGTCAAATAATAGATCTTCTGCACTTCTTCATCATTTTCTGAACACCACAAGATGCTCGTACTTTCACCTGTACATTAAACTTTGCTTATAGTTGCAAAACCACATAAAAAAAAAAACTAGAATACCTACTTCGTTTGTCCTGCCAAATTATTATCGTTTGTGGCATCATTGATTCTAAAATACTTATCGTAATTTCACAAATGTGGTATCGTTGGAACTGTCTTGCTTGTCCGCTGGTTAAATGCTATGCATGACGTTGCGCACATAGGAGTATTTCGATCAAAAACCTGGACAAAATTATTTTTTGAAGTAAAACAATTTATTATTGATAGAAACTATTATCCATGCAATGAAAGGCGGTTTTATGTAAATAAGTTGAAAAACTTTAAAAACGCTTGTGATATAAGAAAAACTAAACAAAATTGTATGAAATTTCATACACCCAAAATGTGAAAAATTATAATATCTAAAATAATAGAGCTTTTAGAAAGGAACCATTGTGATTTTTAAACTTAGTGAATCCAAATGCATTAATTTCAATAAAAAAATTTCTGGAAAATGTTAACAACCAGGAAGAAAAAGACACGTAGGGCGTATGAGTGATTTTTACTAAAAGTGAAAATTTCATTCGCAAATTATTTTGTTAATCGCAAAATTTAGCACCCAAATTTTTGATATTAAATTAAAAGAATAGTCAAAGTTATCATAATTCTATGTATCGAAGCAGAATAGTAGGGTATACTATAACAAAGTAATTAGACTTTAAAAAAAAGCAATAAAAATATCTATATGTTACAGACTCTTTTCCAACTGTCATTTAATTGAACAAAAAACATTTAATATTTCCATTACTACTCTTTAATTTATTATTCAATACCTGCAATTGTATTTTTCATTTGAAAATTTTATGTTTAAAAGCACACTCGCTCACAAAAAAATCCAGAAAATAAACAGCTGCCTTTGAACTTGTTTTGTCACACCACAAAAAAAAAAAAAAAAAAAGAAGTGCATCATATGAGCCCATGTTTATTTACCATCCGCTTTGTAAAAAATTTAATTCAAAATTTTGTCCAGCTTTTCGATCAGAATACTCCTATGTGCATTGCATGAAATTGATAATGGTGCCTTTAAGAGACAGAAGTCGTGAAGTAAGTTAATGAACGACTTGTAAAATGGGCCTGATCGCCCCCTATCAACTTCGCAGATAATAGAATTTCATTAAAAGTTTATGTTCGAAAATCCCGAAAATCCAAAACCTCGCAAACCTAGAATCCGAAAAACACAAAATAAAAAAACGCTAAAAAACTTTAAATCTACGCATTTTGCGTGTTCGCTATTTTCGGTTTCGGGAACCTAGGTTTCTGATATTCTGGATTTTTGAGATTCAGAATTTCAGTATTATATCCGTCTCTGTTTATTTTAATTCTTGGAACATACAAAATATACAAAATGTTCATAGAAAAACAAAAAGCTTTAAGAAGTTAAGCAACTTGAGTTCCAAGAGCAGAGCATGTATATAAATACGTGTCAGTTAGTCGTGCAATTTTTATTACATATTATACAAGGCCTACCACTCTGTGAGTTAGTTGCAGAATATTAGAATTTTTGAAGCCCTGCTGTTTCGAAGAAACAAAGTAGATAAAATTTGCTTATTCTTCACTAGTTTTCAAAAGAGATACGAAAGAGGATTCTATATTTCTATATTAATAACAGGGTCAAAGTTACTAGCTACCTTGCCCCTTGACAACGAACTTCATTTTCAATTTTTTTTTTTTTTTTAATTTTTTTCTCTATTTTTGTTTCCACATTCTATTTTAATAGCACGTGCGACTCAGTCATGCATTTTATTTTTGTGTTCATCATCATCTTATCTGATGAAAATCTCGAGGTCAATTAATAGGTATTATTGCGAATGCATATAGCTTATTATAAAAGTAAATACATTTATTATGTCTGTATTTATGTATGTGTATATATCCGAATTAAAGTCTTTATACTTGGGTGTACATTATGCCTACTTAAATAATTCTCTGGTTAAAAGGTTACATCAAACAATAATTCATATTATTTTAACAAGTGAATAAAATGAATAAAGACCTTAACTTCTGATCAAGGGTTATAGAACAAAAAAAAAACAACGTATGCTTCTTTTAAAAAATAGTAGTATTTACTAGCCTCAATTTTTGAGGTGTTGACATTGAATTACATATTTTTGAATATTTGATGAATTTTAAAAATTCCTTAAAAGTGAATTGATAGTTTAAGGTTACCAGTAACCCTAGACGACATTCCCTCATTGAGTTCAATAGGAAAATAGTTTATTATTGACACACCACGAAACCATTCCAGTTGTCAAAGAATTCAAAATAACCGAGAATTGTTTAAGTTTCTTTAAAGTATTTGAAATACACAATTTTAGGAAAAACATTTTAAAAATGGATATGGGTAGGTGCTATAATTTGTTTTTAAAATTCTTTCCAATGAAATTAATTTAAATTTTTGTAAGGGAGATTTCATTACGCTTGACAATTACTTTCAAACAATTGATTGGCTGCATGTTCTTTCTGGATTATCTTTGCAAAGTGCGTATAAAAAGTTTATTGATGTGATACAAATTGGTTTTCATGAAAATATTCCAAAAAGACAAAAATGTAAATTATTCAAAGTTCTTTGGTCGAATAAACGACTAGTTAATTTGAAAAATGTAAAGAATAAAGCTTTTAAAAATTTCAGAAAATCAAATTCCGAGGTGGACAGAAAATATTTTTTTTCAAATTCGTAAGGAATATGATTTTCTGAATAAATATCTGCATAAGCAATATGTATTGAGCATTCAATCGCGAAATTGTAATGAACCTAAGGCTTTTTGGACTTTTTTGAATAATAAAAAAAAAATGTAGTACATTGCAGCAAAATATGGAATAGGTGTATAACGGTGAGTCATCCAATGATTTACAAGGTTCATGTGAGCTTTTTGCGAAATTCTTTGAAGCTGCTTATGTAGATCATTCATCTTCAAATACTAATCAATTCACTTGCCATTTAGAAGGAAATTTAAATTTATGGAATTTATATCTATCTGAGTACGATATTTTGGATGGATTATCTAAACTTAAGTCAAGTTTAACTCCAGGTCCTGATGGTATTCCTTCGTTTGTTCTTAAAAAATGTCAGTATTCGTTAGCATTTCCGTTACACTTGCTAATTGGTGCAAGCAAAATTTACTACCGCTCAATATAAAAAAATGTAATGTTTTCACAGCTCATCGTATTTTGGCCCCAATGTTGCACAACTACCATATTTTCAATGAGATTCTTGATGGCAAGTCTGAGATTCGCGATCTTGGAGTCACTTTTGATTCAAAGTTGACATTTTCATTACACTATGATTTTATTATTGCAAAGGCCAACTCTATGCTTGGTTTCGTAAAGCGAAACTGCAATGAGTTTACAAATCCTTATGCTTTATATGTCTTTAGTTCGTCCAATTCTAGAGTACTGTTCAATTGTTTGGTGTCCTTCGACTTTAATTGGTATCAATCGGATCGAAAGAGTTCAAAAAGCATTCACTAGATTTGTAGTTAAGCAATTAAAATGGAGAATTGATACTCCTTCTTACAATTCCAGATGTTCCTTAATTGGCTTGGATTCTCTAGAAAAAAGACGTTCTGTTCAATGCTTGTTGTTTGTTCATGATGTTTTTTCTTATCGAATTAAAAGTTTGAATATTTTGCAAATTTTTGAAATATATATTCCAGAAAGAAGAATGCGTCAACGAGATTTTCTTAATATCCCTAGACATAGATTTAACTATGGTTGTAATGAATCTTTCACTAGATGCATTAAGCTTTATAATAACTACTGTAATGAAATAGACTTGGCAATGAATAGAAATGATTATAAAGAAAAAATATTGTATTTCGACGGTTAAACTTCATAACCTCGTAAGTCTTCATAACCTTGCAAGTTTTTCAGAAATCAAAAAACAAAATGTTGTGTTTCTTGTTTTTGTATGGGATCTATCAATACGAGTGTTTGAATTTTGTCATTCCTGAAAAATGTTCAGAACAACATTGTTAAGCTGAATATACCAAAACATAGCTCTGAATTTTCTGAATTGTTTGCATTAATAATATTTTTTCGAATTTTTAGACTTACGAGGTTATAAAGTTTAACCGTCGATTTATTGAATTAATTAAGCTTTTAATGAAATTTGTAAGCAGTCTGTAAGATTTATAAATCCATAGATGAATAAAGAATAAATAAATAAATAAATATTAAACTAAAGTGTCTCTATATAATAAAACGATTTTCCACAATTTCTTGCAAACTTCACTTTACCACAAAACTTAATAGGCATTCTTTTATAGTTTAAATACGTGATGTGCCTTTGCATTCCATTATAGTTTTTTCGAAAAATTTTTATCATTACCATTACCCACTTTGGCTTACAACTTCTAATTAAGGAATACGTTATACCTACTTTAAGTTGGATTCTTTTTTTTGAAAATAATTTCATTATCAATTATAAGATTTGGTGGTAACCAAATAAGAAGTTACTATAACGAATGCCGGTAGGTATGACGTGGGATAGCTTTGTTGAAGAGTTCATTGACTTGCCTATAACTATACAACATAAATAATGAAAAATGACGACTTCTTTTATGTAACGAATTTCTTTTGAGAGGAAGCAGCACCTTGCGTGAAATAGGTTTGGTGTTTTTTTTGTTTTTTGTTTTTTTTTTTTTACAAGAAATGTATCTAAGGTTGTTGCCATTAGTTTTGTTGTTATCGATAGACGGATAGAGAGTGGTAGTTTTTATATTTCATTTATTTGGCTGTTCTTGTTTTGCGAAAGGTTTAGTTTTTTTTAGGCAGATGTGTGTTCATAGTATCTGTACAATATTTTAAATAAAAGAGGCTGCCATTTAGAACTGGGTACCAAGTGTAACATCAAATGGAACCCCTTAAGGGGGGAAAACCCTCTGGAATTTTTTTATTTTTGCATTTGCCTAAAAAAATCATTTATCAACCGAAGAAACTATTTTAGTGGTCTTAGCCTTAAATGAAGCCTCAAAAGTCCGCAGATAGTCCTGAAACCCCTGGGTTCCGAGGCTACCACAGTACAAAAATGAAAACTTTAAACGAATTTTTCTCGAAACACGTTTTTTTCCGCGCCGTGCAACGTAACTCAAAAACTAATAAAGCTATCGACTTGAAATAAAGTGCAAATTACTTAATAACTCATTGGTCATTGCATGAACCTAAAGGTTTAATATAATTTTCACAATAAATATTTTTTTAAACAATTTGTTTATAAAAAAAATTGTGTTTTTTTTCGTTTTTTTGGTCTCTAATTTTTATTTTACACTTTTTTTTACACTTTTTTTTGCTAAATTTAGGTTCATGCAATGCGTATAAATATATTTTAATGGAAAAAAATCTCTTTTGATTATAAATAATTAACTGGACCTGGGCATTGCACGGCACAAACGCGAGGCATCAACTTTAAACGGCTGTAGAGCGGCCATTTTGTTTTTTTATTACTTCAAAAAAATTGTGTTGAAACTTCATGATGTCAATAATATCATGTATTTTTCCTAACTTTCAGTTTTCCAAAAAAAATTCTTGAAAAATCCTTCGTCCAGAGGGATTTCCCCCCTTAAGTTATTTAATAAAAAATTGTGATATTCATCTAGAAAGGTAAAGGTACACAAAAGTATTTGCGACTTTTTTTTACTTCTTTCCGTCGATAAACGTTTAAAACTCACTCCCACAGTGGTGCCTTTTATGCATTAGGCGTCAAAAATTATTTCAAAAGCCTAAAAGTAAAAGAGAGAAGTATTTTTTGGGTTCAACTGTTATATAGATACAATAAACATGACAACAGAAATAATAATGCATTTAAAGAAAAAACATAGCACAGAAACAACATCATAACATATTAGAAAGTGCATTGTAGCAATAAAATTAAATCATAAATAGCTAACAATGTAACAATATGAATGTAGGTAGGTGTACTTGAACATAATAAACAGTCATCAATTTATCACTGACGTCATTTAAGACCAATTTTCAATGGGGTACTTAAAAAAAGTATTTTCATGTTAATTTTAATGAAAGTTTATACAAAACTAAGAGGCAATTAAGCGGTTAAGATAAAGCATTTATGTGACATTGTGTTTTATAAATGAAAAGTTCTTCACAATCTTGGTTCTCAAGAAATAGAGGTATTTATACTCTCGGATATGTGCGTGAAAGGCACATATCCGAGAGACACTGGTCCAAAAGTTTAAATTAATCGCAAGTTAAAGTGATGATGAAAATGAAAACAAATAGAACTATCTTTTTTTTTTTTAATAAGAACTGTGGCAACCATATTTAAACGAAAATAAAAATCTACATCATTATATTCGTAGTTTTGTAGAATAAGGAAATATTTTTAATTTATTTTTACATCTTGTAAAAATAGACCAGTGCCGATGCCTTCAAAAACATTAAAAAGTACAAAAAAATCATAGTAGGATGAAACCCATTGGAAAAGGAGGTGAATATGATGAAAATTAAAGGAAAAATAAATTACGGGCGAGCCGAGTTCGGGAAGTGGGTGGGTTGAGTTTTTAATGGTAAAAAATGGTATATCTCCATTTCCGGCAAAACTACAAGGCCTATAGAAAAAAGTTGTATGACAAAGTTGCAGGTAATAAAAAGATCTACAACTTTTGTATCAACAATTTTTTCACATAACCTCAAAATTTATGTGAAAAATTCAAAAAACCGAGTTTTTGGTTTTTTATTTTTATCTTTTTCAAAAACAAAAATTTTTCTACGAAATTTGGTGAAAACTTACCTTATTATATCCCAAATACACTGTAACTTATTTGATTTAAAATATTAATTTGTTCACCTTATTTTGACTTAATGCCAAAAAAACACCCTAATTTTCAATCGAAAATTCACGTGTCAAAATATCAGCTTTTTTCAAAAAGTCGATGGGCATTTCGTTTGTTAAAATGTCTATTTTCTGATGGTGTAAAAAAAAATTTACATTAGTATACTATAGAACATGTTTTAGTAAAATGCAAAAAATGAAAAAAGCTGTAATTCGAAATTTTTTTTTTATCATTGTTTACAATTTTGGCCTATTTATTCGAATTTACACTTTAATTACTCAAAAAACGTAGGATTTCATGTAATATTGATTAATGTTACGGTTTTTGAGTAATTTAAGTCTAAATTTTAATAAATAGTCCAAATTTTTAAATAATGATAAAAAAATTTTCGAATTCAAGCTTTTTGCTTTTACCGAGAACATGTACTATGGTATACTAATGTAAATTTTTGTTTACACTATTGGAAAGTAGAGATTTTAACGAACAAAATACCCACCGATTTTTTGAAAAAAGCTGATATTTTGACACGTGAATTTTCGATTGAAAATTAGGGTGTTTTTTTTGGCATTAAGTCAAAAAAAGTTAAAAAATAAATATTTTAAATCAAATAAATTACAGTGTATTTGGGATATAATAAGGTAAGCTTTCACCAAATTTTGTAGAAAACTTTTTGTTTTTGAAAAAGATAAAAATAAAAAACCAAAAACTCGGTTTTTTGAATTTTTCACATAAATTTTGAGGTTGTGAAAAAACTGTTGATACAAAAGTTGTAGATCTTTTTATTACCTACAACTTTGTTATACAACTTTTTTCTATACGACTTGTTGTTTTGCCGGAAATCGAGATATACCATTTTTTACCATTAAAAACTCAACCCACCCGCTTCCCGAACTCGGCTCTCCCGTAATTTATTTTTCCTTTAATTTTCATCATATTCACCTCCTTTTCCAATGTTTCATTCTACTATGATTTTTTTTGTTTCAAAAATTATCGACCCTGTTCTAAAACACTAAAACAATAAAACATAATTTTTCAATCAGTCTCATATTTAATAAAGTGGCAATCCTATTTAAAAACTTTGTGTGTTCAATGTGTTGTATGTCATTTGGCTGTGACTTTTTTTTCAGTTTTGTATGTTTGTTAAAATTTTTCATGTTAAGTGCAACAATTTCAACAAAAGCTTGACACTTTTTGAAGTTATATTGTTGCCAACTATGTTTTAAAGTAAACATTAAAAACAAAACAAAAAAAAATAATGTAATACAAAATTGAATAACTAATTTTTCTATCGAGGAAAATTATATTTTATTAAAATATTTTGAATTGACGAATTCGAAATTAAGGTCAGAAAAATCGATGAAGCTGTATTTAAGATATAAAAACTTGAAAATGTGTTTTCATCTAAAAAACTTTAAAGCGTAAAAAAATTTATTTAAACGTTTATTCTAGCCACCATGTGAATTAAAAAAAAAGTTGTAAGTTTTTGCATATTCCAAATAGATGCTGACACAAAAAAGTACCCAAAAGGCGAAGCACATAGAAAAAATAACGTAGGGCTAACTTTACTTCTGGTATATTTAACTTTATTATGATTTAATTAATATTCCTTTTCCAGGCGTTATGTTTTCTCGGTGCAGTGGCGCACAGTGGTGCCTTTGGTGCTTTTTGGCGTCGAAATTCATTTGCACAAACATTTCTTGATGAAATGTCATGAAATTTGGTACACTGAAGGATATTAGTATGGAAAATACGAAAAGGCTGCCAACTTTTTTTTAATTCAAAATGGCGGCCAGCATAAGCCTTTAAATAGAATTTTCTTTTTAAAAATAGTATATAAGCTAGAAATTTGGCTAAATTCATGTCAAAAAGGTGTTGGATCTTAGACTTAGAATTCATGGATTCATATTTCATAAAAAATAAAATGCACGACTGGGGTCGCACGTACTTGCTCTTGTAGTTCAAAGTATCGTTATCTTAAATAGTTATTGGAAATTTAAGATTTTGTTTAGTGTCGGGAAAAAAAAAATAAAAAAAAATTGCAAGTTAAAAAAATTAAAATAAAATTTTTTTTTTTAAAACTTAAAAAAAAAATTTTTTTCAAAAACTTTTTTAATTTTTTTTTATTTTTGACACTTCAAAATTATGTCTGTAAATTTTGAATAAAATTAACTTATGCTTTGATGAAATATATGAACTTAAAAAATATGTTAATTTTTGAAAAACGGCAACGCCATATTTCCGTTCTCCGCATTTTTTGAGAAAAACTAAAAACGCAGTTTTGTAAGAATCAATGGGAGTATTACCTACACCAAATTTAATCAAAATCGTTAGAGCCGTTTAAGAGAAATTTGCAATACCTCGAAAACTTTATATGGGAGATATGCGTTTAAAAGCAGATATTAGAAAAATAAAATAAACGGGTCTAGGGAATTACGTAAAAATCATGTGTACCAAGTTTCAAGCAAATCCGTCCATCCGTTTAGGCCCTAGCTCGATGTACAGATGGACGCACAGACGCACATACTCACAGACGCACAGACCGACGGACGGCATGACGAAAACCACTTTTTTGATCTTCTCCATCATCGTAATGTCGGTTTTGGTTAAAACCTCGAATTTTTTTTTCTACACGAAACCAATACTTGCCCTATAGAGCAAGTAAAAATTTTGAAAACAATGTCCAAAAAGTGACAAATTCTAAAAATAGTAAAACAAACACACTTTAAGACCCCTTATTACGCTATTTCTTGGAATTATTTTTTAAATTAGCAGAATTTTGACATCTCTTCTATTTATGTTTCATAAAAAATATATGAATATTTTGGGGTTATATGGTTGCCAACTATGTTTTTAAGTAAATATGAGAAAACATGATTATAATGATAAATTTCAATCTTCAAAAAAAAACTGAGAATTAATTTTTTCGGTAAACTAAAATATACTTTTCGAAAAGATTTTAATACAATAAATTCAAATCCGAAGTAAAAAAAATGTAAATACATACATGACTTATAAAATTTTACCCTTTGAATAATTTAAGCAAATAAAATAGATTCCAAATTTAAAACCCGTATAGTACATGTTTTTTTTCCAATAGAGGCCGTCATAGTAGAGTATTTTTCCTAAACTTAAACCTATAACTAGAAAATGAGCAAAACGGTTCTAATGATATGCCATTTGTTATATTATGATAAGAAGTTTAGAAGTTATGGGGGAACATACATGCGAATGCATGAACTACCCTTCGTGCTACGGTGTTAATCCAATATAGACTTTTGAACTACAAAATACTAAATTTCATCAAATCCGACTAAAATTACTTTTCCCATATTACAGGTTCGGGTTATTTTATTTAAGAAAGTTACAAAAAAAAAACGTCCATCCAATCGTGTTTCTTTTTCATTTAAATATAAAATGTTCATTCACATTTCAGGTATTCTTTAAGTAAAGATATAAATTTCAAACTAAATATAGAACTTCAAAATTAAATTGATTACTTATACATATCACTTAAAATGCACTTACGCATGAACTGAATAATAATACAAATTAATAAGAAAAAAAAAAAAAACTCTCTTATCCCGAAAAAGGTAATCAAACCTACATACTTAGAATAAATTCCATTGCAAATGCAAAAAAAAGCACCGTTGGATTCATTTCATTTCGTTCGTTAACTCTTTTTTTCCAATATTACTTCCCTGTAATATAAAATTTATTTATACCGCCCTATATTATATGCATCATCATCAACGAACATCATCAAGATACTACTCTTAAGTGATGCTGTAAAATGCAGTGAAATGCAGTTTCCGGATATATATTATAAAAATAAAAAAAACTTATTTTTACCTGTACTCTGAGCTAAGCTTGAGATCATTTTACGATTCCTTCGTATTCGTACATCTTTTTTTTTATTTTTATATATTTTTCTCTCTTTTTCTTTTGCATTTTTACTGTATTATACCGCGATCCGCTGCAATATAGCAGTACCACCTTTCGTATATCTATTTTCTATCAAGTGGCACTGGCACTCTGTTGCTTAATATAAAAAAAAAATCGCTTCAGCTTATCTTGCAAAGTAGTAAATAATGCTGCTGCGCACGATTAAAGCATGAACTTGGCAATAGCGCTGCTACTTACCCAATTTTTTATGTACCTTCTAGCTTTATGTGAATTTCGTCAAAAAATATTCAATTCACCTATTGTGTATGCATGAAGCACGATTGAGGTGAGTGTTTGACAAAGTATGCGCCCTTAGCGGATAAATCATCATCAACATCATGAAAGTTGCGTAAGCAGCCACTGAACTGAACCCTGTGCACAAAATAAGGGGTTTAAGGGGACTATCACTATACTATGGAATGGAACTAGCTCAAATGGCTGCCAAGCAGGTACTCAGGTTTCTTTTTTTGGATTTTTTCTAAAATATTTCAATTGAATTCAAATATGCGCAGCAATGAGAGAGGAGACAAACAAGCAGGCAAGCAGGCAGGATTGAGGATATAGTAATTCCAGTTTTTACCTAATAAATTTCTACACTTGATAGGCAAGATCAGGATATGAAAACAATTTTTAGGGGAGGGGAGGGAATGTGTGTGTATATTGCCCCGATTTGTTTTTTTTTTCATTTTTCAACTTTTACAGCTGTTCTTGTTTTCAAATTCAACTATGGCACAGGCTTTTAGCGATCTTCACTTAACAATTTTATTTCAATTGATTTGCAGATTTTTTATGGTTGTTGTTGTTGGGTAAATCTTCAAATTTGTATTTTTATGGGTGTAGTAGAAAAAAAAACAAAAAAACACATAGTATTTGTGGTGTTTTTGTTTTGCGCATTAAAAAGACATAAAATAAAACAGAAGAAGAAAAAAAAAAACTTTTTTAAAGTGATCGTGGCGAAATACCTTTTAAGCAAGAGACAGAAGAAGAAAAAAAACACTCAAAGTTGTGTACCAAGTCAACCACAAATTTTAACTGTATGGCAAATTAATTCCATACTCATCAGTTAGAGTTCGATTTGAAACGAGTAGTCAAGTCATAAGTGATCACTGATTACTTTGTCATTAGATACAATTTCATTGATTTCCCGACATTGTCACATTCCGTAAAGAAGTTTTTTTTTTCTTATTTATAAAAAAAAAATCAAATTGAAGCTTTCGTTTTCTGAGAGAGAGATGATAATGATAGATATAACACGTCAGTTGTTATCCAAAATATATGAGAGAGAGGGGTAATTTTAATTTTTGTTGTTATTTTTTTTTTTTAAACGATCGTATCGTATCGTAACACACAACCTCACCTCAAGAAATTTTATGGAAGACTGAATAAAAATTTTTTAACTTGAACCCAGTGTGTAAAACGTAAAGTTGTTTTCATTTCTCGCCATCCATTTGAGCTGTGGTTTGTGGATTGAGTTTGAGACTTGATGGAAAAATTTACTATACACAGTTAACCAGAGCTGTCGTTTGTTGTGGTATTGTAAGAAAAAAAAAGTAGCAAATTAGAATTACAATGTTTATATGTAAAAGGTGTTTCAATTTTCAAAAAGGGGAACATGGTGACCATTGAAACCGCATTATTCTAGTGGAAAAACTATTTAATGGAGAAATGGAGTTGGTTTGAATTATTTTGCATGTCATAGTTTGTAAGAAGATAAATCATCAAGATATGAAAAAGTACGGAAGTCGACAGTTTTTTTTTTTGGTAATGGTGTAGCAGAGGGTCAAAGCGAATGACTATCGCATGTGATTGATCTTATAAGGAACTAGCTGACCCGGCGGACTTCGTTCCGCCATTTCTTGTATTTATTTCTAATTTTCGACTCTGTAATTAGTTAATTTTCAAATAAAAAAGAAGATCGAAACTTGAAAAGTTCATAAAATTAGTTTGAAAATGTTGACTTTTGAACTTTTAGCAAAAGTGGCCTATGTAAAATACTCTTGCATCAAAAAGATGTAACGTGTTAAAAAATTGAGTTTTATTTTACCGTTATTTCAAATTTTTCATTACAAAATTAATTGAAACTTTGTACAAATATAGTCTTGCCCATTATCTATCTACACTGTAAATTTCATTTACTTATCTATTGAAGAAAAAAAGATACAAATAAAAAACTGTTAAAAACGGCAAAAAAAAAATTGTTTTTCCCGTTATTCGGTCAAAAATCATTCAAAAGTTTGTACATGCATGCGCATGCTTAAAACCTATAAATTTGAGATTTTTTGCAGACTTTTAAAAATTCCAAAAAAAATAAAAGACTACTCAAAAATGTATCTAAAAATTAGGTTGTTTTTCAAAAATACAGGGCCTATGAAAAAAATCCGTTTTAGACCCCTAATTTTTTTTTAAAATATCTTTCTCATGGTGTAACTCAAATTTCTGTGCAAAATTTTGCGTACCTGTAATTAGTCTTTTGTCGAAGGTCTATGACTGCAAAAAAACCTTCACAACTTGGTTTTGAAATTTTTTTTTGAATTTTTTCAATACCTTTTTTAACTATTGAATAAATTTGTCTATCATTTAAAAAAAAATTCAACTCTTTACAACTTACCGTTTAGAAAATAGCCTCTTTTTTCAATGTATTGTTACCCCTATTTACCCTATAAAATCTTAAATTTTTTTTTGCCTTAAACCTTCTCCTCTTATGCCTTTGTGATTAAAAAAAAAAAATTAAGAAAATAAGTCAGTCGGTGTGGCCGGTTAGCGAACGTACACAAAACCAAACTTTAATATATATAATAGATATTAGAATGTAAAAAATAAAAAAACAAAACATTTTTTAGAGGTATGATTTCATAAATATGCTTTTTTCAATTTTTTGATTTGTTGGTAGATTTTTGAAAAAAAATTTTATCTTCAAAAAAATTTAACTTTTTTTGGTAATGCTTAAAACTCTTAATTCTACAAAATTGACTTATGCATTTCAGAGAAAATTGTCACTAAAATAATTTTTCAATATTTTTAATATAAATCAAAAGCTAGGCCGAATTTCAGAAATTTACCCATGAAATTTTTTTTGAAGAAACTAGATTTTGAAGTTATTTGTAGGTTTTTTTAATATTCGGCCTTATTACAAATTCCCGAAAAAACAATCACAACAAAAACATTACTGTTAAAAAAAGAGCCAAGTTCTCCTATGTTTAAATTATGCTTGTACAAAAAGTACTGAGATGTAAAGTGTACCAAGTTCTAAAGTTTGGGTTCAAATTCGTATCAGTAAAATTTTGATTGTTCTCTTGACAATTTTTCTTTAAATTCAGATTTTTAAAGTTATTTCAAAAATTGCCAAAAATTTTACTGATACGAATTTGAATACAAACTTTAGAACTTTGTACACTTTACATCTCAGTACTTTTTGTACAAGCATAATTTCAACATAGTACGGAAGTGCACAGTTTTTTTTTCACTTTTTTTCCAAGCGGACGATAATATGAGCGCTTGGCTTAATAGTTAAAGTTAGTGATAGTGTTAAAGTTAGAAAAAAAAAACAATTTGGCAGATATTTTTTTTTTTGTTTTCTAATTTTTTGATTTCCAAATGCTTAAAAGACTTAATTCTTTTAAATTGCCTCATGTGTTTCACAGAAAAATAGCACAGAAATTAAGCCCAGGTTGAGGATGAGAATATTACCTATGATTTATTTTTTCTGAATACGTTTTTGAGATTTAGAAATTAGTATACATAGCTAAAAAATAGTGATCTCATAATATTGTTTGGATTTCGGGTTCAAATTTAGAATATTATTACTATATTAGAAAAGTGTTACTGAAGCATTGTAATATTTTATTACTTTATGTTTTTTTTTAATCTTTACTTTAAAACATGGTTGGTAACAATATAACGCCAAAAAGATTAATAAAAAAATTGTCAAAATAGATGCTAATTAAATAAATTGCACGACTGGGGTCGCACGTACTTGCTCTTATGCTTAAAGTAACTATAATGTTAAAGCTATTTATTCAAGAAATTTAAAATTTGATATTTTGAAGAAATTTCATAAGTAGGTAGTATAAAAAAATTAAATCTGTTTTTATAATTAATTAAACTCCGTTTTAAATTATCTTAAAAAAAAAAAACAAATATGCCATTTTATTTCTTGTATAAAAAGGTATTTTTAGAAAAAAATTTTCGAAAATTGTAGGAGCCGTTTTTTAAAAAAATAAATTTTTATATATAAAAATTTTTTAACATTTTTCAAAAAAAAAGTTGGTATGCCATTTTGAAGAAATAATTAATTTACACATAAAAACTAAATTTCAAAATTTTTCATTGATCCGTTTTCAAAAAATTGAATTTTCAAAAAAAAATTTTGAAATATTTTTTAAAAATCCAAAAATGCGTTTTTTGAAAATTTTCTAAAATTTTAATATTATCTTTACTTACACACTTTTGTATAACAATTTTCATTTAAATCGGGTTAATGTTGTACGAGATATTCAGAAACGAAAAAAACCGTTCTATGACAGGTACCGTTAATAACGGTACAAAAAATATTTTTTTTATTTAAAAAGTTGGCTCTTATGTGTAGTACTAAACACAAAAATTTTAATCAAAATCGTTAGAGCCGTTTTTGAAAAAAATTAACTTTTCTATTTCCGTTATATGGCAGGTACCGTTAGTTTTGGTCATAAAAAAAAATTTCAATTTCCCCTCTAGGGAATCACCAAAAACTGTTAACTACCAAGTTTGAAGAAAATCACTTCACTCGTTTAGGGTGCAGCTTTAGATAGAGACAGACAGACAGACAGACAGACAGACAGAATTGCCGGACCCACTTTTTTGGCATTCTCCATCATCGTAATGTCATGTAAAATTGTTATCTCAAGTTCGATTTTTTTTACGAATCCTAAACTTGCCCTATAGTACCTATATCGCAAGTAAAAAAAAAAAAATAATAATAATAATCCAAAAAATAGGATATAATGAAAGGTTTTTCTGATTCGGCACATTTTAGACTTTGTAAATTAATAGACAAAGTTCTTTACTTTGTCAAAAGTTATAAGAACCAAAACGGCATCCAAATGGTACGTAAATGGTTGTTTTCTCAATTTTGTGTCCTTAACTCTCTGTCGGCACACGGGTGCGAATTTGGCAGGACAAAAATAAAAAGTGGTCACAGAAAAGTGTCTTTTTAAGGGTGAAAATACATTTTTTTGGAATTGTGAATGCAGTATTCGAATTCCTCGGAAAATTCTACATCAATTTCATATATGATCCATAAAATAGTGAGACCGAAAAAAGTTCTAGCGATATGAAAAAGCATAAACCAAATCCGCAAAAAAGAGGTGTGCCTACAGAGGGTTAAGTTAGCAAATAATAACGTGCTTTTGAAATGATAAAAATATTTTTTGAAATGTTTTTAACTGGTGTCAACAAACATTTTATAGTTCAGTTTTCTTGATTTTTAACGATTTAACCGATTTCACAAAAACAAAAAAATGTATTGAGTGGTTAAGTAACCGTCATATTAAATTACGAAAAATTTTCAAAAAATAAAAAAAAATTGTTGTAAAAATGCATTGTTTCATTACAAAAAAATATTTTAAAAGAGAACGCAAAAAAAAAGATAAAATGCACAACTTACTCTTAAGATTCAAATTGCTTATATTTTGGAGACTTTTTTTATACCAATTCATAAAAGAATGTGAAAATAAAAACACAGTAAAAAAATCAAACAAAAAAATTGAAATTGAGCTCCAAAAAAGTAAGAATTTTTAGAAAAAAAAATTCAAAATCGTTTGGGTCGTTTTTTAAAAAAAACTTTTTTCTTAAAACGTTTAAAAGTTTATTTGGTGTGCCATTTTGTAGCAATTATTATTAATTAACACCTAAAACCAAAGTTAAAAAAAAAAGGTAAGAAAGTCTACGAGGCTTTCAGAAAAATATTGAAAAACAAATTGCATTAAAATTATTTTTTAATGCAAAATGTTATATATTTGAAATAAATACATAGTTATTTTTTGTTTATGAATATGTTTTCGAGATATGATTTTTCAAAGTTGTTTGTGGTTATTTTGTCAAGCATACTTACTTAGTTTTCGGACTACACCTTCATTATTAAATGGCCAATCTGATGAGAAGAACCGGTACCTGAATGCTGAATAAATAAGCAAAAAAACACTAGAATAACTTTTCTGTCACAATAACAAATAGACTTTTGTGTTCTGAATGCAAAATTTAAACGTGTGAAATGAAGGCTTTGTTGTTAAGATTTTTTGGATACAAAAAACATAATTTTCTAGGATTTTAATCTAAAATTTATTATTTCTTTATCTACATTATTAAACTTTCATTATAATATTCTTATAAGGAATATTCGTACTAAAGAATTATACAATTTATAATAAATATTTTAAAATGAAATTATATCATAAAAAAAATAATAAATTCATACATACAAAACCTCTAGGTCCGTATAATTATATCTATACTCTTCTGTTTTTAAACAAAAAAAAAATTTATTCTCACAGAGATATTATTCTGTATTTTGTAGTTTTAAGACAATACTTATACGGTGTTAATTTATAAGAGTGTGCCTATATAAAAAAAAATTTAGTTTATTTTTTTATTTTGCAACAAAATACAATTTAAAAAGTTTTGACATTTTTTTATAGTCTTTTTTTTCTAAATAATTTTTAGGTTTGACCTATTTATTTTTCTGCTTTAAAAGAAATAAAAAAAATAAAAAAAAAAAATGAACTTCTTAGAGAAAATATTGCAACATTAATTTTTTTTTCTAAATAATTATAAAAAAACATTTAAAAATAATAATTGCGTTTTATTAATTTTTACTTTTAAGAACAAATTTTTTTTTGCAATAATCTTAATTTTATCAATCGATGTATAGGTAAAAAATTTTTTGCTTGCATTTTAAAAATTAAGTTTTTTTTTATGAATAAACCTTGAACGGTCAGTGATCAGTTTCAGTTTCTAGAGTCTTGAAAGGAATTTCAACGCACGAATTGAACCAACGTCTACGACTAATCAAACTTTCATGATTTTCTGTTTTTGTGCTCGGACAAAAATTGTTTTCTGAAAGGAAACTTCTAGGTTTTGAAAGGAACATTAGAAGTGTTTCCCGTAGAAGCATGAAATTTATCACTGACCTTATTTTAAAAAAAATTAACCTATGCATGCAAAAAGAAGAGATTTCAAATTCTAATTTTTTGTAAAAAGAAAAATTAATTTCAGCAGCCTAATGAATTTTTATAAATTGACAAGAATTTTATGCTAAAATATTTTGAAAATGAAATATCTATATAATTTAGAAAAAGTGAGTTATTTCTACAATTTTTTTTTGTCTACATTTTGCTTATTTTTTTTTTTTATTTTTTTACGAAAAAATGGTTGTCCATAAATATTTTATTATTTTTTATTTTCAATTGAAAAAGATGCTTTTATTTTGTGTGTGTAAATATTTTGAAGTAATCTATATTTTATTTTTTTTTTTTTTAACAGAATAATTCATAAATATAGTCTTTAATTTAAATTTCACACAAAATGTTTTACTCCTTGATGAGATTCAACTCTTTTTTTCTGTTAGGTTCAATACAAAAAGTAGTGTCAATATTTAGGTTTTTTTTAAAATTTTTTTTTTCGTAAAAATAAGGACGAATTTTTGAGAAAGAAAACAAATTAATATAATTAAGTGCTTTGTGACGGATATTAACAAGCCAATAGTTCGGATACGGAGTTAGAACGTCTCCGTTTGGTGATCTGCTTCCAGAGACGGCGATTCAATGAAGGCTTATCCTAAAAGAAAAAAGAATACAAAATTTATTGTCTTCTATTGAAATAGATTTTTAGAAAAAAACCTTATCGTTTTTAAAAAAATATAATAGACCTACAATAAAATATAAAAAATTCACTAATCCTTTTTTGAAAAATTGGTTTTAACAAGAATAAAATAAAAATAAAAAAAAAAATAAAAAAAAAAAATTTTAAAATAAACAAAATAAAAAAAAAAAAAAAAAAAATTTTTTGTTTTTGTTTTTAAATAACTTACATTGTCTTTTCGTGGTGAAAACTGTGGAGTCTTACTTTTACTTCGCCTCTTAGTTTCTGGGGTACAACTAGGATTCGACTCGTTGAGAGAAGTGCGTGAAAAGTTGATTGACGTTGGTAGCTCAGAGTTGCGTCTTGTTAAGAAATTCATTCTGTCAAAACAAAAACAAAAATTTTTTTTTCACTCAAAAATACTAACTCCACAATTTGTGACTCACAAAGGAACTGATTTTACTCACAATCTATTACCTTTGCCAGCTTCAAGTGCGATTTCATCGCTGCGACCCATTATTTTTTTCGAATCAACTGCAGCTGTTTGAGCTGCAGCGAGTTGTTGTTGTTGTTGGTCATTCTCCATCGTTCCAACTGCCGACGCCACTGAAGAAGTACTCCTCGTTCTCATCAGACCTATCGCCGCCTTCTTCACTGTCGTCACTTTCTTGACTAGTGAGCCATTCTTCGATTGAGACATGGAGTACATCTTCTCGCGTCTCGCTAAGATTTCCAAGCCGCTTAATTTCTTTTCGTCGGTGCTTTTTAAATTGGTTATGGTGTCGCTGGTCGCGGCGACTTTTTGAATTAAGTCCGAAGCAGGAGCAAATGCAAAATTGCTCAATGTATTTCGATTTGATTGCAGGCGTTGTTGTAGGCTGCTGCTGCTGGAACACATGTCCCCGGCGATTCCGGCCACACCAATTAAATCTGCGCCGCCAATGGACACGGGACGAGGACGACGATTCACTGTTGGCGTATCCATTTTCGAATTTCGCTGTTGACAAAACGAGATGACGGCCTCTTTGGGCTGAACCCGGTTGCTGACCGTACGAGTAAGCAAGTCTCTCCCCGTCAATCGATGAAACGTTGTTAGGTCGTGACTGTAAATAAAATTAATGGGTTATTTTACTAGCAAATTTTAATTTCACTTGAACATTTACCCCAAAATCGTTGTAAGATCTGGACCAGGATCGTAATTTATTAAGTCTTCGTCTCCAAGAATATCGTGATTCAGGGCTAGTCGCATTTCGAGACGTGGACTTAAACCAGAGCCATGATGGACAGCACTTGTTGTTGTTGAATCGTTTTTGTTGTTGTCCGCCGCCGGTGGTTGAGTTTTTGTTGTAATTCCAGCAGGTTTCTCGACTTTTGTTATTGTTGTTGATTTTTTCGTCGTCGAAACTATTGATGATGACATTGAGGCGCTCTTTTTGGTGTGCGCCGGTCCTAGGAGAGAGGTTTCGATGATTGTTGGTTGTTGGCTTGCGGCAGGACCGGTACTTGCGGCATAACTTTTCGAATTGAATACAGCCTTTTGGTTGATTTGTGTCAATCTTTTGTGAATATTGTCGACAACATCCACAGACAAGCCACTGTCAGCAGTAGCGCCAGATTGTGGCAGAACCTGTTCAAGAAAAAAAAAAAAAATAAATAAAATTAATAACGTCTAATGTTCGAATACTTTTTTGAGAATGTTTAATGGTATAAAAGATTTAAAGAGCTATTTTCTGTTCTAAATATCGTATTTTGATGATTTTAGACCAATTATAAATATTCACCGGTATTAACTATCTAAATGGACAAAATCCTTATTTTCCACTGACTGGTATAAACAAGGGCTAACGCTAATAGCACACAATTCAACAGTTTTTATTTATATCTATTGTATTTTGTGCACTAGTGCTATGCTTTCTATAAGAAATAATTTGTATTATACTTCTTATTGGTATAAATTGGTATAAGATTTGAACAAAAAAAATTTCTTAGGTATACATTTTTCTGTATTTAATAATTTGTATATAACGCTCTCGTCTAAAGACAGAAATTGAAATATTCTCCTATGATTGGTATAAACTTGTCTAAAAGGCTGATAAGAGGAAAGAAATAATACACTTCCATATGAATGGTATAAACTTGTTTAAAATCCATACTGCGATTAAATATTTCTTCCAATGAGTGCAGTGAAACTGGTTAAACTCTACAGCTTAGATTTTTCCTGTTGAGTGGTATAAACTGGTCGAAAAATCTAATTGGTTGTGCTGTTCAGAGACAATAACTGACGTGTAATGTTTGTTTTTGAACTGGTTCAACCTGATTTGTTAAACTCCATCCGTGTCATCTTGATAGTGAAATGCTTTTCGATAAATGGTATAAAATAGTCTAACACTTAAGATAAGACTTTTTAACATAAATAATAATCTGCTTGTAGGTGTCCAAACCAGCAGTTTTGTGTAGCTACAATTTAACCTAATTTCTGACGAGTGGTATAAACAAGTATAAATGGGTAAGAACTGACCAGATAAAACTTCTCTGCTTGATATTTAATTTTTTGGAATTTCTAAATACTATTTGAAGATTTCAATTAGGTAATATCTGAATGGTATAATCTGTTCTAAAGCTTAAAATCTCAGAATTGATTCGAATTCACGACCTGTCAGTAAATATGCTTTTTGATTTTAATTACTACCTTTTATCGGTTGAATTATGACTGGTATAAACTAGTATAAAATTAGTATAAATTAAAAAATCCATTTCTTGCATGGTATTTCACCATTTTTGTATTTCCAGTAGAGAATATTTGATAATTCTTAGTAATACCTGACTGGTATAAACTGGTCTAAAGCTTTAAATTTTAAGATTGAATTGGGATCAGAAACGTTTTGTATATAAAACTATCTAGAACTGTTATTAATTATCAGTTTTAAAGGATATTCTTTATAGAAATTGAAAAAAATACTTACCGCTTGTTGTGTGTTCGGACCTGTTCCCGTGTTGGCACTCCTTAAATTTGTTTGTGTGAGCATTAATCGCCTGGGAGGCGGTGGCGGTGGTGAAAACTCTTTCTTGCGTACCACAGTTTTGCAAAAAGTTGTATTCGAATTTACTGCCACTTGTGCCTTTGGAATTGGCGAAGTATTGTTGCTCTCTACGTTGTTTGTGATAGAAGTCGAAGAATTCACTGTTGTCGCAGTCGTCGTCGTTAAGGATGAGATCATCATCTGAATCAGTCTTGTTGCTTCTGTGGTAACCACATTGCTGCTGCTGTTGCTGCTGGTAGTTGCTTTTGATGAAATCATCTGCATTTCTGATGCCGCTGCTGCTACTTCCACTGCATGTGACACCACATTTGGCAGTGTTGTTATTATTTGACCCTTTGCCAATAATTGATGCTTTTGCTGATGACATCCATCCAAATTGTTTAATTCTAATTCCTGGTTCAGTTGATAGCGATCTTTTTCCACATTTGGTGTTGTTGTTGGTGGTTGTGGTAGTAGATCTTCCCTCATCATCTCGTCGCTTGAACTTTCTGTTGAATCCCTTAAATTGTGGCCATTTGTCGTTGTTTCCCCCTACCAATTTATTGGGAATAGAATTCAACTAATCAATTCTGGAATTAAGCGATCAAGCATGTTTTTGCTTTGTGCACAAAATTTTTTTTTTTTTAGTTTTTATTTTATTTTTTTCTGTTGTTTCTGATTTTTTTTTTTCTGTTTACTTTGCTCTTTTATTTATTGCAAAATAAAATTTTTTTTACTAAAGTCTCACTAAATTTATTATAACCTTCTTTTTTTTATATAAAAAAAGAAACGAAAGAAACATGAAAAAAGAGAAAATACAGAGAATGCGAGTGGAATAATATGCGTTTGTGAAGATGATGATAAATAATAATGACGTATAATAATTAAATTGTTTACTGTACAAATACATAATGACAGATGAAATAAAATAAATACAAAAACTAAAAAATAATAAAACATATACAACAAACAATCTAAGTAACTATATAAATATCGAATGCTATAATGAAGTTCAAATAAACCCACCTTTTTGAGTTCTTCACTTTCCTGTTGAGTTTTTTCCTCATCACTTTCGGTTTCCTCTTCAAACAGTGGTTCTAAACGTCGCCTACGAAATGTATTTATTTTTTTTTTTACGATGAATGGAGGACAATGAGGACTATTTAAAAAAATTTAAATAAAATAAAAATGAAACTAAAAAAAAAGGGATTATACCAAATAGAATTATTTACATAGGTATACTAATTACATTGTTGAGCCCAAAAGTTTGATTGGCTCTTCTTTATCTATGGGTCCAATTTCATAGCTTTTTTTTTTTGAGGGAAGTTCTTTGGAGAAACTAAAGGTAACCAAATCATTAACATACTACATTGATTTCAAATTGATTTTAGGCTGTGTTCGTAAACATTGAAAACTCTTTTTGGTAGCAAAGCTATTTCAAAAATTGCCAATATTGTTTCTAGGTGGTATCTAACTTAAAACGAACGTTCATGTTGAAAATTGAATAATTCCTCTCAGAATTTAATAAAGTAATACTTTTTTTCAACATTGTTATTGTATAACAAAACTAGAGTGTTCTGAAGGTTTTTGGTTCTGAGATTTCAATTTCGAATCAGAACTTTTTCAACACGAACAAGCTAAGATATTTACACCAAAATTATCTAGTCCCATAAATGAACGGTTTTGAAACCATTTGCAATGCTTCCGAACCTGTGGGAACCTATCTACCTTGTAGACTTAAGTTTTATTTTCAATTCATTTTCCGTGAGCTCTAAGTTACGTGTCCTAAGGCCCATTAGAGCCGTTTGCTAAGACGAAAATTGAGCATTCAATTTCAATATAACTCGATATGTGACAGTTTCACAGAGAAAAATTTAAAAAATAAGTTTTAAAGTTTAGCTTAAATATTTAAGTTTCGCTCCAATAAATAATAGCATTAAAGGTTTTTTAAGTAATAAAAAGCAAGTGTTTTTTTTTCCTAAGAAAACAAAATTTTTTTTACTCTCTTCAAAAATGTGATCTTAGTATCATTGCTTTATGTATTAAATTAATTTTAAATTTTTGTTTTTGTTTGTCGAATTAAGAAAGTTTTTTCGCTTTAAAAAAAGCTCTAATATAAAATCGAGTTCCCCTATTGGTTTAAATTTGTGCATTTTGTGATAAATCTTTAAAAAATCGTTATCAATCAAAAGTGATGTTATTTTAATATTTACAATTGAGAACTTGAAGAAGAATCTCTTTTCAACCAAAGTCAAAATTTTAAGGTAAGTTTCCTTCTAAAATTTAATTCTTGTGGATTACGAGTATGAAAAAAACATTCATTTTTGTTTTACCTACTGTTATAATTTTTATGAAATCTTGATTCAAAATTTGTGAAATTACTTTAAAAGTGAAATAAACGATGCAACTTTGTAAGTTGTCGGTTGAATCTTTTTTCATTAATATGTTCTAGACTAGAATATATGTATGCATTCAGCGATTTAAAATAATTCTCTTCGTCTATCAAATGTGCATAAAAATTTGATGAAATGAAATGCCTATGCCAAATTTTCTAACATGTCACCAGTTCCTTCAATTTTTCAAAAATTTTATATGGGACACTTTTATTACAAACCATGGTTTTAATGAAATTTGTATCGAAAAAAAAAGTTTGATAAAATTCTGGAAAAAATATATAAAAAATTTAAAATCCCAAGCGTCAGCCTAAATCACTTATGCGATTTACTTCCAACTTTGTAGTTAAGAGTTTTGGGTGGTTGAAGTAGGTCTTTAAATTGACAATCCAATAAATCGAAATATAAAAGAAAAAGAAAACAAAAAACAGTGTTCACTGTGGTGTATACGTGTTTTTTTCTCTTCAAATATCCATGTTCTAGTACTTGCCATAGAATCGTTTTCTGACTTTCTCCTAAGCGGCATGACCGATTTAAATGAAAATTTTTGTACAAATACGTTTAAGTATCTCTTATGTTAAAATAGAAAAAAACAAACATAATAGTTTTTGGATTTGAGAAAAAAGTTCAATTTTTTTTTTTGCAAAATCAATTTTTTGAAAATGGATGAATGAATTTCATAAGAACATTAATTTTATGTGTCGATTGAAATATTTCATTTTAAATGGCATTCCAACTTTTCTTTTTTGAAAGTTTGAGGTACATAAAAAAAACTATTAAAAAAAGGCTCTAACGATTTTCAAAAAAAAAAAAAAATTCTAAAAATTCTTTAATATACAAAAAAATAAATGGCATACTTCGTTCGGAGGTCAAAATCATCTAAGAAAAGTTTTTGTAACTTTAAACCAAATTTTATATTGTTTCTCAAGTTTTTTTGTTATAAAATTACTTAAAAAATCCTTTATGAATTCTTAAAAACCTTTAATATTCCATGTAACTTTAAACATAAGAGCGAGTATGTCCGACACATTCGTGCATTTTATTTAAATTTTAAGTTTTATTACTCTCTGGCTAATCTTTAGGTTTACCTGCGTTTCTGCAAATATCTTGTCTTCAATTTGATATTTAGGCCTTTTTTACTCTTCTCTCTTGAACTGTCTTAAAATTATTTTCAAGTTTTTAATTTTTAATGACTGCTGCCACCCAAACTATATTTACAAGAGTTCGTTTAATACCAATTTTCAGGCTTGAAAATTACTACGTTTTGGTTTATATTTTTTGTATATTTGTAACACCTGACAACACTTGTATTCATTTAAATAAATTGATAAACGTATGGAAATATATGACAATTCCTAAACGTTACTCTTCCCGGGCGCCATTTTCATATTTTTGTGTAAAAATCTTTCATATTTCAAAGGGTTAACTCTAGAATTCAACAAATGGTTCCTCAAATTTGAAAATTGTACATACATATAAGTACAAAAAGACTTCACAAATTAACAAAATATAAAAACTAAAAAAAATTCGAAATTCTATTTTTGTTTGAAACATTTAAATGAAATAGCTGAATTATTTTCAACATTAAAAATGGTAGTTACGAAAGATAACTAATCGCTTTAATATAGTTAATGGATTCTATCAAAATGATTACGAAAACTACTGAGTATATTTTTTTTCAAACTAGAATATTTTTCTACAAAAAAACTTAAAAAAAGAAACCCAAAAAAAAAAATATTTTTTAATTTAAATTACCGTGGCAATAATCCTCGTATTGTGCTAGCAGTCATTGGTGGAGCCATCAATAGCTCATCCATCATAAGCTCAGTATCATCGTCATCATTGTAAGATGTACTTGATTTGGTCGGGGACTGAAAAAATATAGAGAAAATTTGTAAACCTCATAACTCATAGACCTGTTCTAGCAGCCTTACCGATTGTGTATTTTCAGAGTTCAAATGCCTTTCATCATTCTCACCTCCACTTGTCGGTGTACCCCAAACTTCTTCACCCGATGTTGCCCCCGATGTGCAATCATCTAGCAAATCTTCTCCATTCTGCGACATACCCTGATGTTCGCTATTCCATCGACCTAAATATTTATCAATAAAAGCTCTCGACTCTTCGAAAAAAGGCATTTTCCCAGCCACATAAGAACCAGCTCGCGAAGTCCACGGTTTCGTGCCGGATTCATCGGGACTAAAAACTTTTTTGGTCACAACTTCAATATCATCATCTCCTCGACTATCTAATTCGACATCTTGTGATTGTTCTTCATTATCATCATCCAGCTCATCGGGGGCATAATCTCCATCCGACGAACGAGTATCATCGGGAATGTCTTCGGACGGGAGTTTTTCCAAACTGGACAGAGTGCCATAGCGGCGGAGGGAAACACAATTCATCTGACGATAGGGGGGTTCCTCATCTTGAGGTGACTCATCCGCAGAGTCATCGGGTATATTTTCGATTACCGCTTGACGCGGTACATTATTGAACAGCAATTTCGTAGCTGTACTGGTTATAATGCTGGTTGTATTGTCCCAGACGTTTGTTGTAGTTTTGGACAGTAACGCATCTGGTGTGGGTGGAACGACAGCAATGGATGGTACAAACGCAGAGCTATCGGCTTGCACAACTCTGGCAACAGGTGTGAGTTGGGCCAAACCGATCAGCATTAGGGACAGATTATCATCGCCTTCGAAATCATCATCTTTACAATCTTTACAAACACATTTACAATATTTATGTGGATCATGTTGTTGTTGTTGTGTTGGTTGTTGTTTATCATCCAATTGCGGTGATGTACTTTTCAAAGGCGATCTACTAATTGTAGTTGTTGGTTCGATGAGCTTACAACGCTCATGAGTAACCTTATCGGGACTTATGGCCGTTCCTTCAAAATCGGCTGGTGTGCATTCGCAATTGCATAAATCGCTACTTTGGCTGGTTGTTCTTTTTCTTGGTGATCGATTTTTAATGGAATAACGATTTGGTTTTGGCGGTGGTATTGCTGCTGTATGTTTTTTTGGTGATGGCGATGATTCTGGTGAAAGTTTAGTGTCTTCTCCACTCGAACAATGACCATTGTGGAGAGTTGTTTCTTTCTTACTATTATTACTTTCATTTAAAACTCGTAAACTGGTGGTGAACTGTTCGCCTGTGATCGATTCATCAGTTTGTGAAACTGTTTGGAGAGGGAGAAGATTCGATTCGTTTGATGATGTTTTAGTGCTTGTTGGCAATAAAGGTTCCTCACCGGTAACGGTGCTAGTCGATGTACCCGATATACTACTATTAGCTTTTGAATTAAATCTACAACAACGATTTGGCGATGCTTGACTATGTTGAACTTTAAGCGAGTTACAAATTAAATTGGGTGGTGAAATGGATGAAGAGCGTAACTTTTGTTGGCAATTTGTATGACAATGCCGACAAACTGATAGCTTATCACCTACATTAACTACCGGACTTGAACGAATTGTAATCTACGAAAAAAAAAGGATAAATAAAAATAAAGTGCCCAGGCGGAATGCGTTGTAGGTATATAAAAAGTGGATTTAAAATTAAAATTTTTATGAACTTAAAGGCTAATCCAACTAATAATTTTTGCTTCTATATGGTCTTACAGAAGCTAAATGTACTATCTGTAAGGCTTTATAGAAGAAAAGTTATTAGTTGGGACTTGAAATAACTTCCCAATGAATGAAACCTGTCTTTCTCAATGAAATAACTCCCTTTAACTCTTCAAAACGTTCATCATTGTTTCGGCTAGGGTTTGTTTTTATCGCCAGGAATATAGTTGGGAGCAGTTTTTTTTTTAGATAAATTTTTCAGCAAGGCAATTTGTAAGGTCGTTCAAAGTAGTGATGGGAACTATCGAATGATTTGAACTATCGATAGTTAGTAACTGAATGATTTGAACTATCAAATAGTTCATTCATTCATTAATTTATTCCTTTATTCATTCGAATAAAAACTATCGAATAAAAACTATCGAATAAACTATCGGATAAAAACTATCGAATAAAGTATCGAATAAATACTATCGTTTAAGATATCTATTCGAATGAGAAAACTATCGAATAAAAAACTATCGAATGAAAAAACTATTCGAATGAAAATAGTTACTAAATGAATGAATGAATGATTTAAAACTATCGAAAGATTGAATATTTTACAACTATCGATAGTTTGATAAATTTTTTTCGATAGTACCCATCACTAGTTCAAAGCGCTATTGTTAAAACATAAAACTGAATGGTAATAATGTCAAATGTACTCAGATTTGAGCTACTAGAATTAGAATATGTTCAGTAGCCAAGCAGTCAAAAGTTCTCGTCAGCAAAAATTGGTAAAAGAATTCTTGGTATATGGAATTAAAACTCCAAAGTTATTACCCCGAATAGGATATATTCAGTCGTCAGGAAGGAACGCTCGGCTTTTAGAAATTAGAGTATGTTCAGTCGCCGAGCAGAAAATGGAGTGATGACATAACCTTAAAAAAAAAAAAGAATGTATCTCCAACATAATTTCTCTAAATGTTACATGTTCAGTCGCCATATAGTGGCCTTGGGCGTTGATTCCCCTTCATTTGTGTTGATTAAAAAAATTGCTTATGTTATGTCTTTTGGTGGCTGGAAAGTTACAACTATCATTTTTGCTCCTATAAGGTCTTACCGAAGCTTCAAAGGAATTTGAAAGGTTTTATAGAATCAATTTTTCTTTCTAACAGTAGTTAGTAATACGTTGAATTGAATTCCGAAAATTCCGAAAATTCTTAAAGTCTGAGACATTGGGACTTATTTCACAATTTGTTTAAAGGTTTTCACTGGGAAGTTTATTCACCAATATGAAACTTTTCATCTTACCTGGCTATCGGATGTAGTACTATGAGATTGACTTTTATTGTCACATTCACTCATGTTGAGCTCCTCAACTCCACTCAATCGTTTGCCAGCAAAATTTGGTTGTGCTCTTAAATTACCCTGCTCCTTGGCTAAATTAAGCTCTTTTGTACGATTTTCCAGCTGAGCTCGTGTCCAATAAGTAATTTTTTCATAATTCTCTCCATCCGAATATAGCAAATGTTCATCTTCTTTTCTTAAGTTTTCACGCGCTCGCTCTGCAGCCAAACGTGCTTCTTCTTGCTGTTTATCAAGTTGACCTTTCATCCAATTTGCCAAATGTAATGCACTAGCTTTTGAGGTCCCAGTTTTATTTAAAATTCGACACTTTTCATCAATTAACATTTCGAATTGTTCAGCAGGATTTGTTGAATAACGCTGTGGAAGAGAATTTTTAAAAAATAGTTATTTTTTAAGTGCAAGTTTAGGGATTTGAAAATAATTGGAAAATTGTGATGGGCTCGCAATTGTTTTTTAAGATTTATTTGAAAACTACATAATACAAAGATACAAACAATTTTAAGCCAAAAAAACTATTTTTCTACAAACATAACATAAATCAATAAAAATGATCGCAAGATATACAAAATAAAACAAAAAAAAAAAAATCGTTGACTAAAAACGCTTGTTTCAAAAACATAATTTTCATTTATTATACCAATTTACATACAATTTTTTAAGAGTCCATCACAATTTTCTCTTATCTTCTTAGAAGCTTTTAAATAGTCCAATAAAGTTAGTAATTTTATTTAGTTTGAATTTGTCTTTTTAATGGTTGCCATCGCGGTTTTTGAAAAATTCATGTCAAAAAATATAACAACAATACTAAAAAAAAATAAGAACTTTGCCAATATCTATATCTTTTAGGAACTTAAATATTAGAAGAAAGCTAGAATCCAAGATAAAAACAGTTCCCCGGAACTGAAAATACCGAATTGAATATTTTCCCTCGAAAATATTTTATTTTAATATTATTATTTTAATTTTTAAAACTAACTTTTTTGGACTATAAAATGCAAAATAAATATAAATTTTACCACGATTTTATTTTATGTACATAGAAATTAAACTCACAAGCGTTTTTATTCAAAGAAAAAATTTATTGATTTATTTTAGTTTTTTGTTTAAGTCTTAGTTTTTTTTTTTTGTTTTTAAATATTTTTACTGTAAGTCTTATAAAAATAATATTTTGTTAATTATTTTTCTTTACAATTTTGATGTTTCATTTTTTTTTATAAATTTAATTTGTATTTTTAAACAAATTTTATTATTTTCTCTATCTCTCTCTTAATTTTCTTATTTTTTTCTTTAAAACATCATAACAATTTTTAATTTTGTTTATATAAATAAAAATTTTGTTTAAAAAAAAAATTTATTCACAACACTAGCTCACATGTACACAGTTTTTTTTTTGTTTTGTTTTTCATCAATTCGATTATTTGAACATTTATTTATGTATTTTTGTTTTTATGTTAATAAAATTTCTTAAATAGGCGAAAAAGGAATAATAATTTTCTAATGTATGTTTTTATGTATATTATGTATAAATTGGTGGACAGTTATCTTATTTTAATATAATAACTGGTGGAGAGATATTTTATTTTAAGAGAGTTGTGAGAAAATTTTGATGATTTAAGTTTTTAATTTATTTATGTAATTTTCATAATGCATTTGAAAATTTTATATGAATTAACACTATGAAAATTAATAAATTTAAAATATAAGAATTAATTAATGACTTAAGCTATAGTTTAATTTAAATATATATATATTTATTTAAATTAGTTAACTTAAGCTTATTTTATTGCTAAATTTATTGCAATTCCTTACGTAAGAATTAAGTTAAATATAGATAAGGGTTAGCTTTTCATTCAATGATTGATAAATTGATTCGATTTAATTTGACTAACAATAATGATTGATGGATAAAATACGAGATTAAATAGAATACAAAGCTATAAATAGTGATTTTGATCATTTTGAATGATCTTTTACTCTTTTTGGGTTCTTATATTGTTACTGTTTGGTTTGGTTTGAACTATCAATATATCTTAACGATTTTACTAAGCTCCATTTTTTGAACTCTTAATTTAATTCAAAGTCAGCATTGAAAATTTGGTTAAAATATTTTCAGACAACAAATTTCTACTAAAGTTTACCATATATTTTTGGACATTTTTCTTTGATTTAAAAAAAAAAAAGTTGAGCCTCATAAAATTTAGAAAAACAAAAATCTCTTAATCAAATAGAAAACGGTACTAGCATTACCTGAGGAATTCGAATACGTCTGCAGAAAGCATTGAAAGACTGAGATATCGTTCGAAGCTATACAAGTTTTGTGTTAATGGGTCTGAGTTTACTTATTGTTTAATTTAACTTACAAAAATAATTATTGAGCAATCATATAATTAAATAACTTTATAATTATGAACTTTGAATCAACTAAACGAAAAATTGACGTCCCTTACTTTGGCGGACACTTTGTGGCGGAATCAAAAAAAATTTATCTTAATTAAATGCTAATTTGTTGAGCAAACCAAAAATTTGTAGCTCGCATAGTTTTTGAATTATTGAATTTTCCGCTAAAATAAGTCTGAAGTTAGCGGACAAAATCTGAAATGATTGAAATTAATGAGTTTTTACTTGACCTCCAAATTTGTAGCTTTTTAAATGCTTTTCAATTACATAAACTTGGTTTTTGTAGCTTGAACAGTTTTTTTTTTTTTGTTATTCAAAATTCCGCTAAAATAAGACTGAAGTTAGCGGACGAAAGTAGGAAAATTAATATTTTTTTGATGCCCAAAATTGTAGCTAATTAAATGCTAATTTGTTGCGCAAAAATTAAATTTTGTAGCTCCACCCAGTCATTTTTTATTTCAATTTAAAGTGTCAGAAGTGCACTTCCGGTTTGATGGGGCCAGTGGAGACTTTTTTAAAAAATCACTTTTTTAAGTTTTTTCTTTTTCCAATAATTTTAGCTTTTGAATGCTTTATTTTTGATATAAACCAAAATTTTGTAGCTTAAACTGTTTTTGAAATATTCAAGATTTTGTTTTAAAAAGATAGCTTAAAAGTGACCTTCCAAAATCCAAAAAAAAAAAACCTCGATTTTGTAGCTCGTTTAGTTTTTTGTTATTCAATATTCCGCTAAAATAAGACTCAATTTCATATGTAACGGTCAAAATTTTGAAAAAAATTGAATTTTTAATTTTTTTTTCTTTTCTAGAAATTGTAGTCATTCCTCATTTTCTATTCCAATTCGAAGTTTAAAAAGTGCACTTCCGGTTCGCTGTACTAATGGACAAAACTTTAAAAAAGTAGGTTCTTTGCCCTCTGATCTCACTGACTGAAAAAATCAACTTAAAATCAACGAAAACCACATTGATTCAACTATTTTTCGGAATGATTTTGCGTTGAATACGAAAATTTTAAAATCAAAGTAGAAAATAGTTTACCTAATTATCAATTTTTTTTTCGGTGCAGCTCAATGCAAAAGACGAATTTAATATACTTGTGTATTTTGGTTTTTAAAATATATGTATTTATCTTTTGATACTCTATATTTTTATGATAGGTAACTAATTCATTTTTCAAATTTCTTTAAAAATGGCTTACGTTTGAAAACATTCAGAAATGTCAATTATATTTTCATTAAATTGTTGTTATTACTTCTATCATTTTCCTTATCAAGTTAACGAAAAATTATGTTTCGCAGCAGCTCCCAATATTGATAAAAGGTTTTCGAGAATCAGCCTTATACTAAATTTTCTCAAAATTTTACTAAAATAAATAACTAATACTAAAAAAATTGAATAGTCACAACCTCTTCAAACCGTATTTTGGCACAGTTCAGGAGCTTTAAAAATAGTTATTGAATAACAAGTTTTCATGAAAAAAGTACTTAAAACACCGTTCTTAAATACTATAAAAATAAATTATGTTTAAAAAATTTTGAGCTAAAATGATATAAAAAATATAAAACAAAAGTTAAAATATCTAAAAAACAATAGACAACTATTTTTTATAATGGGATAGTTTGTTTTTTTTTTAAACTTAATTTTACACTCGTCCTAATTATCTGCGTTCTATACGGGTAATTAAGTTAGTTATTTTAATTGTATATTGCTTTAAACTTATAGTTAATAGTTTTAAACTTTAAAATCTATTTTAAAAATAGAAAAATTAACTGTCTAAAATTTTAATAATATTGTCAGTACTAATTCTAAACTAAAATCTAAAGTAAAAAAAAAAAATTAACAAAACAAAACTAAAAATATATATAAAATCTTAAAGATTGTCTACATTAATCTAAAATTCAAATCAAAGATCCAACGAATCGGGTGGTGTTGGTTCAGTTGGCAAAACTCCATAAGGATCATCATCACCAAAAAACAAACATTCCTCCACATCAGTGTCATAATTTGTATCCAAATTAACCTCGTGAAATTCCAAATCAAGCTCAAGTAGATCCCAAGATCCACCAAATTCAGCTAGAGGAATTTTCTGCGATTCTACAGTAGGATGCAAAAAATTTGGCGATTGTTTTTGATGATTTATATTGGTATCTTGTAAGATAAAATCATTTGAAAATGCATCCGAAGGACACTGTTTAGAGGATGTTGGTGAGATATTTAATGTGGTTGGTGTATCAGGTGTTGCCACCGAAATATTAGCCGAATTCTCATCAGCCAGAGGTATTGATTCATCAATGAAAGACCGACCCACCGAACTTATACTAAATTCAACCATTGCCGATGATGGTTTGCCATTGGCATCACAAAGTGACTCACCCGCAGCTTCGGGAATAGCTGTCAAACTAGTAACTTGGTCAGAACAAAAAGTTGTCGTATTAATACTACTCCCACTCAGACTTAGCCAAACAGCTGGGGAGGAATTGTGTCCCGATTTGCCAGCACTATTTGTCAAAAGTGGACTTGATGAGCCTTCGTGAGAATACAAGTGCCGTCGGCTAAGTGCTATTGACCGCAGTGATGAGGTCAATTGATCACTTAAATGTTGCTCACTTTGTGGCTTTTGTCGATGGGGAACCACCGATGGTGGCAAACTGCTATATTGAGTTAGGGAGGAACGATGATGTGCAAGAGAGCCAGCTAGTTTTTGTAAGTGCTCATAGTTTTCTTCGGGTTTTCTTCTAATGGAACGCACCTGTTGGGATTGTTGATTTTTCAAATTGATGGAATCCAACGAGGAGAGTTTCATAGATGCCACCGAGGCAGTTGCCATTCCGATTTCACACAAAGGAACTGATGTATTGAGTACGTCAGGAGAGTCCAATGGACTTGAGAGTGGTGTGGATCCTAAAGCTGCATTCACCAAGAATCTAAAAGAACAGCAAAAGATCAGTTTTTAGTTATTGGAAGTTTAAAGCGCTGTAACTTACATTTGACGCTGAAGAAGATTCTGCCAAACGGCTTTCAACTCCAACGATGGTGCACGCAGGGTTAGACTTTTGCGTCTCGCACTCTTCTTTGGGGTTCGAGTTAGATCGGGTGCGCAGTAACCAGTAGGACTCTCAGCAAATCGACCATTTGGATCCACTGTGATTCTAAATTCAGCCGCTAAAATAGTAAAAAGCTTTAAAATTTCCATCTTCTCTAACGAAGCCTTTTATTGACTTACTTTTTTTTCTCATATGAAAACACGAATCGACAATATTAGCAATGGAAATTGGCTCTTCCATAATGAACAAAACTCGATCTCGACTAACTTTGGCGAATACAATAATATCACTAAACAATAAAGTCCAGTACGGTTTGACCGATCGCCCTTCGACACGACTCAAGTCACCACCAAAAATCCACTGTCTCCCTTGGACAGCTAATGTAAAAGGTTTACATTTAGTAAAGACCATTCGTGATTCAAGATCTTGAAGGGTCAATAATGGACGACCTTCGCCAAGAGGTTCCATCAATCCACTGCTAACTGTGATTTCTCTATAAGCAGCTTGAAGCTCATTAATGACAGATGTAAAATTCTTGTGCTCCTCGCTGTCAACATGACAATTTGAGGCGAGCATTTGCATAAGTTTCAATATCTCACGAAAATGTTGCAACGGACGATGTATGAATTGGGTGAGATCGGGACGTTTTCGTGGCACTTGTGGTTCCGTGATGAAAGCGACAAACTTTGATCCAGCTTGACGGGATTTGTTGACCTTAAAAAAATAGTGTTTTTAATATTTGGAAGATGTAAAAAAAAGTTTCAAACTTACCAAAACACAATCAGCTCTTTTTATACCATTGCAGTATTTTTTGTAAGCCGCACAAATTGCTGTTGTCTTGGACAAATATACACGTGATGTAAAATTTATTTGTGGTTCCTGATCATCGTTTATCAATTGATCTAAGATATCTTCAGATATTCGACGTAATTCGTCGATATTTTGAAAAAGTGTTCGATGATCGCTGGGTGAAATGAGATCATTTCGTTCCACAAGAGGTTGAACAAATCGTTGAATGCCAAATAATATGGCCGAAATGAAATTTTGTTCACGACTTATTAATTGCAGGAGAAATCGATGACGATTATCGGTGATTGGTGCGATGGACTGGAAAAAGAACAAAAACATCAGTTTAAAGTTTTTCTTGGTGTAATCTAATACACTTTTACTAAAAAAATTTTTAATGAAAAAAGTTATTGATTATGGTAATTCTAATTTGTGCAAAAATGGGGTGATGATTAATGATGCTAAGGAATGAATGAGGTGGAAGTAGCTATTCTTCCCTAATTAATTTATTAATGACTTGTTTATGGTTATTTTTTTTTTTCAATTTTTTCTCTAAGCCAGCCAATTTATTTGGCAACTTTTTGAATTCATTTAGTAAAACATTTTCAAGAAAACTTAGTTATACACTACTCACAAAATTCAGGTACTTTTTTAAAGACTTTTTCCTTTCAAAAAATAATCCAAACATACTATCAAAGGTGCATTCCACAGTCATGTACAAATAATACTGCGTTATTACTAGTCAGTCATATTATCAGAATTTCTGTTTTGTCGAATTTATTTTTGACGAACGCAAAACATTTCTTAATAAATTTTTTAAGAGAAAAGAAAAAAACAGTGGAAAATGAAGTGCAGACATATAAAAGCACCCAATACATTTAGAACATATATTTTCAGAAATTCTATAAAACTTGCTGTTATTACATTTAAAGAACAAGGAACTATTGTTCATCTACATTTATGGTATTACAATTTCATAATTATTTAAAAGTGTTAACCTATCACGTACCTACAGATAATCTTACGATTCGTGGAATGTACCAAAATAAAAATCAATACTTGAATAGAAAAACAACAATATTGTCGAAAGGAAGTCTTTATCATATAATTTAGGTAAAAAGTGTGGGTATAAAAACGAAACAAAACACATTATAACATAAGGCGTGCTTTTTCTATAACTCAGCAGCTAGTAATTTTTTTATTTTATTCGAAAAACAATAAAAACAAATATACCTACTTACTTGTGCAATTTTTATTATTGTTTTGCGAATAAAATGAAAATTGAGTAGCTACTGAGTAGGTATTAGAAAAAACACGCCTATAATATTAAGTCTAAATTGAGAAATAAATACATATAAAAATCTGACTAAAGTTAAAACGTTAATAAAAATAAGATATATAGGTATTATGTATAATACATAATAGTTACAAAATGTATTTTTTTATCTTAAAAACAACACGAACAAACACGTAAGTAAACAAAATAATTCCAAGTTACCTAACAAAATCTATATTAAGTCTATTTACCATTAAAAACTAATTTTGTTGACTATTTGGATAAATTAAATATTGTGTTCAACAATTTTAAATTTTAATAAAAAATTCTATATAAATAATCCTGCTTGTTAAGCAATTGTCTAAAAAATATACTCTTATGATAAATATTGTTAAAATCTTTCTATTCTATAATTCGCTAGAAAAAATCTAAAATTTCAGTTACACATAAAATTGACGTTTATTCTACATTTATTTTACTTATGCGCTTACATGACATTCAATTCTTTATCGTATTCAAGTCATCACAAGTTTAATCCATGGTGAAATATCATAAAAGTTGCAATATAAATATCCTGATGTCTATTGTTCACGCATGACTTCGAGTATTGTTTTTTTTTTTTTTTTCTTTTAGAAAGGAATGGAGTTAAGATATCGTGTAATTTAATTGAAAGACTAATACAAGTTATGGGTTAAAGTATAGATTTAGTTTTTTATTATTATTTTTCATATGTCCAGCCCCGGGGTAGTACTATAAACGTTATGTTCCTTGGGAGCACTGCATTTAATTCAATGTTATGCTGCATAGCCTACAACTAGCGGTTTATTATAGTTACGGTGACCATATTTCTGGAAGCGGAACCCGGGACAAATAAAAAAAATCGTAAGATCATTTTGAAAATACTAATTTTTCAGAAAAAAAAAATTAAATTTTTTTAAATGAGTTTTCATAATTTTTCCTTATTTTGATATCAAGATTTCCTAAACGATTTAATGGGAGCATTTTTGATGAATTCATTTAAATAGTTTACGAAATCAGAAATCATTTTTAAATCAAAATCAGGAGAGCTGTTTTTTAACATTTGAATTTTGTTTAAATTAATTTGAAATTGTATGATCTTTAATTCAACTTTTAACTTGTCCTTAAAAGTTTATAAACTCTTCTTCTTTACTCTTTCATTTGTTGTTCATTATTCGAAAAAAAAATTTCCTGGTGTAGCTTTTCAACCTGACAAACAAAACCCTCTAACAAATTAATTGACTAACATATTTAAGAACTAAAACCTAGTCCAGAGAAAATTTTCATACGTAACCAGCACAACGAAATCGTAAGGGAAATTTTTTCTTTTCGTTGCACATTACGCGGTCCAGCCAACGAAATTCTTACCTGTGCTAGAATATTTGGAGAGTTTTCAATCGTTTGTCACTCCCATTTATTTGTCCAGTCAATTTTTCTTGCTCCAAAAGTTTTTTAACTTTGGAGACATAGAAAAATTTTCGTTTTGCTTCATTAGTGTACTGAGCTGAATGCTTTATCCGACAAATTAGAAAAAATTTAATTTCCAACCACTGTTTTCTTGTTTTCTGTACAAATATTGAAAATAGAATGTGCAAATTTGGGACAATCACGGGACAAATAACAAAATACGGGACACTTATACGTCCCGGGTTTCTTAAATAAAAACCCGGGACAAGCTGTAGAAATACGGGACAGTCCCGGGTAAACCGGGACGGATGGTCACCGTAATTATAGTAGTCTCTACGATATCTCATTTCTCAAATTATGGTAGCTAATTTAGAAGTTATGAGGGAACAAATGAACAAACTTTTGTCGAAGTTGGGTAAAATGTATTTTAAACATATTTATGTTTAGTTAGTGACGTGAAAAAAATATCAAATGTTTGGCATTTTAAAAAAAGTTGTTTAAACTCAGTGCTGCTTACATAAATGAAATCGTTTTATTTTTTAATTTTTCTTTATTAAACCATCATTTGCTTTCCTCCATTTAAATTTAAAAAAAATGTTTCAATGGACAAAAATGGATATAATCAAATTAATGTGTTGCATTTTAGAATAAGGCTTTTGTTTATTTATTTAGTTTACTAGAATTAATTTTTACCACTTTTCACAATGTCTCCAAAATTTTGGCGTTTTTCAGTTAAATATAATCCTAAAGCTCAACACTAGAGCTGTAGCAAATCGTATGTATTCGTTACTAAAATGCGGGTATTCACTTCAGTAACGAGTAACGAAACGTTACTTTCTAAACAGTATCGTTACTCGTATGTTTCGTTACTGGGTACTGAAGTAACGAAACATACGAAAAGTACGAGATACGAAACATACGAGTAACGACACGATTCCAGTTTCAATACTAAATCCGATGTAAGAGATACGAAGTGATACACTCAATTTGTCGCATTTCGCATCTCGTGTCGGTATCGTAACCATAGTCAGAATGCTAACTGCAGATAATTATCTGGAGTTTACTTTTGTCTCGATTAAAACAGTAGTGGCAAGGTTGAATAATTATAATCATTGTGTTATCGATAATTTACACAGAAATATCAAAAGAGACGTTTTTGTATTTTCTCTATTTGGCCGAAATATGTATATCCACGACGCAACCAATCTGTTTATGGCCTTGGTGTTAATGGTATTGTAATTTAGCTAAAGAATGTACAAAAGTTTTTTGGTTTTTCAAAAAATTAGTTTATTTTCGGTGCAAAATTTTCAACACAAAAAAAAGGCAGAGAAAACGAGGTTTGAAAATCACTCAATAGAATAAATAAATGAAAAATTGTTCGACATGGTTGCATTGAAGTGTTAATATTTCGAGATCTGCGCTTTGCACTTTTGAAATAAAGGTCTCTAAAGAATTATGATAAGATTACTCAAAGAATATAAACAAAAAATTACCCAAGTTTTGTCTAAAAATTTGGAAAAAAATCAAAAAAGTTTCCACGTTTGATTAAAAAAAAAACGAAAAAAATTCAATATAGCTACCTTTAAACTCTTATTACATGAGAATGCCGCAACTAATTTTAATGTTTATGACCTTAAAATGTAGCTTAGATTATAGAAATGGTTTTTGTTTTTTTTTTTTTTCAAAAAAAAAATTTTACACCCTTATACCAATGTACGAAACATACCTACTTAAAATACCAAACATACGAAACGTATCAAATACATGAATAATACGAAATGTACATGCGAAACACCCGAAACATACGAAATATACGAAAAATGCGAAACATTCAAAAGTAACGAGTAACGATATTATTGATGCGGGTAATAGTATAAAAAGTAACGTATACATGCGGGTACTCATTTTGTCGTTACTTTTACAGCCCTACGTCAACACTGTTGAATTTGTGTTTTTTTTTTACTGCTCTAACAAATTTTTCAAAATTTTCTACAGATTCTCAGCCAGGATTATGGTTAGGGCCTTGTGCCGACTGTGACATGGTCGGAAATTTCTGATTTTCGACGCAATTTTCTGATATAATTTTTCAACTAGATGTATCCCAACCAACACCTCTAACATTGTCAAATATAGCACTCCAGCGAAATGGAAGATTATACCAATCAGTTTGCTTGGCAAGGGTTCTACCTCTTTTCCGCACACTTGTTGTATTTTTTTTTTGCAAAAATATCAGATTCAAGATTTTTGATTGTTTTTGTTTTCATTCTTAAAAATGAAAAACCAATATGACTGTCTTGAATATCAGATTTAGAAATAGAAACGAAGTTTGCTTATTTGATTCTCAGGATATACCAATTTATTCGTTGTAAGTCTTGAACTTTTAAAAAAGGTTAACTTTTGTTTTGTTTAAATAACATGGACATTGCAAACAGAAATTGATTAATTGATAGTCTTTTAAATGAAGTTGTAGGTCAGCAAAAGTATAGACAAATAAAAGCGGAACAAACAGGTTAGGTTATAAAAATGGATTCTAAAGGGCAAATGAACTCGACCAGCTTAAAATAAAACCAAATAATATTGAGGTAGCGACTAAATATAGAATATCCGAGTTGTTAAAATTACATATCTGATTGTTAAAAATATAAAAGGACGTCAGAGCTTGAAACACGCACATTAGAAGTTAGTAAAGTTCAAATATGTACATGTATGTTTTTGGGTGAAATATAAGGCATGTTTTTGTAGAAAAACATGCCAGATTTTTTTAAGGTAATTTCTAGGATAGTCTAGTGAAGTACCTACAGCAAATTATTTCGGAACCGAGCCGAACAGTACAATATCAAGATAATTTTTTTTTTTTAAACCAGATTTATATTCTTGTTTGTTTACAAAAAAATGAATTGTTTCTAAACTCTAAGTTTGAAGACCAGTTTCAAGTTGATCCTATTTTGAAAAATAAATCGAAAAAAGCTTCTTAACCGAGCATAGTGAATTTTTCTAATTGTTTCATATGTGTTGATTCTTCTATGAGCAGATCAGATCTTAATTTCCTGCACCGAAAATGTCGATTTTACACCGTCCATTTATTCAAAATTTCTTACAAATATTCAAAATTCTTACCTCTTTACTAAATGTAACCTGAGGCAAATGAAGACGTTTTTTCGCAGCTTCCATTGTAGAGCTACTTGAACATGCAGTCGATGGACGAATATTACTCGATACGGGCAAAGTTTCTGTATAATTACTCGCCGCACTAGTCACCCTAGATTGAGGCTTATTATTATCCATTCCTCCATTCATAACTACTACATTCCTCGTAGTACTGGGCACCGAACTTGTCGTCACCGATGGCACCCCAATCGCCGACGATGCCAAACCAGTCGCTGCACTCGAAGAACCTGACCTTCGAAAAGTCTCCATTGTCAATGTGTTACCCTGTGACCGTATCAAATTCAATACATCAGCTTCTGGCATAGTGACAACATTGTGTTTGTCAATAAATATCACATAATCTCCTGGCAGAATTCCATTGATATCAGCTGACAAATTGGATTCGATTTTCTCGATACGCGGCGGATGTGTCCAGACAATTGAGAAGCCAAATCCTCGATCGGACGTGCGAGTTAGTTTCTTTGTCATTGTAAATGGAGTTCGGCCTAAGCTTTGCTTGGTGCCGCCACTCGTTGGCACCTCATTCGGTGGATCAAGTTCGAGGAACCTTAAAAATAGATTTTCATCGGCATCCCGTTGATGGATGGCTTTTTTGCTTAGTGTTATTGGCTGATGTATGTTTGGATTGTTGGGATTTGGTATTGTTGTTGTTGCTGGCATACTGTCAAGGCTAAGGACTTCTTCTTCAACAGATTTTTGACGGACTGCAGCAGCCTGACGTTTATCTGCAGACGCCATTTCTTGGCTGCTGTTTTTTTTTATAAGGGAGTGGACTTTGTATAGAAGAGGATTAATTAAATAACATCGATATTATTGGGTTTAAAGGACATTTCATCCAGGATAATAGGACATTATGTGAATCCAAGAAAATTATTTTATCTGAAATTAAAAAGGAAAAAAAATATTCTGTAGAAATTGGTTTCAATTACAAATTTTTATTTGATTAGATCTTCAATGTTCTGGGTGAAAAAAACACCCTTTAATAAGAAATAAAAACAAATAAATAGGTACTTTCTCTGAATTAAAAAAAAAAGCTATAAATCTGCTTAAGTCTGCCTAGAAAACAGCTGGTTTGTGTTGATTTATTTATCCTAATCAAAGCTGATTAAATAAGTGTCAAAAGGGGTTAAATTAAATAAACCAATCAATCAATTAATCAATCTTTTGTATATAATTTGCGTGTAAACAAGGTATTATGACATCTAACTACCCTTAAAATGCTTAAAAACAGCTCGAGCATGAACAAATTATAGAGGATTTAAAAAAAAAAAAAACACCGATATGCAATAGTTTAAAATTTCTTTATGCGTATTGTACTGAATGACTTGCATAAGTTTGCAACAAAAAAGGTAGAGCGTGAGGGTTTGGTTAAAATCGAAATATTGTTAGAAATAATGTTCTACCAGGAACTGCAGATATGATTCTCTAATAACAACAACGGAATTTAAAAACCTTGATCCAATTACTGTTTACTCACGTATATACTAAGCCAAACAATCAGATGTACCTTTGGTAAAGTTATAAGTCAAACGAACAAAAATAAATCAATGTACGGTGAAAGTGTATTTTTTTTTTACCTTTACCCTCACATGCTGCATTCTCAAAAAAGGCCAAACGTTTTTTTGCTTTAATTTTATAAATCTGCACATCCTGGTTTGACCTTGATTTGTACACCTTTGGTGTTATGAGAGTTTTGGTGAAAGCCAGACGAAGAATTGTATGAAACATTTAGCCCATTAGCATTCATTCCGAGGTTGAATGTCTATTTGACTGAAGTCATAAAAGGATAGGATTTATCTTTTTATTCATTAATTTATCGTCCGTGTTGTAGGGGGAGAATTTCTTTAGGATCGGAATGTTTGACTTCAAAGTTATTCACTGTTACTTAAGATCTGTATTTCTATGGAAGTGGCAACAAAAAACAGTCAGTGGGTATGTATATACATTAATAGAAAGGTAGTTTTCTATCATACTATAAATTTAAACTTTTTGGACCAGAACCACAAGAAAATTATTTCTTATTTTTAAGTCAGACAAAAAGACATTAAATTACGATCTAATGTTCCGGTTTTGATCCGAAATGCCGGGAATTTTATTCTTAAGGCCAATTTCAAAAAGCTTGTTTTTCTCCTTTTTTTGAAATTGAGAACATATTTTTTTATCACTTAATTAACTATACCTGTCAAAGAACCATTATCTCGATTTCTGATTTCTCCTTGTCTTAAACGAAAATTGTTATACTGGACCGTTTGAATAAAAGAAACATTATTATTTTTTTTTTATAATCAGATTTTTGAAAACGGGTCGATATAATAAAAAAAATGTTTGTGTTGTACAATGTACCTACATCCTATAATAGTTTCTTATGAATGGCATTCCAATTTTGTTTTTAAAAACGGTCTGGGAATTTGTATTTAAAAAAAAAGACTCCAACAATTTTGAATTTTTTTTTTCTGTAAATATTTTGTACAAGCTACTAAATGGCTAATGCCATTTAAAACCATTTTTATAAATGTTTTTGTAATTTTAAAAGGAAACATTAGAAAAGAAGTTGGCTCCTATTTTAAACCTTTAAAATAACTTTTTTGCCAGAATTATGGTAGTGGTGAAGTTCAAGATTGTTGATCATATATCAGCAAAACTAGAATAGCCCGGAATTCCTATATTGATGTACAGGGGAGGATCCAGGATTTTTTTCTGGGGGGGGGGGGGGGGGGGGGAGGCACAAGGGACGGATTGGCAAAAAAACAGCAATAACAGTTAGAAATAAAGTGAAGTACCATACGACTGACTAACAAGCAGAAAATTTTAACGACCCACAGTGGTCTAAAACCTGGCCAAAAATATTTAGGCACATTTCCCACATCAAATAGGTACCAAATGACCAAAAAGTTATTCGGAAGGAAAAATTTTCATTTTCTTGTTACAGTAAAAGCCACTTAAGTGCTAACCCTCTTACTCCTGGATTAGCCGGAAGAAAAAAAATATAAAAAACCAGAAAATGCACGCACAATTCTGTGCTATATTAAAGTTAGTAATCTATTCTTTATTTAATTTTTTGACTTAAGTTGTTTCACCAAATAGTTTTTGAGAAATTAAGTTTTAAAGATGAAATTTTGAAAAAAAAAAAATGTTTACGTTTTTTAATTGATTTTGTATAAAATTTTGCAATATTATGGACATAATTATACTATTAGTTAATGACCTAGTAGTTTTTAGTCAAATACTAAAGACTTCATTCTAATAAATATTAAAGTTCCTAAGAATAACAAAAAAAACTGAATCATACTTTTTTGCCGGGAAACCCAGTTTTGTTTTTTTTTTTATTTGCATTAACCTTTTGTAACCCAAGGTCGTAAATTTAAAAATTAATAAGTCAATCGATTGGCCTTTATCTTTAATAAAACACGTATTTTTTTAAAAATTCAATAAAGTCATTATTTACTTAGTTATTTCGATATTTTGGGAGTAAAAAATGTTTAAATAATTTATTTTTATATAAAAATGCAAAAATTCAAGTAAAAAACTATCTAATATTAATTTTTAGGCACTTTCCTAAAATCCAAAAATAAAACCCCGTTTGGTTTACTAACAAAAACTATTTTTTTTATTTTCAAAAAAAACCCAACTTTCAACATTAACTGTCAATTAAAAACTATTGGTTAAAAAAAACTATTTATTAGAAATTTGAAGTACTATTACGATAGAGCAATACTTAAAGATTATAATATTAGAAGCTTCAAAAGAAAAAAAAATAGTTTGTAGAGCTTTTATGCAATCTTTTTCGGTTTGTTACAGAAATGTCACATGGGGCTACAAGGGGTTAAATTGTTTTATACCTCAAGAATGTTGTGTTCAAATTGTAGGTCTCTTGGAGCCAAATTGACCAAGTTATGAGTATTTTAATACTTCCCTTAGGAACGTTTTAGTCTTTTAGTCCAGAGTTCAAAACTTTAAATTAGATTAGATTAGATTAGATAGATTAGATAAATTCTTTATTTCATCAACAATATTTACAAAGTTTTTTCCTAAGAATAAGGACATGGCAATCTTGCCGTCTGCCTGATTTAACATTTCGTTTGAGTTAAAGAAATAAATAGAAGGTATAAAATATAAATAAGTATAAAATTATATCAACGAAAATTATAAATAAGAATTAATTTCAAAAATGGTCTTTGTAAATTTAAAGAAGCTAAACATAATTCTAACTTAATAACAAATTTGCTAATTTGCAGTAAGAAAAAATTTAATTTTATTATTGATTTGAAAAACAAATGAAAGAGAAAAATAAAGTTTAAAATAAAATAATATGAAATTCGAAAATTTAATGACTTTAAATACCATTGTACATTTGATGTAGATTTGCAACATTTAATAAAATAATTTTAAACCACAATAACTATAGGATTTAGTGTTAAAAACTGTTACGGTACGTTAGAGCATGTTGGCAATATTTATAAAGATTAAGCCAACCAGCTTCACCATTTAAAATTTCATAAAGTTGTTGAAGCGATAAAAAACTTTCTTGGAAATATAACCGGCGTATTTCCTGTAAAATTGGACATACCGCCAAGAAGTGATTAATATCTTCTGTGTCTCTTCTATTACATAAATTACAAACCTGCGACAGATCGTTACGGTGCGGTATAAAATTTAAGTTTAAGATTTCAACTCTGGTTCTAAAAATTACACTAATAATTTCTGCAGTAAACTCACTTCTAAAATAATTGGAATCTGAAACGAGACTGTGATTTAAATGTCTGTAGATATTTCTTGCAGTAGAAGACGTGGCTCTTGATAGATTTGCGCTGAACATTTTACTGTCAACTTTTGCAATCACATTCGCGAACTGATCCTCCCAATCATTAATATTTGAATCTGATAGAGTTAGAGTGGTATCATGGTTAAATGCAAGTTCCTTCCATTCCTTGAAAGGAGAAGCATTAGTATGTAGGAGGTTTTTCAAAATTGTTTTGTGAAGACACCTATCGCTTCTTCTCATAATCTTAACAATGAAGTCCGCATTAGCTTTTAAACTTTGGATATAAATAGGTGTTATGCCTGACTCCACATATATGGCGTAATTAGGTGTTGAATTTGGTAACCGGAACAAGCGCTTGAAGAAATGCCTATGAAGGCTTTCAAAAGATTCAAAGTTTATATAACCAAAAACTTGCACACCATACGACATGGAGGCATTAACTGTTGCGTTAAATACACGATACTTAGAAGCTAAATCAACGTTTTGGTTAGAAAAAAATTTCGGCCACATCATGTTTAATGCTAATTTGGCTTCTTTGCATTTGGCGATAGAATGCTTAGTAAAGTTTAGGTTATGTGTCAACAAAACTCCCAGATACTTAAACTCCTGAACAACCTCAATTCTTTCATTGTTAAGGCACCAATTTTCTTCCGGACGTCTCCTACTTTGCCTAGCCTCAAATATTAGTACTTTAGTTTTTTGTATGTTAATCTGAAGACCCCAAGTAAGACAAAATGACTGAAGTTTGTTTACTTGCATTTGAAGCGAAGCTGGATTGTCGGCGAGCATAACCAAATCATCGGCGTATAACAAAACTTTCACTAATATATTGGAAAAAAGTACTCCACCAGGAAGAAGGTCGCATATTTCATCAATAAACAAGGCGAACAGCAACGGACTGAGGATACACCCTTGAGGTACACCTGCTGTAGTTTCAAACCAATCAGAGAACTCACTACCGTCCCATACCTTTGCATTTGAAGATGCAATAAAATTAGAATACATCAACAGAAACTTTCGCGATATACCCAGACATGATAGTTTATAAATTAAGGCTTGCCTATTCACCTTGTCAAAGGCAGCTTTAAAATCTACGAAGCAAGTGTATAACTTCTTTTTCCTCCCAATAAATTTTCTGGCTATACTCGAAAGGCTGAAAATATGATCCATAGTCGAAAAACCCGCACGGAAACCTGCTTGGAACATATTTAAAAGGTTATTGTCCTCAACCCATTTTGTTAGCCTTTCATATAAAATTGAAGAAAAAATTTTTCTAACTGTGTTTAAAATCGAAATACCCCTATAGTTTTCTGCGGAATTTGCATCGCCTTTCTTAAAAATTGCGAAAATCACAGCCTTACTAAAACTACTTGGAACACAAGCATCCTCATACATCCTGTTAAAAAATATCAGAAGATAATTTTTGAATTCCACGGTACTATTTTTGAAAAATTCCACCGGTATACCGTCTATGCCCGGAGCCTTATTGTTTTTCATTTTATGGAGCGTTTTTTCAAGTTCCGAAAAGGTAATAGATATATCCAGTTCACTAACTGCTACATCAGGCAATGCGTAATCAAAGGTAAGAAGATTCTCGTCAGCTGACAGAAGAGTTTTAAAATGAGCTGCTAATGCCTCGGCTCCGAGAGTGTTCTTCATACCCTGATTACGACCACCAAGCTCACGCACATTACTCCAGAATGATTTTGAATCTTTGCAGTTTTCCAATTTCACAGCTAGATTTTTAAGATAATCAGTTTTTTTAACCAAACATAACTGTTTAAACTCTTTATTAATATGAAGGTAGATGTGTTTAAAAAAAAGTGAGTTTGTTTTTCTAAAAAGTCTAAGATAAACAAATGACAGTTTACGAAGATTTCTGCAGTCTTTGTCAAACCATTTATTTAAAGGAACAAATGTATTTGTGTTGTTTACAGCAAAAGGAGAAGAAGATTTGATTACTCTAATTAAACTTTCACATATCTCCTCTACCGTGGATGAAGATTGATGAATCAACGCATTTGAATGCCGATTAAGAAGTCTTTGGTAAAGTAAAGCATTGCTATCGGACCATTTAAGTTTGTAAAAATTATTTAAGTTCGGTTGCTGAATGTCCTTAATAAATTGGGCTTTAACCACTATTGGCATATGAGCTGAAAAATTGGCAACCGCGACTTCAAAGTCTTGAAGCGACCTCAACCAATTCCGCGACATTACAGCAAAATCAATAACGGACTTTAAATTGTTATCCCCACAACTAATGTTTTCAACGCCGGTGCTCCTCATAACTTCAAAACTACTGCACCGATGCTTTTGAAATTTGGAACACTATTTTTTTTACATATTTTTAGAGGTATCCCTGGAGAAATTTTCTCAATAAAATAATATTTATAAAAATCTATAAGTAAGGGTCCCTTTTGAGGAGTTTTTTTTCAAGGGGTCTTTATTTTCGGGGTGCAAACTTCTGAAATGCAAGTTTGTTCTACATATCCAGCAGTTCTATAATATATAGTTTATGCAATTTTGTGACGTGTTCCGCTATTTTAAAAACACTAATGTTAAAAAAAAAAACAACAAAAAAAGTGCAAATTTTTTAACCACTCTGTATGAAATAGAGTTGCATATACCATTATTTTTTATATCATTCAATGTCATTCGATGTCCATATCAAAATTTTTCACCAAAATCACTTTGAAAATTCACTTTTTTTTAAATCGAAAAAAAAAAATTCGTGTGTACCCAACAAATAGCCGTTTATTTATTTGTGAGGTGGAGCTTTTCATGGGAAAGGGATGCAACAATCAACAAAATTCGCATTTTCAGCCAGAAATAGACAAGAGTTTCACTCAAGTTCTTTCTGTTATTATTCATATATTTTTAAAACTCTTATAGTTTGATTTCCTTTAAGTATGAACTTTAAGTTCTGGGGGGGGGCACGTGCCCCCGTGCCCTCCCCCTGGATCCGCCTATGTTGATGTACATATGTATGTCTAAAAGCGTTCGAATATGATTAAAATTTTGACACTTTATTAAAATGTGTCATATTTTTTCGGATAAATTATGAATATATGAGTAGTTAACGATATTATTTCAAAATAATTGACTTTAATGCCAATTGAATTTCAGTTTTTGAGTACCTAATTTGAGTGTTCCGGGTACGCTTTTTTTTAAGTAACAAGTAATGGATGAAATATATGTAAGAGGACGGAAAACTTTTTTTTTTTCCAACACAAATACACTTCTATACATTTAAAAACAAAAACCTATTATTTAAAGTTGTTTTGATTTAAAAAAAAGTCTGTAACTTAAATTTTCCACTTCCATGAGTTTGGCCCATTAGACTTTTCGTCAAATACTTTTTAATGAACCCTGAATTGCTTTCTATAAAACCTATAAGAACATTATATTGAACTATTTTTGTTTTGCTAGAATATTAATAATATTTTGTTTATCGCTTTGTTATGGTTTGTTGTTAATTTTCTTTCCCAGATAAATGTAATTATGTAAGTAACAAGTAAGTGACAGTATTTTCAAAACGACAACTATACTATATAATAATAATAAAAGGAAACGAGTATCGTATAACAAAAACTATTATCGATTGAAAACTATTATCGTAAAATGTAATAGGATTTTAACGATAATGACAATGGATTTTTGAATGATTCGATTAAAGTTTGAAATGAGTAAAAAAACTTTTTTAAGAAACTAGTTTTTGTTACAAAAAATTTTTTTTAGAAAAGCTGTCTGTGGAAGAAAAACCCACGTTTACAAAAAAAAAATAGCTTTTGGCATTATTCCATTAAAAAATCGTAGGCTGGAAAAATACTACTTCAACCATTTTAAAGATACTTGTCTTGAAATATTTGTATCGAAATCAGCTTGGATTTTTATAAATATTTTTGGTTTTTAACTCTTTAACCTCCTGGATTAAATTAAAATAAAGAGTTATGAAATTTAGCATAAATTGAGCATCCACTTAATAATAACTACTTAAAAAACACTATACAAAAATTCTCATCAAAAATTCTCAACACAATTTCTTCAAATCAATATCTAAAAACTTATTCTTATCAGGTATATAAATCCATAAAAAAGTTGAAAGAAAAAACTTAAAACTGATACTGAATCATATACTAAAGCAAGCAGCTTTAAGTATTTATGGAAGAAGTATTATCCAATAGCCGGAAGGAAATTATTTGAATGCATGAGGAAAACATTTAAGTTTATTTTTTTTTTTTTTTTACATAAATGTCAAAAACAAAACAACAACACCACAAACAAAAAAATGTGACAGATGTCTTTCGCTCTCTCTGTATTTTTTCTAAAAAAAGCTTACACTTTGCAGATTACTCATTTTTGACTCTCACTCTCTTTTATTAGTTCATTTTAGGGGAGAAAAAAAAAATATGAAAACTGTGGTGTAGGTGGAACAGGTTTATATACATAATTTCGTATTATTCTCACAATTTTCCTCTGCACAGTTAAATCCAACTACAAACGGATTTCTTTAACAATTTTTCAAAATAAAAACGGACAAAAAATATTGCAAAACACGTTTTTTTCTCAACTCAAGAAAACTGTAAAATTTTCGATAGTTTTTTGAATTTTCTTTTCTATCCTCATTTTGAAATTAGATCACGCAACTTCCTCCCACTACCCATTCCAAAAACTCCAAAGGCGGAGTTAAGGGATTTTCTATAAAGTTGAAATAGTTAACTACTTCTGGGAGAGAAAGCTGCAGGAGATACAACCAAAAAGGAACTACGAAAAAAATGATTTAAGAAATTAATAAGAGCTTTTCACCAATAGAGGATGAGTTCAAAGGAATTTTAAAGGGCAATTGAAAAAAAAAAAAATCAAAAAAAGGATAAAAGTTATAAAATTTGTAATATTAAGGATTTTTTCACTTAACTTACATTTTAGTGAAAAGAGTTAAATAAACTCATATTTATAATCCAATCCATTCCAAAGGATAATATTAATTGATTTTTTTTTATTTTAAATATTTTTTTTTATAAACTATTAAACAATTATTTTTTTACACAAAAAACTTCCGCATAACAACAACATAATTAACAAACAAAGAAAAACATTACAACAAAAAAATCGTTATAATAATTATTTGTAAGAAAAATTTTTTTTTGTTCCTAACTAACTTATATAGGTACTTCGCCTTCGAAATATTGATTTTGGTTTTTTCTTTTATATGAAGTCTTTTTGGCAGAGAAAATTTCACAGCATTTTTATAATCGAGTATAGTTTTCTTCTTATTTTTCAGTAAATTTGTGTTTAATTTTTTATTAAAAATAGTTTACTCAGACAATTTAATTATGAAAAAGGGTTTTAAAAAAAAAATTATAAATACAACCGATATTTTTTTTTCAAGGGAAATTATTTTCTTTCCAAAAAAATTTTTTCTTTTCACCAAACCACACACATAGAAAAAAATGTGAATACAGTTTTAATGGCCAACGAGCGCGATAGCAATGTACCAATGCGAGTGGAGAAAAAGATGTGTCAAAGGTTTTAGAAGCCAATATTTAAAGTTCCATCATAGTGCGAAAAGCTTTTTTTCTATTTGAAAAAGCTTTATCCTTTGCTTTACAGACTCTCTCTCTCTCTCTCTGTCTATGAAACTGAGTTATGAAATGTAACTCAGGAAAGGGGGATGGTGTTTTTTTACCCTGGTTGTTATTAAATGTAACAACATTACAAACAAATGTAAAGCTATGCAGGGTATTTTTCAAACAACCACCTCCAATACACATTGTACTCGTAACATAGACAGGATATGGGGTAGTTGGATACCTGGCTGGAGAGAGATTTTGAGATAATAAAGTGGGATTTTAACCGACTTTTGCCTGACAGAATAGTAAATAGAATTTTTTTTTTATTTTTTTCTTTGTCGTCATTCTCACGCGTGCGTTAAAATGTCCTCATTTTTTAACGTATTTTGTTTCAACACCTGGAGAGAAGAGCTTCTTACACGTTTCTGTGTCAGGTTTTTTATTTTTTTTTGTTGATTAATGTACAACTTGGTTCCTCTTGACGTTTCCTGCTTTATTAAGCTTCATATAATTATTGAGTAAGAGGTGCTTAATAGACTTTTGTTTAGGTTTTTAATTTGGTTGAACAGAGTTTGTGAAAAAGGTTCAATAACCTTTTCAGATGTATTTTTGAATATTTTAGTCTTAAAACTCTTAAAATTTGGTTGATAAGAAATTTTAATAATATCTGAAGATATCGAAATTTTTGTGTTTTATTATTCATCAGAAATATGAGAAGAAAATTGTGATTTTTAAGTTCTATAAAATGTCTCAAAACTATTTTCAATATTTATAATCTAAAAATGTCAATTTTGAAAACATACATTTTCTAGAAAATTTTGAAGATGATAAGAAAATACACTGTATTAAAAATTACAAGTTTACGAATTCCAAAATTTTATCCATTCAAAGATTTTCTGATTCATTTATTTTTTAATGAAAGAAAATGAATATTCTGTGTTTTTCAAAATTATGTGGTCTTAAATCCTACACTTCGCGTCACTTGAATAGAAACAACAATTTTTCTTTAGAAAATACCGATTGGCGCTTCGGTGAGGTTACTTAGTAGATTTTTGGTTTTGCATTTTCAAAGAGGAACTTTTAATAAACAATGTTGTAAAAACAAAAAACCCAAAACAGAAACCGTATGGCTACTAGTTGCGTTTTTTCGCATTACTTCACAAAAAACAGTATTTTTTTGCGTCACTTGAATAGAAACAAGCTCTTAAATTAGATAAAAATGATGAAAAATCATGGACAACACTAATTTTAGTAAAGCAGTCTTAAACTTTGACATTATTTGCACATTATAACCAATTATGGGCTATGAGCTACCATTAGGCATCACAGAAAATGCATAAATAGCAGCTAGCATTGGAAATGCACTTGCACTATGCAAAATCGCGAAAGATATTGAAAAAATTGCCAAATTTGTATGAGAATATTTTTGAAAAATCGTAAACTAGTGATTGAATAAAAAAATAAGACAGGTGAGACCCAAATCAAGAGCAGAGAAAAAAATAATTTAAAAACTAGCGGCAATTTCCTTCACCTTGCCGCTAAAATCGGTCAAAAACGTGGTGTTAGTGCGATGGTAATGTGTTGGTTTGTTCCATCATGGAAGTTATAAAAGGTGCACAACATTTAAAAAGCCTCAAAATGCAAAATAACAAGTTCTACTAAGATTACAAAAAAGTTAACTATTTTATAGTTGCATTCGAACTGAAAAGAAGTGAGGTAAAGAGTGGTTTTTTAAAGGAAAACATACCAACTCAGATGGACCACGTTAATATTAGTCCTATTTCATTGGTTTATGAAAGAATAACTTTTATCGCATCGCCAATAAAGGGCAATAAAATGTGTTATAATAATACGCTTTGTTTTTATGATGTGCAATAGGAAAATTGAAGCTTCACGCTTCGAAAAAAGATGCAAACTTTTACAAAGAAATAATGGAAGAAGCTCTTGGGAAGTTTAGGAACGTGGAAAAACAACCCTCTTAGAGATTGCACAAGGAGAGTTCCAGAAAAAAACAACGCAATAGAAACAAAACAGATGCATTCCGGATGAAAACGAAAGTTTATTTCACTTATTCAAACCTTAAATTGTAGAAAATGTCATTTTGTTAATTTGTAAGAAGTTACCAAACACTATAGTCACTTTCTCCAATTAGGTCCACGATTGTGTACAGTACAAGTGCATTTTCAATGTTTAATTCTATTTATGCATTTTCTGTGATGCCTAATGGTAGCTCGTAGCCCATAATTGGTTATAATGTGCAAATAATGTCAAAGTTTAAGACTGCTTTACTAAAATTAGTGTTGTCCATGATTTTTCATCATTTTTATCTAATTTAAGAGCTTGTTTCTATTCAAGTGACGCAAAAAAATACTGTTTTTTGTGAAGTAATGCGAAAAAACGCAACTAGTAGCCATACGGTTTCTGTTTTGGGTTTTTTGTTTTTACAACATTGTTTATTAAAAGTTCCTCTTTGAAAATGCAAAACCAAAAATCTACTAAGTAACCTCACCGAAGCGCCAATCGGTATTTTCTAAAGAAAAATTGTTGTTTCTATTCAAGTGACGCGAAGTGTATATGATTTAAAAAAAATTAACATCCGTTTACAATCTGATTACTATATGCCTTGATCTTAGAACAATTTTTTTTTAATCTATAGCATGGAAATAAATTGAAACCAAAACAACGTTAATGTTATATTCCTTGGAATTTTTTTTTTAGATTGCTTTAAGTTTCTTAAGTAATGATTATTCGTATTTGATTTTTATTTAAAAAATTAAGACCGACTATAAATAAGGTTTAAAGTCCAACGAGCTTGAGAATATCGTTTGACTTGATTGTTTTTTAAATATAATATAACTGACGAATAAAATAAAAAAAAAATTAACATTGTTCTAAGAGTTTACCCATATCTAACCCAAAAACCTTCAATAGTTTTCGATAAGTATAACTTCAATACATACAAAAAAATTTGCCGGATTTTCATTCAAAAGCGGAGTTTAAATGGTTTTTGTAACAGAAAAGTTCATAGGCGGTTAGTTTTGTTATTCTTCAATTTAAACAAACTAACAGCTTTCATTATAAATTGTATCTATTTACTCATAGATGTCACTTAAAATGTAAATACATTAAGAACTAGCGAGATAATGAACGCTTTTTAACCCTAGAAAGATGACAGAGCTTTTTATGTTTAAAAGCTTTTCGAAAATAGCGAATGTTGGATATTGGCTTTTTGTTGGGTTACTCGCTACTCTTTCATAATGTACACGGTGTTTCCAATTTAAATGTTAAATTTAAATAAATGATTTTTAAATCATGTGCATTTACCAGTAAACATGCTATTAGAATATTAAAACCTCCTACAAAAATCGCACAGTAAAATTGCTCTGAAATTTTGGAATAGTACCGAAATAATTATTTACTCAAACACTAAATTTTCACAAGTGTTCCTTTTTGTGTCCGTAATAATTTTTTACTTTAAAGTCAATTTTCTTTAAATAATGTGTAATAATTGATAAACATAGTATTTCATTAGTTTATTATTATAAAAAATAGTAAAAAAAAAGTAAATCAAAAGTTTGCCAAAAGAGCGTCATATATTTTGATACTTGCAAAAATCTGCAACATGAAAAATCTGAAAGAAAATATTTTTTTTTTTCTCTAAGCCTAAAAAACTTAGAATACCGCGTTATCCGTTTATCTGACGTTATTAAAAAAAAATTAAATATTAATAAATTAACAATGATATAAAGTTTGGTTGTCCAAGTGAATTCTGAAAATATATAGCCCAATATATTGGTATAACCTGTAAAGTATATGGTAATAAAAGATAAACTTGGTTTTTCTGAGTAATAAACACTTTTCTATAAATTTTGTTATCAATTTTAGAATAAAATATTTTAACACTCAATGTATTCATAACTATACGTAATGTTTTAATGACCTGTGAACATGTTAATCAGTCGCATATTGAACAATAATCTATTAGTAGATTTAGTGGACTGTATAATATTTTGATAATAATAAATAAAACACAACACATTGTTTTGTTATTAATTGGACTGAACGTCCTCTTTATTGAAAGATCTTGTTAAGACTGAGGAGAAGAGAGGGAGGGAAGAAAAAGGAAACACACACGATCGTTGGTTGGTGTTGTTGGTTGGCATGTCATGCGTGTGTGTTGGTAGTCTTCTCCGTAGTAGGCACGGATTATTGAACATCCTGCCCACTTTAAACCTTCGGTTTAATATCTTCTGATTGTTATTTTGCTTGAAGTTAAGTTCTGCTTTGGGGCTCCTTCCGAATAGCATTTGCTCAAGGACATTGGGAAAACCATTGGCGCCCCTGAGTGTTTGTCAATGCCAATGGAAAAAACCAAGTCGATTCGGGTATTATGTAAAGAAGTGACTATAGTGACAGAGGAGATCGTTGTTCAAATGAATCTCCAGACTGAAAGCCTGTTAGATGCCTTGGAGACTTGATTTGAGAGTCGGGAGAATATCGTAGTGGTGGTTTTAATGAACCAGAGTTTTGAAACTTGAAAATGTCCAAGGCCAGTTTTGTTGTTGTGAAAGCTGTTTATACGGTTGTGTCATATCTGCTATTATTGCCAAATAGATATCTGGAGATTTCTTGGTGTGTTTTCAGTGTGTGCTTAACTTTTTGATGAAAATTTTTCTACTTTGTGTGTGGAAAAACTTGATCCGTTTTATTTTGCAAATTTTTGGTGATGATTGTTGTAAGACTTGTAGATACTGCTGAATTCTTGTGGTTAAAATTGAAAAGCTACTGAAACTTGTTGGTGTATTCTGTTGATGGTTTGATGAATCACAAGTTGGTGCTGTGCTGTCGTTCTTGCAGTTCTTGCTGCTGCTTTGGTTGTTATCCTCGTTAAAATACTAATATATGACGAAATATTGCTGCTATTGATATACTGCATTGTGTGCCTTGTGTTGTGGGTTTGATCTGCCTATGAACAGATGTCCCTGCCCACTTTGATTCTACAGAATCAAGAGAATTGAAAAAGCTGTGTCGTGTCTCATATGGCTTTCTTAGCCATTTCTCTGTGTTGGAAAAGCTCGGAAAGAAAAGAAAATAAAGAAGAAAATATTTAGTCATGCTTCCTACTTGAAGGAATATAATTTATAAATGTATGTTTGAAATGTGTATGTTTTGATTTTTTTTTATATTGTGTTTTATATCGTGCGCCTCTTGTGGGCTCATACTTCTAATTAATTGTCAAAAGGTTACCCATTGTAGGTAGATCCTTTTCTGCAATGTCAAAAGGTTACCCATTGTAGGTAGGTCCTTTTCTGGAATGTCAAAAGGTTACCCATTGTAGGTAGATCCTTTTCTGCAATGTCAAAAGGTTACCCATTGTAGGTAGGTCCTTTTTTTGGAATGTCAAAAGGTTACCCATTGTAGGTAGGTCCTTTTCTGGAATGTCAAAAGGTTACCCATTGTAGGTAGATCCTTTTCTGGAATGTCAAAAGGTTACCCATTGTAGGTAGATCCTTTTCTGGAATGTCAAAAGGTTACCCATTGTAGGTAGGTCCTTTTCTTCAATGTCAAAAGGTTACCCATTGTAGGTAGGTCCTTTTCTGGAATGTCAAAAGGTTACCCATTGTAGGTAGATCCTTTTCTGCAATGTCAAAAGGTTACCCATTGTAGGTAGGTCCTTTTCTTGATCGTCAAAAGGTTACCCATTGTAGGTAGGTCCTTTTCTGCAATGTCAAAAGGTTACCCATTGTAGGTAGGTCCTTTTCTTGATCGTCAAAAGGTTACCCATTGTAGGTAGGTCCTTTTCTTGAACGTCAAAAGGTTACCCATTGTAGGTAGGTCCTTTTCTGCAATGTCAAAAGGTTACCCATTGTAGGTAGGTCCTTTTCTTGAACGTCAAAAGGTTACCCATTGTAGGTAGGTCCTTTTCTGCAATGTCAAAAGGTTACCCATTATAGGTAGGTCCTTTTCTTGAACGTCAAAAGGTTACCCATTGTAGGTAGGTCCTTTTCTGCAATGTCAAAAGGTTACCCATTGTAGGTAGGTCCTTTTCTTGATCGTCAAAAGGTTACCCATTGTAGGTAGGTCCTTTTCTTGAACGTCAAAAGGTTACCCATTGTAGGTAGGTCCTTTTCTGCAATGTCAAAAGGTTACCCATTGTAGGTAGGTCCTTTTCTGGAATGTCAAAAGGTTACCCATTGTAGGTAGATCCTTTTCTGCAATGTCAAAAGGTTACCCATTGTAGGTAGGTCCTTTTCTGGAATGTCAAAAGGTTACCCATTGTAGGTAGGTCCTTTTCTGCAATGTCAAAAGGTTACCCATTGTAGGTAGGTCCTTTTCTGGAATGTCAAAAGGTTACCCATTGTAGGTAGATCCTTTTCTGCAAGAATGTGCGCGTTGTAAGGACGCACACTCTTAGTCCAACCCAAAGTCAAAAGGTTACCCATTGTAGGTAGATCCTTTTCTGCAAGAATGTGCGCGTTGTAAGGACGCACACTCTTAGTCCAACCCAAAGTCAAAAGGTTACCCATTGTAGGTAGATCCTTTTCTGCAAGAATGTGCGCGTTGTAAGGACGCACACTCTTAGTCCAACCCAACGTCAAAAGGTTACCCAACCCAAAGTCAACCCAAAACACCAAAGTCAAACCCCGAACACCAACCTTGTGTACCCTATTTTGTATATGTACAGGTACCTAATTTTTTTTTTTTTTTTTCAAATTTAATTTTTTTTTTCAAAAATGTTTCTCTTGCACAATAAACCCATAAATAACACAGTTTAAGTTAGTAAATACATACATAGATGTAAAATGTAAATGTACTAGCATTTTTGTTCTGCATGATACTCTTTGAAATTTTCTATGATTTGATTTTGCTTAGTTTGTTGAATTTTGTTTATTGAGTTTGCTTTATGACTCTGCTTCCAATGATTTAATTTGTAAGTTAATTTGTGTGATTTGAAAATAACCAATTGAACAGGTTTTTGCATAGGTGTGAATGAAAAACTTTTGGTTTTATCAATTTATTATTTTTCAATTGCTTAACCTTTTTTAATGAATGCGATCGATCTGATGTAGCTGCATTTTCTTGAGCAGTTTTAATGGATACTGATTTTTTTTTTATTATGTACACACGTGTTTGAAGTGTTTTGTATTGTTGAACATTTGATATCAACTGATGTTTTTGGTTTGAATTTAGTGTCTTTAACAAATGCTTCATCTTGGTTTCATGTTAGAATGTACGCCGGGATGAATTTTGTCTCCTGAACAAATGATTCATCTTGCGAACGCACACTCAAAATTGAATTGTGAAAAGGACACCCTAGGTAGGCGATCTGCTTTTTGTAAGAATGTACGTTTTGTAAGAACGTACACTCAAAATGGAATTGAGAAAAGGACACCCTATGTAGGCGATCTGCTTTTCTGAAGGAATATACGCTGGGATGAATTTTGTCTCATGAACAAATGATTCACCCTGCGAACGTACACTCCAAGTGAAAATATAAGAAATAAAAGGTTATCCTTTGTAACAACTTGTCTGCAAGAATGTGCGTTTTGTAAGAACGCACACTCAAAATGTTAAATTCACCCTTGTAGGTAACAATTTTTTTTTTTTTTTTTGGAAGAATGTGCATTTTGTAAAAACGCACACTCAATATGAAATATCGAAAGTTTACCTTTCAAGGGCAGCAAATTTCCTTCAAGAATGAGTGTTTTCACACTATGCTGGCAAATCCTCATGTTATTATGTTTCAAATCTTCGTCTTTTTTTTACAAAAATGTGAGTTTTTTCAAATGAAAAATTAATTGAATTGAGTTCAATTGTGTTTAAGTGCATAAGTGTGGAACAAACCTTTAGTTAGGTCAAGAAACGGTTTTAAATGGTGAAATATGGCAGTTGTCATTAACTCTATATGTAGCTTAAAGCTCGACGTACAATTCGATGTACCTAACCTATTATTTGTGTAATATTTGCAAAGACAACTCAAAATATTGTGAGGTAATTTGTCTCAAGTTGTAAATGTGAATATTTTACGCTTTGTGGGTAACTACTTACCGGAAGAATGTACGCTGAAATGAATTTTGTCTCAAGAACAAACGATTCATCCTGCGAACGTACACTCAAATCGACTGAGAAAAGGACAAAAGTATAAAGTCAAATAAAATCCCTGATAGACAAATTAACACATGAAATTCTTAGAAAACAAATGAAACAAAAGAGTGAAATGTAATTGAAATTTTAGTTTGGATGGAAGTAAACTTTAAATGCACCTGTATTTTGTTTTGTTGGTTTAATATGTATGTTTTGTTACCTTAACGTAAATTGGCCTATATTATTTTGCATTGTTGTATTATTTATTTAGTCGCTCATCATGAATTAATATGTTTTAAAAGTGTATGTTTTTTTTTTTTTTTTTTTTTTTTTTTGTTTTTGTTTTTTTTTTTTTTTTTTTTGTTAGAAAAAATGCTTTGTATTGATCTTGCGTTTCTATAACTCAGCTTGCACTGACTCTTTTTCATAGTTTGTATGATTTTTCTTATAATTATATAAACGCCTACGTTTTGTATATATAACAATAAACGGACAAAATAAATATGTAGGTATTGCATAAATGTTAAGATCCTTAAATGACAAATATTAAATGCTTTTCCTATAAAATGAAAAGCGCTATTACTTTGTTTTCCATTATTCTCATTCTGAGCTATGAGGATTAGAAAAGTTACCCAAATTGACTTTGTGACTTGTGAAAAGGTCTCACTCCTACCCAAACAAGTAGGTAGATAATTATCCTACCAGCTCCAGCACCTTGAGAAAACAAAACAATTCAATTCAACCCAGGCAAATCTTAACCTCAGATTCACTGCGCAAAAGGACTACCTACATTTTTTGGAAACGAAAGCAGCGCGAAAAATAAAACTCTAAGATCCTAATTGTCTCAGCGATCTACGATTATGATTCCCTCATAAAAGAATTTTGCACAAGAATACCAACCTACCTGCCCTGCACCATAAAACACGAGTTCTCAATCTGACCCTACAAAAAAAAAGGAAAAGATCTTACTGTATAGTTAAATGAGTGACCGATTACAAGAATATTCTTTTGCTACAAAAAGGGTCAGTAAAAACGACCTAACGGAATTTTCAATAACAAGAGCTGCATAAATTCTTCACAACAACAAACTCTAAAACAAAGAAAAAGAAATTGTTCGCACAAAAAAAAAAAAAAAAATGAGTTGGTCTACATACCTACCTACATTTGTATAGATTCTCGAGTAAATAGATACATTCTTACACTATTTGGTGAAGGACCACTTTCTCTATTTACTCGCTAATAGTTTGGCGGCTCATACATGAGATGCCAATATGTGACAATAATCTAAATTACTTTAACGAAAATAAATCTTTTATCCTTTTTGTATGTGACAAGCCTGGTTAAATTTGACATTGTACATAGGCAAGATACATAATAGCACAAGTTGTAAATAGCTGTGTTTTATTTTCCTTGTGATCCAGATCAGATCATTGATTTATTTGCTAAACAATAACAAAACAAAATCCTGCTTTGTTGTAAAGCTAATAAAAATATCGTTGGCCTTAATTGTTATTCGTGGCAGTTGATATTTTTATTTGCTATGTTTTGATTCATACCTACCTACTCTACTTATCGTATCCGCGATCATCTCATCGCATATTTTGTCTGTGGAGATGTATGTATGTTGTACTTGGCACTTCTATAGGTACACAGACTCATCACTAAAGAAAACAAATCTTCCTACCTGCACCATAAAAACAATTCGCGATTTGAACGAAAAACAGCCATAAAAATAAAAAGGGTACCTAATGTGTACTCGAGTGACCGCGACCCAAGCAACGCATCCCTAAATTACTGACAAAAACGAAAACAAAACTCTCTTGCTAACTACACAAATTAAAAGGGCAATAAAGATGACCTAACGGGTTTACTTTCTTATTAGCTGCACGACATATTCCACAACAACAAATCGACGCAAATAGATTTTCAAGAATAGAAATGTGCATACATACGGCCCACGTAAATTTCGGTGGTTGATATATCTAGAAATTGTTTGATTTCTAAACGAGCAATTTAAGGTATGCAAATTTTCTGTGGAGTTAGATAGGTATTTTTGTTTTATGTTTTTTTTTTTTTTGTATGTATAGCATGTGCAAAGTAATGTGGGTATAGGTAAATGTGTATGTACATATGTAGGTACACGAATCTTAATACATACTTTCATCATTGTTTTTTTTATAGAATCGTTAGGTAGGTCCTAGATAGGTATAACGTACCTACTACAAAACGAATTTTCATTTCTTTATGTACCTATCGACTGTCTCCATTTTTAAAGACATAAATCCCAAATCACAATCATGCGTCCACTCAATCATAATTAAATGTACCATTGCATAGGCACCCAGAATCAGAGATACCCATCAGAATCATCAGTCATAACAAATAAAAACATGGAAGCATAGCCACCCAAAAGAAAGAAAAAACGCAATACTTACAAATAACCGACACTAAAACGGCGCGAGATTATAGGTATACCTAATAGAAAACAACATTATCTAGACTTCAAAAAGTAATCCTAACGATCCTGTGCGCCTCGCCTGTGCTGGATGGGTGGATCACGAAGCTACCTGCGGCATAAAAACAATTCTCCATCTGAACGAACAACAACAAAAAGGGTAATGTGTTCACGCGACACAAATAATGTATCTCTAAATGACTGACGAAAACAATATTCTTGCTACACACATAAAAAAAAGGCTATGAAGATGACCTAACGGGGTTTTGTTTTCCAAGAGCTGCACCACCAAGTTGGTGGCATACAAAATAAATAGAAAAAGATGGGATAGATGTTCAAGGAAATAGATCGTTTGCGTACCTATGTACATAGTGCAAAATATACTACCATCTACCTACATAGAATTATATATTTCGGTGGTTGATGCATGTATACGCGACCGCGACACCATAGACCGATGTCTCTTGTGTTGGAGGTTTTGAGGTTGAATTATATTTTTATGTATCTATGTATATTGGATATTGGATATCGAATTTATACTGATCTTAAGTTTTTTCTTATTGGAAATCTAATTGGGAGAATGAAATGAATGTATGAAATAGAATTGTTAATTATTTAAACGCAGAAATTGGTTAAATGGTCCTATCAAAATTTTCAATGTCATGCACGCATGCGGATATATGAAAGAAAATATGATTTACATTACGTGAATGCAATGTTATGTAAATGTGTGGGTACATAATGAAGGTATTTGTACATTATTGGCTTGATTTGAAATGATCCTGTCAGTAAGTAGGTATACGTGGATGTGTCTATTGAAAAGTAAAATGATTGATAGACATAAACCTTCTTGAAGCATGGCCTATGAATGCATTTGCTACCTACCGCCATTTTCGGGAGCTCACTAGTATGAAAATAATTTCCATTGCTCCTTTATAATTTTTGTGTTACTCTTTATAAACGTTTTGGTTGTTTTTTATTTGTTTAAACCTTGTAAGTGTTTATTAATTTTATCCGAGGACATTGGTTGCGATTCCTCTTTTATAAATAAGTAGGTAGGTTGGTTGGTAATTTGAAACTAACAGATATTTTGAATAGGTATGTAGAGATACCTATTATTAATGAAAGTATTTGTAGTATAAAAATGAAGAGGAATACGATTGTACCTACATAATATAGGTATGGTGATTGATTTGTATTTTGTTTATTATAAAATATATTGATAGGAAACGATCTCATGTATGTTGAAAAATAATGATACCTTTTGTATTTAAGGTAAATCTTTGTGTTTGTTTTGTTATGATGTTGTAACAAAATTAAATAAATAAATTAGCAATGTAGGTATATGAGAAATTATAGTAAAATATATTATATATGTTGTTATGTATGTATGATGTACATTGTACTGTACATATAGGTATAACGAGCTGGGTATATTGTTATTTTAATATTTGTAGGTATTTGTTTGATTTGTAAGATCATGACATAATTACTTACATTTTTTTTTTCATAGGAATGTATTTGAATTGCATTAAAATGCCATTATCTATAGATCCATTCCTGTTGAATCATGTGCTACAGATAGAGCAGCTTATTGATTATCCTTTTTTTGTTCTTCTGTATACCCGCGTTCATCAACTCCATTTCAAGCATTTTCCTGTGTGCCCAGCTGAGTTGTCACCAAATTTGTCTCCTTCACACGCAAAACGTGAACAGATGTTTTTTTTTTTTTTTTTTTTTTTTTTTTTTTTTTTTTATTCACGAGAATTTTGTTTGTTTTTGTTTTTCTATTCTTCGTACTACGCACTTGCACTCGGACAAACACGTAACCACCACCAATGGTGGTTATTGTTTATTTTTCAATTCGAAATGTTTTTTTTTTTTTATTTTATTAATAAATGTAGGTACTTAGGTGCATAGCTCAATATTGGGCTACGAAGGACCGTGAACAATAATCTATTAGTAGCTTTAGTGGACTGTATAATATTTTGATAATAATAAATAAAACACAACACATTGTTTTGTTATTAATTGGACTGAACGTCCTCTTTATTGAAAGATCTTGCTAAGACTGAGGAGAAGAGAGGGAGGGAAGAAAAAGGAAACACACACGATCGTTGGTTGGTGTTGTTGGTTGGCATGTCATGCGTGTGTGTTGGTAGTCTTCTCCGTAGTAGGCACGGATTATTGAACACATATCCACTTAGCGTCTTTCTACACGGGTCATCATTATCAACTTATTTATTAAAAGAATTGGAACATATTTGTCATCTTTAATAAAAATAAATTTTAAATGTGTACAGTTAATATTTACCTTTGCCGAATTATTTAATAAGAGACCAAAATTTGATTTGAAAAGAAAAGATTGATGCTATTGATAAACACAAATTCGACCAACAGAGGCAGAACATCAGATTATTATTTATTTTTTTTTGTCACTACAGATTCTTTGATGCAATAGCGAGCTTAGAATAACTTCTTACCTATAATCAGCTGTTATGTATGTTTGTCTGTCATGAATCATGAATCATTTGAGCAAAACCGTTTCATTTTGTTTAATCTGAAATACAACAAAATATATATATCTTCGGTGAAACCAGGAAAGTGTGTAACTCCATTTTAGCAAATCGTATATAGTAGAGTAACTAAAGCAAATTATTAGGGAACCCGGCCTGATTTTGACGATTTTTTTTTCAAACGTAGGTAATTAAAAATACTTTAAAGTCTATAGATTAAAAATTGCCGGTATTGCCGTATTGTTTTTTAAAATTAAAATTAATTTTTTTTTAACAAAACCATTTTTTTTGCTTAAATTTCATAAAACAAATGATAGCGAAAGATTCTCTAGGTAATTTAAGGAAAATATATAAAAGGCAGTAAAAGGGACAATCTTCCATCGTTTAAGCGATAAATGCAATTTTCTAACATTCTGACCTCAAACACAAAAAAAATATTTTGAAAACAACGGCAACACCTACAATTTTTTAAAATACATTTTTAAAAAGCCAGAAGCTCATTCTTATCTCTTAAATTTAAATCCACTAAATTTAATCAAGACTTTTTGAAAAAATGGTCTTCAAACTCAGAATTAAAAAAAAAAATGTTATTAGAAAAATTTAAAATGTCTTTTTCCAAACTTTTTCTAATACAATATGAATTTATTTAAAAAAAATGTTTGGCCATAAATATTATCAGTTGAATTTCGAAGCAAAAAAGGTAAAATATATCACACTTTTGAAAAAAAAATGAAAAATTACTTCAATTTCAATGGTTTTTTTTTTATTAAAACTAAATTTTTGCATTGAAATAATTAATTTTCTCAGACTGTGGTAAATAGGAACTTTAAATTTTTGCTATTTAACTTTCAACAGTAAGGGTTATGTTTAGATGTTGAACTTTAAAAAAAAATAAGTTACATTTTTTTTCAAAACTTTTATTAAAAAACGTTCTTCGAAAATGAAATACTTTTTAATTTTTTTCATAAACCGTAATACATATTGACATTTCCTTTTATAATTTAAAATCATAATAAATGCGGCCAAAAAAATTTGAAAATAAATGCATTTTATATTACGACCAAGTTTAAAAAACGACATGTTAAAATTTGTTCAATAATTTTTTTTTTTTCAAAAATCTGAGTTCAATTACCATTCTTTCAAAAGCCGTTCATTCAATTAACTTAATTTTAATTTTACATATATGACTAAGCTTCTAGCTTTTAAAAAATGTATATTTGAATATTGTAGGTGTTGCCGTTGTGTTCAAATATTTTTGTTTGTGTTTTAAGTCAATTAATAAGAAAATTGCATCTATCGCTTGAACTATGGAAGATTGTCCCTCACTCCCATATATTTTCTTTCCTTGAATTTCCTAGACAATCTTTTGGCATCAATTAATTTATGAAATTTAAGAAAAATTTTTGAAAAAAATTTGTTTTTGTTCACAAAAATCTTCAATTAAATTTAAAAAATCAAAACGGCAACACCGGCAATTTTTAATCTATAGACTTTAAAGTATTTTTAATTACCGACGTTTGAAAAAAAAGATCATCAAAATCTAAGCTGTTCGGCGGGGTTCCCTAATATTGCCAATTTTTGAGCTTTAGTTACTCCACTAATAGTAGAGTATAAAAACCTCATAGTTTTGAAAGCATTTGTATGAGTTTCCGTTTTCTGTTTCACCGACGATATGCAACACAGAAAAATCTTGAATCTATACTTCCGGATGGAAGGGCACTACCAACTATGCAAATTTCATGCTTTCATCACGATTGACTCTTTTTTCCATGCTAAGTCCCTACACTTCTTCCAAATAAAATCTTTCAAAAATTGTCTCCACAACTTCAGCAAAATACTTTAAGAACTTCTACTGCGACGACGCACACTGGGGAAATTTGTATGGGAGTGCGGAAAAAATTAAATAAAAACTGAACCACTGAATAGATTTGGATGAAATTTTCAGGGATGAGTAATAAAGAATTCCGATTCTCAATTGACTTGTACTTATAGCATTTTTTTTTTTTAATTTTTTTGTAATATTGGAACCACCTCACCGATTTTAAATACATTAAATGGAATAGTAAGAACTGTTGTCGAGGTCCACGTCCACGCAAAATAAAAAACCCAAATTATAGTTAAAAATTATTAAAAAAAAAAAAACACTTTTTTCATTTTTTATACAAATTTTTCAAAAGTTTATTCTTTTAAGAGAGCCATTTTTTCCTCAATTAAATGACTCTGATTCTTCTTAATAAAAGAAGGGGTCAGATGATCTGTATTTTTCAATAATAATTTCAATTTAAATCTTGAGACATTCCATTAGATTTCTGCTTAGATCTTCGCATGAAATGCTTAAAATTCCCATTATTAATAAAATGTATAATAATAAGACGCATAATCCCTTTTCACTCGTTTTTAATTTGAATAGTTTTTCAATATATTATGTACATACATTTCAGTTACATACACTGCCGCTCATCTGAATAGGTTCACATTTTAGTTCATTTTACATTTGGCCTGTCTTGGTATTTAATGCAATGGCACATCTTTTTTATGTATGTAACGAGAGAACATCTTTATGCGCTTAGTTTAGGAGAAAAAAAATTGTCTTGGGGCCTACCGTTCTTCTCACACGGGAGCTAGACCAAATCTAGTCATAAAATCAAGCATATTTTTTGGCTCATCTGAATAGGTTCAAAAGCAAAAATGTTAATAAATGATGAGTTGCATGGGTCTGTTGGACTCAAAATTGTGTCTGTCAATAAATCTGATTGTGTATAACCTGTAAGGATGAAAACGGGTCGTGAAAAATCTTTAGGCGCGGAAAAAATGTGGAAAATAAAAGAAGAATTTGAATTAGACTGAAACCAACGATGCATTGGGACAAAAACAAACACAAGTTAAAATTTAGTAAGCAGTTATTTGCGCAATATCCAAGGGTATAGAAACAACAATAAAAGTCGATGTAACTCAGTCACAACATGGGCCGATAGATGTGCAATGATCAGAATAGCATGACTTCGAGCTAAAAATTAAGCTGAAAACCGGTATAAAATGCAGTTTAACGACGGCAAAACGGGTTGTCAGAAGTGGTAAACATTTGAGGAGAACAAAACCTCGCAAAAATTATCACTTTACAAACCACGAACAGAAACTCACCTCCAATAGTAAATAAAATGCACGACTGGGGCCGCACGTACTTGCTCTTATGATAAAAGTAGCTTTTATGTCAAAGATTTAAAAAAAAAATATTTTGAATTAGTTAAAATTTGATTTTTTTAAGGAATTTCATAAGAAATGCAAAAATACGAAATTATTTTTTTTTTTAGTTTTTTTTACGCCATATTTTTGTTACTCGTTTTTTTTTGACAAAAACAAAAAACGCAATTAGCTACATATATTAAAATCACTTAAAGCATTATGTATGTCAAATTTAGTCTAGAAAATTGTAATAACTCATTAACGGTGTACGGGAAGAGCCGACATCAAAGATTAAAAAAAATGTAAAGTCATATTTCCATTATCCGTATTTTTTGAGAAAAACTAAAAATGCAGTTACGTTAGATTTACGTATAACATTACTTGTGTAAAATTTAATCGAAATCGTTAGAGTCATTTACGAGAAAATTGCAATAACTCCATTAAGATGTACGGGAAGAGCCGACATCCGCGATTTAAAAAAGAGTTAATGTCATATTTTCACTATCCGCATTTTTTGAGAAAAACTAAAAACGCAGTTATGTTAGAACTGCAAACAGCATTACGTATGTTAAATTTAATCAAAATCGTTAGAGCCGTTTTCGAGAAAGTTGCAATAACTCCAAAACTTTGTATGGGAGGTATACGTTTAAAGCGAGATATTAAAAAACAAAAAAAAACCAACCTTGGAAATTACAAAAAAATCATCTGTACCAAATTTCAAGAAAATCCCTCAACCCGTTTAGGCTGCAGCTTCATGTACAGCTTTTTTTGACGACGCACCGACGCACCGACGCACCGACGCACCGACGCACAGACCGACGGACGTCATGACGAAAACCACTTTTTCGGACTTCTCCATCATCGTAATGTTAGTTTTGATTAAAACCTCGAATTTTTTTTTTTTACACGAAACCAATACTTGCCCTATTGAGCAAGTAAAAAAACTCTGTTTGAAATTGCAGATAAAAAGTTTTGTATGAGGAAATAGCAAATTCGACTTTCACGACAATTTTTTTTTTATTGGAGGTGAGTTTCTGTTCGTGGTTTGAAAAGTGACAATTTTTGCGAGGTTTTGTTCTCCTCAAATGTTTACCACTTCTGACAACCCGTTTTGCCGTCGTTAAACTGCATTTTATACCGGTTTTCAGCTTAATTTTTAGCTCGAAGTCATGCTATTCTGATCATTGCACATCTATCGGCCCATGTTGTGACTGAGTTACATCGACTTTTATTGTTGTTTCTATACCCTTGGATATTGCGCAAATAACTGCTTACTAAATTTTAACTTGTGTTTGTTTTTGTCCCAATGCATCGTTAGTTTCAGTCTAATTCAAATTCTTCTTTTATTTTCCACATTTTTTCCGCGCCTAAAGATTTTTCACGACCCGTTTTCATCCTTACAGGTTATACACAATCAGATTTATTGACAGACACAATTTTGAGTCCAACAGACCCATGCAACTCATCATTTATTAACATTTTTGCTTTTGAACCTATTCAGATGAGCCAAAAAATATGCTTGATTTTATGACTAGATTTGGTCTAGCTCCCGTGTGAGAAGAACGGTAGGCCCCAAGACAATTTTTTTTCTCCTAAACTAAGCGCATAAAGATGTTCTCTCGTTACATACATAAAAAAGATGTGCCATTGCATTAAATACCAAGACAGGCCAAATGTAAAATGAACTAAAATGTGAACCTATTCAGATGAGCGGCAGTGTATAACGAAAATTAATTTTTCTGAGCCAAGTTCAAAAAATCAAATGTAATTTTACTGTAGTAGATTTGTAAAAAAATGTGTTAAGAATTAATTTTATTTTCTCTATTTGTCTTTTCGGATAAGAATTTCAAGCTTGCAGCCAAAAAAAAAACAAAAATCTGACAAAAAGGAGATTTTTTACTTTTCAATTTTCTCGAAAACTAGAAGGCATAGAAACATATGGTTTTCAGTGTTTGGTAAGGAATTAATTAAGGCAGTGTTCTTCATCATTCAAATTGAATTCAAATCCTCAGCCTTGTCAAAAATAATATTGGATTTTTTAAATTTTGTTTTCAAAATTTTGACTTTGAAATCGATTATTTCAAAAACAATTCACTTAAAGAACTTAATTTAAAAGCTCAAATTAAGCCTAATATTTTGGCTTTTAAAAAAGTATCATTTATAACTGTAAGTGTTACCATTGATTTTTAATATTTTTTTGTTATTTTAAGTAATTTTTAAGAAAATGATTTTTGCGACCAAATGAAGTTTTCAATTGCCAATAAAAAACGCAGTGGCACCTGGTGGCACCCAAATTTGGCCTTCATCGAAAGGGAATTTCATAAAGAAAAATTTTTTAATAGTCTCTAACTGTAGTCAAGTGTAGCTAAAATAATATATACAAAAATATGAAAAAATCAAGCCATTTTTTTCTCTTTAAATAATTATATAAAATAATTAACATCTTTAAAATTAATAATTTCTTCTATTTACAATAGACAAACGATGGCTTCTTTACGGAAAAATAAAAGTTTATGAGTCGGCGCAAGCTAAAAAAAATTACACAGCTTTAATTTGAGGGTATTTTCACTTCGTTTTTTATATACTTTCAACAACTTGTCCCTTTACAAAGCTCTAAAAAGTAAACTACAAGTCCGATTTTAGTAATTCTTTCTGATTTTGATTCAAATTTTATTCTAGAACTTAGAAATACTATTGAAATATTCTCCGAGGAACTTTAAATTTTGGACTTTTTTCCGCAAAATCCCCAGTGTGCGACGGCTTAGAACTTACCCCACTGAACTTTAAATTTACTTTGTGTTCAAGAGTATGAGTTTGCTCACATTTCTGATAATTTTTAGCTTTTTTATCACGTTCTCTTTAATTCCATGTCTTTTTAGCGTTCCATTTCTCATTAAAAAAGGGTATCCGGCTTTTTGAATAATATGCACGATGTTATCTGCCAAAAAACGATAGATTTTTTGTATGAACAATAATGTTACGCATACACCATAGTGACCCATTCTTAAATTAAAAGAAATGGTACCATAACTACCAGAATTTGAGAACATTTTGTGGACAGACAGACTTTTAACACTTAACTTGCTCCTTTTCTTTGGAAAGACTTACGCATTTCAATTAGCTATAGCTTTCACCTTAAGCTCATTTCGACTTTTTTGTTTTGATAAGATCTTACCCCATTAATCACAAAACGTATTCGATCGGCTGTAAAATGATATTATTTCAGTAATTCATCATCATCATTATTCAGCTTACCAAAAGCGTCATTATGCTACATGTCTCCAATTTCAAATTAACTTGAATTGAATTCTTAAGATTTTCTCCGACTTTATTACGTCTTTGATTTATTCTTTTGCCATAATGTTAGTAGTAAATCATGATGATTAAAATGTATATAATGTTTATTATTATTATTATTATTTTTTTAATCTAATACCTAATCTTTCTCACTCTAAACAGAATATATTTTAATATCGAACGTGATGCCAAAGATAAGCTCGCGTAGGTATAATTTGACAAAACAATAACTATACGCATTGTTGTTTTGATAGATATTTATATATAAATTATTAAAGTTAATTATGATTGTTAATTGCTAAAGACATAACTTTTTAAAAGAAGAATCTGCGATTGATAATTTTTTTTTCTTTTTACATATTTTTTTTGTTTGTTTTTAAATAAATAACTATCATCAGTCTTGAATATTGAATTGAATAATATTGATAACAACAAAATTTCTGATTGCAGCAAAAAGTTGGATGACATATTCAAATGTTTTTTGTTTTTTTTTTTTTTTTTATACACGTGTATAATTTCCTCACTTTTCTTTTTTGAATCTTGAATTGAAGGATTTTTAGGTTTTTTTTTTTTATACAGCAGCACTTTTTTTTTATAGAAAGTGTGTTTTGTTTTTAGAATTTCTCTTAAGGATTAATTACATCATCGTTGGGTATCATTACATTGGCTTCAATATCTGAGAAAAGATCAATGAGATTATTTATTCCGATGAGATAGCCATCTTCATGGTTGCCAACTTTCCAAGTTGTATTATGATCAATGACATGGTTTGGTGGTAAATTGACAGTTTTGGCGAAATCAATAAGCCAGACACTTGCATGGGAACGGTCGTGAACGAATAGCAATGAACTTCCGATTATTTCATGGGTATGGAAGAAATCGGAACATTCAAGAGTTGCTCGAATTGCACGAAGACGTTGTAAGTAACGGGGCTGTAATGAAAGTAAACATTTTGAATACAAACTTTAATGGCTTTTTGAAGGTTTTGAACTTACCAAAACATGAGTATATCCTTCGATAAATTCCTCAAATGCCTTTTTGATTTGTTCTCGGGACTTTGTAGTTTTAAAGTCTTTTGAACTTGTTCCGTCACTTTTTTTGATACCCTTAATAGAAAAAGGTAAATTTGGAACTTTTTTTCTCTAAAAATTCTATAGTTTTTTGTTTACCTCAACTCTAAAACCTAATATAGCAGTGCTTGAAATCGTCTCACGCCAAACCATATACCTAGGTTTTGTAACACCTTTAGCTTTGTGTTCTTCTTCATTTGGTGCATCTGGGTCGATTTGTATCATTTTTTCGTACATATCTTTGCGAAGTTTTGGTTTTTCTTTAGCCTTGGATAATTCTTCTTCTAAGTACGTTCGTACACCAATTTTACAATCCATTACACATGGTTGATAGAAATCACTAAGCAGATCTTGTAATTGGAGATAAACTGTGAAATATAAAATCAATATAGTTTTGAATGAAAAAATAGTTGTTAAACTTACGTTCTCCATCTTCACTTGTTACTTTTCCTCTGTACTCTGGTACATAGGGACGAAGTACATCACGCATCAACACCTGAAAGCAATCTTCTTCTTTTGGACATAGCTTCTTTAGAACTGTTCCCGGTTCGGAGCCAGCTTTGAAATTTCCTTGATGACCAGCTAATTGAACCCAGGGATATCGTTTTTTCTTGTAAGTTTGAAAGAATGGTGTCCATTGAACTATGTTGCGGATTTTTCGCCATCCTGAGGGCTGAAAAGAAAAATGGTAATTTTTAAATATTTGACAGAAAAGTGTACAGATTAATAATATTAAAGATTTTACATTTAATCGTGTTGTATGAAAATTTTATGACAACTCAATAAAAACAACCCAGTAGCTGATTCTGTAGGAAAAAGTAGAATTTTCAAAAATGCAAAAATGTTAAATAATTGCCTTTTTCAATCCTTGTTGATTTAAGGTTTTAAAGAAAGATATTGCTCTTCAAAAATCGTCATCCGTTCGTAAAATCTGTTAAACCTTATCAACAAGAAATCGAGTGTCATTTTCATCACCGTATAAAACAATAGAGATTTTTTTCAAATTAACTACCTTTCAAAAATGAGTTTGGGTATTTACTTTAAAGAGATTTGGGTTGTTTGTACTAGAAAAAAAAAATTGAGACCTTCAGCTTGAAACCAATAGAAAACTATTTTTCGTCTTTGTTTTATACGCTGGATGAAAATCACACTCGACTTCGCGTCTTAAAGGTGCTTTTACCTTTTTAATGATTTGAGCTCCAAATGTATGCAATTTGATTTCTTTTATTGAAATGCACTTTGGGAACAAAAAATTCAAAATTGTTAGTACCTTATGTTTTTTTTTGTTGAACTTATTTTTGTTTTTAAATAATTTTGTAAGAAAATAGTACTTTAAATTAATTACATAAGTAATTTTTAGAAGTGTATGAACACTATGCCAACTTTTAAAAAAAGTTCAATCTCCCGTTTTCGAAAATTTGATTTTTTGAAAAAAATAACTAGGTAGTTTTTTTTTTCAAAAATCCAAAAATTCATTTTTTCAAAATTTAATTTTTGATTAACATTTACAAATTATTTTGAATACAAAAATAAACAGAACAGAATTGAAAGATAGGCCTTGTCCAAGAACTTGAAACTTGAATTTTTTACAAAATTGTTGGAGCTGGTTTTGGGAAAATTTTACTTTTCTAAAATTGGTGTATGACAGGTACCTACGCTAGTTTTAATTTATCAAAACATTTTTAATTTCGTACCTACGTCATTTTGCTACAAATTTATTAACAGACCTAAGTTTAAATAAAACTCAGTTTCCAACTTTTGTTTTTGTTCTGAAAAACCATGGTTTTTTAAATTCGTTATTATATAAAACTTTGAACATTTAATACTTTTTCTAAAACTCAAAACTGAAACAAATATAGAAATCCATTTTTTGCAATTCTATGTATTGTGCATAATAACACTGTACAAGTCGAAATCTTTGACAAGTGCGCTGTTGACTATTTCCCCCTATTTCGGACCTGAGAAATCGATTGGCATCATTAGTTTTTCGAATTATCGGTACGACTTCGAACAAAATTTTTTTCGGAAGTTTTTTCAATAATTTTAAACATTTTGTCCGGTTTTAAGTCATTTTTCTTGTATTGCTATTTTTTCTGCTCAAACGTTATTTACTACCAACATAAACTACTGGCTTTGTGAAATGTATATCTTAGTAACGAATGTGTTGCCGTTGTGTTTTAATACATTTTTTTTTTACATTTGAAGCCGATTTGTGAGAAAATTGCTTCTACCGCCTAAACGATTTAATCTTATCCTTCAGTCCCATATAATTTTTTTCTGTGAATAATCTAAATAATCCTTTTACTTATACATCATTTTATATATGCAATTAAAAATAAAGTTTTGAAAAAAAATTATTTTTAGTTAAAAAAGAAAAAACGGCAACACCGGCAATTTTTAACACATAGATTTAAAAGAATTTTTCATTGCCGACGTTTAAAAACAGAAATTATCAAAATTGGATCTGTAATTTGCTTTTGTTAGGTACTCCACTAAAACATAATAAAACGATAACAATGCAAAAAAATCCTAATTTTTTGAATTTTTTCAACAAAAACTTGCTAAATTGTTAAATAAATTGCATAAAATTGTTTATTTGTTTAATGCTGGTAGTAAATAACGTTTGAGTAGAATAAATAGCAATATAAACAAGAAAAATTACTTTAAACCGGGCAAAATGCTTAAAATTATTGAAAAAACTTCCGAAAAAAACTTTGTTCGAAGTCGTACCGATAAATCGAAAAACTAATGATGCCAATCGATTTCTCAGGTCCGAATTAGGAGGGAACAGTCAACAGAGCACTTGTCTCAAAAATTTTTTTGAAAAAACTTGCACAGTGTAATGTTAGGACAGGAATTTGTTTACGAAACCCTAAAAAAAATCTACACTAGACATATGTATGTACCTACATATTTATACCCGTATTAAGGCCATATTATTTAGAAACTTCAAAACTATTTTTACAACGAAAATAGTATATAGGGGAAGTGGGGGCAAGACCGCCTATGGGGGCAAGACGGTTTTTGTACTATGTTGTATGAAAAAATATTAAATTGGCAGGAATTTTAATATAAAATAAATGGCTTCTGGTAAGATGGATTATGTCTGTAAGTATGAGCAAGTTTGGTTGAAATCCTGAAAAGTTATAGCAAATTTTGTGATTTTTCATAAAATCGTCATGTTTTGTGTGAAAAGAAATTTGTACTTTTTTAAATGAAATATTTAAAAGTCTTAACTTTTTCTTTTTTTGTAATAAAAGTTGGGAACCGCGGAAAATATAGCATACATTTGTGATTATTGCAAAAAGATTCCAAATTTTAAGATAGAAACGGTTTTATTATCAACAGAAGTTGATAGGGCGGTCTTGCCCCCACTTTCCCTAGTTAATGGTCAAAGTTGGAAATTTCCCACTTATTGATCAAAACATTTGACATCTAAAACTCAAAAGTCAAATTTTTGTTAACAATAGGTCAACATGCAATTTTAAACATTCACTGATTTTGAAATTTTTCATCATAATAATTTTGTTGCTTGTAAAAAAGATTTTGTTTACATAAAAATTAATTTTAATACGCCTCGAAAATTAAATCCCATTCAAAAATTTCGACCGCAATTATATTTTTCCAATAAAATCATTTCGCAATTTTTATCAATACGATATTATACACACAACAAATGTATCTTTTTTTTGTTGTTGTTAATGTTTGATCGTTTGATGTAGTTCTCTTTGGAATTTCCATCAACATGACTGGAATAATCCATTATATCAATATCAGCTGTCAAAATGTTTTTATGGTAATATTTTAACACCTTCATTCAGACTAATATCTCTTATTGACAGATTTGTATTTGAAAATTATCAACAAAAAAAAATTCGTTTCAGTATAGAAAAACAAATTTTCTAAAAAATAATATTATTGTATCTTTTGAATTAAAAAAACCAAATGGGACAAAAAAGTTATTCCAAAGTTTTTCTTTGCTATAGTACGAACAAAGTTTCGAAATTTTACCAGAAAATAAAAGAGGCACATGATAATTAGGGTTGGTCAAAAAAATCGAAATTCTTTTTTTTGATTTGGTACTCCGAAAAATCGATTGCTAGACACCTCTAGAATATACACACCAAATATGAGCTCTTTATATCAATGGGAAGGTCCTCCGCTTTGCAATTTTCCATTTTTACATCAAGCTTCTACAAAAAAAAAATAATTTTTAATTGAGTTTTTACCAAATTTCTTTTCATATTCTTGTAGGAAATTGAACGCTCTACAAAAAAGGCCTTGAACACTTTTTTCGTTTATCTAACCGTTGAATAGATATTTGAGGTCCAAAAATCGAGAAAATCTTTAAAAATTCGTTTTTTGTTCTTAATTTTGTAACAAATTGAAAAATTATAATAATCAAACGCGCATGACATATTCTTGTTGGAAATTGATTGCTTCACAAAAAAGGTCTTATTAACTTTTTTCATTAATCTAACCATTCTAAAGATATTCGAGGTCAAAGTTAAAAAAAAAAATATAAAAACATTTTATATTTTTAAAAAATTTCCAATTCACTGAAACTTCATTATTTTTAAATTAAATAAAGATATATTCTTGTAGGGGCTTAAACGTTCTACAAAAAATTCTTGGAATCAAATTGATTGCTTTAACCGTTTAGAAGATATTCGTATCCAAACCAATGCTCACTGATTTCAATAGTTTTCTTATGACCCGTATGCATTGCGATTTGGATACGAATATCTTCTAAACGGTTAAAACAACCAATTTGAGGCCAAAGACTTTTTTGTAGAACGTTTAAGCCCCTACAAGAATATATCTTGCTAAATTGAAAATAATGAATTTTCAGTGAACTGGAACATTTTTAAAAATTCAAAATGTTTTTATAATTTATTTTAACTTTGACCTCGAATATCTTTAGAATGGTTAGATTAATGAAAAAAGTTAATAAGACCATTTTTGTGGAGCAATCAATTTCCAACAAGAATATGTCTTGCGCGTTTGATTATTATAATTTTTCAATTTGTTAAAAAATTAAGAACAAAAAACGAATTTTTAAAGATTTTCTCGATTTTTGGACCTCAAATATCTATTCAACGGTTAGATAAACGAAAAAAGTGTTTAAGGCCTTTTTTGTAGAGCGTTCAATTTCCTACAAGAATATGAAAAGAAATTTGGTAAAAACTCAATTAATAAAAAAATTATTTTTTTTTTTTGTAGAAGCTTGATGTAAAAATGGAAAATTGCAAAGCGGAGGACCTTCCCATTGATATAAAGAGCTCATATTTGGTGTGTATATTCTAGAGGTGTCTAGCAATCGATTTTTCGGAGTACCAAATAAAAAAAAAAAAATTTCAATTTTTTTGACCCACCCTAATTATAATGCATTAAAGCTTGCAAAGAGGATTTGTTAATTTACTTTTGTACAACCTTATTCTGCTATAAACTCAGACAACAATATTGTAATCTATATTTTACAATGAATCACCTTTGACACAATTGAGGATTTGTAGGCCAGTAAATGACAATCCCCAAAAAATAAGGTAACAACTGAATTGTTTTACTTATTTGTTTAAAAATTTAATGTCATTATTGTTTAATTTCAAGTTAATTATCGTTATTTATTACTCTATCTGTTGAACTTAAAGTTGTAATGAAAAATTTAAACAAAAACAAAACGCTTTTATTGACGAACAATTTTATTAAGTCTCAAGGTTCATATTGATAGCCTAGTTTTAAATAATCTCAAAACATTAAAAGTTTATAGCTGCTAAACAATGAAGTTATTTTTGTAAAAGCTTTACTAATTAATTTTGTTTTTTATTTTCCTTTTCAGATATATATTTTCAAGCTTCGAATATGAAAAAGGTAAGCAAAATTCAACTTATAATAAAACATTTTATATTTGTTTTATAAAAATACCAAAATGTCCCCTATATAAATTCGAGGTAGAACTATTGACTACAACAAAACATGTTGTATTTATAAACTATTTCTAAACGTACCTTTGTTTCTTGTTCCTTCGCTTGTTCTGACGACGAAGTCGGAACATCCGAATCCCACTCTGAACTCAAGTCATCACTCGATGCATACCCATAATCCCTTGGCATCGGAACTTCCAACAACATTTTCGAGTACTGAACATATCCCGAACACAAAGCTCCATTTGAAGGTGATGAAGATCGCCTTGAACTTATAGGCGATCTTCTTCCAAATGGTATACTCCTTTCCCCACCGCCACCAGCTAATTCCAAACCTCCAGTTCCATAAATTGTCAATCCTGTTGGAGGTGTTATCGATATTCCATGAGCTTCTGCAAATGCTTTACTACATTTTCTCTGGTGTAATAGATTATCTTTGGATTTTTTTCTCAAGATCTTTTTGTACGTTACATCTGTCGGTGTTGCCAATTGATCTTCATCATCAACATCGGCATAATTCTCTTCAACAGCAGCAGTTGCAGTGGCGCCATCTTCTTCTCCATCTTCTCTCAGTGAAAGACTGGAAATGATATCTTTCTCTTCATCAGAATTCTCCTCTTCATCATCATCATCATCTTCGTCATCTGAAAATTTCACCTTGTGAACATCTTCCGGTGCAATATCGGGAAAATGCAACAATTTGACTGTAACCTTTTTTCCAGCTGCATTGTAGTAGACCTCTTTTGCACTCATTTTATCAAAATCTTCGTAAATTTTCACTTGAGGATATGCACACGTAGACATTATTCTTTATTGAAATCGTAAGTACCTCGTCAACAACCTCGACAAACATCTGTTCACATGATTTGAAAAAAAAAAAATACTTTGCATGTAGATTTTAAAGCTATAGCGCAAAAAAGGGAAGAAGAACTCTCGCAGATTTATTCTTCTCTGATAATAAAAATAATTATTGTTTTCATGCAATAAAATTTTTTAATTTGAGATTCATTAAAGAAAGAACTCCGACGACGTGGACGTAGAATTCGATTGAGAAGCCAGCAGCTAGCGAAAGCGTCGAGTCGTTGAGAGATTTGACCTATCAAGTGTGTTGTGGGTGGGTGGTCAGAAACGCTATAGTCACGATCGTTTTTCTGCTATAAAGTACTTTGCTCAATTATTATTTAATTCAATTCGCGTTCCGTTGGCAATTCCATGTCTCTATTTGTAGTTTGTTATTCTTTTTTTTTTCTTTATTATTATTTATTTTCACGCCTTGGCCTTGATGATTGTGAATAGAGTGGATGTGTGTTCCTTTTTGAGTTTAGAAGTTTTTTTTTTTTTTTATTATTTTAGATAAATTGTACGCCGACGACGATTATGGTACAAACTATTTTAGAGTGTCGATTTTTCATATGTACTGTAAAAGAACACACACAGAGTTGATGATGATCATAGTTAAATTGATAAATTATACTTATAATCCTGATCATGCTGTAAACGAATGAACTAGGTATACAACTTGTATCTCAAGATGTACTTAATGTAATAAATATGCGTATCTTTTTTGAAAATGATTCATTTTTATTGACTAAATTACATAAGTAGAAACGTTTATCTTGTAAAATTAACCTATAGAGACTTTAAAGGCGTCATTCCCAAAGTATCAAAAACAAGATAAGCGTTTTTATTTAATTACTGTTACAAAATCTCATTTATCTTATCTGATTATACTTATGTGGTTTACCTAATTATTTCATATTCAATTTAATTGTTACTTTCACTAATTATATGAGAGGGATTCTGAATAGAGTTCAGATTTCATATTTATTGTGTTTTTTTATTTTCAGAACCTATTTTACTGAAAAGTTATTTTATACTGAAAATTGGTGGGAAACTAGTTTCAAAATGAAGTTGTGTAATTTTGAAAAAAATCTTATTTTTTAGATGTTTTTAATGAACATATATTTAAGAATATTGTTCGAAATTTCTCATTGATAATACGATTATGAAGACGTTATAAGTTAGTTTACATGGTTCCCAGAATTTTTAAACCCGTTTTTCTCGAATTTGGTGATGAGAATTTCTCCTAAATTTCTTTATCGATCGAGTTGAAATTTTTACACAATCTTCCTAGATACTTTTGCCAGGTAATGAACGAAGGAATATTATTCTGACAATAATTCGATTTTTTCAGCCACTTTAAAGTGAAAATTTTCTTGGTAAAAAATGATTTTTTACTTGGGGATGGCGCCATTTTGTCAAAAATCCAAACTTTGACTATTCTTTCGTTCATTGCCTGTATTCATCTATTCTTAAAAATAAATCTTTTGGTTTTTAATAACACCGGCACACAAAATAAAAAAAGTGTCATGTACCAGGAACCAGACCTATCTTTCTATATGTTTTTGGGCACGCTGAATCCGAATTTCAAGTCAGTTTGGCCCGGTCACCCTCCAGTTTTGAGTAAAATTTAAAAAAAAGACCCCAAAAAAGGCAAAAAACTTCCTTTTTTTAGTTTTTTGCATTTTACTCAAAACTGGAGGGTGACAGGGTCAAACGGACTTGAAATTCGGATTCAGCGTGCCCGAAAACATATAGAAAGATAGGTCTGGTTCCTTTTACATGACATTTTTTTATTTTGTGTGCCGGTGTAATTTGAATTTTAAATTATTTGAATTAGAGATATCTTCCTCTAGGAGATCTACTACAAAAATAACGAAAAAGCACTTGCGATTGCAAAAAATTTTCAAAACTTTGCAAAATCGGTTGCAAATTAGTTAATGTTTCTCTGTCATTCATTTTTGAGGCATGTTTTAAGTATCAAGTCTCGTGCGATAATACTTCAATTGATTATTCGAATAGTAGCTAATATCCATTTTTTTACTACTTATTTAAACTTTTTTTTTTTTAGTGTATCTATGATCGGTTTTACGCGAAAAACGCTCCTGTTGTCCTGAGTTTTTTTTTTTTTTTGGATAGACAGTAGGGCTGCAGAGTATTTAAAAGCTAAAGTGAAGTGTATATATTTAAGTCTTTGATTGTATAAAAAATCATACTTTTTTGGCCAAAAAAAGATTTTTCTTATTTTTTCATTTAAATAGAGTTTCCACATTTTCGTTCAATCATTTTAATAATTTTTTTCACAAGACTTTTGTTTATCATTTTCAACATTTCTTAATCTGAGCAAACTACAAAGATATTAAGAACTTTGTTATATGACATTTTTTTTCTTTTTCAATAAGGTTGAACATATAAAAGTTCCCATTTTAAAAGTAAAAACCCTATTTTCAGTATCAACTTATTTCTCAATAAACACAAAATTTAACCTCCAAATTTTTTAATCAAAATTGTGATAGTTGGTTTTTAACATTTTAATTTTATTTTAAATGATTTTGAAATTGTGTAATATTTAGTTAAACTTTTAGCAAGTCCTTAAAAGTTTTGAAATTAACTGGGTTCGTTCCTCTTTCATTTATGTTGTTCATTATTCGAAAAAAAAAACTTTTTGTGGTGTAGCTTTTCAACCTCAAGCTGGAACTAAGCAATAATTGACAAATTTTTAGAAACTAATCATTTTACTTCAAAAAATTAGAAAAAAATTGTTTTCCAACCACTTGTTTTTTGTTTTCCGTACAAAGTTCTATTTAAAATTTTGAATACAAAAATCAGAGAATGTGGAAATACTGGACAATCAAGGTACAAATTACAATATATGGGACATTTATACGTTCCGGGTATCTATAATAAAAACCCGGGACAAGCTATAGAAATACGGGACAGTCCCGGCTAAACTGGACGGATGGTCAGCGTAACTATATCACATCTGGACAGGTCCTACACTAACATTTTTTTCTTGGATAGTTATCTTTACTCTGTTTATTCTTCGTTAAAAAAAGCTCCTTTTATTTCTATCCTAAAACAATGGCACTGTAATACTCGCTCTATAAGGAATGCCATTCTGTTTTTAAGATCTTATTTTCTGCTTCTGTTTCCTCATTCATATTTATATCCTGTTTTTCATAGTGAATACTTGCATTTGAAGCCTTAGTCTTATCAATTTAAAATAGCTATCTGTATTAGGGTCCATTCTACAACTTTTTTTATACAAAAATGTTAAAATTAACTAAAATTTTAATACTTGGAAATTGTTTGATAAGTTTTTGTATTGAAAAAATGTTGTACTCTGCAGTTTTTATCTAAACACAAAAAGTTATTCACATTTCACTAAGTAATAGACTGACGGGATTCGATTTGTAATTTCATTTGAAATAGGAACAAAGGATCCATAAAGTTTTTTAAATTAATACTTTTGTTGAAAGGCATTTATTCTATAGCTTTCAAGGATCTGGCAAATACGACATTCTAAAATCCATATTTTAAACATATAAAAGATTCTCCGATGTTAAAAACTTTAATTTTCAAAAAGACATCCTTGTTTCAAATTCTATCTAAGAACTTTTAAACTTAATGAAAAGGTAAAGCACCTGTTTTTCAAAGCAAAATTCCTATCACACATTTCTCAAGTTGTCGGAAGTCTCTTAGGATACAATAAAATTATAACTTGGGTAGCGACTGTAAATTTCCAAATTTCATCAGATTTAGTCGCAAAATTTCAAGTGAAAAGAAGACAAAATATCAATAAGGTAATTTGTTGTAAGAATACGATTTTAAGGCAAACGACAAATTTTTGTTGTTTGTTTTTTGGATCATTGAAGCAAAATAAAATTGAAGCGCCGCATTAGTTTCTCAGAAAAATAGTATGTATTGAATCTTAAAAGTTGTATCCAAAAAATAAAAAAATTCTAAGTGATAATTTTTTCAGAAAACATAATTTGCACTCTATCTACCTCTCTCTACAGTTCTTTATCGAACGAATTGATCTATAGTCGTGTGTGGACCATGATGAAATTCTAACAATTGTTTCAATAAATTCATAAAAATTCAAATAAAAAAACCCAAACCAACAATTTGAAAAAATTTTCTTCGGCGTTTTTTTTTTTTTTTTTTTGTTTCCTGCTGACGTCTATCCGTGTTTAAGCCTATACGCTCTTTAAGAAAAAAATTATAGTAAAAACCTACTAAACAACCCATAACAGCTGTATTGGTTTAAGGGATCTGCGTTTTTTTAAATATTTAAATATGATAATTTAGCAACAAAAACATTCTTTTTATTCAAAATAGAAGCAGTTTTGGTCTAGCTTGTGACGTCAATCTATTTCCAGTATCATAGACGACGAATATTTTATACAGACTCATCATACGAAGTTCACTTTATCTATCTCATTTAAAAAGAAAATTGATAAACCATTAATAAAATAAATTAAATGGGTATTAAAAATGAAAAAAAGATTCAAACTAGCTTGACGTTTTTTTTTTTGTTTTAATTAATAAAAGTTATTAATCTACCATTAATATTAAAATTAGTTTTGAAATTCTAATTTTTGAAATGGGATCGAAAAATGTATTAAAAAAAATTACCTATAGAAAATAGAAAAATACCTTTGAGGCTAGTCATCAAAACATTTGGGTGCAAATTCCCCTCCTTAAATATTAGAATTCAAAGTAATTTCATGGAATTTTAATAAGAGGTAAGAATCGACCAAGATATTTTGCTTTAAGAAGACTTCAATAGCATTTTACTACAGGCTTAAGAATAAAAAAAAGTTCTACAAAACCATTCTCTTGAATATCGAATATCTACTCATTTTTGAACAAACTCTCAAAATCTTTTCGAATTTAAAAACAAAATGTAGATTTCTTTCATTATGACGCACCACGCAACGCATAGTCAAGTATATTATATATAGCATTTAAACTAGCCCCGAGATCCGAAAAAAGGGTAACGTGTTTGACCAGTATAAATGTAATATGTTCATCTGTTCCATCATAACTTCTGAAATACTTATCGTAATTTGAAAAATGAGGTATCATTAGAATTGCCTTGCTTGTCTTTTGGTTATAAGCTATGACATTCGTAGTCGTACCTCGTTAACATGATATACATAAGTATGCCTTTAGGTTATAGTTTTTAAAATTATTTCTTATAGTATTTTCGTGTTTCGTGAAAAAATTTCAAAGCCGCTGTTTATGAATTTAGCTCCTTTAAGGTGCCGTATTCAATTTGAAGTGATGTTTTATAATTTGGAACATCCGTAAAACCAAAGCGCTTCCAGCGATACCTCATATGTCAATTGTCTATTATTAGTTTAGAAGTTATGATGGAAAAAATGAATACACATTGAATTTACCGTAGTCGGGTACCAGGCTCTGTTCAAAAATTCGCGTCAGCTATCTCAGACTGAGACATGAACTTGGTTTGAAAGACAGAAGAATTAGTTTAGTCAAATTTAAAAAGAAATTTGAAGAAAGATCAAGACGAAAAAATTGACACGTTTTCTTTTTAGGGCAAATTGCATGAAATTCCTTAATATCTTTTTCCATCGAAAATAATTTGTTGTTAGCAAATAAAAATATTAAACTTTTCTCAACTTGGAATTTGCAATTTAATACCTAAAAAAAAATTGAAAAAATGTGTCAAATTCAACAGGACAGCTCCTGTAATTAGCGGTGACTTCCATTTAATCTCAAGACTCAAATTTCTACTCAAGGTCATTTTTTAAAGCTTTGTATCAATTGAAACCGTACAACAAAAAAGTTTGAACAAGCTTATAAATCAAGCCGGCAAAATGATATTGTGTCATTTAGAAAACCACAAGATAAACAAACGTTACTATGAAGCACTAACAATTTAGAGATAATTTGTAACCTAAGTGGTTTCTATCCAAACTAGACTACGTCTTAATTTTTCAAAAAAAAATCGAAAGCGGCTCTCAAGCCCCTCCTTAAAAAATATTTCTAACTACAGCCCTGTCTCATGTTCGTTCAGGCTCACTGCTTTTTTTATATACAAGTATGTTGTAGGTATCACAAATAAGGCGTTATTTGATAATTATTATTATTAGTCTACAATACATTTAAATTTCAAACTTCCGACGTCAACACCCACAACTTTATAGTGAAGCATTTTCGGTATAGGTAGTAAACAAAAATTTCAACTTGAAGAAAAAAAAGTGCGTTTGCCGTATTTATTTGGCAAATATTCACCAGTTGGCAGCTTTGAAAAAAAAACACACACGATTCAATGTGTTGTTGAACAAACAACGCAATGCGCCGAGAAAGCTCAAGCCTACAAAAAATACAAAATGTATATTTATAAAAAAAAAAAAAGAAAAAAAGTCAAAAGAGCAGCAGAAAAAACGTTTATAACTTGCGAAATGTCAAACATCATAACTTTTTTAGTACAACACAAATACTCGTTTAGAAAAAATGGAATACAGAATTTAAGTTTTAATTCAACCAATGTGCGTCTCATTCAAGTTTGCAAAGTTAATTTATTCCCATAAGTTTGATAAGCGCTGCTGCTGACGAGTCTTGGGGTATTTTTCTATAAAGTCTAGTTAGCAACCTATAAACATAAATACGAACGTCACTACTTTTGATCGGCTAGAAAAGATGAGAAACATTAAACAAAAAATTTTGTAACTGATAAGCATATGATGGCAATTACTACGTCATTGATGTTGACTGATTTATTATATCATTAAAATTAAGTTATTCATTCATTCTACTTTTTTTTATAGATACCGTTTATACAGCATGATCAGAAAATTATTATTAAAAACAAATAAAAAATAATACAACTGTTTGTACTACATACAAAATAAATTTAAAAAAAATGAAAAAAAAAATAATAAACCAGATTCTTACATTTTTTAACGTGCTCTGAACAACGAACGGTGCGGTCTGGAGGTTTATTTTAAAAATTAATTAAATAAAACACGAACTTTGCGCTATACTACGACGACAACAACGACGGGTGGAGGTTTGGTTTGGTTTGTTATTTGTTGTTGAAACAAAAAATAAAGTGTCGAAATATTAGACTTCCGCGGGAACGGAACACAATCAACGGCCGACCGCGATCACTTCATAACATTGACTAGAGAGTCTTTGAGTAGAGACGACAACGAGCCGAAATCAAGATATAGAGAATTATTATAGTTCCAGTATTTTATTTTTTGCGTGGCGAAAGCAACCGCAAAAGAAACTTTATACAATAACGTCATCAACTGAAAAAAAAAAAAAATATTAAATCGCGAGTTATAGGCAGGGTTGGCTTAGTGATATTATAGTAGGGCGTTACTGATGGAAAAAAAGGAGTGCTAATGATACTTTTTGGTATTGTAGTTGTTTGCAGCCTAATTTTTTAGTTGAATTTTGTTGAAAGTCAGACCAGAAATCAATGTTGCATCAGTTTACCGATTTTTTTGTTGCTTTATAACGTTAAAACGTTTCTTTAATAAAAATTATTTGTAGAAATTGAGTGAAATTTATTAAAATATGTATAACTGTGTGGGGATAAAAACCGCCTGGGCCGCAACAGATGACTGGAAGCATTTTGAGGGAAGGGAAAAGGGGGTGTGGTGCGAAAACTTTTTTATGATCCCTGGCAAAAGTATAAGACTGTTAAAAAAAATGTTAAATAAAATCTATTATTATCAAATAATATATAATTAAATTAAAAAAATCTAAAAGACTTTTATTTTGATATATTTTTTTTTAAATCCTTAAAACATTAAGAAAAATGCTAAAAACCAACTTTTCAATTATAAGAAAGTTTTAAGGAAATAAACTTTTTTTTGTTTAAATTAAACTTCTATTTTAATTTTAAAATAATTATTATTAGTATTCGATTTTTGATGAAAGCCAAAATAGGCCTTTTTTCGCTATTAAAATTGATAATAGAGGTGTTTTTGTTTTTTTCTGTAATATGTATGCATGTGTGTGTTTTATAAATAACCACAAGTTTTAGAAATAAACAAAATTTTTCAAACATGTTTGATTAAAATAAGACCGTAAAAAATCGAATAGTTAATATTTTTTTTTTCAAAATAAAATTCAATCTTACTTGATATCACAAAAAACTACAATTTTAATTGACTTTTTTTGTAAATATTTTTGATGTTATGTAAAAAAATGACCAAAATAAAAGTTGTAGATCTTTTAATAGTCTACAACTTTTGTATTTGTTTTTTTTTTTTTTTTATTGAACGTATCCTTTTGTTATAAATCATAAAAATCTGAGTTTTCGACCTAATTTTTTTTTCCTTCCTTACTGCAACATCCAGCCATTTGTTGGAATCCAATCTAGTTTTCCCTGTACATTAATCATTGAGTATAAATTTTTTCAATATTTATATTCTGCTACTATTTTTTTTTTAGGTTTGGGTTGCGGAATTCTGCGAGTGCCAAAATTCTATTTTCATAATTCGGTGAACTCATAATAATTCTAAAAATTGTTTCGTTACCAAAAAGTTGTATGCATTTTAATTTATAACTCTAAGGCCCTATTTATTCACTCTCAATTATATTTAAAATCGCCAGGAAAAATCTGTCAAATAGCATAAAAAATTTTAAAATTTCCCTTTTGTGAATAAATTGAGCCTAACACATTTAAAGTTTGTATTTTAAATTATCAGAATTATGATTGTAATGAACTTTGGTCACACAAAATTTAAGAAATCAGAACAAGAACCAGTTTCTTTTTTTTTTCAATTTTTTGCCTCTGAAAACTGTTTTGGGCACTTGTTTATATTTTTTCTGTTTTTCAAATGCTATTCAACCGAAATTCTATTATGAATCAGAAAATCTGTAATCTTTGTAAATATAAATAATCCAATAATGCCAAAATAAGTGCCACTATCCAAACAATTATGCCCAGTTTTTTCATTAATTTTGACAGCATTTTTCTATCTTTGGTCGCAGAATAGTGTATGCAAGTTACCTTTATAGAAAGGTCTCCGACTTACTACCTTTTCTCGCGGAGTTTAGTTTCAACGACTGAAAAATATTTTTTTTGATGTTTTTACTTTTTTTATATTTATGTTATTAGAAAAAAAAAATTTGGCGCTGAATTAAACTCTTGCAAACTGCACTGTCGATAGTTTTTTTTTTTTGTTACAAATGCGATACTGCGAAGGTAGGCACTTTTCGTAGGCGGGTAAATCCCTTTCTTAAGACCATGTCCCTTACACAATTTCTTAAAATAACGTTCCCATTAGCAGCCACCACTTTTAATATTCAATTCGCGTCTAAAACTCTTTAGAATTGAGTCATAAGTCAAATATTACGCATACGCCCCAGTGACCATCAAATTTCATTTCAATTTAATCAATGACTGAGAGTGAAAATCGTTGTCTTTTATTCATCTTTTAATGATTGTTAAAATTGTATAGTCGAAGATCTCGGAACCCAATCAAAAAAATGAAATATTGTGGTAAAAATCATTAAACAAAATGCCGAAAATTGACGCAGCTTTTACTCGTATTTAACTGCCTATTGGAAAAAATAGTAAGAATATTTTGAAGTTTGTACCATATTTTGTTATAGGTACACAAACATATGGCTCCTTAAGTGATACAAATTAAAAAAGAAACTACATATGTGCATGTTAAATGTAAAAAAATAAAAATAATATCTAAAAAAATTCAAAATTTCATATTTAAATATAAAAAAAAAAAAAAAACAAAAGACCACGACTTTTTTTCCAAAGCACAATTTCAAACATGTTTGGTTTTTTTTTTAATTATATTTTTTGTGCTTTTTCTATTTTTGAGCAAACAAATTATCTAGTGTAATTTCCAGGACCCATACAAAACAAAAAAGTTGAAAAGACATTTTCGTCTCTGCCCCATTCAGAGAACTTCGTTATATAGTTTGTGTGAGATTTATCAATAGTATTGCGCTTTGAGAATTCCACAAAATATTTGTACAGATAGTGAATAATCCATTAATTTCACAACTCTACATTGATGACGTTTATTTTTTTTTTATGGTAAAACCATTCATTAATAATTCCATAACAAGACCGTAAAGTAACTGTCATATACATTAAACAAAAATCATTCACACATTCACCACCTACCTTCTTTCTTGAAGCCTCCGCACTTATGACATATAAATCAACAATTCCCAGCAAACAATCGTCACAGCGACACACGTCATCACCAAGTACCATCGAACCCAATGAACCTATGCTACTTGTTGAGTCGAGCGAATCAGTGCGGCACAATCGGCTACCACCGGGTCCAGTTTGTGCAACAGCGTCAATTTTGCGAGCCAACAATTGTTCCATAAGTGTTCGGGGACGTGATGATGAAGGAAACAAAGCCATTTTATATAGAAGTTGTTGTTGTTGGTGCTGTCTGAGAGTAATAACAGGTCTCTTCATTGAGTATAGTCCGTAAAATGAATAAAAGAAATAATCTTGTTGCTATTTTCTATTCAATTTGTTATTTTTTTGATTTGGTGAGAAACTGATTGATAAATGAATACATCTGAAAAAAATAAGAAAACAAAAAATAAACAAAAATAAAACTTTCTCGTAAGGTGTTTTAAAGAAAAAATCAAACTTGAAGGAACAAAAACAAGTATTGAAAGTTAAAATTCAAAATTTTTGGTATTTCAAAATTTAACGGATGACATTTTTAAACCGTAACAGTATTTTATTTCCCAGTATTTTAATCTGTAGCAACTAATTTCCCTATCGGCTCATAGAGGGCAGCACTAAACATTGAAAATAATTTAAAAAAAGAAACAGGTAAGCCAAATTCCATGAATGACTTTACTTCATTAGGATACAACATAAAGAAATACATAGAAGTTATCGGAAAGGAACTAAATAAAAACATATAGAAATTTTACTTTTAGTTATTTGACCATATAAAGTACCCATAAAACTTTTCAAAATCTTTTGTTCTTCATTGTTAGAAATCATTCAATAATGTGAATCAGTTATTTGTTTTATTAAAGTAAATAATAATTAAAATAAAAATTTTTATAGTTCAATAAAAATGTCCAAACAGTAACTAGAAACCGAAAATGTATGAACTCGTTTTTGAAATCCTTTGTTTCTGTCTCTTGGTTATCAATAGATCAATAGTTCGAATTAATATTAATTAAAGCTGTTAACAATGTAAATTTATTTAACCAATTAACTTTATGTTGTGTCATTTAAGAAAAAAACAACATTTTGAAGAGTAAGAAAGTTTATTTTTTTTAGTGCAAACAGTTGATTTTTTTAATTCTAAGGGAGATTGGGAAAATTTATATGGAATGATGACGTTCCAAGAACAAGAATGATACCTACTGTTATTTTTTAAATGTATAACCCTGTTTGGATATAACTTTTGAAAAAGGAATCTTAGGCTGGTCGACAAGGAATTGAATACTCTGTCATTTGAAACAATACCGATTAAAGCCGTGTTTAATTGGTACTCAGTATTTTACTGAGTAAACATTTTATGCTATAAATAACAAAGAACGATTACGTTGAAGGATCAAAAATGTATAAATAAGAACATATAAGAACTTTTGTTTATTCTGAGCAATAATTTGTTGTTGTACTGAGCTCAGTAATGAGTTACAAAAAAAAAAAAAAAACACGGCTTAAATTTTCTTAACACAAATTTTTTTATGAAGTAAAAAAAGCGTAATTGATTCGTGTAAAAGATTATACTACCTAATTCTTTTTAAAACCTAAATCTAAGTTTTCTGCGCCATTTTTTTAAATTTTCTCTTACAGGAAAATGTTCACTACCTTATTTTGGCGTAATCCGTTAACCCTTTGTAACCCAAGGTCGTAAATTTAAAAATGAATAATGTCAATCGACTAGTTTTTTTTTTTAATTCAATATCTTAATTATTCGTTTAGTTATTTCGAAATTTATGGAGTAAAAAAATAAGTTAAAATAATTTATTTTAGTATATAAATGCAAAAATTCAAACAAAATATTATCTAATACTTATTTTTAGGCACTTTCCTAAAATCCTAAAATAAAACCCAGTTAGTTAATAAAAAAAAAAACTATTTTTCTGAATTGCGTATTTTTAACACAAATTTGTTTATTTTCAAAAAACAAAAATTTTAAAATTATTGGCGCCTTTTATAGGTACCAGTAGATACACCATATTTCTATGGCAATATTTCGATAAAGCAATATATAAAAATTATGTTATAAGCTTCAAAAGAAAAAAAAAACTTATATCTTGGTATCTTTGTTCATTTGTTGCCTTGTAACAGAAATGTCACATGAGACTACAATGGGTTAAAGCTCAATTTTAATCATAACAAATACAAAATAAATTTTTTGATTAAAGAAAAAAAAAATAAAATTTCATTTTTTGAAAAATCAACTTTTAAAAACTGACACTTTGAATTTTTTGAAAAAGTAAAAATTTCAATAAAACAAAAAAAAAATATAAGTAAACAAATATTTTTAGCCGTGGTTTTCTACGAGTAGTTGCCCTTTTTTCATTTCATAAACGCAAAACAAAAAGTAATTTTATAAGAAAGAACATATTGTTTTTTTTTTTTTTTTTTTGCGAATCAATCAAATGATGATAAAGATACTGAGATGAAGAAAAATCAATGGCGAATCTTTGGACGTGCTTTCAAATAAAATTTAGTATCTATAATTATTCTCTTAGGGATTATTCTGCACAGAAATATGTACAAATTTGTCGATTCATTTACTAAAGCAGAATTTATAAGCACTTAGTAGAAAAAAAAAACAACTAGTAATTACAAACCCGTGACAAAAATCAAAATTTTAATATTTGAAAACCTCTTTTGTATTTCCACGTGGAATAATGTTTTAAATGCATTAAATTTCAATTGAAAATATTCAAAACTGCGAACCGTTTTTTTAGAAATTCACTATAGAGACGAAATATTGTGATATTTTTAATGGAAATTTATGTAGTTACACTTAAATACTTGCTTAATAACATACTTAGCAGCATTTTGATACCACCTTTCATTCAAGTAAGAAAAAAAATCATAGAAATGGAAATTTTGTCTACCACTTCAAGTTGCCTTAGTTTACTAAATCTTTAAAGTACAAAATTGGATAAATACAGTATTTTTGTTTGCTGTTTTCTGTCTTCAAAATTTTTTTTAGAGATAAATAGATTTTAAAAAATTGAGAATAAGCAACGGCGGAGTTTATCGCCAACCTCACATAGTTATTTTCCATTAAATAAACCAAATTTTCTGTAGTTATTCTCAAAAAAAAATTCTATTTAGAAACTGACGTAATAAGCTATCGTTAGTTCGTCACATAAAACATCTCTAATATGTTGATAAAACTAATTTTTTAATAACAATTAATTAATGGGGCATTCTTAAACAAATCAAAATTCGATTATTGTCTCAAAAATTTCCATGAAATCTTTAAACCACTATCCGTCACCATATGCACCAAATACACTTAATTCCATAACTTATACTTGGCAAACAAGTTCAAATCTGGGCACTAAATAAGATCATTCCGTCGGCAGGCACAATGAATGTTACTTTTTTTTTAAATTTTATCCTTGTTTAAACAATCTAACGTAATAAATGTATGCTGATCATTTATTGATGATTAGGCTTTACAAACATTTTTGATTCAAAGCAAAGAATCTTATAAAGGACACAAGCAGTTATTTTAAACTCACAGTTTATCAATTTCAAATCACAGCCCACTCATTTGCCGAAATACTATTACATACCTACGTTTAAGGTGATTAGTAGGTATACTCAAATGAATTTAGTTCTGTTTTAATAAAAAAAAATAAAAAAAAAAATTCAACGTTTAAATTAAAAAATGGGTCAACTTTAATTAAGAAATCAAATAAGTTTTTGTTTTCAATTTCGTCAAGAAAAACTGATATAATGATCGTTATTAGACACAAACTTCATTTAAATATGTTTTTACAAGAGAAGCAATTTTTGTCATTTAATTTTTTTTTTGTTTTAATTTTAATTGCTCGTTTAATTGCTTACCAATTTTTGTTTTGTTTTTAGAACTTGTAAAATGAACGACGTAGTAAAAATAATGTTTACCCAAAATTTTTAATTGCCATTACCATAATTCACTATGGACACTTAATTTCATAAAAACAAAATTTTTGAACTGTGTAATGATTTCCTCCCCCCCCCCCCCCCCCCCAAAAAAAAAAAAACTATCAACTTTTAAATGAATTTGATATTATTCACTTACTCAAACACTTTTCTTTCGACCTCAACAGGTTGTTGTTTGATGATGATATTATTTTTCACCTCTCTAAATCTCAGCTCAAATAAAAAAAAAAAATGTGGAACGGTTTTTATTTTTTTTTTAATTTATTTTATTTTATTATTTTCAATTCACTTTCACAAAAAACCAAAAAATCTCTGCACTTTATGCGCACTACATAAATGCACACTCTACCAACTGACGAACGGGACGCTTCGTTTCAAACAAAACGATCCACAAGTAGTAAATAAAATAAATATTCCAATCGGAATACGAATCAATTAAACTTCTATTCAAAGAAAATATGCAGCTGATTTGAAGCTCTTTTATTGCTATATTGATTATTTATTTCAGATTTTTTTTTTATTGATTCAGTACCAAAAAAACATTTTCTCTCTAAATTGTGAGTAGGTACCTCGTTGCCAACGTTGCAAAACTACGCTCTAAACTAAATTCGAAGTATTATTCCAATCTCCAAACGTAAATACAAAATACAAAAAAAACAAAATATATCTATATATTTTGTACTTGTACGATTTATACGCACAAGTAATGAAGCAAAGTATCTTCTCCTTGGATTTGGATTCCCAGTCCGATTCTTGTTCAGGTGTGTATAAAGTCGGTTGGTTTGGTTGGTTTAGCTTGGTGGTACTCGGCATAGGTCGTTGTCGATTGAGGTGAATTTCTCCGTGATTTCGGGGTGAATTTTTATAGAGTGTAAGATGTAAGTAGGTCCAGATTAGCGCTCTTTTTTTGTTGATATTCAATTCAAATGCATTACCTACGAGCCAATTGCGAATGGACTAAGACTCGACGACTGCGACGACAACGACGCGGTCTTATAGGTTCAATGGAAAAGTGGTCTCAAATCAAATAAAAGAATGATTAATTTATTTATATGGCCACGGGCTATACTCCAGCCGCAGCAGCCTCCAGCCTTCAGCATCTCCTACTTGAGAGCAGAAAAGGCAATTGCAGCATACACACGAAAAAAAAAACAGTTACGAGATCTTTAAATGATAAATAGCGATGCGAAACATGATTCTTCAGCCTCACTTGCCAATATTACGTTTAATTTATTACAAATGTGCTGTCAGTCAAGTTTTTTTTCTACTTTTATTTAATTGAAAAATAACTATAAGATATTTGCAGACTTTTAATAGAAAAATGAAAAGGATCAAAAAGGGCTTGAAGATTTTCTTTTTTTTATAGGTACCAAACCAATTGATCTGTGTGCGAGATCTATCTATAAGAAAAAACTAGTTTGACACGCCTTATACCTGATGGTCAGTCAATGCAAGAAATAATAAAATTGAAAAAAATGTAATACAAAAAAAAAAAAAACAAGAAAAAAAAAAGATTTATGTGGTTTACTTGTGCGAGAGAGATTAGTGATGGAAAAACAGACGCATGGACAGCGAAACAAAATCAAATACCTTGGTTGATTTCAGAAACTGTGCGATTAGTCCATTAATGGAATACAGTAGAGTCTCATTAAATCGAAAATAATAAGAGTTGGACTTAGGATCTTTTAAGAAAATAACAACAACAATGTTAGTGAACTTTTTATATGAGATATCTGATTTTCGAAATTTGGTTTTCCCTTAAGCTTTATGTTTTTCTGAGTTTTGACATTTTTTTTTTTATTTAGATATTTCCCTCAAAGTGTTTGCAAAAATTAAATAATTTTGAGAATTTCTTTTTTTTTTTCACTATCCATTCAGTATCTTATTTTTTTAATAGAAAGCAATGGTTCATCCTTCCACTTGACACTTTGAATTTAGATAACGTCCACTACAAAACGTTTAAGACTGCGGCTTAGGATATAAACCAAATAACACATTCTATGTACATACAACTTAGCAATAATATTTTTCAGAGATATGTAGGTAATGAAACACGACAGCACAATGGATTGCTCCGTAGAATGTAACAAGTTTTCAATTTGAATACTCGAAAATGCCCCAAAAGTTTTTCAATAAATTAAAAAAATATATTTCCAAATTTTAAAAATTTTTTACATTTACACGTGCTTTCAATGTTTCCATTTAAAAAAAAAATAGAATAATGGCAGGTGATTTGAAGTACCTGTTGTGCTTAAAATAGGATAAAACTGAAAATTTAAAAATATCTTCAGAACTATAAAAAGTAGGTCCTTAACAAATATTTTAAAGTTTTCAATTTTTAATAAATGTTATCTTTTTTAGATTTCAAACTTTTTTTTTCGGGTAATAACACACATATTTAAGTTTTAATTTTTCGGACTCAACGCGATTTAAATTGTTTTTTAAACATTGTTTAAAAAAATGATGCAGTAAAAAAACTATGTTTTGACAATTTTTTTTATTTTGAAATTGAGGACCTTGTATCAAAAAGAGGGCAAGTCCAAGTTTAACTTTTATGTAAAAAAAAAAAAAAAAAACAAATTAATTATTCTACGAAAATATAGAATTTTTTTAATTTTAAAACATTCTTGTAACAATTAATGTTGTAAATAATAATTGTTTACTATTTTCCACAAAAAGTTAAATTTCTACTTGCCACCCTTTAAATGCATCCAAAGATGTTACGGCATAAATTTTCTAAATTCGAAAGAATATTTTTTATATCATTTCGTGATTGTAGATTTCCTTAAAAATCTGATATCAAGATCTAATTTTATCCAGCGTGGTAATTTAGTTTTAATTAGCAATGACTAAGACACATTCGTTTTGTCTAAGTTCTTAATCGTTTAGACACTACTTCCTCCAGTTGGATGATTCATTGTGTCTATGTGACATCGGGTTGAATCTTGAGATGAATTTTTCAAATTCATACAAGCTTCAACACATGAAAGCGAGTGAGTGATCGAATCAACGAACAAAAGGTTTAAATTTAAAACAAAAAAAAAAAAACAATTTTATAATTTCTGTACTAAGAGAAAAAAATGAGAGAAATAATTTTTTCGTGCGACCAAATTATTTATTAACAACCAATTTTTTTTTCACATTTTTTTTATTTTAAAAATTAAAATGTTATTGTTTTTTTTTTTTTTGTTGAAAAAATTAAACCCTAATTTTTTGTAGGTACCTATAACAGTATCTAAAGGGTTTTGGGGCATGGAACGTTTTTTTTTTTTTAATTTTGAACTTTCTTGTCTTCATTATAGTAAAAAGAAATAAAATTAACAAAAAAAATTTTAGATTAAAAAAAAAACATGTATAAACATTTTTTTTTGGAAAATCAAATATTTTCGTTTATAATTATTTTTTTGCAAAATTTACTTTTCAACGGCCATATTATTCACTAGTTTAAAAAAAAAATCTGGATGAAATGTCAAAAATAAATCCAAACCCATGATATTCACTATCACACAGACAAAAAATAGTCATTTTTAACTATTTTTTAACTATTTTCATAATTAAAATCGGGATAACTATTTTGGATTTGGATTTATTTGTGACATTTGACAATTTTACATCCAGATGTATTTTTTAAACTAGCTATTTCAAAATCGCATTCCAAGAGTTTTTGTTCTTCAATTTTATTTTTTTAGAAAAAAAAAAAAATATAAGAAAAACGAAAAATTAAATTCTTAAAAATTAGATCATGTAATAAATCCGGTAGTTCTGGGGTCGAATTACGGCACACGATTACGATCATACGTTAACGTTTTGACCATTTTTGTCTCTATTTAATTATTTATTAGAAAACGATAGGGACACATAGCAACCATTCGTTAACGAACGTATGCCGTAATTCGACCCCTGATTTTGTGCAGATTTTTTTTAAATGGCCCGAAGACATGCTAGGTTTTCAAACTCAATGGCCGATTGGTTTTCATTAATGCAAAATATGTCAAAAATACTTGAATGTTTTAAGTAATCTAAAGTCTTTAGCCATTTATATGTCAAGAAAGTATATTTTAAAATTAATAACATGTAAGCACTTGACTTCAATAATTATAAAACACGTATTTTTAAAAAATTAATATTTTTATTTTATAGTAATTTTTTCGACATTTAGAATTCAAAATAAAAAGTGTAAAATGCTGTTTTCAAGTTCAAAAATGCGAAAATTCAAACAACAAACTATTAAATATTAACTTTAACACACTTTCCGAAAGTCCATAAAGAAACCTTGTAAATTGAGAGAAAAAATATATTTTCAGAACTTTTTATTTTTGTAAACTTGGGTAAATATTTTCAAGAAAACCAAACTTTCAAAATAAAATATCAATAAAATACTTGTAAGGCCATTACTTTGAAATATTTTTCACTCTTTCGATAAAATAGTAGTTATTTAAAAATTAAGCTATTAAAGACAAAATAAATTTACAAGCTTCGTATGTTTCGTATGTTTTCGTATGTTTGTGGGTTTTTTTTTTTTTGGTTTGTTACAGAAATATCACAGAGTAATATAAAGGGTTAAGATTAAGACTGCAGTCAGATTTTGCTATGTAGGTAAAGTTCTAAATTTTTCCGTCGTGGTTAAAAAAAAAGAAGAAATTAATCTTGTTTGATTGAAAGCATTCACAGTATTATTTTGAGACTTTCCTCATATTGCAATTTTTATGTGTCAATACTTCCAAACTTGTCCAAATTTTAAATGAAAAAAAAACTCTCCTTTTATTCTTACATAACTATCAAATTATTTATTTCTATAGGAAAAATTGTAGTGGATCAATTCCATTTTCGGAATTAACTTTACAAAGAACAAAACAAAATACAAATAATTTATTTTTATTTGGTGACACATTAAAATATTGCTAGTATTTTACAAACTATAGATCATTTAGGTACATTAATTATATCTTAATACTAAAAGAAGGAGGTCACATAAAATTGTTCTTAATCGCTAAACACAGTTCACTTTTTTTTATTTTTTATTGCGGATATAATCGATTTAATGTATGTATTATTTTATTATCACGTGATAACATAATCAACTAGCTAATAAACACGAATCGAATGACGTAGGTATTCCTCAAAGAATTTGGCCTTTTTGTTTTTTTATATCAAAGTAAATGCGATTGCTGTTGTCATATCGTAGCCTGATATGTAGAACTTTCTGGGATCTTATGATCGATTGGTAATGGATTGATTTTCGACTCGGAATAATACAAATTACTGCACGAAGATGATGCACTAACATCCGAAGTATTATCATCCTTCTTACTACTGGAAGAAGTCTCCATGGAAAATCTTCGTCGCAATCTTTGTGCCCGGAAATACTCCATTTCTTCCTGTGTAATTCCACACATTGGTTCATCGGAATAATCCGAAACGACTACCGAAGGTGTTCGGACAAACCGAACTACACCACCACCTTCACTGCTTTGATAGTCACTTAGGGAACTTTGGGCAGATTGTCGCCGTGAAACTGATACAAAACGTTCTTCGGGAATTTCGACAACATTTTCTTCTAACAGCAATCTACTGGAAACTGAAGTGGGAACTGTCAGTTGGGTAACTTGAACTTCTGTAGTTGGTGAATCTAAGAGATCATTTGGCTCAGCGATTGGCAAAAGGGCAGGTCTTAATGGGAGATCAGTAATAGTCAATGTTAAACGACGACCTTTTGTTGAAGGACCTTGGGGTTCCATAGCTTCCCCGTCGATATCAATAGCTGAATCAACACTCCCAACTTTTTCCAATCTCGCTTTCGAAGTCCTCAAACATCTCATAATTTCTTCTTCAGCTGGGGACATTACTTCCGGTTCGTAGTTGTTTCCTTTTATATTAAGCTTAAGCTCAAGGTCTTTTGACAAATTTTCACTGCAATCCATGTTGGTAATTTGGGGTTTTGAGTTCTGTTCGATTTTGGTATACATTTTTCGATTTTGATTTTACTTTTTTTCTAAATTTTCGATATTTAAGGTAAGTTTGCTCTGGTATCCTTTTGCGAGCGTTTAATCTAAATCACGTTAAAGTTTCTCCGCTCAAAAAAGTCTGATTGTAGCCTTGAAATGACAGACAAATTAGTGAGTGATACGAGCTGAATGTGTACATTTACGATGTGGACGTTTCAAAATCTAGATGGCAACTAGCTTTCGGTTCTTTGGTACACATCCATTTATTTTTTGTTTGCTGGTACTTGTATTGGTGTTTGGATATACAGCGAATCAGAGTATGTTTATTTTTTCGTTTTCGTTCATTTATCGTTTGCGTGCTGATTGTGAGAAACACAATGTTTTTTTTTATTTTATTGTTTTGGGTTATCATCACCTAACTAACGTCAGAGTCAGGTAATGGGTAACTGTAAACATTGAGTAGGTATTTCCATGTCTCCGAAAAGTGGTACCGCTGACATCCGACAACTGATAAAAATTTGTGTTGCTCAATCACGGTTAGAGAGTGTATAGGTTTACAAGCTTTTCCGATAAGATGATTAACGTGTTTTTAGGCTTTTACGACGACCGACTGACGCGACGACGATCATCACTTTCATTTGCGTATATGTTTTACACTGATATTAGCAGCAGCTGTGGGGTATTCTCTGCGGTTGCATTTATACTTTCAGCCGACGACTTATTGTTATGCTGACGTCAGTAAAATTGAATTAAGTTGAAAATATTAAATTGGGTGGTCAGCACAAAAAAAAAAAAAAAACGCAATGACACTTAATTTTTGCGTCATTTGTGAGTCTGCCGCAGATGATACATTGGAATTAGTGGATAGTTTTTTTTTTGTAAAACAAAAATTGGTTGGGTGATTCAGTTTAAATTGTGTAAGTAGTTGCGGTTGATTTTTGTTTTTTTTTTTTCATCAACGGGGTTTTTATTTATCTTTGGCAAGTATGTGAACTCGTTGTTCACACTAAGACAGAGGAGTTTTAATTTTTTCTTATCACTTATCAGTCATTGTTGTTTATGACCGTCATTGAGACCCAGTTCTATAGAGATGGAGGGTGGATGTGGTGGGTAGACTAATGTTATACGTGCGATAAATGGCGATAAAAATGCCAGTCTGAAAAAAAAAACAAATACGAAGATATAAGATTATAGTCAGAGATGTTGAGTTGGTAATGGGATGTTTTGTTAATATTTAAAAACCCAGAAATTCCAAAATCCAAAAAATTTGAATAAAAGTAAATTTTCGGGAATTTTAGCTAATTAATTTTCAGGACTTTGGATTTGGGTATAAATTTTTTTGGATTTGGGTATTATTTTTTTTTAAGCTTATTTTGACTTCTCAAGTTTTGAGTTTTCGTGATTAAAGGCTTTCTTGAAATTTATTGTAGGTCTCAAGATTTACGAAAACATTTCATAAAGTTTTCCGTGATTCGCGTTTGAATATTCTGAAATTTCGAGATTTTACTATTTCGGGTTTTGGATTTTCTCAATTTTAAGTTTTATGGGATTCAATTCTATATAGACCAGTGCCGATGCCTTCAAAAACATTAAAAAGTACAAAAAAATCATAGTAGGATGAAACCCATTGGAAAAGGAGGTAAATATGATGAAAATTAAAGGAAAAATAAATTACGGGCGAGCCGAGTTCGGGAAGTGGGTTGGTTGAGTTTTTAATGGTAAAAAATGGTATATCTTGATTTCCGGCAAAACTACAAGTCCTATAGAAAAAAGTTGTATGACAAAGTTGTAGGTAAGAAAAAGATCTACAACTTTTGTATCAACAATTTTTCACATAACCTCAAAATTTATGTGAAAATTCAAAAAACCGAGTTTTTGGTTTTTTATTTTTATCTTTTTCAAAAACAAAAATTTTTCTACAAAATTATGTGAAAACTTACCTTATTATATCCCAAATACACTGTAATTTATTTGATTTAAAATATTAATTTGTTCACCTTAATTTGACTTAATACCAAAAAAACACCCTAATTTTCAATCGAAAATTCACGTGTCAAAATATCAGCTTTTTTTAAAAAGTCGATGGGCATTTCGTTTGTTAAAATGTCTATTTTCTGATAGTGTAAAAAAAAAATTTACATTAGTATACTATAGAACATGTTTTAGTAAAATGAAAAAAGCTGGAAATCGAAAAATTTTTTTTATCATTGTTTACAATTTTGGCCTATTTATTCAAATTTACACTTTAATTACTCAAAAAACGAAGGATTTCATGTAATATTGATTAATGTTACGGTTTTTGAGTAATTTAAGTGTAAATTTTAATAAATAGTCCAAAATTTTAAATAATGATAAAAAATTTTCGAATTCAAGCTTTTTGCTTTTACCGAGAACATGTACTATGGTATACTAATGTTAATTTTTGTTTACACTTTTGGAAAGTAGAGATTTTAACGAACAAAATACCCACCGATTTTTTTAAAAAAGCTGATATTTTGACACGTGAATTTTCGATTGAAAATTAGGGTGTTTTTTTGGTATTAAGTAAAAAAAAAGGTTAAAAAATAAATATTTTAAATCAAATAAATGACAGTGTATTTGGGATATAATAAGGTAAGTTTTCACCAAATTTCGTAGAAAAATTTTTGTTTTTGAAAAAGATAAAAATAAAAAACCAAAAACTCGGTTTTTTGAATTTTTCACATAAATTTTGAGGTTATGTGAAAAAATTGTTGATGCAAAAGTTGTAGATCTTTTTATTACCTACAACTTTGTAATACAACTTTTTTCTATAGGACTTGTAGTTTTGCCGGAAATCGAGATATACCATTTTTTACCATTAAAAACTCAACCCACCCACTTCCCGAACTCGGCTCGCCCGTAATTTATTTTTTCTTTAGTTTTCATCATATTCACCTCCTTTTCCAATGGGTTTCATTCTACTATGATTTTTTTTGGTTTCAAAAATTATCGACCCTGGTCTAATAGGTCGTTTCAAATCAAAAGTCCCATGGAAAATTGAGCAAAAATAAAAAAAACTCATTCGCTTACTGGAAGGAAGCATTTATGAGGCAGCTGAACTTTTTCTAAAATTACGATAAAATAATGAAGAACAGTTCTTGATATCCCTATTTTAATTAATTGATCCGTCTGTGAGATTCATTGGGTAAGCCTCAGAAAGCGGAGGCAAGTCTCCCGGGCTTGCATCACTCCATATCCGCGTGCAATACAAAAAACATACAATTATTTAATTATTTATCATTTGAAGGTAGTTGGGGTAACTTTGCCGAGGATATTGTTATAGGACTAATTGAAGATGGACCAGAAATGTCCAGTTTATATGATAGCAATTCATAACTTAAAATTCTATTCACATCTTTTCATTTGTTTAATTGAGCAGTAAATATCTTATTTTTATTTTTCAATTATTTTGGAGTCGTCACCATAGAAATCATTAATAAACAAATTCAGATTTTTCGTTTGTTTATTTTTTTCTCTAGCATTTCTTTCATTCAAACAAGCATGATTTGTTGTTATTTTTGAGTTGATTTGTCGCAATGAGCCAATAAAATTGAGTTTTTTGTTTATTTGCTCTCAATTTTATTGGAAGGGAGAAAATAAACTCAGAGTCAGGACTTTTGATTTGAAACGACCTATAGATTCTTATGTCGTTTTCGATTGGTTTCACTCGAGGATTCACTCGTTCTGAAATCCAATTAAACGGTTTAAATCGCTTCCACTAAGGTCCAATTTATTCACACTCCATTAAATTTAAAGTCGCCATTAAAAAAGGGAAATTTTACAATTTGTATGCGATTTGACAGTTTTATAATTTTTAATGGAGCCTTTAAAAATAATGGAGAGTGAATAAATTGGTCCTAAATTCTGTTTTTTTGCGTTTGTGTAAAATTTTATATGTCAAAAAATTGAATTATTTTTTTTTTCTGGCAAACGAATGACATGGGTTAATGTTGAATAATAATAGTTATGAGGTCCACGACGAAGAAGATGATGATTATGAATAATTCCGTCGCTTTAATGCATTCCTTTCTTTATTTAATTAATTTTATTTTCAGAAAACAATTAATTCTTGAATAAAAATAAAAACACACTGATTGAGTTTTTTTTTTTGGCATTTGAATATTCATGTATTAGTACTTCTTGAGTGGATTCTGATTTGAAATCGAGAAGAGAATTTTTCTTCTCAGAATCGTTCTAGCTGTCATTTTCATGCCAATAAAATGGTTTCAGAAGGCTTCTGAATGATTCCGGACGCTTCCGGAGAGCCAATCGAAAACGACATTACAATTTAATATTATTTTTGGGGAAAAAAGGTTGTCAAAGATGAAGTTTTAGTGATTTAAAATTATGATCCTAAGTGGGCTGTAGGTCTGTCTTGGTATTTTAATATTTTGTCAACCTACAGCCCACTTAGGATCATAATTTTGATTGAAAAAAGGTCACGAAAATAGGATAAATTGTTTTAGTGATTTACTACCTTTCGGGGTTTGGGCTATTGGACATTCAGGATACCTATATTTAAGAGTCGAGTTTCTATTAACCTTTTTAGTAAAAGGTTTAAACCATCGCAAAAACCTTTTATTTAAAATTATTTGATGGGATTTTAATAACACCGGCACACAAAATAAAAAAAGTGTCATGTACCAGAAACCAAACCTATCTTTCTATATGTTTTTGGGCACGCTAAATCCGAATTTCAAGTCCGTTTGGCGCTGTCACCCTCCAGTTTTGAGTAAAATGCAAGAAAACTAAAAAAAAAAAGAATTTTTTTTGCCTTTTTTGGGGTATTTTCTACATTTTTCTTAAAACTGGAGGGTGACCGGGCAAAACGGACTTGAAATTCGGATTGAGCGGGTCCAAAAACATATTGAAAGATAGGTCTGGTTCCTGGTACATACATCTTTTTTTTGGTGTGCTGGCACTTTCGCGACATGTCGCTTTCATCCCCGGCACACAAAAAAAAAGTTTCATGTACCAGGAACCAGACCTATCTTTCTATATGTTTTTGGGCCCGCTGAATTCGAATTTCCGTTTTGCCCGAACACCCTTCAGTTTTGAGAAAAATGCAAAAAACTCCATAAAAGTCATATAAATTCAAACGAAATGCAGTCACAGCTCAAAACTGGAGGGTGACCGGGCCAAACGGACTCGAAATTCGGATTCAGCGTGTCCAAAAACATATAGAAAGATAGGTCTGGTTTCTGGTACATGACACTTTTTTTTTTGTGTGCCGGAGTAATTAGATTTAAGTATCCTTAAATGAATTCTTCCTTATTTCGTGACCTTTCTTTATTACAATAAATTGGACCTATAGCCTACGCAGAAGAAGATCAAATTATTGTAACCCGAGATGTTCATTTTGGGTTTTTTTTTTGCGTATTTGCACTTTTGTCACTTTTTGTATATGGTTTTTGATAACCTAAGTTTTGATAATTTTGGGCTTTCGGATTTATATACTTAGTCAACATTTTTTAGATTTTTTGATTTATTGGAAATTACACATAATGACATAAGGCACCTTTTTTCAAATGGCTCGAGAATTAATTTAAATTTTTTTGGATTCCAGGTTTTCTAGATTTTGAAATATAAGAATCGTTGGAATAGCTTATTGTGTTTTGAATTTCGATTTTCTGAATTTCAGGTCGTCTTGATATTAGTTTTAAGAATTCCGTAAACTTTCTGGACAAAATTTCGAATTTTGCATGATTTTGTTTTTTTTTGGACAAAGAGTCTTCTGAATTTTCAAGTTTTTAATTTTTAGTTTTTATAATTTTAATTTTTTTATATTAGGTATATTATTATATTCAGACAATCGAATTTTTTATTATCTAGGATCTCGACTCGGTGATTATAAGTTTTCAGAATTAAATGCATTGATATAAGGTTTTTGTGATTTTGATTTTTGATTTTCGACCATTTTAAACCATTTTAAATTTGTATGTTTATGACTTTTGGGTTTAATGTTTTCAAGAACGTTATTGAGTTTTGTGTATTTTTGCTGCTCTCGTTTTGTTTAAATAAGTTCTTTTTTGTAATTTCTTTCGAGTTTTTGATGTTGTTCAAATTTTAGATTATTAAGGGTTTAGGTTTTTGATGTCCACCTTATTCAAGTATAACGCTATTTCCTAAACTATAAGAAGATGAAATATATATTTGTAGAGTCATGTGATTTTATTTCTTATTTATAAATGTACAAACTGACATATCTACTTCTTATACGATTGAGTTGTTTACTATATATTTTTTTACATATTTTTAATAACAACAATATTATATGTATTTACTGAATGAACAAAAAAAATTGTTGCATATGGCACTTGTATTGACGTAGGTACTAAAAGCAGAAACTCAGGATTCCCGATAAAAACTTTTTTTTTTGTTTCAATTATGGGTTGACGTTTTTCGTACTTAGGCTTCATAAATTTACAAGAAACAATTTGAAGAAAAGAGGTGTTTTACAATATTATAAAAAAAAAATAGATTGAATTTCTATTTTTATCCAATTTTAATTTGTTTAACTAAGATTTGAAGTATGTATCACACTGAGCATTGTATTGCGTCAGTAGTCACAGTTAGTAAATTTTTTGTTAACGTAAAACAACTTTGAAATGACGTACTTTTGATGATAAAAAAGTTTATGGATATCTTTTGTTTAGAAACCTATCAAGGCTTTCCGGGTCATTTATATATTTACATGAAACTCAAAAATAAATAAATAGTTTATGTCAACTTTTTCTTCGTAGGTAGAAACATTCTGTACGTGACAATGTACATTTACATTTCTTTTTATATATGTATGTACATGATTGTTTTTTTTTTTATTTAATAAAGAAAATGTAGCTTATGCTATGTAGCCTTATAATAGTTTCTAAAAAATCATAACACCAAGTTTCTGAAACATTAACTTTTCGAAATTCAAACGATTTGTTGGTTGACTTTGCATTTCCGTACGTGACGTTTATTTTTTGTTTAAAGTAATTTTTTGCGTTAGTCGAAGATGATCATCAGATGATGAAAAACACAATCTATAAAAATTACTGCATCCGAGATATGAATAGTCTAAAAATTTGAACACTAATGAGTCAGGTTTGTCTGTACGTGACGTTGGATAGGAAAATTAATGTTTAAAATATTTTTTCTTCTTCATGTTGACTCATCATACATAAATATGAATAAAAAAAAAGTTTTATCAAAAACTTTTACTAGACCATTCCAAAATTGGAAATAAAGAACTTTAAGTGAATAGTTTTTGAAAAATTAATTTTTGACCACAAAATTTAAAAAAATTTATATTTTTAGAAAATTAATTAAAAAAGATATGTTTTCAATGAGAGAAGTTCGTTTTATGACAGGATCTTGCTATTTGTTTTAGTATCTAGAAAATGTCCAATTTTTGTGTTTTGAAGCTTATAAAAATCAGAATTCCGTTTTTGTGGTTCCAATCTAAAGTCTTTGAAATATTGGCAGTTACTCTTCGTAATTCAAGTAGAGCTCGATTTGTATAACCGGTCGGTTATTAGAAATTTTGTCATAAGAAAGTGTGAATTATAATTTCAAAGATAAAACTCATGTAGATTATATACAGGGTGTCCCAAAAGTAATGGATCAAACGAAATATGCTGATAGGCCAACTTTAGGGCTCTCAGAATTTGGTAACTTGTTCATCCCAAATCCTTATGGTTTTCGATTTAATGCAGTTTTTGTGAAATTTCGAAAAACCCCGACTTTGCAACAGTATTTTGCTTCCTCCGCTCATAATTGATTTTTGTTTTTCACAATTTTTTCACTAAAACATTGCCTAATAATAAGAAATAATTAATTTATCAAAATATTTTTTTATTTCATATGCCATTTTGCTGCAAATTAATTAACAGTTCCATATTTTATAAAAACTCAATTTCTTTCTTTTATTTCAGAGCAACAGCCTGAAAAAAATTTGTATGGTGTGGCACTGGTTTATTATTTTGAAAACTTGCCGTGTTATAGCAGTTTTCAAAAATGTATTAAAAATTCCAAAGTTGCAAATAGAACGAAAGATATTACAATTTGAATGCAAAAAAACAGACGTTTTCAGAGCAAAATAACAAACAAAAATCGAGGCTTTTGTTCAAAAAGAAATAAACAAACAACACTCGAGAAACTGTGTTTATTTTTCTTTGTTATTTTTCTCTGAAAAGCCCTGTTTTGTTGCTTTAAAATTGTAATATCTTCAGTTCTAACTTCAACTTTGGAAACTTTTATACATTTTTGAAAACTGCAATAACACGACAAGTTTTCAAGATAATAAACCAGTGCCACACCATACAAATTTTTTTCAGGCTGTTGCTCTGAAATAAAAGAAAGAAATTGAGTTTTTATAAAATATGGAACTGTTAATTAATTTGCAGCAAAATGGCATATGAAATAAAAAAATATTTTGATAAATTAATTATTTCTTATTATTAGGCAATGTTTTAGTGAAAAAATTGTGAAAAACAAAAATCAATTATGAGCGGAGGAAGCAAAATACTGTTGCAAAGTCGGGGTTTTTCGAAATTTCACAAAAACTGCATTAAATCGAAAACCGTAAGGATTTGGGATGAACAAGTTACCAAATTCTGAGAGCCCTAAAGTTGGCCTATCAGCATGTTTCGTTTGATCCATTACTTTTGGGACACCCTGTATATGAAAAATACGAAAATTTGTCAATTTCAGATCAGTTCTCGTTCTCATTAGTCACGAAAAAAAATAAACAAAAAAATTGAAAGAACCTTGAGCTAAAACAAGATTATAAAGTAGTTATCTACAATCTAGTTCAATTTGCTTTTGCTTTTTGAAAAAAAAAAGTCAAATTATCACGACAGAAAAGTAGTTAAATGACGTAGATTATAAACATTATTAAAAAGAGTCCTACACAACTTTAACAATATTAAATATAGTTATCAAAAACAAGTTCAATTTTTTTTTTTTTTTAAATATCTTTACTGTTATCATTATGAAAAAAAAAAATTATTATTTGATTAAGATAGAGTACCTAATTATTTGTTTTCCATTTCGTCGGTGTATGTTCAAAACAAAACTATTAAAGGTAAATATAAAAAAAATATTTTATCACTAACTTAATGAATATGTGTTTATGTATGTCTTCTCTCCGTTATCTTAAGCTACACCAAATCTAGGTATATAATGTCTTAAGTTTATAACACATTGCTTGGAATTTTAATTATTGTTACTAGTAACTTATAATTGAAGGAATTTAGATTTGTAATCAAATCATTCATAACCTTCAGAATATTGAATGAGTTATATTTAAGTACATATCGGATTATCATTTCCGTTAGATCGATTTAAAATGAATATATCAAAAATAATATCAAAAGGAAGTCAAACCAAACAGAACTTGGGTATCAAAAATCCAGCTCCAGCCAATATTTGTCATGTTTTCGGATTAGAATGTTAATAATAAAAGCGTTACCGTCATTGTTATCTTGAATATCCATCCATCCACTATTGATACTTGACCTCAATTTGTGAGTGATGAAACGTTAAAGTGGGAAAAAATAAAATAGAATTTGCAGATTTTTTCAAAATTCATAAAAACAAAACTTTTTTAAGGAAAAAAAATAAAATCTGAAAAAAGTTTTTGTTTGTTTTCGAAAGTTTTAGTACCTATTGGTATAGATTTTTCAACGGCCTTTTTACTGAAATGGATATGACGAAAGATATTGGCCATTTTATCTTTTTTATCCTACATTAACAGGTTTTATTAAAAAAAAAATCATTTTTTTAAGTAATACGCAAAAAATTCGCTTTTTAAGCGACTTCGGACTATTTTGGTAGTTTTTCATAGTTTCCGTGAACATTTTTGCTATAGTTTCGTGTTCAGCACCCAACAAAACATAAAGTTGCCCAAGATTAACCCAGGATAGTCCAACACTTTTTCGCTAGTCCACTTTTAGTTCGAAAATTATTACGGAATTATTTTTTTTTTACTTAAAAAATCACAAAAAATATTTTTTTTTTAATTCAGTGTAAAAATTGTTGATTTTGCAATGTGGCCTAACGTTGTAGCACATGATATCCCAATTTTCTTTTCATTATTCCATCAGTTTTTTTTTTCAAAAGATAAAAAAAAAATTTTTTCATTTCGGAAAACGAAAATATTAGGATATTTTCTCCCGTGAAATTAATCGTTTATCTAAAACCGTGGTTCACCCTTCAGAATAGTTAAAGAGAAAAATCATTTTTTTTTAATAGGAAATCTGAAAAATGAAGAATTGTCTAATAGGCCAGTCATTATGTCGAAAAAAGCGGCTTAGAAATGCAAAATGACCGAGAAAGCTAAATTTGTCCGCAATAACTTTTTTGACAATAACTCGGCTATCCTTCTAGATACGAAAATTTTACAAGAAGCTTTTTTGTAGCTTTTACCATGTTCTACAATTCATGCATACACATTTATTACGTATCATTAACCGTTTTCGAGATATCGATCAAAAAAGGCAAAAATTTACGATATGCGATTTGTTTTTTAACATTATCTATTTTTTGGTGATGAATATCCAAAAAAATATCAAAATCAAATTTGTAGACCCTGTTCATTCAAACCTACAATTTCGTATTTTTTTTTGACATTAAAAAAAAACATGAATGATTGTTTTTTTCACAACCGAACGAGCGGCTTGCTTGGCGGTGTTTGCTAACTAAACGTCTTTGCCGTAATTTTTGGTAGTAATTTTTGTCAAAAAAAAAAAAAAAAAAAAAAAATACGAAATTGTAGGTCTGAACAAGGTCTACAAATTTAATTTTAATATTTTTTTGTAAATTCATCACCAAAAAATAGAAAGTTAAGCTTTTTTAAGCATCCGCTACAACATATCCAAAATTTAGTTTTCTCGGTCATTTTGCATTTCGAAATGTATAAAATGACTGGACTATAAAGCGCTCAAATTTTGTGATAGCCGTAGAAAACCAATTGCATTCGTTTGTCCAGCTCGAGTTCTTAGTACATTAATAAAATCATAGTTTTTCCGCTCTACGTTCAAGAAATATTCAAAATACAAAATTTGCACTGAACAATTCAAAAGTTCTCAACATTCCCAACAAAAATTACGTATACACCACAGTGACTTTCATTGTTTCCTCTAATTTAATCACTGACTGAATAGTAAAAAAAAACCATATGAATTTTTTCTGCCATTTTTTTTTCATTTTTCATACTTAATATAAAATAAAATGCACGACTGGGGCCGCACGTACTTGCTCTTATGATAAAAGTAGCTTTTATGTCAAAGATTTAGAAAAAAATAATTTTGAATTAGTTAAAATTTGATTTTTTTAAGGAATTTCATAAGAAATACAAAAATACGAAATTATTTTTTTTTTGGTTTTTCTTACGCCATATTTTTGTTACTCGTGTTTTTTTTGACAAAAACAAAAAATGCAATTAGCTACATATATTAAAATCACTTAAAGCATTATGTATGTCAAATTTAGTCTAGAAAATTGTAATAACTCATTAACGGTGTACGGGAAGAGCCGACATCAAAGATTAAAAAAAATGTAAAGTCATATTTCCATTATCCGTATTTTTTGAGAAAAACTAAAAATGCAGTTACGTTAGATTTACGTATAACATTACTTGTGTAAAATTTAATCGAAATCGTTAGAGTCATTTACGAGAAAATTGCAATAACTCCATTAAGATGTACGGGAAGAGCCGACATCCGCGATTTAAAAAAGAGTTAAATGTCATATTTTCACTATCCGCATTTTTTGAGAAAAACTAAAAACGCAGTTATGTTAGAACTACAAACAGCATTACGTATGTTAAATTTAATCAAAATCGTTAGAGCCGTTTTCGAGAAAGTTGCAATAACTCCAAAACTTTGTATGGGAGGTATACGTTTTAAGCGAGATATTAAAAAACAAAAAAAAACCAACCTTGGAAATTACAAAAAAATCATCTGTACCAAATTTCAAGAAAATCCCTCAACCCGTTTAGGCTGCAGCTTCATGTACAGCTTTTTGTGACGACGCACCGACGCACAGACCGACGGACGTCATGACGAAAACCACTTTTTCGGACTTCTCCATCATCGTAATGTTAGTTTTGATTAAAACCTCGAATTTTTTTTTTTACACGAAACCAATACTTGCCCTATTGAGCAAGTAAAAAAATAAATAAATAAAATTTTAAGGAATTGTGGACAAATGAAAATTTGGTGGACAAACATGGACTATATACAAGTTTCTTTAAAAAATTTTGAAGTCGCAGTTTTGGCTTTACGGAGCTTTACCTTGACTAAATTCTATATATTTTGAAAAAAGTCTTGGATTCGCTCATATATGTAGTAGAGTAACTAAAGCAAATTATTAGGGAACCCGGCCGAACAGCTCTGATTTTGACGATTTTTTTTTCAAACGTAGGTAATTAAAAATACTTTAAAGTCTATAGATTAAAAATTGCCGGTGTTGCCGTATTGTTTTTTAAAATTAAAATTAATTTCTTTTTAACAAAACCATTTTTTTTGCTTAAATTTCATAAAACAAATGATAGCAAAAGATTCTCTAGGTAATTTAAGGAAAATATATGAAAGGCAGTAAGGGACAATCTTCCATCGTTTAAGCGATAAATGCAATTTCCTAACATTCTGACCTCAAACACAAAAAAAATATTTTGAAAACAACGGCAACACCTACAATATTTTAAAATACATTTTTAAAAAGCCAGAAGCTCATTCTTATCTCTTAAATTTAAATCCACTAAATTTAATCAAGACTTTTTGAAAAAATGGTCCTCAAACTCAGAATTAAAAAAAAAATGTTATTAGAAAAATTTAAAATGACTTTTTTCCAAACTTTTTCTAATACAATATGAATTTATTTAAAAAAAATGTTTGGCCATAAATATTATCAGTTGAATTTCGAAGTAAAAAAGGTAAAATATATCACACTTTTGAAAAACAAAATGAAAAATTACTTCAATTTCAATGGTTTTTTTTTTATTAAAACTGAATTTTTGCATTGAAATAATTAATTTTCTCAAAGACTGTGGTAAATAGGAACTTTAAATTTTTGCTATTTAACTTTCAACAGTAAGGGTTATTAAATGAATAAAAAATAATTTTATGTTTAGATGTTGAACTTAAAAAAAAAAAATAAGTTACATTTTTTTTCAAAACTTTTATTAAAAAAAGTTCTTCGAAAATGAAATACTTTTTAATTTTTTTCATAAACCTTAATACATATTGACATTTCCTTTTATAATTTGAAATCATAATAAATGCGGCCAAAAAAATTTGAAAATAAATGCATTTTACATTACGACCAAGTTTAAAAAACGACATGTTAAAATTTTTTCAATAATTTTTTTTTTCAAAAATCTGAGTTCAATTACCATTCTTTCAAAAGCCGTTCATTCAATTAACTTAATTTTAATTTTAAATATATGACTAAGCTTCTAGCTTTTAAAAAATGTATATTTGAATATTGTAGGTGTTGCCGTTGTGTTCAAATATTTTTTTTTGTGTTTGAAGTCAATTAATAAGAAAATTGCATCTATCGCTTGAACTATGGAAGATTGTCCCTCACTCCCATATATTTTTTTTCCTTGAATTTCCTAGACAATCTTTTGGCATCAATTAATTTATAAATTTTAAGAAAAATTTTTGAAAAAAATTTGTTTTTGTTCACAAAAATCTTCAATTAAATTTAAAAAATCAAAACGGCAACACCGGCAATTTTTAATCTATAGACTTTAAAGTATTTTTAATTACCGACGTTTGAAAAAAAAGATCATCAAAATCTAAGCTGTTCGGCCGGGTTCCCTAATATTGCCAATTTTTGAGCTTTAGTTACTCCACTAATAGGGGCATTTGGAAGTTAAAGTGTAATAACAAGGCAGTTTTCTTTTTTATTTTAATAATTATGATACCATACAAATGTCTGGCAAGACAAATCTTTCACCAAGATAAATCTTTTTTCCATGAAACAAAAAACTTTAAAAAAAAAAACTTAAAAATGCTCCCACTAGTGTCTGCAAAACTTGCTCATCTTCTACATAATAATGCAAAGACTTTTTTTCAAAAGTGCCAATCATTTCAACATTTCGATACTGTTTCTACATTCATTGATTTGGTAATTTTAGTTCTCCTAAAAATGTCTATTTTGAATAAAGTGCCACAATCAATATCATATCTTTCATAAAATTAAATATCAAATATTTCTAAATTTTTATGATGTTGACATTCTTTTTTGGCTTTTGCAGAAACTGGCAGAATGACCAGTTTAACATTACTGGTCATTTTGTCTGCAATGTTGGTCAGGAATTTTTCACATCAAATGCCTTTATTTTTTTTCCAAAATCAAGTTATTCACCCCCTCGTTCTACTTGAAAATGCATTCCACAAAATCCAGAATTCAGATAAATGCATAAATCATCAATACCAGTTACAGAGTTATAAGACTTATTTATTTCTGCCAACAGAATAGTATAACAATTTCATTTAATTCTCTCTTTTTTTTTTTTTTCATTTCATTTTGTTCATTTTGCAGTTTATTTTTTATTTTGTATTCTTGTTGTCATTCATTTTCATGCAGATTGAAAATAATTTGAAGTACAAACACTATCTACTTGAGCTTAAAAAATATTGTCTATTTTTTTTTTATTTTTATTTCTGATTTCCGGATAAAGCGGAAGATAGACGACACAAAAAAAAAAAAAAAAAAAACCAAAAAAAACTACCTCAATTTCACAAATTTGAATATTTCGCGCGAGCACAAAAATGGAAAATAGAAGAAAGGTTAACGTTTTGTTTATAGCCAGTTGCAGTCACCAAGCTTTGGAGTTGGTTTTATTTCTGGATGTGTAAAAAGATAAACTAGATGAAAAATATTCGGAAGCATATTATTTTTTTTTTCTCATTCATTCGTTTTTGTCGTGATGAAAAATGCAGATTTATGGGATGAATTTTAAATGAATTTTTACATTCGAGCTGAATTTTTTTTTTAGTACTTAGAATTGATGAGTGAGGTGCAAAAGCGTTGAAGCCACAAAGTTGTGTATTTGTTTGAAAAAAAAAAAGAAAAAATTAATCAATCGATCATGAAAATACCACTTCGCAACAAAAAAAGATATAATCGCATGGATGAGTTATTAGTTTTGATATATAGCTAAGTAATATGTATAATGGTTTAGTCTGATAGGCTTAGCTATGGCTTTTCAGAACAGACTGGATTTACTAAAAGGATACCATAATGGAGGAAAGTTCATTTCGTAGAAAAAAAACCTTTTTGGAGTTGGGTGTTTTTGTTTTTTTGCATTTAATATTTCATGCTTTTTTTTTATCATGATATATAAATGTTTGCAGATAAGTGGGACTACCTGATAAAATTGTCTGCGTCGAAAATAATATATTTTTTTTTTTTGACAGATTAATTTCACATGTTTTTGCTGGCGCTATCAATTAATTAACAGACGAAAACAATTAACACGTGTGGGGCATTTCACGTGAAACCAGCAGCGAAAAATGTGGTGGGTCGTCAAATTTGTTCATATTTGGTATTTGTATTCCTCAATCGAATTAAAAAATACATCTGGAAGGATTTTGAATTTTAAGCCTTGATAGCGGAGTTATGGGCTTCTAAAGTTTTGGAAAACTCTGGGAAGAGTTTATTTGAAAAATTTATATAAATTAAACGAAGGGGTTACAAAATTATTTTAATGATGGATTATACGCAAAATTAGACGTGCTTTTCAAATATGAAATCTAAACCGGAAATAGATTTATTTTTTCGACAGAAAACCGGAAGTTGGCACTTCAAATCCAAATTTAAGAAACTTCGACCATTTTGATATTTTTTTAAATAGTCTTAAAATAAAGCTTATACAATTTAGAAACTACATGCCAAGTTTCAGAGTGGGATATCAAGCCGTTTAGAAGATACATAGGTTTTAGTGAGGGGTCTTCGTGCATGTAAAACCGGAAGTACCCAGTTTTCTCTGCTCTGACCCAGCAGTTTGTACCACCCCCAAATTTTTTTTGCCCATTCGATAGAGCATTGGCTGAATATCATTATCCTGATTTTTCGCACTCGCGAAATTCACCTTTCAGCCGCCATCTTGGATTTTAGTTTTTGTTGAATATCTCGATTTCTATTTATCCTACATAAAAGTTGTGTATGCAAGAAACGTAGGAAATTCAATTTCGCGTCTTTATGTTGAGAGAACTTTTTCGATATTCTTAATATTAAAAAAGTTGCAAGCCAAAAAAGAAAAAAAAAACGAAAAAATTGACAATTTTAAAGTTTTGAGCACTTTTTATCAAAATTATGAAAAAACCTTCCGAGGAAAGATTATTCCTTAAAATTCTCTACAACTCTCCTATACAACTTTTTTTGTAACGCTATAAACACAAACGTTATTAAACTTTTTTTTGTTAAAAAATGCTCTTTTTTGTTTGTATTTTTATCTTTACTTTTTTCTTAATTTTTTTTTAACAAATATTGAATTTTAAATGATTAGTAAGTATTTTAGAGATTTATGTTACAAGAGAAAATTCAGGACCTTTTTTCATAATTTTGATAAAAAGTGCTCAAAACTTTAAAATTGTCAATTTTTTCGTTTTTTTTTTCTTTTTTGGCTTGCAACTTTTTTAATATTAAGAATATCGAAAAAGTTCTCTTAACATAAAGACGCGAAATTGAATTTCCTACGTTTCTTGCATACACAACTTTTATGTAGGATAAATAGAAATCGAGATATTCAACAAAAACTAAAATCCAAGATGGTGGCTGAAAGGTGAATTTCGCGAGTGCGAAAAATCAGGATAATGATATTCAGCCAATGCTCTATCGAATGGGCAAAAAAAATTTGGGGGTGGTACAAACTGCTGGGTCAGAGCAGAGAAAACTGGGTACTTCCGGTTTTACATGCACGAAGACCCCTCACTAAAACCTATGTATCTTCTAAACGGCTTGATATCCCACTCTGAAACTTGGCATGTAGTTTCTAAATTGTATAAGCTTTATTTTAAGACTATTTAAAAAAATATCAAAATGGTCGAAGTTTCTTAAATTTGGATTTGAAGTGCCAACTTCCGGTTTTCTGTCTAAAAAATAAATCTATTTCCGGTTTAGATTTCATATTTGAAAAGCACGTCTAATTTTGCGTATAATCCATCATTAAAATAATTTTGTAACCCCTTCGTTTAATTTATATAAATTTTTCAAATAAACTCTTCCCAGAGTTTTCCAAAACTTTAGAAGCCCATAACTCCGCTATCAAGGCTTAAAATTCAAAATCCTTCCAGATGTATTTTTTAATTCGATTAAGGAATACATATACCAAATATGAACAAATTTGACGACCCACCACATTTTTAGCTGCTGGTTTCACGTGAAATGCCCCGTGTGTTAATTTGAAAATATATTGTTTTTTGAAATTTGGTCACGCTGTTTTTGACAAACATTTCTTGCAAACATTAGTACCTACAGACCGACCAAAAAAATTATTTTTTTTTTTAAGAAATTGAACTTTGTATAAACTATAAATTCGGTCATTAATTTTGTATAATATAGCAAATGGACATTTCAGATCTGTGATCTTTTGTTATTGGACATATTATGCCGAAAAACCGATAGAGTATATCCAAAAAGTAAGATCAAAACAATGTTTCCCTAAACATTGTAGAGAGACTCAAAAGTGCATGAAACTTAAAACTTGACCTTAACTCGTACAGGGTGTCTCAAGAGGAATGTGCCAAAAATCTATAGGGTGTAGGTTGGATCGAGACAAAAAAAAATCGTCTATTCCTCCCCGTCAGAGACCAGAAATAACAGTCAACTTTTATTTTCAATCGGTTTCTCTCTAAGAGTTACCACATTACTTTAAATAGTTTCGGTTAAGGTTTGAGATTTATTTTTTAAAAATCAAAAATAAAGGTTATCGGTTGAGATTTATTTTTTATTTTTTTTTTAAATATCTCTCAATGGTTGAGATTTTTACAAAAAAATAAATGGAAAACTTCAACCTTTAATCGTTTTCGCTGAAAATAAATCAAAAGTGGTCAATTCAAAGGAAAATGTCGAATTTGTCAAGAATGTCTTTATTATTGCAAAAATAAATATGAAAAGGATGTTTTTTCTAAGTTTATGTATTTAATAAATGTATGAACTAAATAGACTCTCAAATTTCTTTAGACGCAAGATTATATCTCTTTTCATTTAAATTAAAATCTAAAGACGAAAATGTGTTTTCCACTGTGATTTGAGTCGCTGGGACGACAAGCATAACCAATGCAATTTCGAATATTTCAGGAGTTCTAATATCTAGGTCAAATCGTTCAGCTTAATGAAGCGTTTTCGCCCGCCCAACTTCAAACGGCTATATCTCCGAATTTTGAAAAAAAAATGAAAAAAAAATTTCGATGCCAAAAGTTAGCGGGGACTCTAACCTACATTTGGGTAGAACTCCCATCCCTGTAGGTGCACGCGTTCTCAAACTGGGAGAACTTAAAGGTAAACAAAAGTTAAGTCCGATTCTGAAAAAATAGGCATGATGTGGCGGTTTAACATGGAAGATGATTTTTTAAAAATCTGACAATGTGCAAAGCGTAGGCCCATGACACAAGCTATCATTTGGCATCACTCCGAAAAATTGCTCTCAAGCGGTTTAGCTTCCAGGAGCGTTCAAAGATTCGGGGATTTTTCGAAAAAAAAAATTTTTCTCGGAATTTAGAAAAAAAATTCCAAAAACCCGATTATACCACTATCGGGTAGCTGAGAATATAAGCTTTCATATGGCACCACTTCCATGTCTCTAGGAATTGATACATTTGCAGATGAGATTTATTTTTTTCTTTCAGCGATAAATCTCACTGGTTGACCGAAACATAAAAAAAAAATAAAGGTTTCTCTCAGACCTTGACCGAAATTTTTCTTTTTTAAAAATGAAGGTTATTTTATGACCTTTATTGAAAATGACGACAAATAAGAGTTATAATGGAACCTTTCAAAAGGTTGAGATTTATTTCTGATCTCTGCTCCCCGTTTAATCAGACTAGCAAAAATGATTAAAAATCAAAATTAACACCTAAAATAATGTGTTAGACCTGTAAAAGTCAGGAACAAGGTTTTGAGTGAAATGTAAAAATAACACAAAAATGAACACGAAAATTTAGCCATTCAAAACACATTAGGTGAATCTTGTTCATTTTTCACGAACTAGACCCTTTAGATTCTTAATTCTTATAACAAACAAAGCTTGCAACTTTTAAGGCTTTCGCGGTTTTAAAACAAATAATATTTATGTCAGCTGTTTCTCACTTTTAATTAATCCTTCAATCGCAAAAAATATTTTTAAGGTCTCTTGTCCAAGCTTCACATAAAACTCCCAGGTTATAATTTACCTGTTTTAGTAAAAAAAAACAAGCTTTTTTGAACTAAATCATCAATAACTCTTATTAGAGTGAATTTTGTGGATTCAGATAGGGTTGTAAACAGATCTTTTTATTTTTAATTAATTTGATTTCTATTACAAGTTAAAAAAAAAATATATTATTGCAACTAAAAGAAATTGCATTAAAAATAAAATGCACGACTGGGTCGCACGTACTTGCTCTTGCAGTTCAAAAAACACTTTTATTTTAGTTTACTTGTAGATTTTAAGAGCTGCCTCTATATAAATTTTAAAGAAATTTTGTTGTTGTTGGAGGAGGAAAGCCGAAATTTAGGGCAACATTTTTGCAGTACACAAATTTTTGGGGTTGGGGTCGAAATTCTGGATCGAGTCAAAATTCTGCTTTTTTAACGAAAATTCTGTTTTTCAAAATTCTGCTTTTCAAAATTCTGCTAGCATTATACTTGAACAAAAAAGTTCTGCCAAATCTGTTTTTTTTTTTTTTATAGCATATATGCGCTGACTAAAGAAAAATACACCTCATTAATGTAATTCAACATTGGTACTTTCCTAATTTTTTTTTTTGTTTAAGTTTCTTTCTTTGTTTCTTTCAAATAAAATCTATAACTTATTGGAACCGATGTTGTTTGATACAAAATATTCCATTTCTTATTCAAATTTTTGAATATTCATCTTTATTTGATAAATTGAAAAATTTTGAATTATTTTCGGAAATGTTTAGTATTAAAAACCTTTTCTTAATATTTTCAAATTTAATCATTTATAAAACAAAAATTAATATGCATTCAAAGAATGACAAATTATTCTGCTATACCTATAAGAAAAAACAGGATTGCAGAAGTTTTCTGTTCAAGTATAATGCTAGCAGAATTTTAAAAAGCAGAATAGAAAAAAAGCAGAATTTTGAAAAACTGAATTTTCGTTAAAAAAGCAGAATTTTGAAGCCAGAATGTTGACCCGATCCCAAATTTTTTTTGCAAATAAAAAAAATTTCTCCTTTGACTTTGGGCTTTCATTAGCTTCAATATTATAGTTCAAATAGCTTATGTATGATCAAACAGCCAATTTTGTATGAAATTCAACAAATATTAAAAAAAACCATTTAGTCCACACTTTTTGCATTGATTTTTTTTTTTCAGTGCCGAAATTTTTTTATTTGCATCAATACAATTTTTTGTATGCAAAAATATTTTTATATGCAATACAAATTTATATATTTTATTTTCAATGCAAATTTTTTTTTTATTTACAATAAATGGTTTTTTTTTTTTAAATATCACTCATATTTTTAAATATGACTCATATGATTATATTCCATAAGAAAATTTTTCACTGTAGCTTCCCATCATCGCTCTCTATCTAGCGAAAAAAAAACACCCTTTCACCCCTTTCCTTAGAGTAAAAGAAAATATTTTGCCAAGTTTTTTTTTATTTAATACCTAATTAATGCCTATTTTACCAGTATTCATCTTCAATAAAAACTATACAAATGCACATATTGACCTCAAATCACGGTTACCTACAACATACCATCGATTTTTTCTAGATTAAATTGTAACTTGCAACTTTTGAACGATAAATAAATTTATACATAATTAACATTTGCATAATAACATAAATAATGCTTTTTACATTTAATTTCCATTATGATCCATGCTCTTGGGATCTTATTATTGGTTGGTATATATAGCATGTTAAATTATTATGGTGTTCGTGTTAAGTTAATCAAATTTCCGGGTCTATTTATGACGCTTTTCATGATGAAAAAAAAAAAATAAAAATGACGATGAAGGACGACGAAAGAAATGTGTCACACAAAGTAACATGAACGGTAGTGACTTTATATGGTCAATTAGCCATTAGAAAAAATGTCCTTGTTAATAATAATTTTATAAAGAGATGAAAGGTTATTTCAAGATTGCATCATAATTCATTAAGAATTCCTTAACAATGCATAATGTTACCTTAGAATGTGGAGTCAGTAGAAACTAGTAATGACGCATTACAATTTCCAGCAATATTTCAATATTTTATTCTAAATATAAAATCAACTGCTGAGTATTATTCAGAAATCCTATACAACCTTGTTAAATTATGTCAATATTAAGTTAAACCTTTAAGACTTTTACCTTTCTGTTTAGGTATTCTTAATATCTTTTCATTTGGTGTGGTGAAATGATTCCAAAGAAAAAGTTTCCTTCCTTATACAAATAAAAATAAAAAAAAAAACTATCTAATACAAAGAGCACATCCACAAGTGAAAAAGATTCGTCCTTTCCTTTTTCTATCCGTCGTCACCGTATATACAAAATGATAGTTACCTATTCGACAAACTTAGAAGAATTCAAACAATATTCCCTTATTTTATAGATACTTCAACATTAAATTGAAAAAGTTTTCTATTTTCTTGGTGATGTAAGTGCTTACTTAAGCGTTTACCATGCACTACTCTTACTATTATATAGACTATGCAATGTGGTTTGTTAGCTTTCAAGTGTTTAACTTGAAATTAGTTTGCAATTATTGAACTTAAGCTTCCCCAATAAAATACTATTTCAATATATATTTAAAAGATAGATAAACATGCTTATAGGAGTTTTTATTCAGTTTTGAAGTTTTTGTTTTTACTTTGTGTTGATTAGATGTTTTTTGGTAAAATTAGTTTGTATTGAATTTAACACTCAAAAACCTCAAATATTGAGTTTTATTTTGAATAGAAAGAAAACTTAAGTAAACATGGATAAAAAAAAAATGAAAACCCGCCTGAAACTGATCCTGAAAAAGTTACTTATCTATTTTCTCAAGGCGTTCCGCAAGGATCCATTTTGGGTCCTATTCTTTTTTAAATATTTGTCAACTCGCTTTCAGTACAATTTTTCAAAAGAATATCATAGCATTTGCTAATGAAAATAATGTTGCTTTGTCATATTCTTCGAAAAGTTATTTCCAGAAATTTCAAGATCGTAAATTCACAAATCGTCGGTGAAACCAGAAAAGTGTGTAACTCCATTTTAGCAAATTTTAAAGGAGAGCAAAAAACCAAAATCGTTTTGAAGGCATTTGTATGAGTTTTGATTTTCTAATTTGCTAATAAAATAAAAACTATGAACTTTAAGGGGATTCTGAGTTTAAGGAACGGTAGATATTAGGTTTGTCTAACAGATGGCATTCAAATCTAATTTTCAGAAAATTTGGAGTTACACACTTTTCTGGTTTCACCGACGAAATGTCGTAACTGACTCTCTCACTGACAGATCATCTAAATTATGGAGCACTTCTTATTAGTGATGGATAGTTCCTATAAACTATGATAAAAACTATCCAACTATCGATAGCTGTAAAATATTCATTCATTCGATAGTTTTAAATCACTCATTCATTTCATTCATTCGATAGTTTTTTATTCGATTGTTTTTTCATTCGAATAGTTTTTTTATCCGAAAGTTTTTTCATTCGAATAGTTTTTTTAAACGATAGTTTTTTTGTACGATAGTTTTCTTAAGCGATAGTTTTTTCATTTAAATAGTTTTTTTTATTCGATAGTTTTTATTCGATAGTTTTATTCGATAGTTTTATTCGAATTATTCAGTTACTAGCTATCTTTATTAGCTTCTCGTTATCGTAGAAACTTCCTTACATTTTCTTATTTTTTAAGCTATGCAAAGGAAAAAATTGAGATTTTCCGCTGAATGAATACCAAATATTATCCATTACTTTTGAATATCGTAGAGTCTTGTAAGTGGGTAGAACAGTAGCACTGGTAATTAATAAATTCGAGTAACAATTCATATACAGGGTGTCCCAAAAGTAATGGTTCAAACGAAATATGCTGATAGGCCAACTTTAGGGCTCTCAGAATTTGGTAACTTGTTCATCCCAAATCTTTACGGTTTTCGATTTAATGCAGTTTTTGTGAAATTTCGATAAATCCCGACTTTGCAACAGTATTTTGCTTCCTCCGCTCATAATTGATTTTTGTTTTTTACAATTCTTTCACTAAAACATTGCCTGATAATAAGAAATAATTAATTAATCCAAATATTTTTCATTTCATTCGCCATTTTGCTGCAAAGTAATTAACAGTTCCATGTTTTATAAAAACTCAATTTGTTACTTTTATTTCAGAGCAACACCCTGAAAAAAATTTGTATGGTGTGACCCTGGTTTATTATTTTGAAAACTTGCCGTGTTAATGCAGATTTCAAAAATGTATAAAAGTTTCCAAAGATGAAATTATAACGAAAGATATTACAATTTGAATGCAAAAAAAACATAGGTTTTCAGAGAAAAATAACAAACAAAAATCGAGGCTTTTATTCAAAAAGAAATAAACAAACAACTGTCGGCAAAATTTGTTTATTTTTCTTTGTTATTTTTCTCTGAAAAACCCTGTTTGGTTGCTTTTAAATTGTAATATCTTTAGTTCTAACTTTAACTTTGGAAACTTTTATACATTTTTGAAATCTGCATTAACACGGCAAGTTTTCAAAATAATAAACCAGGGTCACACAATACAAATTTTTTTCAGGGTGTTGCTCTGAAATAAAAGTAACAAATTGAGTTTTTATAAAACATGGAACTGTTAATTACTTTGCAGCAAAATGGCGAATGAAATGAAAAATATTTGGATTAATTAATTATTTCTTATTATCAGGCAATGTTTTAGTGAAAGAATTGTAAAAAACAAAAATCAATTATGAGCGGAGGAAGCAAAATACTGTTGCAAAGTCGGGATTTATCGAAATTTCACAAAAACTGCATTAAATCGAAAACCGTAAAGATTTGGGATGAACAAGTTACCAAATTCTGAGAGCCCTAAAGTTGGCCTATCAGCATATTTCGTTTGAACCATTACTTTTGGGACACCCTGTATATAACTAATTTTTTTTCGGCAAAATAAAAACAAATCCTTGTATAAAAAACATCCAATTATCCTTTGTATTTAAATCTGCACCTGAACGCACCTCAAATTAAACTCGAACCGTTTTAATAGTGATATGCAATTATATTAACAGTAGAATATTGTAACCAAAATCCTTAGTTTACTTCCTCATGCGTCTATAATATTTCTGTAAAATGAAATTCACTCAAATCGTTCTATAATAACCGCTTTCCAAATTAATTTCTCAATTCTAGGAATTAAATTTTGAAATCGATAAATCTCTTATAAATTAGAGAAACCATTAAATAGTTGCCTACATATGATGCGGTTAATATTGGAATTTTTCCAAATTCCAAGAATCAATTTACGAAACCGTAATTTTGAGGTAGAAATCACACTTTTATTAGATGGAGGTATGAATATAATTTTTAAGAGTGAAACCACACGTGTTTAATCACTCCATATTTGATTGGTTTTAATCCTATTTCACTATTTGACGATATTGTCAAAATACGAGACAATTTTTAGTTGAAGTTATGTGAACTAACTATTTAAAAAGTCCACCACTAATCTCTTGTTTCAATTCTTAATTATATAAAAAAAGAACAAATCAATTTTCAATTAATTGTCTGATCTGAAAAAAAAAAAATTATTTTGCAATAAATATGACTTCCATACATTTTCAATAAAAAAAAATGAGACAAAATCCTTCTTTTCACGTTCTTTGAACTTGTTGCACGAATAAAAAAATAACATTTTTTTATTGTTTTTTTTTTTTTTTGTACTTAATAAATGGAAAGGTTCTATTCTTTCATTTGGATTATTTATTTTTAATGAACTTCACAGAAGAGAAGAAAAAAACCACCATCACGGTGATTTACTGCCATGAAATGTGATCTTTGAGTTATACTAATTAATGGTAGTAACCTATTAATAAATTTTTCTGCAATAAGTTTTGATGTGGTGAGGTATTTTTTTTACGTCTGGGTCTGGCCAAGACAAATATATGTATTTTTATTTCGCATTCATTGAATAAAGGACATGTTTCAAATGAGACGAAATAACAGAGAAGGAGTTTTGTTTGGGTTTAATTATCATAAGCCATTATTTACGCTCTGCATGATTAGAATACCTATACACTTAGAAAAAAAAAATAGTTAAAATCGGGATAACTATTTTAAATTGTAAAAAATGGTTATTTGTGACTATTGTAATAGTCAAACCCAGTTTTGACCAAATTAACTATTAAATAGCCAATGTTAACTATTATTTTGTGTTAAAATTTTTTATATAATAGTTAAATTATCAAGGGACACGGTAGTGCCCAGCCAAGTTCTCTAGCAACTTTGGCACTACACCCTTATTTACAGGAAACGACTCAGGCCATTTTCGACCCCCCTCTAACTTCCACACCAAAGATGCTAGAAATTTCAAACTCACTAAATTTGTTGAGCTCGTCAAAACCAAACACCTCACAAAATTTCAGCCTCCTACGATAAGTAGTTTCTGAGATATAGGGCTTCAAAAATCGCAAAAACCGTAACTGACTCACTGACTCACTGACAGATCATCAAAATTATGGAGAACTTCCCGATATCGTAGAAACTTGAAATTTTACACGGTGATAGAACTTGTGGTGTATACAAAGGAAAAAATCGAAAATTTGAGATTTTCAATTCAGGGGGCGTGGCATCCGCCCATTTCCGCTGAATTTTCATCATATATTATAGAGCACTTTTGATTGTCGTAGAATCTTGATATTTGGTAGAATGGTGGTGCTGGTAGTTTACACAAAGGAAAAAATTTAAAATTTGAGAATTTCAGGCAGGGGGCGTGGCAACCGCCCATTCCCGCTGAATTTTCATCAAATATTATAGAGCACTTCTGTATGTCGTAGAATCTTGAAATTTGGTAGAATGGTGGAGCTGGTAGTTTACACAAAGGAAAAAATTTAAAGTTTGAGAATTTCAGGCAGGGGGCGTGGCAACCACCCATTTTCACTGAATTTTCATCAAATAAAGAGATTTTATATTCTAAAGCCATACCTTGCAAAAAGTAGTGAAATCACAACAAAAACATTACTGTTAAAAAAAGAGCCAAGTTATCCTATGTTGAAATTATGCTGGCACAAAAAGTACTGAGATGTAAAAGTGTACCAAGTTCTAAAGTTTGGGTTCAAATTCGTATCAATAAAATTTTGATTGTTTACTTGGCAATTTTTGAAATAACTTTAAAAATCGATGGTTAAGAAAAATTGTCAAGAGAACAATCAAAATTTTATTGATACGAATTTGAACCCAAGCTTTAGAACTTGGTACACTTTTACATCTCAGTACTTTTTGTGCCAGCATAATTTCAACATAGGATAACTTGGCTCTTTTTTTAACAGTAATGTTTTTGTTGTGATCTATTATACTGTAAATTTTAAATACAAACATAGTTATTTTAACCATTAAAATCGTTATTTTTAATAGTCAAAATATTAATAATAGTCACAAATACACTGAAAATAATAAATTTCGTAAAATTACGAAAATCGTTTCATACACTACATTTTCGTTGGCCCAACGAAACTTTCGTTGGCTGAACGAAAATATGTAATTTTTCGTAATATGAAAACCTTCATCAATTAATGAAAACGTTTCATACACTTTTTCTCCCTTTTTAGTGCCAAAAAATCCAATTCAATGAAAATATTCATCAATTAACAAAAAATTTCATACTCATTTTAAAGAATAAAATTAAGAATTTATTCCTTACTTTATCAAAGATTTAATTAAGTAACGAAAAAATTCATTAACTTATGAAATTCAACATTAACTAACGAAAATTTTCATAAGCTTATGAAAATTCTTCATATGCTAATGAAATATTACATTGGCTTATGAAAAAATACTTCAGTGAACGAAAAAAAAAATCGTTGCCTTACAAAAAAAAAAAAAAAAAAAAAACGTAGACTTGTGTGCATTTCTGTTTTAATGATTAAAAATTTAATCTTGTTGGATATAGTTCACATTAGGTTTTTGTTTAAAAATCTATGTAAGTTGAGCTGAATATAAAAAATATTTGCGTTTTGACAAGGTGTCTCACGATAAGTCCAAGTGAGCTCCACCGGGTCGAAACGCCAATTTTTGGTTTGGACTGTATTAAATTAATAATTTAACAAGTCCAATAAATATTTTTTTTTTGTTTTTTTTTTGTAAACAATAGTTGTAAGTTTCTATGCTTGTATTAAGCTAAATAAATAAATAAATCTACTAAGAAAAAAATTAATAGGTATGTACAACGAAAAGTTTCGTTAGCTAATGAATATTTTTTCGTAATTTAATTAAAATATTCATAAAATTTACGAAAAAATTCGTTAGCTTACGAAAGTTTTAATTAAATTTTACGTTAATCGATGAAAACATTTCGTAAACTGATGTAAAACTTCATTAATTTTTGATCAAAAATTTTTATGAAAAATTTCATTAAAATACGAAAGTTTTCGTTAATTGATAAAGTTCTTCATTAACGTATGAAAGCCATTTCGTTGAGCCAATTAAATTTTTCATCGGCTGAAAATTAATTAAATTTTCGTTGGCTCAACGAATTTTTTCGTTGTATTTACGTAAGGATTTGGTTCAGTGTAACCATTTTTAACCCTCTGTCGGCACACGGGTGCGAATTTGGCAGGACAAAAATAAAAAGTGGTCACAAAAAAGTGTCCTTACAGAGTGAAAATAAATTTTTCTTGAATTATGAATACAATATTCGAATTTCTCGGAAAATTCTACATCAATTTCATATATAATTCTCTACGAAATAGTGAGACAGAAAAAAGTTCTAGCGACATGAAAAAGTATAAACCAAATTCGCAAAAAAGAGGTGTGCCTACAGAGGGTTAAATATTTAAAATAGTTATTCCGGTATTAACTAAATTTTTCTCTGAGTGTAAAGATTCCTTTAGCCATGGAATTCTGGTTCTTAGCTTAGTTCGATGTAGTTTGACGGTACGGGTTCTATTTCTGGTGATGAGGACGGTTTAGTTGTTTGTTGGGTTTGTCATCTTTGAAGCTGTTATTCAAGGTTAAAAACATTTTATTTTGAATAAATGCATTTTTCAATTTTTTTCACACACATGAAGTTCTTTTCCAAAAAAGTTTTCAAATATTTGTTGCCCAAAAACAAAGAGAGAAAAAGATAAACCATCTAAAAAGTTACACACCCATAAAATAATATACAAACTCCACCATTGTATGCAATTAATATTGGATTTTGTATTTCAAAAACTAAGTTCTTTTTATGAGATAATAATAATGTATATGAAGGATATACAAAAATTTATGCAAATTTCAAAAATACAAACACGAACAAAAAACACAAAATGAAGTTGTGCATTCTTAATACTCGTGTCTGCATAAATCCCGTATGTGAAATTGGTATATATATTGTGGAGAAAGTTAAAACAAAAAAAACAGTCTGAGCTCGAAATTGGAACGAAACAAATTTTCCCAACTTGAATAAATTTAATTTATGTTAATCCCATTATGTTAAAATGTATGATTAATTTGTTTTGTACTTTTTTAAGTTTTTAAGCATAAAATGCAAAATAAGAACAAAAATAAACATTTACATGCATAATAAGATGATATGAAGAAAAAAAAATGGGTTTTTAAAATCTATATAAACTATCTAGAAGATTTTCGAAAATTGAAGTTATAGTGGAGTAACTAAAGCTCAAAAATTGGCAATATTAAGGAACCCGGCCGAACAGCTTAGATTTTGATGATCTTTTTTTTCAAACGTAGGTAATTAAAAATACTTTAAAGTCTATAGATACAAAATTGCCGGTGTTGCCGTTTTGATTTTTTAAATTTCATTGAAGATTTTTGTGAACAAAAACAAATTTTTTTCAAAAATTTTTCTTAAAATTCATAAATTAATTGATGCTTAAAGATTGTCTAGGAAATTCAAGGAAAAAAAATATATTTGAGTGAGGGACAATCTTCCATAGTTCAAGCGATAGATGCAATTTTCTTATTAATTGACTTCAAACACAAAAAAAAAAAATATTTGAACACAACGGCAACACCTACAATATTCAAAGATACATTTTTTAAAAGCTAGAAGCTTAGTCATATATGTAAAATTAAAATTAAGTTAATTGAATGAACGGCTTTTGAAAGAATGGTAATTGAACTCAGATTTTTGAAAAAAAAAATTATTGAAAAAATTTTAACATGTCGTTTTTTAAACTTGGTCGTAATATAAAATGCATTTATTTTCAAATTTTTTTGGCCGCATTTATTATGATTTCAAATTATTACCACAGTCTTTGAGAAAATTAATTATTTCAATGCAAAAATTCAGTTTTAATAAAAAAAAAACCATTGAAATTGAATAAATTTTTCATTTTTTTTTCAAAAGTGTGATATATTTTACCTTTTTTACTTCGAAATTTAACTGATAATATTTATGGCCAAAATTTTTTTTTAAATAAATTCATATTGTATTAGAAAAAGTTTGGAAAAAAGTCATTTTAAATTTTTCTAATAACATTTTTTTTTTTTGAATTCTGAGTTTGAGGACCATTTTTGAAGTTATACTTCTTATGGGAGGGTGAGTATGAAAATTTACTTTTTGACAAGAATGTCAAAGGGATTATGACGCGATTACCCTGGGTAGCAGGGCTGTCGTTTCACCTTTAGAGTAGGCAGTACTTTAGTATTTAAAAATGCAGTACGCCGCAGTACGGCAAACATAAAACACACAACACGTTGCAAGTTACATGTTTCATGTGGCAAGTTGCGTGTGGCAAGTTGCATGTGGCAAGCTGCATGTGGCAAGTTGCATGTGGTAATTTCCATGTGGCAAGTTGCCAGGGTTGCAAAAAGCTCACATTTCAGCTCAGCTCAAATTTGAGCTAGGTACCATAGCTTAGCTCATTTGAGCGGAGCTGAAAGTGAGCGCCCCAACTTCCAACGCCTATATCTCGGAATTTTGAAGAAAATGAAAAAAAATTTTTTGATGCCAAAAGGTAGCGGGGACTCTAACCTACATTTGGGTACAACTCTCATCCCTGTAGGTCCACGCGTTCTCAAACCGGGAGAACTTAAAAGTAAAAAAAAAAATAGGCACGATTCTGAAAAAAAAGGCATGATGTGGCGGTTTAACATGGAAGGCGATTTTTTAAAAATCTGAAAATGTGCAAAGCGTAGGCCCATGACACAAGCTATCATTTGGCATCACTCCCAAAAATTGCTCTCAAGCGGTTTAGCTTCCAGGAGCATTCAAAGATTCGGGGATTTTTCGAAAAAAAATTTTATCCCAACTTTCAAATGCGATTTTCTCGGAATTTTGATAAAAATCGAAAAACCGGATTTTACCACTATCGGGTAGCTGAGAATATAAGCTTTCATATGACACCACTCCCCTGTCTCTAGATCAAAGCGTTCAGCTCCCAGATGTTTTTTCGCGCCCCCAACTTCCAACGCCTATATCGCGGAATTTTGAAGAAAATGAAAATAAAATTTTTGATGCTTAAAGGTAGCGGGGACTCTAACCTACATTTGGGTACAACTCTCATCCCTGTAGGTCAACGCGTTCTCAAACCGGGAGAACTTAAAAGTAAAAAAAAAAATAGGCACGATTCTGAAAAAAAAGGCATGATGTGGCGGTTTAACATGGAAGGCGATTTTTTAAAAATCTGAAAATGTGCAAAGCGTAGGCCCATGACACAAGCTATCATTTGGCATCGCTCCCAAAAATTGCTCTCAAGCGGTTTAGTTTCCAGAAGCGTTCAAAGATTCGGGGATTTTTCAAAAAAAAAAATTTACCCCAACTTTCAAACGCGATTTTCTCGGAATTTTGAAAAAAAAGTCGAAAAACCGGATTGTACCGGAGTTTTTTTTTTAAATAAAAAAAGAAATATTTTACTAAAAAAATAGAAATACATTACTATTAAAAAAACCAAGAGAAAAGATCACGAAAAATTATCTGTTTTATTTATAAAAATATCCATGTGTTAAAATAATTCCATTTATAACTAGAACCAAACATCTTAAGCTATGGTGTTTTATAAAAGTTTAAAATATCTTCATATTTCATTATACTTTCCAAATAAAAATCAATGTATCCTCTCACCCATCACAGCTCAGCTCAGCTCACTTTACCTTAGCTCACCCAACAGCTCAGCTCAGCTCACCGACCGTGGATTAATTAATTTAATAATAGAAATTAAAAATATCAAATGAAATTCATTTCCATATACTGAATGAGAAGTATAACTTCAGTCGCGTGTACATGTGTACACACACTCTTTTTTTCAAAAAGTCTTGATTAAATTTAGTGGATTTAAATTTAAGAGATAAGAATGAGCTTCTGGCTTTTTAAAAATGTATTTTAAAATATTGTAGGTGTTGCCGTTGTTTTCAAAATATTTTTTTTTGTGTTTGAGGTCAGAATGTTAGAAAATTGCATTTATCGCTTAAACGATGGAAGATTGTCCCTTACTGCCTTTTATATATTTTCCTTAAATTACCTTAGAGAATCTTTTGCTATCATTTGTTTTATGAAATTTAAGCAAAAAAAAATGGTTTTGTTAAAAAAAAAGATTAATTTTAATTTTAAAAAACAATACGGCAACACCGGCAATTTTTAATCTATAGACTTTAAAGTATTTTTAATTACCTACGTTTGAAAAAAAAATAGTCAAAATCAGAGCTGTTCGGCCGGGTTCCCTAATAATTTGCTTTAGTTACTCTACTATTAGTGATTTTCAGCAAACTAAAATTTGTATTCCTCTTCAAATTTTTAGCTTTCAAATATGAGTTGTAGAGGTAGGAAAAATGTTTTCCAAAAAAATTTTCTTGTTTTGATTGATTTGTTTTCATAATAAAAAAAAAAAACACAAATTTAAAAACTTTTCTTAAAGCTCCGTTTGAAAAAAAAAAAAAAATCTTAAGTACACAATTTATTTATTATTTCTAGTTCTCTTGACTGAACTTTTTGTCTCTGATTGTTTTCTATAAATTGAAAAGAACAACTTCTTTCAATCCTCCACATAACCTCTCTCACACTATAAAAAAAACGCAAAGTTTTCGCAGACAAAAATCTTAAATCCTGACAAATTCGCCCGAAAATTCCTTCTTTAGTTTTTTTTTGTTTTTCACTTTTCTTTCTCATCCATGAATGCACAAAAACATTATTAAATAGAATTGTTGTGCTACTTTGTTCCAAAGAAACGTCCTCGTCGACACCATGTGTCGCATTAATGTCCTTTTTCTTTTTGTCATTTTTGTACTTTGTTCTTCTTCATCTTCATGTTGTGATGTGTAAAGATAAAAGACAATAGAAAAAAATGATTAAAAAAAAAAAAAAAATATACAAAATCCCACAAAAAAGTTTGCAATTCAAAAAAACTGTCATCAATCAATTTGTTGTTTTATGAGAATATACAAACGAAAAAAAAGGCATCTATATGAAACTAAAAGATAACGACTTTGAGCGTGTGCTTGATGTTTGAAGGGATTAAGACCTTAAAATACGAACAATCTCTCCTAAATCTGAAGATTGATTGGCATCATATGGTTGCAATCTAATATTGGTTCTTTTTTTTTATGGATTTTTAAGGGAAAATTTAGTTTTTGAGTTTTTTTTTAAGACCGCAAAATTAAGAAGGTTAGTTTTTAATTTTTTTTTTTTAAGGAAAAGGCTGGAATTAGACTTTAAACTAACTTTTGAACACCCGTTTTTGAAATGATTTTTAAAGTATTGATAAAAAATACTCCAACAACAAGGTAAATCTTAGAAAGTGGAAAAGTCTTTTAGAATTCAAAACATTATGTTTTTGGGTTGAAATTTCCCAACTCTTCTTATTTTTGAGTCATGTAAGTTCTCTTCCTCTGGTGCAACATTTTTATCTACAAAAACCAAAATGAGAAATTTAAACTTATTCCCTTGAAATTGCATGCATCTCCTTGACAATAATTAACGAATTTGAATTAAATTCCTTATCTTCGTTACTTGGTTACACACAACCTTCTCTAAACCATATGGGATGTTTTCTTCTTTGTCCAAATACCTTCCATATAGAATCTTACCTGGGATATGTATATAAGTTTCTTGTGACGTAATTCTAATCACTTAAATATCCTAACAACATTACCTACAAATACATACAAGTTATACTTGTCTTTTTGCCTGTAGAAATTTATTGCTGTTAAAAACGACAAAATGAAATTACTCAAAGAGATCAAATGAAATTAAACTTCTTACAATCTAAATGCAATTTTCAACCAACCCCCTCAACGCAGGAAGTTCTATAAGAAGATCGTCGTATATACGAGTATGATGTAACAAAACTCCTACCACATGGTATAACTTATTTGTATGTGTATATAGAAATGAATGCACAGGAAACCAACATCATATCGCTGCTGTCATATAGTGTGTAAAAAGATTTCTTCTAGTTGAACTTTCAACTTGAAAAAGAGGTTTAATCGACCTGGTACGGAGACGACGATGGTTACGACGACTAACTGTGACGATGCGACAGAAACGGTGTGTATGGGATTGAGGAACTTTTGAGGTGGTGGTTATAAATTGCATCCTAGCAAGTATGACGTGCGTCGGTCGTAGTCGTCGTTGCAAGGAGTAAAAGTTTAACACTGCCAACTTTAAACAAGTTAAATGATTCTTATTCTTTTCTTCAATTTTCTTTAACTCTATGTCGTTTTATAGAAGGTTTCCATTTGATTTTTTTCTTTAGTTTGATTGGTATAGGAAATACGATACAAGAATGTTGGAAATAAAAAGAAAAACTTAAAAAAAATGAAGCTTACTTTTTGCTCCTGTTGGTAGTTTCATATTTTAAGGTCATCTTATGGTTTAAGTAAAGAGTTTAGTTCAACAACTTATTGAGGAAGTAATATAAAAAAAAATCATGTGTGCAATTCACACGTGGTAGAAGTGAAACCTTAAAAAATCATTTTTCTTGCAAAAAAAAAAAATAGAAAAAATCTACCTATTTTTATTCTATCACCTTCAAATCCATGTTTTTTATATGACAACCTATATAAATTTTATATCATCTGAAAGCTTATTGTCTAAACTAAAAATATATATATCGATTATGTCTATGAGACATCTACAAAAAGAGCTAGAATTTTTTGAACTCGATCAAATTTCATCAAAAAAAGCAAAAAAAAACATTTATTTTTATAATCTCATGCTATTAAATCAATTTTTTTGTTTGACAACCTATACAAAATTGTATACCATGTGAAAGCTTATTGTTTCACCCTGTATAATGATTGATAAATCTTATTTCAAAGATGTCTACAAGAGAAGTTAGAATTTTTTAAAGTCAACCATGTCGAATTTCCAGACTGAGATTACGGTACTTCCTACACTGGTTGCTGGTCATCGCCAACAGATCTCCACAGGTGTTTTGAGGTATTTTTAAATTTTTTTTCAATTTAAGATTGTGTAACTTGTAGAGCACGTAAAGTTTTGTGTGATATATCAAATAAAAGGTTATGTTATCAGCATGCGTATTAAAGTTAAATCAAATTTGTATGTGCACTAGATCAAAAGATATAACGTGTGTTGGAAAAGAACATCTTTTTACCGTTATCTCCGAATTTTGAATATGAAATTAATTGAAATTTTGTACATTTATAATTTATTAAATTACCTATCTACAGTACAAATTTCATTCATCTATCTATTAAAACAAAAAAGTTATAACAAGTTGAAGTCGTGTCGCGTTTTCGTTTCATCTTGTTTCAAATCACTACGATACTAAAGAAGTTTTCACTTCAAAAAAAATCATGTGTGCAATTAACACGTGGTAGAAGTGAAACCTTAAAAAATCATTTTTCTTGCAAAAAAAAAAAAACATAAAATAGAAAAAATCTACCTATTTTTATTCTATCACCTTCAAATCCATGTTTTTTTTATGACAACCTATATATATATCATCTGAAAGCTTGTTGTCTTAGCTCAAAAAATATATATCGATCAGGTCTATGCGACATCTACAAAAAGAGCCAGAATTTTTTGAACTCGATCAGTTTCCATAAAAAAAAGCGAAAAAACACGTATTTTTATCTTCTCACGCTGTTAAATGCATTTTTTACCTAACAACCTATAAAAAATTTTACATCATCTGAAAGCTTATTATTTTAGCTCAAAATATATATATATCGATCAAGTCTATGCGACATCTACAAAAAGACCTAGAATTTTTTAAACTCGATGAAATTTCATCCAAAAAGCAAAAAAAAACTTTATTTTTATGTTCTCATGCTATTAAATCTATTTTTTTGTTTGACAACCTGAAAAAAATTTTATACCATGTGAAAGCTTATTGTTTCACCTTGTATAATCATGTATAAATCTTATTTCAAAGATGTCTACAAGAGAAGTTAGAATTTTTTAAACTCAACCATGTCGA